>NW_028261383.1:33728940-34334773 GCF_051295495.1 Thamnophis sirtalis
TTGTAGGTGGTGAGGAGAATTAATATGTAATTTGGGTGACTTTAGGAAAAAGCTTAATGTCAGTAAGACTTATATCTGGCTAAGTTGACTGCCTTGTGTGATGTCAGTGTCCATACATATTAAACTATATCTTATCCATCTGGGGTTCTTACTATGTGGTTTATTTTGTAACCTTGCACAAAATTTCTCTCTCTCTCTCTCTCTCTCTCTCTCTCTCTCTCCCTCTCTCTCTCTCTTATTCTTTAAATCTCTCAAATTCTAGAGGTTGCGGGGCATCAATGCAACAAATAAGTGAATAAATATATCAATAAATATCTCACAGGTGGGGAGAGGATGTAGCAGAACGGACCTAATTGGAACAGTCTTTCTTCACTGTCATAAAGAACCTGGAGGAAGCTTCTGGAGAACCTACTTGTGTAAGACAGGTGATCATATCTTGGAAATGGTGTTGGAAATGAAGGATGCGGTTGATTGACAAAATCTTATTATATTTAATTGCTGAAATTCTAATAAAACATACAGGATGCTGAGATCTGCCCCCGGCCTCCAGAATTGGAGGTCATGACCAGTGGTGGCATTTAGCCGGTTCGGACAAACCAATAGTGGCAACCTGCAAGCGGGCTTGCCCACTCACCCTGGCCCTGTGCTGTCCTATTTAGCCATGTTTTCTAATCCATGTGCATGCATGCAAGCTGTGCATAATAGCAAAGTGCATGCGCAAAAGGCCGTACACATGCGCATGAGTGCACACTCACAGTTTCGGTCTATGGCAAACTGGTGGTAAAATTATGTGAAACCTACCTCTAGTCATGACCACACAGCTCCCTTTCCTTTGCTGAATGGAGGGCAGAGATTTTATGACTCATCAAACCTACCTCTCTTTCCTCTTATATACTGTATGTTTGTTTTAGTCTTAGACTAATTGAACTGACTGGAAAGGGCTTCTTTCGCATTGAGTGTTGCATCGTCCTCCTGGTCTCCCTCAGCCAACTAAAGAAGGGAGTTTGGTTTCACGCGATGGAGAAAATATCTCTGATCGCTAGGCATGATAAACCATTAATGGCATATTATCAATCAATCAGTTGATTAACCAGGCCATTCATCTTTGCTTACTCTCAGTTAAAGAACAGGGATGGGTGATCTCCATCACCAGAGGTGGGTTCCTACTGGTTCATCCGAATAGATAGTAATTAAGCATCAATCTAGGTTACTGGAGACCACATTCAAGCCTCAACTCCAAAAATGAGAACCATTTGATCATGCTGGCTTCCTATCTGTTTTGTACTGGATTCCTTTTTTATGACATTACTTGTTCTAATTATATAGACAATAAACATGGAAACCATGTGGGGACACAACAACCAAAGCTTCCAAGGAGAATTCATCTTGCTGGGAGTGGCTGACCGGCCACGCTTGGAGATGTTGCTCTTTGCCCTTCTTCTTTTCTGCTACTTGATGAATCTCCTAGGCAACACAACCATCATTGTGGTGTCAAGACTAGATCCAGGGCTCCACACTCCCATGTATTTCTTCCTCAGCAATCTTTCTTTAGTTGACCTCTGTTTCTCCACCAGCCTTGGGCCCCACATTCTGGTGAACTTCTGGAGAAAAAGCAAGACCATCTCTTATGGTGCCTGTGTGGCTGAGCTCTACATCTCTCTTAGTATGGGCTCCACGGAGTGTATTTTGTTGATGGTCATGGCCTATGATCGCTATGCCGCTATCTG
This sequence comes from Thamnophis sirtalis, assembly GCF_051295495.1. Taxonomy (NCBI): domain Eukaryota; kingdom Metazoa; phylum Chordata; class Lepidosauria; order Squamata; family Natricidae; genus Thamnophis; species Thamnophis sirtalis. The sequence goes on from NW_028261383.1 coordinate 33,730,668, forward strand.
TCACCCACTGCACTACACTACCACTATGAGTCACTCTCGGTGTATGACCATGGCTGCTGTCTCCTGGGTTAGCGGCTTCAGCAATTCATTAATTCAAACAGTGATGATTCTTAGGCTTCCACTGTGTGGGCGAAATCAGTTAGATCATTTCTTTTGTGAGCTCCCTGCCATTCTTAAATTGGCTTGTGTTGACACTTCAGCTAATGAGCTTTCGGTAGTTGTGTGTAGTATATTGCTCCTCCTAGTACCAGTTAGTCTCATCACAGTCTCATATGCCTATATAGCTACTGTGGTGATGAAGATGCACTCAGCTGAGGCCAGGAAGAGGGCCTTCAACACTTGTTCCTCCCACTTGATGGTGGTCTGGCTCTTCTATGGCACATCCATCTTCAGTTATCTGCTGCCTCGCTCCTCCTCCTTCCGTGATGAAGTCAAGCTAACTTCCCTTTTCTATGCCTTTGTCACCACCATGCTTAATCCACTGATCTACACTCTGAGAAATAAAGAGGTACACAAAGCTCTCCAAAGACTACTCCATAAAAAATAAACACACAGATCGAAGGTGATTTGGAAGGTTCAACAGGAATACTCTTTACTTGTTATTATTTAAATGGTTTTTTTCTCTCCCTTTTCGTCATATTAAACATATCTAGATACCACAGCAGTACACAAGACTGTAAATTAAAGGGTATACTTCCAACTTGTGTCAACTGTGTCCCTTGATATCTCAGAGGTTTTGTTCTCCTGAGGAAAAAAGGCACCTTCTGAAGTTCTAACTGTGTTCTTTGAAAGATAATTTGACTTGATATGATTCCACCAGGAGTGGATTGCTGCCGGGTTTACTACCAGTTTGCAACCCGCATGTGTGCTGTTCAATGTAAATTGTTCTTTGCACATGTGCAGTCACTAAAAACCAAAATGGGGATGGCCCAGCAGCGGCCAAGGGACTGGTTCAGGGGCATGACAGGCCTGGGTTGTTGCTGATTCTGCGACCGAGGCCTGAATTTCACTACCGGTTCAGCCAAACCAGGCCGAACGGAGAGCATCTCACCTCTGAATTCCACCCTTGCAAATGCTACATATTCATTATGATTTTTCCATCCTTCTTCCACATTCCTATATCCTGAACCTAAAAGAACAATTTGCTCATGATTTTCTCCCTGTACAAGAACAGGTCCCAAACCTTCCCTTTAGGTAGACCATGACGTCGCCATCATGGGTTTTTGAGGACTATTATATAATCCAGATCCATGCAGTCTTTGAGGATTCCATGTATACAAAGGCCCTTCCATGCTCTCTGTAGGATCCAAAAATTAAACACTTGACATTTGACCATGGCTCTTGACATAAGAACCATGGTGGAGCAGTGGTTAGAGTGCAGTACTGCAGGCTATTTCTGCTGGCAGATCAAATCTCACCAGACTCCAGGTTGACTCAGCCTCTATCCTTCTGAGGTCGGTAAAATGAGGACCCAGATTGTTGGGGGCAATAGGCTGACTGTAAACTGCTTAGGGCTGTAAAGTACTGTGTAGTGGTATATAACCCTAAGTTCTATTGCTAAGTGCTATTCCAGTTGCCATGATACTGTTTTTCCATGGTGGCATTTTCCCGGGGAAACGTTCACCATGTTGGTCACCAAATGCACCTAGATTTTTGTGAAAGAAGTCCAAGTGTGAATGCAGAAAATGAATCTTCAGTGATAGGTTGTGCTTCATGGTGTTATATGCTGTAAGAAGTTTGTCAACCAGCTAAATGCAATTGAGTGTTCTATAGTTGCCAAGAAAATTCTCACAAACATCTTTGCATACTTTCCAGGTGATTTTTCTCTGGCCTCACTAACAGGTCTTTTCCCCACTTATCTTAATGATATATCTGATTTGTGGACCAACAAAAATGCCTTCCTTAACCTTGGCTTCAAATTATTCTTGGATATATCCATCACAAACAATGAAAACCTTCACCTTCTTGTTCTTTGCTTTTACAAAAGTTTTCATCATTATGACTTTTATGTGAAGGAGAAGTAAAAAATATCTTTGTTGGGTCAAACGTGGTTGATGTGCCACGTTTTTTCTATCCTAGAACCAGTGGTGGCATTCAACTTTTTTTACTACCGATTCTGTGGGCGTGGCTTGTTGGGCATGGCGGGTGTGTCAGGGAAAGGATACTGCAAAATCATCATTTCCTCCTGATCAGCTGGGACTTGGGAGAAAGAGAATAGATGAGTTCTATTACCTGTTCTCCAAACTACTCAAAATTTCCGCTACCAGTTCTCCAAAACTGGTCAGACCTGCTGAACACCACCTCTGCCTGGAACCAAATTCTTTTGATATTGCCATTTCTTATTAATGTAACAGATACCAAATAACAGATTAACAGGGTCTAGTCCAACCCATGCTCCCTACACCATTTCTGACAAATGGCAGTCCAATCTCTTGAAAGCTTCAAGTAATGAAGTCCCCGATAACTTTAGAAGGCAAAACTGTTCCATTGGTTGATTGTTCTCAACTGTCAGAAAGTTCCTCCTTATTTCAAGGTTGAATCTTTGGTCAGTTTCCATCCATTATTCCTTATCTGGCCTTCAGGTGCCTTGGAAAATAGCTTGATCTCCTCTGTGGCTGCCCCTCAAATATTGGAACACTGCTATTATGTCTCCCCTGGTCCTTCTCTTCACTCTGCACAGCCATGCACAGTTCCTGCAACCGTTCATCGTACGTTTTCGACTCCAGTCCCCTAATCATCCTGGTTGCTCTTCTCTGCACTTTTTATAGAGTCTTGACATCTTTTTTATAGTGTGGTGACCAAAACTGGATGCAGTACTCTGGGTGTGTTCTTACTAGGGCTTTATAGAGTGGTATTAGTACCTTACTTGATCTTGATTGTATCGCTCTGGTAATGCAATTTTGGAATGCGTTGGCGTTGTGTATGTGTGTTTGTTTGTTTATCTGTCTGTGTGTGAGTGTGTGTATGTATATGTATGTTGCATTTATATATGTGTATATATGTTACATTTTTGCTGATCTGTTTAATAGATCTAGTATAGATCTATTTAAAGCTATTTAGCTCTCTCGGGGAATGTTTTTTTTATTGTTTTCAGAAAAAAAATTAATTGTTTTTAGGGAATATTTCTTTTATTCATTGTTTTCAGAAAATGTTTTTTAATTGTTTTTAGGGAATTTTTTTATTTATTGTTTTAGGAAATTTTTATTTATTTATTATTTTCAGAAAATGTTAATTACAGGAAATGTTATTGCTTTTTGGAAATGTTTTATTTGTGATGCAATATGTTGCTTTTAAGTATGCAGGTTGGTGCATTGTTTTAGAGATTTTGTGTGTTTCTGTTGTGAATTCAGTCTCCGTTTTGTGTACTTATTTTATTCTTATTTAAGTAGTAAGTGTAAATAATAAAGTAGTAAATAATATTTAAGTAGTAAGTGTAAATAATAAAGTAGTAAATAATATTTAAGTAGTAAATAATAAATTTCCTTTTTTATATCTTCTTTTTGTAGATCATTCATTGGGGCAAAGAATTCCGTGACATTGACTTGGCCACTCCCACCCAGTCACATGACTGCCAAGCCACTCCCACAAAGCAGGCCACACCCACTGAATAGGTAGTAAAAAAGTTTGAAACCCACCACTGCTGGATATAGATGCCCTGATCCTCTCATGATTGGTCTAGATTGGGTGTGATGGCCTAAGACTATTAGAAGTTCTATCTGGAATCACATATAGTTATGTATGTACAACATTAATAAAAACAGAAGCAAACACTTTAATTGTTTGTGTGTGTGTTTCTCTCTGTCGGTTTCTGTGTGTATTTTTAGGCCATCATCCTTACCTGGCATTGTGCTGTAAAGGCTGCACATAAATTTGTTGCATCATATATTTCTTGCACTATTTGAAATTATTATTACACTATTTGAAATTTACTACTTTCTTTGCTAATCCAAACTTTTGCCATCACTTCCTCTCACTCCTGCATCTTTGCTACTGTCACTTTTTTGACACACACACCCTCCCTCTATCCTTCCTGGGTGAGCCTTTGCAAATGGTTTCAAAGGCTTTTGATGGACTCTGGAGAGAAGTGTCTTAATTGCCAATAATTTTTCATCTTGAGACCTGGTGTGTTGGGATTCAATGACAACTTTATAGCAATTTTCACTAAATGGTGAGAAATAGGCCAGGAATAGTCCTCCCTTTCTTCCCTCCTTCCCAGAAAATGCCTATGAAATCTATCATTCTACTCCATTTCTTGCCTTTTAAGATTGATTATTGTGTGTCTGCATGAACTCTAAATATTTTGGAACACCTGGATAAGCCAAAATGCCTGTCTGAAGAAGGTGAGCTGAGAAGAGTTGGGTGGAGGGAGACTTGGACTTCTCTCTTTTCCATCTCTTTGGATTCCTAACACACACATACACACACACACAAACACACCAACCAGCTGCTGTCTCTCCACTGTAATTTATCTCCCTTTTCCTTTAAACAGAAAAATGCATTCATCTTTGCATTTAGCTTTCTTTCCCTACAGGCTCAAGTGTAAAATTGTTCTGAAATTATTGCTGCAATGTTATCTCCATTTGCTTCCCTGTTACACATTTATATGTGAAGTAAGTGAATGTTGATCAGGAAATATATTGTAACCTAGGTTTTCATTGATTAGAACTGACTTCAGCAAAGGTGAGCCTAAGCTACAGTAAATCTAAATAGTTATAAATGTGGATCATTGTCTACTAGCTGCTGATCCAAATTGTCAACATGATTTTTGAATTTGTTCATTGTACAAAATTATTTTTGTGGGCGTATTTCTTTAGAAGCAGTAACATTTGTGCTAGTAATAAGGAACATGTTAATTTGATTTGTATGTTAATATAAAACTGGGCAATTTACAATTCCAAACTTATATGCAAAATGGAATGCAGCTAAATAATAAAATCCATACACTGTGATGTGGTTTCTACTCAAGCATATAGATAGATAGATAGATAGATAGATAGATAGATAGATAGATAGATAGAGAGAGAGAGAGAGAGAGAGAGAGAGAGAGAGAGAGAGAGAGAGAGATAGAGATAGAGATATATAAATACATACACACACATACACACAGAGAGAGAGAGGGGGGGGGGGGGAGAGAACAATACACAGATATCATTTTTAAGGGATTTGTGTATAAAAATTTATATTTCAAAAATCTGCATAGTGAAAAGTATTATATTGTGTAAAACCTTGTACATAGGAAATGTACCCAAATATATATATGCTAAGAAATATTCATATTAAAATGGGTCCATTTTTTATTTCAAAAATTATACATTAATGTCAAAAGAGAAAAGGACACTCCAAAAAGTTAATTACAATGTAATCACAATCAAATCATTCTTATCATACATATAATTCCTTCCTAATTAATATATCTTCGGTGTTTCCCAACATATGAACAAATTGCCTAAAATCATCTACCTGGCTTCTGTTATTTTGTTTAAGGGTTGGTGAGGGAATGTATATGTAATTACTAAATAATTCCCCTTCATGGATTACTGCCTAGTCATGGCGAAGGGCCTTATGTAGCTCAATGAAGGTATGAGCTATGCTGTGCAGGGCCACCCAAGACGAACATTTATAGCAGAGAGCTCTGACAAAACGTGATCCACTGGAGAAGGAAATGGCAACCTACTCCAGGATCTTTGCCATGAAAATCCTATGGACAGCAGTATCCATGGGCTCGCGGACAAGACTTCGCAGCTAACAACAACAACACTAAATAAGCATGAAATCAGTAAGATTTTTTAAGGGTAAACATTCCCCTCGTACATATGTGCTAGTCGTTTTTGATTCTAGGGGGTGTTGCTCATCTCCATTTCAAAGCTGAAGAGCCAGCACTGTCTAAAGACATCTCTGTGGTCATGTGGCAGCATGACTAAACACCGAAGGTGCATGGAACGCTGTTAGCTTCCCACCAAAGTGGTCCCTGTTTTTCTACTTGCATCTTTACATGCTTTCAAACTGCTAGGTTGGCAGAAGGTGGGACAAGTAACAGAGCCATGTGCAATGCCATCTCCAAACAGATACAACTATATCTTAATTATGTGGGGTTTCTTTATGTGGAAAAATAAGATTTTATTAGCTGTGTCCATGTGTTTGTTGTCAAATCTCTCCCTCCCCCCGCCTCTCTCTTCCAGGTCAACTCACTTGGAGGAATGGATACGATGTACAAGGGATTTGAACTCCTGAACTGAAGGTGAGATATGAATGTAAATGTATAAAGAGTGTAAAGAGAGGTTTGTTAGACATTGGACAGGCAAGGGCGTTGAATAGACAAGAGAAAAGGGCGGGGTGGGGGGGGAGACTGGAGTGTTGTTGCATTTCTCCTTTCTTACATACTAAATTTTGCTGCAGTTTTCTGTCTTTCCCTAGCCAAAACATTGGACCCTACCCATTCTGGCACTGGAAAAAGGATTCTGGCAGGCTGCTGGCACTGTTTGATGTTCATTGACTTTTCATTGTGTCATGCCACCCAATTTTCTGTAGCCAGATTAAGGTTTTCTGCCTGTAATATTCAGTTTGCACAGAGTAGGATTCTGTTTTACATTCACAAATATAATATGCGTTTTGGGATTAATGGAGGTATAAGAGTTGCTGAGGGTCTTTGAAAATGGCTACCTAACTGGACAAGGATTAGGGGGGCAGGTTTTGTATCATTAGAAAAGAAAGGCAATGTACATACTGGAAAATCCTGATATGAAAAGGGAAATCTTAGCACTTCCCTAACTACATCCTTTGTGTAGCTCTGTGGTTAGAGACACTGAGATTGTCAGCTGGAAAGCTGACAGTCGAGGTCTGAGACCAAGCACTGTGTAATGGGTTGAACTCCCATCCTTGTCCCAGCTCCTGCTCACCTAGCAGTTCAAAAGAATGCAAATGCAAATAGATGAAGCAGGTTCCACTTCGGTGGGAAGGTGACAGCATTCTGTGCAGAGCTGATATTCTGCCGGTTTGCCCCAGTTCAGGCAAACTGTTAGTGGCAGCCGAGGGAGGCTCCGCCCACCTGCCCAGACGTCACCATGGGCACTCTGCACATGCACAGAAGTGCTGTGCGCGAGCAAAGCAAATGCGCACATGTGTGCTCCCAGTTCCGAACTGGCAGCAAAAGTAAGAAAAAACCATTACTGATTATGATATCTTTTGTGGGGTTAATGGAGGTATAAGTGTTGCTAAGGATCTTTGACAGTGGCTACCTAACTGGCACCTGTATTCAAACAGCACTTCAAGTATGGGAATCAGTTGATCATGATGGATTCAGTCAGTTGTTTGAACCGAATTCCTTCTCTGTGTCATTACTTGTTCTAGTGTGCAGAGACAGTGAACATGGAAACCTCATGGGAAAATAGTAACCAAAGCTATGAAGGAGAATTCATCTTGCTGGGAGTGGGAGACAGGCCACGCTTGGAGATGTTGCTGTTTGTCTTAATCCTGGCATTCTACTTGATGAGCCTCTTCGGCAACACAACCATCATTGTGGTGTCGAGACTAGATCCAGGGCTCCATACCCCCATGTATTTCTTCCTCAGCAACCTTTCCTTCCTTGACATCTGCTTCACCACCATCATTGGGCCACAGATGCTGGTCAATTTCTGGAGAGCAAGAAAGACCATCCCTTACGGTGCCTGTGTGGCTGAGTTGTACATCGGTGTTGCTCTGGGCTCCGTGGAGTGTATTTTGTTGTCTGTCATGGCCTATGATCGCTATGCCGCCATCTGTCATCCACTGCACTACACTACCACTATGAGCCACTCTCGGTGTATCACCATGGCTGCTGTCTCCTGGATCAGTGGCTTCAGCCATTCACTAATTCATACAGTGATGAGTCTTAGGCTTCCACTGTGTGGGCAAAATCGAGTGGATCATTTTTATTGTGAGCTTCCTGCCTTTCTTAAATTGGCTTGTGTTGACACTTTACTTAATGAGGCTTTGGTGCTTTCTAGCAGTGTGGTGTTGCTTATAGTACCAGTTAGTCTCATCACGGTCTCTTATGGCTATATAGCAACTGCAGTGCTGAGAATCCGCTCAGCTGAGGCCAGGAAGAGGGCCTTCAACACCTGTTCCTCCCATTTGATAGTGGTCTGGTTCTTCTTCAGCACAGCCATCTTCAGTTTAATGAAGCCTCGGGCTACTTCCTCCAGTGTTGAAGTCAAGCTGGTTTCCTTTTTCTATGTCTTTGTCACCACCATGCTTAACCCATTGATCTACAGTCTAAGGAACAAAGAGGTTCATAAAGCTCTCGAAAAACTAATAAAGAAGAAATAAACACACAATTCAAAGGTGGATTTGAACATTCAACAGAAATACTCTTTATCTGTTATTCTTCCAGCAGTTTTGAGTGCACCTCTCTTTCTCTTTATTCCTAATAAAATTGTATCATATCTAGATACCATAGCACTACACAAGACTGTAAATTAAAGAGTATATAAGTCCCCAAACTGACTTTAAGAACTTACTTTCTGAAATCTACTTAGCTTATTGTGGACAACACACTTCCATCTTTTATCAACTAAGTCTCTTGATATCTCACACATTTGGATCCCATGTAATTTCTAGATTTTTATAAAATGATCCATGATAGGATGCATATTTTTGTGCTTAGCAACCAAACATCTATAAGATACTCCCAACAGTGTTCAAGAAGTACAATCTTTGTTGCCCAGTGTAAGCAATTAATGAAAAAAGTAAAAGTAGCAATAAAATATAAAAAAATCTACATCAATAGATATATTGTATATATTATTAAAATGCTCAGGAGAGTATTCGTTCACCTGCCTTTACTAGCATATGAACTTACTGTGACATCCCATTCCTAATCCATAGGGTTCAATATGATGTCGGTCCACCCTTTGCAACTATAACAGCTTCAACTCTTCTGGGAAGGCTGTCCACAAGGTTTAGGAGTGTGTTTATGGGAATTTTTTACCATTCTTCCAGAAGCGCATTTGTGAGGTCACACACTGATGTTGGACAAGTTTACGTGGCCTACCATTTCATGGCTGAGTTGCTGTCATTCCCAAACACTTCCACAATCTTATAATACAGCTGACAGTTGACTGTGAAATATTTAGAAGCGAGGAAATTTCACGACTGAATTTGTTGCACAGGTGGCATCCTATCACAGTTCCACGCTGGAATTCACTGAGCTCCTGAGAGCGACCCATTCTTTCACAAATGTTTGTAAAAACAGTCTGCATGCCTAGGTACTTGATTTTATACACCTGTGGCCATGGAAGTGATTGGAACACTTGATTCTGATTATTTGGATGGATGAGAAAATACTTTTGGTAATATAGTGTATCTTTGTCTGGTATTACAAGACAATAAAGAGAACACTAATTATAGTTCACTGGAGGCAGCACCCCAAATTTATAGGGTTACTAATGAGAAGACCTGTTTGTAGATACTGATTTGGAAATGAGTTCCACCCTGCTACTAATGGGGTGGCCAAAACAACCAACTTGATGGTGGAACAGTATCTACACTGCTGTCAGGGTTCAAAATAACATCCAAAATTAAATCAGAGTCCAAGGCAAAGTATTGTTCAAAGTTCTAATTTATTGAGAGAGCCATGTTGGCACATCTGGGGAAACCCGAATCTGAAAGCTTCTTGGTTTTACCCACCCAATTGAAAGTTCAAGATCTTGCCCCCACACCCACCAGTCCATCATGTGGTCCAATCTATCACTGCCACGTTGGCATTTCCATCCATCCAGTTGCAGTCAGGTGCAGAGGTACCCAGACAAAGGATGACCTTGGCAATCTAAAAGGAATTTTATTTTGGTTACATCACATCCTACTCCTTACTATCCCCCCCTTGTTTCCCCACTACAGAAACAGCACAGTAGATAGAGGTGTGGTAGGCCAAAGATCCAAAAGGAACCTGGTTGCCGGCCTGACAGCTGCTATGTTAAGTACCAGCAGACTGACTGGGGCAATTCATTGAGATGGAATACAACACCATGCATAGCAGTACTTGGTTTACGCCAGTGGTGGGTTTCAAAAATTGTTCGAACCTACTCTGTGGGTGTGGCCTCTTTTGTGGGAGTGGCTTGCCACCCATGTGACCAGATGGGAGTGGCTTGCCGCCCATGTGACCGGATATGAAGATGCTGATGACACTTGTCAGAACCACCTTAAATTACCTCACACACAGCACTGGCATGCATAAGAATATGATGTAAACTTGTTTTTTAAAAGGCATCTTTGGTTTGTGTTAAAACAACTTCAACACACGCAATGTTCTGATTGCACCACAAACGCAGTAGTCATCCTTACCTTTCACAGAGGCACTGAGTTTTATAAATATGAGCATGATAATGTAGAACAATCATATCCAAGGACCAGTGGTGGGTTTCAAAAAAATTTGGAACCTCTTCTGTAGGTGTGGCCTGCTTTCTGGGTCCACTGGTGGAACCTCTTCTAATTGGTTCGGTAGATTTGACGAACCGGTTCTACCGAATAGGTGCGAACTGGTAGGAACCCACCTCTGGTTTACGCCCTTCCAAATCATTACGGGAACTGAATTTGTCCTGATATCTGAGTGTCCTCGAGAAGTCCCTGCAGACAAAGGACTGCGTGACTGGATGGCAAGCATGTAGCTGGTGTGGAAGAATACCAAGCAGGCCTTGCAAAACTCGGCAGAAGCCTATAAAGTTCAAGCTGATAAGAAATGTAGGTCCAGGTCCCATTTAAAGTAGGGGAGCAAGAGTACCTATCCACAAAATAGCTTAGGCTCAAAGTACCCAATAGGAAGTTAGGCCTAAAGTTTCTAGGGCCCTCCCCAATTGTACGGGTTATCAATCCTGTTACAGTGGAGCTCAAAGTGCCCCCGCTTCTTGGTAACAACCACCCAGTGTGCCACAGTAGCCTTTTATGTCCAGTGAGAACAGCAACCATACAGGGGGTCCAAAACAGGTGCCTCTTCCCATCCCGGTTGGTGGGGACTTGTGGGTGGGGACCACCAGATGGCCCAGGGCTGCCATTTGTGTTTCCGGAACATGACAGTGCCAATATTTGGAATACAATTTGTGGTAATAGAATGTAGACTGGATGTAGACATGCAATTGAAAATATGAATGTAGAACAAAAACACGATAGAACCACCTATAGACAACTTCTTATCTCAGAAAGAGGGGTGATGGAACTAAAATCTTTAGAGGTACTTAAAGAAGAGAAGGTAGTTCAAACGTGGTTTCAGTATGGTCAACTACAGGCTAGGTGGAAAACAGATAAAAAAATTGGCTTTGTAAAAGTTGAGGATAATTTGTTTAAACAAATAAGAGATCAAAGCTCAATGCATATAAAGAGGATATATAATGTATTAGTACAGATGGATTCTGAAACGGAACTGATTAAGGATTGTATGATAAAATGGGCTCAGAATATCAAGGAACCAATAATGCTTGAAACATGGGAAAGAATCTGGGTAAGAAATGTGAAATTTACACAAGCACAAAACTTGAGAGAAAATTTTTATAAGATGTTTTATAGATGGCACCTAGATCCTAAAAAGCTTGCCTCTATGTATCCAAATGTTCAACCTAAATGTTGGAGATGTGGTTCTTGTGATGCTACATATTTTCATATATGGTGGACATGTCGTAATGTCAAGGCATTTTGGATAAAAATATGGTGGATCCTGCAAAAAACATCTTTAAAAGAAGGATAAAATTTACCCCCCAGTTGTTTTTACTGGGTATATGTATTGATTTTGCAGCAGCAGAGACTAATTTGGTTCTGTATTTAATAACGGCAGCAAGACTCTTGGTGGCGCAGTATTGGAAGAAGAAAGATTTACCTACAATTCAAGAATGGACTTTGAAAGTTATGAACTTAGCCGAAATGGCCAAAATCTCAGCATATCTTAAAGAACATTCAAACGAGAGATATAAACGAGACTGGAAAAAATGGATTGATTACATAAAAAGTAAATATGGGACTAAGAAACTCCAGATAGCTTATGCTTAGTATCAGTAATAATTTAAATTGTTTAAAATTTGGGTAACAGTAAGAAGCTGAGTTCAATGTAGAGATATTTTAGACTGTGATTGTTCAAAAGTTATACCACGTATGGTCTTTGGGAAGTCGGGGAGAGGGAAGGGAGGTGGGGATTTAGGGGGAGGGGGGAGGGGGGAAATACAATATGTGTTAAATTCCATGATTGTATTTGTATACTGTGGCTTTTCAATGTTAGTGCGAAAATAGAACAAACCGAATATACTGGAAGGTAATAGATACCGAAGGAAGGAGTCGAGTGAAAGAAGAAGGAGGGTGGAGAGGGTGAGAGAGAGGAGGAGGAGAAGGGAGGGAGGGAATGGAGAGGGAGTGATAGGGTTAAGGTTAGAAAGAAGGGGAGGGGAAGTAGGCGTAGAGGGGTGTGTGAGAAGGAAGAATGAAAGTTGGAGGGGGTTGAAAGAGGGTGTATGGTAGGCCAAGGTGGTATACTGGGTTTGTATTGTAGAGGGCATTTTCTATATAAGTGAGGGCCGTGTTTATTATTCAATGTTATATGCCCTGATTAAGCACAGTGAATATGTGATTGTATAGAATGAAAACATAATAAAATATATAAAGAGAAAAAAAAAATAAAAAAAATAAAAAAACAAGAATGTAGACTGGATGGAAAGTCCATAAGAGGACAAAAAATGCCCCATTCCCGTCAGGTTTGGTCTAGGTTGGGTGTGGTGTAAGGTGACCAGACGTCCCGCTTTTGGTGGGACAGTCACGATTTTACACAATTTGCCCCGCGTCCCGCGTCGTTGTTAAAAAGTCCTGATTTTTCATTTTTGCCGCATTACAGCTCACTCGCTCCCCCGCCCATCCGCACTAAGCCAGCCCAGCCTGCCGCTCACTGATTGGCTGGAATCCAGCCAATCAGTGAGCGGGCTGGGTGTGAAGCATTTAAATTTAAAAGCTTCGCGCTGCTTGAGTCTGACCTCCATTTCGCCTTTGCCTTCCAGGAGCTTGCTGCTTCCCCATCAGGTAAGCAACTAAGCCCCAGCAGTGGGACTCAGGAGGTTTCTAGTGGGCAGCGGCAGCCTAGCTTTTGCAAGGGAAGGCCTTCTGGTGGGCGGTGGCAGCCTAGCTTTCGTAAGGGAAGGCCTTTCCTTGCAAAGGTCTTCCCTAGTGAAGCCGTGGGCTAACAGTAACTGCTGTGGCCTAGCTTTCACAAGGGAAGGCCTTCCCTTGCGAAGGCCTTCCCTAGCCTAGCCGCGGGCTGGCAGTAACCGCCGCGGCCTAGCTTTCCCAAAAACTGTGGGCTTGCGGTGAAGGCAGCCTAGCTTTTCCCCCAGCCCCCCCCTCTCCAGACCTGCTTAGTGACCCTAGCCTTGTTGTCCCTCCACAGTCCAGTCCAGTGTCTTACCTGTTCCTGCTGCCTCTCTGCCTGCCTGCTCCCTGTTGCTTCCATCCATCACTGCAAGGATCCATCGCATCGGAGTTCTGCTGATTCTGCTGCTGATAAGTGACCCGGGTTTTTTTCTTTTATTTTTTTTAATGTATTTTAAAATAATATTTTATTTATTGTGCACAGGATTTTTTAAAATAGTTTTATTCTGTGTGAATTCTTTTTTTAAATTGTCTTAGACTATTTAAAAAAGATTCTATCCAAAATAAATTAAAATAAACCATTTTTAAAAATGCTATATTGTGCATAGAATTTTTTAAAATGCTTTATTTTAATTTATTTTGGATAGAATCTTTTTTTAAATAGTCTAAGACAATTTTAAAAAAGAATCCACACATAATAAATTGAAGTAAAACATTTCAAACTATTCCACACAGAATAAATTGAAGTAAAACTATTTTAAAAAGTCTATGCACATTGCATTTTAAAGTATTGAGCATAGAATTTTTAAAAATAGTTTTACTTCAATTTATTCTGTGTGGAATAGTTTGAAATGGTTACAGTGTAAATTATTGCTGGTGTAATACTTGACAATGGTTTTTAAGGACTTCTTTTATTTATAGAATATCTTTTTTAATTATTTTGGGGGGAATTTTATTTTTTAATTGTTTATAAAATATATTTACTACAAGAATTGTTCCTTTTTGCAAATGTTTTCTTTGTGATGCAATATGTTCAGATCAGGTTTATGTGTCTCAAAGTGGCTGCTATTCTATGGGCAGGCCAGGTTGGTGCAAGGCAGCTTTGCCAGATTTAGTGTGTTTCACCCTCATTGAATTTTATATCGTATAAAATCGTATAATTTTAATTTTTTTACATTATTAACATAATGAGTAAGAAAAGAGAATGCAAATTCAACGATGATATAAGAAGTGAATTTCCTTTTCTTAAAAAAACCAAAAGCGATCACATGGTAAAATGTGAGAAATGTAATGGTGAATTTTCTATTTCGCACGGCAGGAAGAATGATATTTCAAAACACTTGGACTCACAGAAACATAAAAGATATTTAGATACTGCTGCATCTTCCTCCAAAATACAGGAATTTTTTCGGAAAACAACTTATGGAGATGAAGAAAAGAAATTAGCATTAGCAGAAGGACTTATGCCTTTTCATGCTATTAATCACAATCATTCCTTCAGATCTATGGACTGTACATCACAAGTTGTCAAAAAGTTATTCAACAAAAAAATTGCCTGTGCTAGAACCAATGTTCCCTCTAATTTTTTTTCAGTGTGAGCAGAAAAGTATAGTGTTTGAGCGGCATATTTTCATGCCTGAGCACCTGAATTTTTTTCACAGATGTCACCGAAGACAACAACGAAATCAGTGTTATTTGAAACTCAAAGTTATGTTTATTCAAGATACCCGCTTAATTAAAAGTGTTATATAATATCAGTATCACTTAACAACGGTCCTGCTTAGCAACCAAGATGTTGGCTCAGAAACTCTCGCATTGAAGCACGCAAGTCTTAAAGCTGTCAAGTTACAAGACCTTTGCACCCCTAACCCTTTAGGGAAAAAAAACTCAGGGGTCTTCAAACCTGACAGCTTTAAGCCTTGTGGACTTCAACTCCCAGAATTTCTCCTCCAGTCATGTTGCAGCAACGTCATCTGCGTGGATCTGCTCCATCTTCGGTTTTTTTCACAGGAGGCAGGGCTGCTGCTGAAGATGCCAACGAGCCCCCACCGCCACTAGAATATGCATTTGTTTAGCATGACATAGAATAGTCTTTCAACCAGAAGTATGGAATAAAAGAGAGACTGATAAATATTAAAAAAAATAAAACCAAAAAGCAGCTATTTATTTGAGTTCTAGATAAACATTTAGTTCAGATTTAATAGTGTTTCAGAGATGTGGCTGTCAGCTATTTGTGTATGTATGTTATTATTATGGAAGGTTAGATGAGATTTCACCAACATTATTCACCCCTGATTAATGCATTCATTCTAATAATCAAGTCTGACTCTGAATTACAAATCTATGTCTGAAGAATCTGGGTTAAGTTTTGGATTGGAAATTTGGGGAACATGAAAGTTTATGCATAATTTTTGAAATTTTTTCATTGGGTCTTAATAATGATTTTATTCATTTGGGATTTGGGGGTCTTTTTTCATAGGTTTAACACAGCTTTAATTTTGTCATTAGGAGCAATGTAACATTAGCCACTAATGTATTGTATACAGGTTACCTTAGAAGGTAATACCTTTTGTATAGTAGGAACTTAAGATAGGCAGACTTCATACAGATAAACAATTGAGAAATATTGTTCTTTTTAAAAAGCAGTGTTAATTGCTGCACCTTTCTCATATTAAGTATATTAGCTCAAGTTCATGTTAGGAAAAACTTTCAGTCTTAAAGGTTTGGTGAGGAGAAATCCAAAAATTCTTTTAAAGAATTTAAATTAAATTTGAGGCTGCCTCTGCTTTCGCTCTCCCTCCCTCAGCTGTGCAGCAGCAGCAGCAGCAGCTCTCAGCCTACAGTGGCAGCGTCACGAAGGCTGTGGAAGGAGGAGGAGGAGGAGGAGGAGGAGGAGGGAACCAAAGAGAGGCTTTTACCGGGAGTGTGCCCCACAGCCAGGACCGTCCTTGCGCCTCAAGCCGCGTTTCTTCCTGCAAAGCCCTTCGGGCAACCCGAGAGTTCCGCCTGACGCCCAAAGGGCTTTGCAGGAAGAAACGCGGCTTGAGGCGCAAGGACAGTCCTGGCTGTGGGACGCAGGCCCGGTAAAAGCCTCTCTTTGGTTCCCTCCTCCTCCCCCTCCTTCCACAGCCTGTGTGACGCTGCCGCCGTAGGCTGAGAGCTGCCGCTGCTGCTGCTGCACAGCTGAGGGAGGGAGAGCGAAAGCAGAGACGGGGCGCCAAGCTTTGGTTAAGGCAGGCAAGGGAAACCGCAAGCTGAAAGGAAATCTTGCTGGGAAGACGCGGCAGCAGGGCTTTAAAGGGCTCCCCCCTCCCCAGCCAGCCAGCCCACCCAGCCCATTCTTCCCCCGCCACAACTGTATCCAACAGGCCAAGTTGCTGGGAGGAGAAAGTTTGGGCTGCAGGACATGGGATTCCTCTGGGGAGGTCCTTTGCGGGCGGCCAGTTCTAGCCGCCTGCAAAGGACTTCCCCACATTTGCTTTGAAAGAAATTTAGGTATTTAGGTATTTATTGGGATTTATATGCCGCCCTTTTCCCTAAGGGGACTCAGGGCGGCTTACAACCACAGGAAGGGGAGGTGCAAGGTCAAAACAAAACAATATGTGAACAACAGAAAAGTAATAAAAACCCAACTTTCATTCAGCAGTCAAACACTCGGGCGGGTAATTAGGAACCTATCCCCAGGCCTGCTGGGAGAGCCAGATCTTGAGGGCTGCGCGGAAGGTCTGGATAGTGGTGAGGGTGCGGATCTCCATGGGGAGCTCGTTCCACAGGGTCGGGGCAGCAACAGAAAAGGCTCTCCTCCGCGTGGTCGCCAGTCGGTATTGACTGGCAGATGGGATTCGGAGGAGGCCCAGTCTGTGCGATCTAATTGGTCGATTTAGGGAGGTAATCGGCAGAAGGCGGTCTCTCAAGTACCCAGATCCACTACCATGGAGTGCTTTAAAGATGGTCATCAGTATCCTGAAGCGCACCCGGAGACCAACAGGTAGCCAGTGCAGCTCGCGGAGGACAGGTGTAACGTGGGCGAACCGTGGTGCGCCCACTATCACTCGCGCGGCTGCATTTTGGACTAACTGTAGTCGCCGGATGCACTTCAGGGGCAACCCCATGTAGAGCCCATTGCAGTATTCCAGTCTAGAGATCACAAGGGCTCGAGTGACTGCTGTGAGAGCCCCCCGTTCTAAGTAGGGCCGCAACTGGCGGACCAGGCGAACCTGGGCAAATGCCCCCCTGGTCACAGCCGACAGCTGGTGATCAAAAGTCAGCTGTGGATCCAGGAGGACTCCTAAGTTGCGGACCCTATCTGAGGGGTATAGAATTTGACCCCCCAGCCAGAAATCTCTGCGTGGCAGTTAGAAACTGCTGCGCGGGGTTTTCTTGCCATGTGCACGGCCGCGCAGCCACGCACCTTAGAGGGAACAGTGGCTAGAACAAAATCCGAGGCAATTGTGTGTAATGTGCTTTCCCCATATGCATTTTCAGAATTAAACAAAAATCTAGAGAAAATTAATTTTATATCCATATATTCTGACGCATCTAATCATAAGGATATAAAATTATTTCCAACCATTATTAGATTTTTTAATTCGGAAACTGGAATACAAATTAGAATTTTAGATTTTGTTTCTTTGCCCAGCGAAACTTCTGAAATAATTTTCAGTTCCATTATTAATATTTTGGAACAAAACAATTTTAAACATAAAATAATTGCATATTGTAGAGACAACACGAACGCAAATTTTGGAGGAAAAGTGAGAAGAGGTACAAATAATATTTTTTATAAATTAAACAAAAACCTTAATCAAAACATTATTGGTGTTGGTTGTGCAGCGCACATAATACATAACGCCATTCAAACAGCTGCTGACTTGTTGCCCGTAGATGTGGAAAATATTGTTGTTAAAATATATTGTTATTTCTGTAGCATAATATGCTACATTATAAACAAATGGAGTTTGCTTTAAGAATAAGAGGTTTGCGTGAAAACAGTCAGGATAATTTGAAACAGATTCTCTCAGAAGCCTTTGATAATCTGTTGGGAAGGCCAGGGGGGAATTATGATTGGCAAATTGATAAGATAGGAAGTAGGAGAGAGGTAGAAGAGGGAGATGTATGGAGAGCAGAAGAGCTAATAATGGGTTTTTATTTTTTGGGGGTGTTGATGACAAGAGGAACCGATGTGATCATTATTTGTTACTATACGATACTGGCTATGTATAGTATACATGTGATTGTATGTTGTGAAAATGGAAATTAAAAATATGTTTTATATATATATATATATATATATATATATATATATATATATATGTATGTATGTATGTATGTATGTATGTATGTATGTATGTATGTATGTATGTATATATATGTATATGTATGTACATATACATATACATATACATATACATATACATATACATATACATATACATATACATATACATATACATATACATATACATATACATATACATATACATATACATATACATATACATATACATATACATATACATATACATATACATATACATACATACATACATACATACATATATATATATATATATATATAAAGATTTTTTTATAGCTAGCTGATAAGAGCTAAATAGCTTGAAATAGATCTATACTAGTCTCCCTTTATTTATTTATCAGCACAAATACAACAATATATATATACCCTTACTGGGATTCGGCTAGCTGATGAGAGCTAAATAGCTTGAAATAGATCTATACTAGTCTCCCTTTATTTATTTATCAGCACAAATATAACACAAAATGTGTAATAAAGGCAACAGTAAAAATATTGGGCTTCTGTCGTGATGGACTCTTGTGACGAGCCGATTGACAGATAGTGGAAGCTGTTAGCTTCCTCCCATAATTGGGGCTTACCAGGGGTTGTGACTTTAAATATATATTCTTATTTCTATATATACACTGTGCGCATTGAAATGCTTAAAGAATTTTGTGAAACTGCGGAAGTCGAATATCAAAAGAGCGCTAGTTAGCTCTTTTGCCAGCTGTCGAAAGAATTTTGAAAATATACGATCCTTTGAAATCCTACTTTCTATCACAGGATAAATGTCCTAGAATTTTAGAAGAGTTTTTTGAAAAAGAATCTTCAAAAATTTGGCTAGAGTTTGTACACAATCAAGCAGCTCTTTTTCAAAATGCTATAAAACATATTGAAGGTGACAAAGTTTCGGTAATCAAAGTAGCAAATGAAGTTAATAATTTAAAATTTCAGTATCAAGAGCGGTTAGAAAATATTTTTATTCCGTTAACTATCGGTAATAGTATAAGCCAGCTAGAAGAACAAGGTGCAATAAATCGGGCAGATATCATGAATCACATTAAAAAGTTCTATAGTAACTGCATAGATTATTTAGAAGAGTGGACGGTACATTACAATGATATTGAACATTTTCATTGGGTTGCATTAAAACAAGAACTTAATTGGAATGATGTGCAAAAATCATTCGATCATATTACTCAAAATTTCCCATATAGTAATATTTCTGAAAATGATCTTTTTGATGAGATCTCATTATTAAAAAAATATATTGATAAGGAAAAGGTTAAATATTGGGCATCAGCAAAAATCACAATAGAGAACAAATGGTTAGAAATATTTCATCATTTTGAAACAAACCATGTTCCATAGAATAATGCACTAAAAATTGTGGAATACGCGCTGTCCTTACCAGGAACTAATGCTGTGACTGAACATGTTTTTTCTACGGTAAATAAAGTGTGGACATCATAAAAATCACAATTAAGTGTTCAGACTTTGAAAGCCATTTTATGTGTGAAATATAATTTAACAAATTCTTGTGAAAAATTTCATGACCTTTTAAACAACGACAGCAATCTACTAAAAAAAAATCACTCAAGTGAGAAATATGCCAAAGAATAAAATAATACTGTACATAATTTTTGTAAATCTTTTTAATAAATATAAATGTAAATAAATGTATTATATTTGTAAATTGTAGTTATGTTGAAATATTAATTACAATACTATTTTTGTGTTCTATGAAATTTTTTGTTGCTCCATATAAAATTTTTAATCAAGAAACCCCCCCCCCCCCAGTCAATGGTGTCCCTCTTTACCAGTCTGAAAATCTGGTCACCGTAAGGTGGTGGCCAAAAATTTTTTAAACGTTTTATCCAGATGTAGATGTGTAGATGTGTGTGTACAGCTGTAATAAAAAGAGAAGCAAACAATTGAAGTTTTTGTGTGTGGGGGTTGCCCACCATCCTTAATCTGGTGTCTTGTGCTGCAAAAGGCAGTACAGAAATTTGTTCCATCATACTGTTGCAATAGCAAATACTATTTTCTGGCCCCATTTGATATTTACTCCTTTGTTTGCTGATCCAAACTTTTGCAGATCTTTTCCTCCCACTGCTTAATCATTGCTCCTGTCATTTTTCTGAGCCCTCCCCCCCCCCTCTATTCTTCCTGGATGAACCTTTCAAAAAATTTCAAGGACTCTACTAAACCCAGGAGGAAAATGATTAGTTTGGTGCTAATTGTTCCTATTGAGTGCTGGTGTCCTGGGAATCTTTACTCTATAGCAACTTTCACCACAGGGGGAGAAATAGGCAGGAATATTCATTCCTTTCTCCACTTTCTCCTCACTCAAAATGCTTATAAAGTCTACTATCCTTCAATTTTGCCTTCTCGGGTTGCCTATTGCTTGTGTGTCTGTAGGATATCCTTAAACCTTCTGGAGCACTGCTGACCTGGAAGAGCTAAGATGCTGGGCTGAAGCAGGTGGGCTGATCAGAGATGGAGTTGAGGCTGAAGTTGGGTGGAAAGTGACCTCAGCTTCTCTTTTTCCCATCTGCTTTGATGTTGCCTGTTCAGCACTCCAAATGCTCAACCTGCAAGGTTTCCCTTTCTTTCTTATTTCTTTCTCTCCATTACAATTTCTCACCATTTTTTTAAATGGAAAGATGCATTAATCTTTGATTTTATCTTTATTTCCCTAGAGGATCAAGTGAAAAATAGTCTTGAAATGTTACTGCAATGCTATATCCATTTGCTTAGGAGAAAGACATTCAGTCTTACAATTTTCATGCTGGTCATTGCCTCCATCTTCATCCCTCTTAGCCCACTTCATGTCTTCTTTCCTTTCCTGGACTCTGTGTCCCTATATTTCTCCTCCTGTCTAGTTTCCTAAGTGTTTCAGCCTCTAATCTGTGGAAGACGAAAGTCTTTTCAGAGATCCTCCAGTGATAATTATTTTCACCTGAAAAATGTATCATCTGCTGCTTGACTAGAGGCTGGTTCTTCATAAGAAGTAGAAAAAGAGTCACCGTTAGATTCTTATTTGAGATCATACAGGCATCCAAGATCCTCCAAGCCAACACACCTGGATGAGCCAAGAGGTAGCAACATTTCTCTTGCACAGACACAGGTGAGGATGGGGAGAGGTAATATATCGATTACCTCCTCTGTCTCTCTCTGTCTCTCTCTGTCTTTCTGTCTGTCTCTGTCTCTCTCTCTTTCTCTGTCTTTCTGCCTGTCTCTGTCTGTCTGTCTTTCTGTCTCTGCTCTTTGTATATCTATGTAATCCCATAATGAGTATTTTTTCTTAATTATGAAAGCATACATTTTCTTCATTTTAGAACTCATTTGAATATTTTTTAGAAATGAATAAACATTCATTTCCCTTCTTCTTTTCATTTAAGTGTGTTGAGGTGGTGTAGGTGGTGAGGAGAATTAATATATAATTTAGATGACTTTAGGAAAAAGCTTAATGTCAGTAAGTCTTATATCCGGTTAAGTTGACTGCATTGTGTGATGTCAGTGTCCATACATATTAAATTATATCTTATCCATCTGGGGTTTTCTATGTGGAAAATATTATGTGGTTGGTTTTTTTTTTTTGTGACCTTACACAATTTCTCTCTATCTCTCTCTTTCTCTCTCTCTCTCTCTCTCTCACACACACACACACACATGTCATATTCCTATCATGAGTACTACTTTTTCTAAATTATGAAGGCATATTTTTTTTTTTTGCTTTTAGAACTCATTTGAATATTTTATATATTTTCAATATTTTTGAATGTTCTGTAGACTGAATAAACATTGTTCATGAAATATGCTACAATCTGGCTTTTCTTTGATTACAGCCAAATTCATCAAAGGCAAGCTTTTATTTTTTAATAAAATTTCTTAGTCACCCATTTTAGCATACGTGTCTCAGTTGTTCTGGGTCTTTATGTCTGCTGGTCTCTGTTCCAAGTTGTCAGTGTTATTTTTGAATGTATCTGTTTATTTTAAAATGTCACTTTTTAATGGATATATTTCCATTGCAAGCACTGATACTCGTGCTAGAAATATTGACGAAACTAATTTGATTTGTAGTTTATTATTAATTTGCACAATTTACAGAAGAATGGCCATTGCTGTGAACTCCTGAATAAAAGGTGGGATATGAATGTAATGCATAAATAGTGTGAAAGAGAAAAAATATGATTTGTCCTAATTTTTGGACAGGCAAGACTCCTGGATGGTAAGAGAAAAGGGCAACTAGGGAGGCAGGAGAATGGAGTGTTTTTTCATTTCTCTTCCCTTGCACATTAAAATTTGCTTCAGATTTCTCTTTCTTTGATTCTGTACCTGCTTTGATTCTGTACCTGTTGAAATTCATTCACTATTAAACCCGCAAGAACCTGATCTTCTTTTGTGTATCTACCTCTCCAGTTTTTAATGCCCTTTGTAATTCCTAGTGATGTAATTATTCCCTTTGGAGATGACATTTTAGCTGTTTCTGGAAACTTTTCTTCATCCTGCAATAAGTACTTCAGATAGTGTTATTGTTGAAATGTCTCAGAGTCTAGAGGTTGCGGGACATCAATGCAACAAATAAGTGAATAAATATATCAATAAATATCTCACAGGTGGGGAGAGGATCTAGCAGAACGGACCTAATTGGAACAGCCTTTTTTCACTGTCATAAAGAACCTGGAGGAAGCTTCTGGAGAACCTACTTGTGTAAGACAGGTGATCATATCTTGGAAATGGTGTTGGAAATGAAGGATGCGGTCGATTGACAAAATCTTAGTATATTTAATTGCTGAAATCCTAATAAAACATACGGGATGCTGAGACCTGCCCCCGGCTTCCAGAATTGAAGGTCATGACCAGTGGTGGTATTTAGCCGGACAGGGATGGGTGATCTCCATCACAGAGGGGGTTTCTACTGGTTCATACGAATAGGTAGTAACCTGGCGGCCTGAGTCGCTGGAAACGGCAGTGACCCAGGCCTAACACGCCCCTGAACCGATTCCCTGGACACTCGCCCCTCCTGGGTCACTCCTCACCTCCTCAGCGGCTTCCCTGCCCAAGCTGCCTAAACTCCCTTGCCTGCCTAAACTGCCACATAGTGCCTAACCTGTGCCCCAACTTAGCTGCCTCCTTCTGCCTATAGGTAAGGCTCACTGCCCCCCCACCCCATCTCGGAGCTTGCTGCGCTTCCCCCACCATCTCCACCGGGTTCACAACCTTACCTTCACCCACCCCTTCCAGGATCCCCACAAGCCCCATTTCGGCTCCCAGTGCCAATGGATCAGTGGTGAGTTCATACCGGTTCAGCCGAACTGGTAATGGTTTGGCGGCCTGGGTCGCTGGAACCGACAGCGACTCAGGCCTGCCATGCCCCCAAACTGGTTCCCCGGGTGGCGCGGATGGTGCTGCCATCTTGTTTTTCAGTTCTGTGCATGTGCAGAACAATTTTAATTGCATTTATGGGCAAATGTGCATGAGCATGGAGCAAAAGTGCACATGCACTAAACCGGCAGTAATGCCGGCAGCAACCCACCCCTGCAATGGATCTGGTCTTCCAATCATTTCCATAGAGTCTATTAATTAAGCATCAATCTAGGTTACTGGAGACCACATTCAAGCCTCACTCCAAAAATGGGAACCATTTGATCATGCTATCTGTTTTGTACTGGATTCCTTTTTTATGACATTACTTGTTCTAATTATTTAGACAATAAACATGGAAACCATGTGGGGACACAGCAACCAAAGCTTCCAAGGAGAATTTATCTTGGTGGGAGTGGCTGACCGGCCACGCTTGGAGATGTTGCTCTTTGCCCTTCTTCTTGTCTGCTACTTGATGAATCTCCTAGGCAACACAACCATCATTGTGGTGTCGAGACTAGATCCCGGGCTCCACACTCCCATGTATTTTTTCCTCAACAACCTTTCCTTCCTTGACATCATCTTCACCACCAGCATTGGGCCCCGCATGCTGGTGACCTTCTGGAGAAAAAGCAAGGCCATCTCTTATGGTGCCTGTTTAACTGAGCTCTGCATCTCCCTTGCTCTGGGCTCTGTGGAGTGCATTTTGTTGACTGTCATGGCCTATGATCGCTATGCCGCTATCAGTCATCCACTGCAGTACACTACCATTATGAGCCCCTCTGTGTGTATCACAATGGCTTCTGTCTCCTGGTTAAGCGGCTTCAGCCATTCACTAATTCAAACAGTGATGACTCTTAGACTTCCGCTGTGTTGGCGAAATCACTTAGATCATTTCTTTTGTGAGCTTCCTTCCTTTCTTAAATTGCCTTGTGTTGACACTTCCCTCAATGAGGTTTTGTTACTTGCAGGTAGTGTGATGTTCCTCGTAGTACCATTTTGTCTCATTACAATCTCTTATGGCTATATAGCAACTGCAGTGATGAGAATCCAGTCAGCTGAGGGCAGGAAGAGGGCCTTCAACACCTGTTCCTCCCACTTGATAGTGGTCTGGCTCTTGTTCGGCACGGCCATCTTCAGTTATCTGCTGCCTCATTCCAACACCCCTGGTGATCAAGGCAAGATTTTTTCCCTTTTCTATATCTTTTTCACCACCACGTTTAATCCACTGATCTATACTTTGAGGAACAAAGAAGTGCATAAGGCTCTCCAAAGACTATTGATGAAGAAATAAACAAACACATGACTGGAAACTGCATTTGAAGGTTCGACAGGAGTAATCTTTGTTAGTTTAGCAATCAGAGGTGAGTTGCTCCCAGTTTAGCCTGGTTGCTCCCGATTCGGCTGAATTGGTAGTGGTGGCGATGGGAGGCTCTGCCCACCGCCCAGACGATTCTGCGCATGCACGCAAACAAACCAGTAGTAAACCGCCCAGACGATTCTGCGCATGCACGCAAACAAACCAGTAGTAAACTGGCTAGCAATCCACCACTGCTTGCAATAGTTTTGATTGTGCCTTCCTTTCTCTTTCTCTTTTCATAATAAAATTGTAACATGTTTAGATACCCTAACAGTGCACAAGACTGTACATTAAAGAGCATATAACCCCCAAAATAGACGGGTCAGGACTTTCTTTCTGAAGTGTGTTTATGTTGTTGCAGATAGCACACTTTCAACTTGTGTCAACTCTGTCTCTTCAGGATTTTTTCCCCTGTGAAAAAGGCATCTTCTGAAGTTCTCGCTGTGTTCTTTTAGAGAGAAATTGTCTACTTACTGTCTCATTCAAACAGTAAGACAAAAATACAGCTGTAGACCTTCACATTCCAAAATCGGTGCATCAAAGATATTCCTAGCCTCAGTACAAACTTGATATGGAGGGAAAGAAGCTGCTTCTTCCCAAGACAGAGGAATATTGAAAATACAGTATCTTAGAATGGGATAGAACTATAAGTTGCAGAAGTAATTTAAGTGACTAAAAAGGACAGAGGTTAAATATAGAGTATTGTTTTTTCGAAAATGTTTTAGTCTGGCCAGCTTGGTTTTATCATCTTGAGGCCACATAGAGAAGTTTACTGAGTCCCTGAATCAGCAACAAAGAAAGTGCCGATCTGTGTCTGGTATACAACCCATAATTGTGTTTGTTTGTTTTTAATTGGGTCATGGATTATCTAGTTCAGTGTTTCTCAAACTTGGGGACTTTAAGTCCCGTGGACTTCAACTCCCAGAATCCCCCAGCATAGCTAGCTGGGGGATTCTGGGAGTTGAAGTCCACGGGACTTAAAGTCGCGAAGGTTAAGAAACACTGATCTAGTTCAACTCTTACATATATAATTATTGTTATGTTATGAAGTTATGTTATTACATTACATTATATCCTAATTGTATATTTTGTATATGAATATTTTTTTTCCAATTTGTAACCTGTACTTTCAACATGCAGGGTGACCTGTACTGTCATAGATGGTTTCTCATGAAAATTCTCTCACTAGAAATTTTTTCTGAGCTAAGGCTTACTATACTACTGTTCTCTTATATCATTTGTTCAGAGAATGTTTTACGTGTAAGGTGAAAGGGACATCAGAAATTTTTTTAAAAGATGAAAATAAGAACGTAAGAGGGAAAAGGGGGAGACAGAATTTGCAAGGGAAAGCAAGATGTTCCTCAAAGAACAAAAGGTTGGCAACGTTTAAACAAAGAAGTGAGAAAAAGATAAATGGAGAAGACATTAGGGGAAATTCACATGAATGGCTGCCTTTCGATGAGAAGGTGGGAATACATGCCCTAACAGAAATAATGACATAAAGAAATCAGCAGGTGGTAGACTTAATCAAAAGCTTGCTGATTTTTTAAATTACATTATTAATGGTTGTCAGGCCTGCAGCCATGTTCCTTTTGGATCTTTGGCCTGCCACACTTCTTTCTACTATGCTGTTTCATTAGTGGGGAGGGGGGAGGGGGATAGTAAGGAGTAGAATGTGATGTAGTGAAAATAAAATTCCTTTCTAGATTGCCAAGGTCATCTTTTGTCTCAGCACCTCTGCACCTGACTGGAACTGGATGGGTGGAACTGCCAGCATGGCAGTGGAAGATTGGACCATGTGATGGACTTGTGGGCATGGGGGCAAGATCATGAACTTTAACTTTGAGGGGGAAACGGAAGAAGCTTCAGATTCAGGTTTTCCTTCAGATGTGCCAGGATGGCTCTCTTAATAAATTGGAGCTGCATGTTGCCTTGGACTCTAATTTAATTTTGGAGGTTATCTGGAACACTGACAATGGTACTCTAAATCAAACTATAGCTTCACAAAAGCAGAGTTGATTTTGTTAGGTTTTAACATCCAAACAGGTTACATGTTTTATTGGTGTTTCAACTTTGTTCTATGACTATATTGAGGATTTGATTTATTTCATTCCCTTTGTACTACCTTACACTCTTAATCAAGGTAGAAAGATTTGTAAGAAGAAACGTATCTTGTTCAATCCTGTACAAAGAATTCTGTTCAAATATCTGGATAGCAAAAACATTTTTACTATATTCTCCTCTCACATAGTAATTCACTGAGGATTGAAGAGCTAAAAGATATAGTTAGCTATGACCAAGTTTAACTATATTTCCAGGTCACAGATTCATGTCGCAAGCTATATTTGCTGCTCAGTCGAGCCACAAATCTTTCTATATCACTTCTTTATAGCCTTCCATGTTGCGTTGGTGATCTATTTATTTTCACTTGTATTGTTGTAGGTTGCATTAACAGAGGGATAGAATCATGATCACCAGGGGTGGGATTCAATTTTTTTTAGTACCGGTTCTGTGGGTGAGGCTTGGTGGGTGTGGCTTGGTGGTGGTCATGTGACTGAATGGGAGTGGCCAATTCAATGTGAGTGACATCAAGTTGGCCATGCCCACTCAGTCACAAGATGCCCCCTCCACCAAGCCACAACCACAGAACTGGCAGAAAAGGCAGCTCCTGTGGCCTGTCCCTTTTGGTCCCCCCTCCCCACCACATCAAAGTACCTTAAAGGGACACCACAGTCCAGTTGCCTTCCAAGTAACTCCGCTGTGACGCTGTCCCTCTGGCACAGCAGACCATTCCTCCTGGACCCACAGCTGACCTTAGAACATCATTTGTCGGCTGTGACCAGGGGGGCATTTGCCCAGGTTCGCCTGGTGCACCAATTGCGTCCCTACCTGGACCGGGAGGCACTCGCAACAGTCACTCATGCCCTCGTGACCTCAAGACTGGACTACTGCAATGCGCTATACATGGGGCAGCCCTTGAAGAGCATTCGGAAACTTCAGCTCGTCCAGAATGCAACCGCGCGAGCGATCATGGGTGCACCTCGGTACACGCACGTTACACCTATCCTCCGCGAGCTGCACTGGTTACCGATTGGTCTCCGGATACGCTTCAAGGTGCTAGTTGTCACTTATAAAGCCCTTCATGGTATTGGACCTGGGTACTTGAGAGACCGCCTGCTGCCAATTACCTCCCAAAGACCCATTAGATCACACAGGGCTGGCCTCCTCCGGGTTCCGTCTACCAGCCAATGCCATCTGGCTACCACCCGGGGGAGGGCCTTCTCTGTGGCAGCTCCGGCCCTTTGGAACGAACTCCCCGCAGAGATCCGGACTCTCACCTCTCTCCAGGCCTTCCGAAAAGCCGTTAAAACCTGGCTGTGTCGGCAGGCCTGGGGTTGATGAGTTCCCTTCCCCTCTCAATTTGTGTGGCTGTTGGTTATTTTTTAAATGCTTGTATTTGTAGTTTTTGTGTTTCCCTTTCCCCCCTTGGGTTTGTGCGCCGCCCTGAGTCCCGCTGGGAATAGGGCGGCATATAAATAAAACGAAACCTAAACCTAAACCATTCTCCTGGCCAGGTCTGGCAGTGGAGTGTGGCTGCGCACGTGCACTAGCAGGCAATAGGGGGCATATGCTCAGCTGGCGCAACAAACAGCAATGGGAGTTCAGGCCTCTTTTTCGGCCTGTAGTTTTTGGTAGTTTCCGGTGCAAGAAGCCTCCAGCCACAGCCTCTTTGCCAGCTGGAAGCGAGCCAGCAGCGGTGGCTGCAGGCTTCTTGCACCGCAAACCACTGACCTCCTCTTCTCGAACGTGCCAAAAAAAAGCTTCAGTTCAGTCCTTCCACTGTCATAGCAGGCAATGAGATGTGCGTGCATGGCTGACACAAAGAATAGGGTGATAATGGTGCCTAAAGCTCTTTTTTTGCATGAGCCAAAGTGTGAGCTCAGGTTTCTACTCTTTTCTACATATTTATTAACCATATGAATTCATCCTGTTAATAAAAATATCAAATGGATTATAATAGCAAATCACATTGTTCTAATTAATTTTACTGAACCTCATCAAAGGACAGTGATGACTTACATAAATATATAACAAGACCTTTTAACTTTAGCCCGCAAATATTATTTAACACATGATTGCTTATTAATGACAGTTGCATTTGGGGGCTTCCAGAACACATGAACTTGTCTAATAACAGATTGGTGTTCAGGACCCACAGAGAACTGATTTTGTGGAAAGCCAGAAAACCAGAACCCAGAAAAGATGTTGATGGTTCACTAGTTGAAGCACTGAATAAGCTGTCCTGGCAGCAGTTGCCAGAAATTCAGAAGCACTGCCAGATCTAGGCTCAGAAGAACGAAGTGAACCTGCTCAGAACAGATTGTGCACCAAATCTGACACTGATTGTCTTGTTGACCACCATAATTTCTTTCTTGCCTGGAATAAATTGTTACTTAGTAGTTCCTATCCACCCTAATTCCGTTTTGGATTGGCTCAAAATCGCCACAATTTCCCCAGACTCACAAGTAAAGGAAAATCCTAACCCTAACCCTAACTCCAGATTCATTATTTTAATTAACAGAAAGAATAAGATGAGAAATGCAGGAATTCCAGAGACCAGAAGCCAAGGAAAGGAACAGATGCCCCATATATCACTGTCTTCTTGCACTTGCTTGCTGTTGGATAAAAGCTATCACAAAATAATAATAAACACTATCCTCTAATGAATAAATAATCTTATCTGAAGGTTATCTGCAGTGGTGGGAGTCAGCCGGTTCAGGCCGGTTCAAGCGAACCGGTTGTTAAATTGCTGGCTGGCTCCTCCCCTTCCTAGCCTGCCTGACCCTTTTAGGAGTCCCCACACACCCGGTTTTGGCCCCTAGGTAAGTGCAGGGAGGCCTACTAGTCCCAAAACAGGGTGTGGGAGGGTGCACCCCCCCCCCCGACGGCCTGTTTTAGCTCCAAGGAGGCTGCAGGGAGGCCTACTAGGCCCAAAATGTGGTGCAGGGAGGTATGCTTCCCTGTAGCCTGTTTTTGCTCCCAGGGCGGTGCAGGAGGCCGAGTGCTGCTTCTCACACCTTCTGGCCATGCCCGTGGCATGACAAAACCGCGCTCGTCAAAATAGCAGTGATAAAACCGCATCGCTAATCCGCGACATCATCACCGCGACGTCATCACCGCCGCGACAACAGCGCAGCGGCAGAAGGGCGCTTTAAAACAGTGCGGCGGCAGAAAGCCAATTTAAATTAAGGTAAGGGT
The DNA here is from genome assembly GCF_051295495.1 of Thamnophis sirtalis. Classification (NCBI taxonomy): domain Eukaryota; kingdom Metazoa; phylum Chordata; class Lepidosauria; order Squamata; family Natricidae; genus Thamnophis; species Thamnophis sirtalis. The sequence continues at coordinate 33,761,042 of NW_028261383.1, forward strand.
TAGGATTAGGTTTAGGGGTTTGCTTTAGGGTTAGGTTTAGGGTTAGGGTTAGGTTAGGGTTAGATTTAGGGTTAGGTTTAGGATTAGGGTTAGGGTTAGGGTTAGGGTTATGTATAGGGTTAGGTTTAGGGTTAGGTTTAGAGTTAGGTTTAGGGTTAGGTTTAGGATTAGGTTTAGGGTGCTGAGTGCTTCGGAAGGCGCGGATTTGCCCTCCGCGGTTATGTCATCGCGGTAGGGTCGCGTTTTTCCTTAGCGCTTCAGACGGCGCGGATTAGCCCTCCGCACTTATGTCACCGCGGATAAGGGCTTCGCGGTTTTGTGGTGGAACTGGCCATGCCCACCATGGCCATGCTTACTCAGCCGGTCATTAGGGCAGAGAACCAGTTGCTAAATTATTTGAATCCCACCACTGGTTATCGGAAATGGTATAGGTAGGGTGACCAGACGTACCGATTTCAGCGTGACAAGCACGCTTTATAACAATTTTTCCCATGTCCCTCTGCCTTTTAAAAAAGTCCCGATTTTCTGGCTTCATGTTGAAAGCCCAGTGGATTTGCTTAAGAAATCCTAACCGGAGCAAGACAAAAGACACTCTTTCCTAACCTCTCTCTCTCTGTGTCTCAGTACTTTCATTGAAGATATTAAAACGTTAAAGCAACAAAACAGACCTCCCCCACCGCCCCACGCCGGTTTATAAGAAAAAACGATCTAGTACCATAGAGCTGCCATAGAGAGGTCGCCAGTGTTACTTCCTGGATTTTCTGGAGGGGAGGGGCACGGAGGTTGGAGGACTGCTCCAAAATGGTGGGAAAGTTTCTCTGAAAGTTTGGAGTTTCTGCCTGCTGGTAAGTGTGCTGGGTTTTTTTCTTTTATTTTTTAATGCATTTTAAAATAATGTAGGTTTTTTAAAATGTGCAGCTGCTGTTTTTTAATTCAAAACAATATGTGATGTGCCATGGAAAAATCATTTTAAAAAAACCCTGAAAGAACATAAGGGTTTATTTAGGGTATTTTCCTGATCAAAACTATAATTGTTTCTGCATGACACCCTTAATCACAAATAGCCAACTACACTTCATTCTAAATAGTTTTATTTCCTTATTGTATGTGATTACTCAAGTCCAAAAACTGAGTTAATTGGATAAACTCAGCTCCACAATTTACTAAATATACAGTTACAGGAATTTCATGTATAGTATGCTGTCTCTTAGGGTTTATTGAACATAGGAGAATAACATGAGAGGGATTTGATGTAAAATAAGCTCTTTTAATGAATTCAAAATCAACGCAGCAGACAAGACATGGCAGTGAACATAATACACACTTCAACAATATTTTTTTTTCTTTTAGCCATCAAATACTGCAGCAAGTGTGTCAGTAATAATAGCAAGACAGGCATAGGATTTTCCAGCCAGGTTAATTTTACTTTTTTATGGTTTTGATGTTGTATTTAATTTTATCTGTATTAGAAACTTATGAAGGCTGTGCAACATTTTGAGGTGATATAGAGTATGTAAAGGCATGAATACAGTAGAACCTCTGGTCACAACCATAATTCGTTCCATAACATTGGTCGCAAACTGATTTGGTCATGAATCAAACCTAATTTTGGAAATTTGGCGCTTACAAAAAAAATGGTGCAGAAGGGGAAATCAGCAGCGGGGAGAATGTGAATATTTTGGTCAGAAGCATTCGTGACCAGAGGTTCTACTGTATAACATCTTCACTTAAGACTTAAGATTCACTTAAGATATAACATCTTCACTTAAGATTCACTTAAGAACTGTGGCAAGAAAGGTGGTATAGTGACCAAAGTTACAATGGCATTGAAAAAAGTGACTGATGACCATTTTTCACACTTAGCGACCATTTTCACACTTAGCGACCATTGCAGCATCCTCATGGTCACGCGATCAAAATTTTGATGTTTGGCAACAGATTCGTATTTATGATGGTTTCAGTGTCCTGGGGTCATATAATCACCTTTTGACAAAGTCAAATGGGGAAACCAGATTCACTTATGTTACTAACTTATCAGCTGCATTTATTCACTTAAGAACTGTGGCAAGAAAGGTGATATAGTGACCAAAGTTACAATGGCATTGAAAAAAGTGACTGATGACCATTTTTCACACTTAGCGACCATTTTCACACTTAGCAACCGTTGCAGCATCCTCATGGTCACGTGATCAAAATTCGGATGTTTGGCAACAGTTACAATTTATATTTGTAAATTGTAGTTATGTTGCGTTGTATGAAAATTTTTGTTGCTCCGTATAAAATTTTTAATCAAACACCACCACCCCCGCGGTCAAAGGTGTCCCTCTTTACCAATCTGAAAATCTGGTCACCTTAGGTATAGGGTTTCCTGCTTGAGTAGTAGTTGGACTAGAATACCTCCAAGATCCCTTCCAACTCTATTATACTGTTATCTCTAATTGAAACTCTGAAATTACTACTAATATTGATATGAAAACTTGTTGTAAAGACTCACAGGACAAATATTGGTAAACACTGTATACCTTGTCTTGGAATGACATATCTATTAGATCAGCCATGGCTGCCTCAGTTCCAGATCTATAGTAGAAATCCAATTGCAAAGGGTTCAAGTAATCTCAGTTTAGATTTGTACTAACTTCTTTAGATTTCTTCCACTTGCTTGAGAGAGAAAGAGAGAGTGGTTACCATCTAGTGGGGCTTAAAGGTGTTTTTTCAAAAGGCAACTAGAGTTTGTTTTTCCTTGAAGACATTTTGTTTCTCATCCAAGAAGCTTCTTCAGTTCTACCATGAAATGAAGAAGCTTCTTGGATGAGAAACGAAACATCTCCAAGGAAAAACCCAAGAAAGTCCAGTTACCTTTTCAAAAAGCACTTTTGGGACAATCATGACCTGAATGACTGAGAATCTCCATAGACATTGAGTGGGGCCGCTAAGGTCCAGAAAAGTTTATTCTGCATTGGTCTTAAAAGTGTTTGTTTTCAAAGTTTCCCTTATTTTTCATTCAGGAAATTAGATGGATGATGTCACTCAATTAGCCAACTCTTAAAGTTGTGATTAACCCCTCTGTGAGGTGGGAAAAACTCCCAGCAACTTCAAGGAAGAGCTCCAAAAAACAGCAGAGGAAGGAAGAACCAACTTCACCTCACCTCAAATAAAGTTTCTTCTGTTAAATATGCAATTTGTGTTAATTAGATTTGAAATTCAGGTATACACTATGTTGAATCTCCTTAGATGTTTCTTTACTTTTCATTTTTCTTTTTGGCAATTTGTGTTCATAGAAAATTTGAATGACTAAGGAGTGAAGTATTATCTAAGGGGGTCTGATCCCCAGTCATCATTATATCTCATTGTTTTAAATGTTTTATCCTGGCACAATGGGTCTCATTAGTTTTTCTCTGCTGGGAAACGGTACCTGAAGGGGGAGCGTGTTTTATATTAACACCGATAGTTATTGACAATTATAGAACCACAAAAACATCTTCACATTTTTAATGGTAGAAAGTTTCTTGATGAATCCCAAATGAGTTGCAAACAGTGTCTAACTACGGAGTGTTCTGAAAAAGTTTTAATGAGATACTGTAATCCTCAGAGAACCTCTCAGGCAGCCTTCTCTAAGCTGGTACTCTCCAGATACATTAGGATCTCAACTCCAGGAATCCTACTGTGGAAAGTTATCGCCCAGCCCTCTCCCAGAAAAAATGAAATATCCTAGGAAATATTGAAAAGGCAGAATATTATATTTCCCTGGATGTGAAAAGGAAGAAACATGCTTTAAAGAGAGAATAGCTCCACCCACTTTGTCAATGAGCCATTAAGAAGGCCAAGCGTCCCTTTACATAATAAAGGCTTCTCCCCTTCAGCTCCAGGGGGATGGGATTAAGGCATGATAATATTGGCCCTTTACCCAACTCCCCACATGGCATCTGAGAACTCAACCAAACCTGGATTCAAAACGCAGCCTAGAGAGTTGCTCCTGCATGGCCCCATGGGAGTCTGACAACCAATCAGAATACAAGCTCAAGATCAAAGGCCAGAGAGGGCATAAAACCAGTGACTCAGCATCTCAGCCTCCCTTCTCTTCTTCTCCACCAATATTGAAGCATGTGATCACCTTTTCTATTCAGGACTCAAGCCATGTGGTTCTGTCCACCATTAAAACCATCTTTCCAAGCAGCCTCCATGTCTCCAGTGTCTTTTTCCCCACTTGGAGCCAAACCCAGAAGGACATTCCTTTCAACACTACAAAATACACTAGCTTGGAATTCAATCTAGAGCAGGGGTCCACAACTCTCGGTCACAGATGTGTACCAGTCCATGGCCTATTAGGAACTAGGCTGCACAGCTGGAGGTGAATGTCAGGCGAGTGAGTGAAGCTTTATCTGTATTTGCAGCTGCTCCACAGCAGTAACATCACCGCCTCAGCTTTACCTCAGATCATCAAGCATTAGACTCTCATAGGAGCATGAAACTGCACATGTGAGGGATCTAGGTTGCACACTCTTCTTCCCCTTCCTTACAACCCTGGTCCATTGGAAAATTGTCTTCCACGAAACTGGTCCCTGGAATAGAATAGAATAGAATAGAATAGAATAGAATAGAATAGAATAGAATAGAATAGAATTCTTTATTGGCCAAGTGTGATTGGACACACATGGAATTTGTCTTCGGTGCATAAACTCTCAGTGTACATAAAAGATATAAGTGATAAATCATGATCACAGTCATCATAAATACATATTATGAATCATGAGATACTGCACTTGATGATAGTCATAGGATACTATATAAGCAATCAAAATCATACTAGGAAACTAAATAAAACAATATAAACCGTAAAGATACAAGCAACAAGGTTATAGTCATAAGTAGAAAAGGAGATAGATAGTAGGAAGGATGAGAAGAAGAATAGTAATACAAAAGACTGGGGCCGCTGATCTAGAGCACCACATATCTGGGGAGCACCAGATTGGGGGATTCTCTTCTGAGAATTACCACTCCACACATTTTCTAGCACTACTCCTGTGCAATGTATAGGTTTAAGGTAGGCAGAAAATGAACTGGACAGCAAGGGAATGAAGAGGAGAAAACTCACCTAATAAACTGGATATAAATCATGCAAACCTATAATCATGTGCAAAAGGAAGAAGCTTGGGATAATTCTATCCACCTCAACATTTTTTCAGAAGCTCATGAAGCTTTTGCAAATTTTATCTCCCAGAATTTTACCTAGACCTATTTTGAACTGAGTTTGACCAAACTGGCCTCAGGGTAGTGTTGACACTAAGAATGTCACTAAGAATCCAACAGAAATAATTATGGGCCTGGTAACTTTACAAATAAGGGTTTATGCAGGGGTGAAATGTTATCGGTTCAGGCCAGTTTGCCCAAACTGATAGTAAAAAAAATGCTTTAAAGAAGTTTTATAAAAAGGTTCTGACAATCTCACGGCACAGCTGATTGTTGGAACCTTGTTTTACTTTTTTAAGCATTTTTTTTACTAACGGTTTGGGCAAATAGGTAGTTTAAAAAATGATTTTAAACAGTTTTTTCAAAGTTCCAACAATCAGCTGTGCGACAATCAGTTGTGCTGCCCAATTTATATTTGCTAGAAAGCAGGAAATCCTGCTTTCCAGCTAATCTAAATCGTGTGACACAGCTGTTACCCCCCCCCTCGCTGTTCTATTTACCTTTGCAGACTCAGAAAGGGCTTCTAAGCCCCTGCTATTGTGGGAAAAATAGGAGGAGGAAGGTAAGTTAAGACTTTATAAAGAACAAGAGGAAAACTCCAGCTACATTCAAGTAGGTAAAAAAAATTAAAATGAAAAAAAAGATAAACAAAATGGGGAGGAGCAAAAGAAAGAAGAATATCCCAAAGTGCCTTTTGTTAGGAAAAAAATAAGTAAAGTTTTCAAGTCAAACTTGACTCTGGGCAGTTCTTGGACACATTCAAGCTATTTTCTTGGCAATGAGATGGAAGTAGTTTGCCATCACTTTATTTCAGAGGCTTTTCAGTTTCCCAGCCTAGTAGTCTCCAACTGGATTTCCCTACTTGCCTCCCAGGCAGAATCTAATTGAATGCACAAATTCTTTGGTGAGGCTCCAGAATGGATGAAAGGATTGTGCCAAAGACTTCACAGAAAGAGTGAATTCTGAAGAGGACTTGAAAGAAGTGAGAGGCAACATGCCTTTAGGCGGTGCGTTCCTGGATTCAGCAGCATCAAGAGAAAAAGGCAGAGTCCATTCAGGGATGGCAAGATGTAAACAGACATTGTAGGGTGATGGAGCAGAATGAGCTTAGTATCTCATCCATCCTGGGGAAGGTTATCAAATGTTCAGCAAAAGAAGGACATGTCTGGGGGATTTCCCTGCTGGCTGGGGAATTCTGGAAGTTGGGATCCCCACATCTGAAGACTGTCCAAATTGAGAAAAAATGCACTACACCAAACTGGTGTTAGTGTCCCGACTAATGCATCTGTCAAAAGCAGAACTCCGAAGCAGGTAGATTCCTCAAAGAACATGTTTATTGGATACATCATATCAGCACAGCTGGTGAAAACCAACTCTAACATTTCCCATGGTTTTAGCCTAATTAAAAGAGCAAGTGTTTCCGTCCCCAGATGTCACAGGTCACATTGTCCAGTTAAAGTAGTTGGCAGGCTTCTTGGTCATTCCTCTTCTCCTTGAACTGAAATCTGTTGGGATGACCTTGGTTCCCACAAGAAAGCTTTTTGTTTTGACTGCTAGCCAGTCTTACTTCCCCCTCCCTTCCCCCCTTCAGAGTTTGTGGCAACTGTGAGGGAACAAAAGATGGCTTCCGCCAAGTTCGCTTCAGAGTTGACAACTGGTTTTTGTTACCTCTCTCTCTCATTCCCCCCTCCCACCGATCTGTCTCTCTCCCTCTTCTTCTTCCTCTTTCTCTGTCTCCCCCCTTTCTCTTTCTCCATACTCTCTCTCCCTCAGAATCCCTATCTCTCTCTCCTCTCACTTTCCTTTCCTCTCACTCTCCTGTTTTCTTCCTTGCTGTCTCCCCCAAGTGCGCACATGAGCTAAGCGACAGCCATCTCAGCGAACAAGTAGTAAACTGGTTAGGAACCCACCACTGGCTTAACTCCTTATTCAGAATACTTAACTCTTTGTACGTTTTAGAAACACGCCATTCTCCCAGACACCAATGTTACTAATTTATTACAAATATTTCTTTGCTGTCTGACTCTAAGTGGATTCTCTAGGCCAGGGGTGTCAAACTCAAGGCCTGGGGGCTGGAACTGAGCTGCGGGGTGTTTAGATCTGGCATGCAGTGCCACCCTGGAAACAGCAAAGGACCAGCCTGTGGTGCCTCTGCCAGCAAAAACATGTGTGCCCCACCCCCAAGCTGTTTTCTTTGGCAGAAGGTTGTAGGAGGCGGTTGCAGCTGATAATGGAGCTCAGGAACCCGTTATTGGTGGGAGAGCCCTCAGGCCACCACAGGCGCCTTCAACACAAGTGACATCGAGCTGGCCATACCCATCCTGGACAAAAACAACTCTCGTACAGCCCTCAAAGAAATCAACTTTGATACCCTTGCTCTAGATAAACAGAAGCCACAATAAATAATGTATGGAATTCGGCATGACTGGCACCAACATTAGCATCATTTTGGCATCAAGTAAAGATTTTTTCCCCAGGGTTTTCAATTGCATTCAGTTGAATTCTAATTATATATTAATTCACACTATATTCCAGCTTTGATGGCTGGTTTGTTGCTGCTTAGTTTGTATGGCATCTACATTCTGTATTTTACTTGATTTTATTGGCTCTCATTTAAGTCTCTGGCTTACAATCTTGGATTCAGATAAATTGCCAATTTGCTGGCATTTGCCCAACTTTAAGGAGCTTTTATTGGCAGCTTCTGCAACTGGATGCGCTCCATAATGCAAACAGTGAGAACAGTTCAACTTTTTAGTCGCATGGCTTATTAAAATACATCTTAGTCGCACTGTACGCTTTCTCTCATAGCTGAGCACACAGCATGGTTTGTTTTCAAAGATGGCAAAACAGCATTCTGGTTAATGATTATTTTTATTTAAAGCATATGCTCGTCTATATAAAAAAAACACAAATGTTTGAGACAGAAAGGCAGAATATCAGATTGGCTTTTTTTAAACATCAAATTCCAGAAATTCAAGTTCTTTTTCAATTTGATTTGTATCAGAAAATTCATGTTTGTTTGTTTTTACCCACCAAGTAAAGGGAAAAAGGTGCTCCCAATTAGGAAGTCAAAAGGTGTGTGAGAAGAACCATTCCTAGGAGGTGGTGGGTTCAAATTTTTTTACTACCGGTTCTGTGGGCATGGCTTGGTGGGCATTGCAGGGGAAGGATACTGTAAAATCCCCACTCCCTCCCCACTCCAGGGGAAGGTTACTGCAAAGTCCCCCTTTCCTTCCGATCAGCTGGGACTCAGGGGGCAGAGAATAGATGGGGGCAGGCCAGTCAGAGTTGGTATTTACTGGTTGTCCCAACTACTCAAAATTTCCGCTACTTGTTCTCCAGAACTGGTCAATACCTGCTGAATACCACCTCTTATCCTAGGGCAATATTTGCTTGATTCAGCCCACCTCCCAGACCCTGGGGTGGGACAACAAAGGCATATAAGTCAGTGGTGGGTTTCAAAAATTGTTCGAACCTACTCTGTAGGTGTGGCCTCTTTTGTGGGAGTGGCTTGCTGCCCATGTGACTGGATGGGAGTGGCTTGCCACCCATGTGACCGTATATGAAGATGCCGACGACACTTGTCAGAACCACCTTAAATTACCTCACACACAGCACTGGCATGCATAAGAATATGATGTAAACTTGTTTTTTAAAAGGCATCTTTGGTTTGCATTAAAACAACTTCAACATACGCAATGTTCTGATTGCACCACAAACGCAGTAGTCATCCTTACCTTTCACAGAGGCACTGAGTTTTATAAATATGAGCATGATAGTGTAGAATAATCATATCCAAGGACCAGTGGTGGGTTTCAAAAAAGTTTGGAACCTCTTCTGTAGGTGTGGCCTGCTTTCCGGGTCCACTGGTGGAACCTCTTCTAACCGGTTCAGTAGATTTGATGAATCAGTTCTACCGAATAGGTGCGAACTGGTAGGAACCCACCTCTGATATAAGTCCAATAAACCTAACCTAATCTAACCATATTGGAGTGTTGGGGCCATACCATGCTTCTCTCACATCTTGCTTTACAAAGTCTTTACCTTTGTCTTTAGCTGCCTAATGTTACTATTAAGTTTGAAGGGGTGGCAATGACTGAGGCAAGGCAGTGACTCGGATAACAAGGCTTTATTACAACAGCTAACGCAACAGCAACTCTAGAACCAACAAGCTTGAACAGTTCCCGCTTGACAGCAATTTATATGCAGGCTGACCCCCGGGTAGCCAATCACTGCGCAGTAATTTTCCCGTTCTTGCCACGCGTGTGCCTCGACCAATGGCGAGACTCGGAGACAGAGCCACGTCTCCGAGGCTAACACATAACAGTTACATGTAGTCAATTGAGTTTCATGCAACAAATAATTGTGATGGAGAAATGGTGTTCACCTTAAGGGACACAGCAACCTAATTTTTGACAGTGAAGACATTGAAGTGTGGGATAACTTCTGCCTTTTAGGCTCAATCATCAACAGCAAAGGAACAATCAATGAAGAAACAGACTAGCCATGATAGAACAGCCATGAAAGCTTTGGAAGAGATACCCTAATGTGTATATGGATACTCCTTGACTTACGATCACAACTGAGTCCAAAATTTCTGTTGTTAAGCAAGAGGGTTGTTAATTGAGTTTAGCCCCATTTTACGAGCTGTCTGGCCACTGTTGTTAAATGAATCTGGTTTCCCCGTTGACTTCCCTTGTCAGAAGGTCACAGAGGTCATTATAACTGTCGTAAATGCATGCCAGCTGCTAAACATTCAAATTTTGTCCACATGACCGTGGGAATGCTCCAATGGTTGTAAGTGTGAAAAAAAGCCATGTCACTTTTTTCAGGGTTGTCCAGAGTGTGCTAAAGTACTATATAAGTCTAAATGCTATTGGTATAACTTTGAACAGTCACTAAATGAATGGTTGTAAGTCAAGGACTACCTGTATACCTTCAAAACTCAGAACTGTGCAAGTGATGGTATTCCTTGTGGCAATGGAAATGAAAGGTGGATAGGCAATATTTACATTTTGAACCTTTGTGTTGTTGGAAGAAAAATCCAGGCTCAGTTACAAGCCAGGAATAAAATGAAGGCTGCTTAAGAAAGAAAGTTCGGTTTATTGATGGTCAAAACTGACACACACACTGGGACAGCTGACCAAATGGAGTTGAGAGTGGATAGGTTTTTATACCTTCTTGATTCCTATGGGGTCATGTAGGGGTCATGGCTGACTCTATAGGCAAAAGAGGAAATGCAAATCCTAAGTGTTTGTCTGAGTTAATCTTGTCAATCTTTGGCTTGCCTATTTGAGTGGCTCATCTGGAGTCTTTGTCTGACCCAGTCTTTCTGAATGGATTACTAAATCTGCATTTCTAAAAGGTGGCCTCCTCAGTTTCTGCTTGAGGCAGGGAGACTGTCTCCCTTAAGATTTTTCCCCATTTCTCCTTTAGGGGAAATAGTCTATCCTGCCTTTTTAATATTGCCCAAAATATTTCATTCTCTAGGAGGATGGGTGGGTGCTGACTTTCTACAGCATTGGAGAAGAGTCCTCAGAATATCACACACAGCCAAGAAAACAAGATGCATGGCTCAATTACAGTGACGATGAGGCACCAATGAAAGATCTGAATGACAGCTCATTATGGAGAAAACTATGTGACAGGTGTCTTCAAACTTTGAAAATTTGTGGAATTCAACTCCCAGAATTCTTTAAGCAGCCATATTGGCTGAGGAATTCTGGGAGTTGAAGTCCACAAGTCTATAAGTGGCCAGGTTTGCAGACTTCTGCTATGTGATCACTAAGAGTCAACAATGATTGAATGATAAGTAATCAATCAATTAATTGGGGTATTTTTTAGAGTAGCGAGTTATAAACACTGGACTCATACTCTGCATTTTGAACTTTCGTAGAAGCCAAAAATGGCACCAACCAGTTGCCCATTTCCCCCTTCAGATAGATTCAGAGAAAGGCTGATCGTTTCCCATTTCTACCCGGGACCCAACGCGACTATTCTCAGCCGCTAGATGGCGCAAGAGACTCGCAGACGCAAAGTAGTTATAAGAGGGCGTGGCTCGAGGGAGACTGCCGGGCGAGGATTGGAGCGCTGGAAGCAGTGGGGCGTGGCTAGCGAGCCTAACAGTGTATGGCTTTTACGTCATTAGATAAACATTAGTGTTTAGAAATGACGGAGGGGCATCGCTATTAGGAAGGAGACGCTTTGTGGCGCCTACGAGCCGGGAGTGGGCCTGGCTGTTTCCCGTAAAGGAAGGAGTTCATCTCCACCGTCCAATCAGAAGAAACAGGGGAGGAGGGAGAGGGTGTGGCTCCTGTGCGCCCACTACGTTCGAAGAAAGAGGCGTGGTTTCAGCGTGAGGAAGGGAGGGCGCGGGGAGGGGGCGCGGGGGTAGAACGGTTGGTTGCCATGGGTTCGCTTCCGGCGCTGCCAGGCGGAAGTGGCTGGAATTCTGGTGCTGCTTGGTGTCTGTCGCCGTCGCCGTCGGTCAGTGTAAGCGAGGCGGGGGGGGGAGGGTGAAGACGGAGCAGGCGGGAGTCCCGTTTTTTTTCCCCTTGGCCGCTCGCAGGAGGGAGGGCAACAACGGCTCCCAGGGGGAGAGAGCGTGACCGAGGCAGTGTGGGGGAAGAACCTGGAGGGGGCGCGGGGCTCGTGGACCTCGGGAGGACGCCAGTTTTTCTCTCCAGATAACCACCGTCTTATTTCATAAAACCTATGGCGAGGTGAAGGAAGACCCCAACCCCCAGCATTGCTGAGGAGAGGAAGGCCGAGATAACGTTCAATTTTCCAAGGGGAACCCATGAGGAAAACTCCTAAAAGATGGGTGCATAAAGCAACCGCGGCATTTATACCGTAAATAGGAGAACATGAGCAGCTGCCTAATATTGGGCCAGAGTATTGGTTAATCTAGGCTAGTATTGGCCTTTCTGGTTGGCACCTGAGATGTCAGTGGAGATCTCTCCCAGACTGGTTTTTGGGCAGGGGATGAGGGGATGAGTGACTGGGTGTACACTATAGATGCAGGGGCATCCCCTATATGAGGAGATAGTGAGGGGGGCTGATTCTTTCTTGCCTTCACCCTGGAGGTGAGGTGGCTGAGCAACTCTGTGGCTTCCATTTTTGGGTCATGAGAAATGTCTTTGCTGAGCCTAACGTATTAGATTTTGTTATGGAAAGCAAAAAAGAAACCTGGATAAAGGGAAAACATTGAAGTCCAAAACTCTACTTCTGGATTTAGCACTTACTGGTCAAAGCATGTGGCAGTAACTTATTCCAAGATCAGAAATGTTTTCTAATCTGGATTTACATGTTATGCAGGGCATGGTGGCCGAGCCTGAAACAACTGGAAGAAGACCCTGTATGGATAGTTTAAATCCAGAACAATTGTGCTTATTTGTTTTTGCCTTTGAAGACTACTCCATGGACAGATTTAAGTTTGAAGACAAGATCTGAGGAGTCAGCCAGGATATGACAATGGGACATTGTGCCTTGTGCACTCAACAGTACACATACTGTAGAATGGACATCTACGTTATGAGATGGAAAATTCTTTAAGAACCTTAAAGACTTGAAGGGAATTGCGTTGGGATCAGGAAACCAAGTCACAAACCCTGAAGTAGTGGCTGGGATTCCACAAATACTTTTTCATATTTCCGGCATAAGATCTATCTAGGCAGTTAAAGAAACATCGCTCATTTTGCTTTACCTGTTTGCACTGATCCTTCAAGAAGCAGCTTGGAAGGGGGAGGGGGTGCCAAGAGCCCCCCCTCCCCCAAGAGAGGGTTTTTGGCTCTCCATCCTACATCTATGGAACAAGGATGTTTACCAGGTGAGATTTATTTTAGTGGAATGGGATTGGGTATAATTCATTTCAGATACTTTATAGTGTTGGAAGAGCGTGGTTGCATGTCAATGTTCAGATCCATTTTTGGCATGTTTAATACAATTATTTTAAATTTGTGGTCCTAGGAACAGAACCTGTTAGCCAATTTCTTCTCTTTAGATTTCTTTTTGTGTCTAATTTTCTTCTAGTAAGGTAAATTGATGTTTGTTTGGCTTTCATTTATTTATTTTTGGGCAGTGTTTCAATTTAGCTTCACAGTTCTTTAAATATTTGAAGTTTCTGGTAAAAAGCAGTGTTTTAAAAAAATGTTGCCAGCACTTGAATATTTGCATATAGAACTTGGGCCTCCAAAAGATAGCAGTAATTAGTGCAAGAACAGGTTTTATGGTCCTATGGCATTAGTTTGTGAAGAAATTTACACCTTCCCACAGTTTCATAAAGGAACTTCAGGGGAATCCAGGAATTGGGGCTATATAGGGCAGACAAAGGCCATATATAAATTTTGCAGAACAAGCCAATAATATATAGGATAGTTACATTGAATACTAATCGTACATATTAGTCCTTGTGGATTCTTTTAGGATGATGATGAGTCGTTTGATAAATATTTTCAGGACCAATGTAGCTCTAATTCCTGGAAACTAATATGAAAATATGTTCCTATTCATATGTTTTGGATCATACCAGATTTTATAATCATTTGTATTGGGAAAAGGTGTGAATAGGACAATGCCCAGTATTGATCCTGCCTTTTCTCAAGTGCAGTTTTAACTAGAGTAGCTATCCTGGTATGGTAGTTATATCATGAGTTAGGTAAAGGTAAAGGTTCCCCTCGCACATAAATGCTAGTTATTCCCAACTCTAGGGGGTGGTGCTCATCTCCGTTTCAAAGCCAAAGAGCCATCCCTGTCCGAAGACGTCTCTGTGGTCATGTGGCCGGCATGACTAAACACCAAAGGCACACTGAACGCTGTTACCTTCCCACCAAAGATGGTTCCTATTTTTCTACTTGCATTTTTAGATGCTTTCAAACTGCTAGGTTGGCAGAAGCTGGAACTGCCAAGTAATGGGAGCTCACTCCATTATATGGCGCTAGGGATTTGAACTGCCGAACTTTCTGATTGACAAAATCAGCGTCTTAGCCACTGTGTCCCTATATCATGAGTTAATGCACTCTTAAAATAATCTGCAACATCTTGCAAGTAAAAGCTGTTATGTATAACCTATATCAGGGTTTTTTTAGTTTATGTTTGTGTAATTTGCAGTACTCTGATGCAAATATATTTTGACCAAAGATTTAAGCACCCTTCTTTATAGGGATCTTGATAATACATGTATATTAAAATATCTGTATAATTTATTTGAAGCGTAGCAAGTTTCAGAAGATCCAGTAATTCTCTGAGAATTGAATGTGGATTTCTTCTCAATCATTCCAAATACTGAATTGGGCAGTTACTTTGAACTGGAATATGAACATGAATGATAAACTTAATTTATTCCATTTATATGCTGCATGATTTCAGATAACTCCGGGCATCTTACATTATAACAACAATAAAATATAGTATGAATAATAAAATACTACAAAGGACAAGAAAGGTGCTCCAAATATACTGGATGTGCCAAAATAAAAGAGTCTGTGTAGGTTTTTTTTTCTATCAGTAGTACAGGGAAATGATAAATGGTATGACCTCTTAGCCAGCAAGACTAGGAACTATGGTAGACCTCCAAGACATCAAGCTCTCCTAAGTAATTTATTATCATATAATATTAAATTAATGAAACATGAAAAGGGTTCCAGTGACCTACATATCAAATACAAGCTCAGTTGATAATGAAATCAAGGTTCAAATTTCTGTGCCTCTTTCTCTCATGCGTCCACGTTAATAGGCTAGAAGCCACTTCCTTTTGATTAGGAGGGACAGATTCTACCGGGCCTAGTTCTGTTTAATGGACTGATCTCTTATCAGTCTCTTTGCCACTAATCATTTGAGACTCTGTTTCACAAATGGTCTACAGCCGTGATTGCGAACCTATTGCACGTGGAGCCATCTCTGCGGGTACGTGAGCTGCCACCCAGGTCAGCTCCACTGCACATGTGCGCGCACCTCCTGCCGGCCAAATGATTTTCAGGTCTCTGCTGGGAGACGCAACTGCATGCGCGGGGTGGGGGGATCGCCAGCGCATGGGTAGGTCACGTGCACGTGCATGGGGTGAGATGATGCGGTGTCCCCCTGAGCCCCGTTTTTGTCCCAGGAGGCTTCAGGGAGGCCTACTAGCACCAAAATGGGGGTTCCTCATGCATGCAGGGGGAGTGCAAGAGGATCGCGCACACATGTGCAGGGGGCGGGGTCTGCGGGAGGATTAGATTATGGGTGTCGGGTCTCTGCGCGCGCTTTTAGACCCCGAGGAAAAAAAGGTTTGCCACCACTGGTCTACAGCATAACTGATGAATTGATATACTGAAGTAATTGATTTGAGTAATCAGACATATGCAGCCTCTGTGTTTAAATGCAGTATATGTATGTTATAGTACACGCTCTGTACATGTTGACTAACAAATCAGTGATGCTGAATTTGCTTCCATGATAATTGATCAGGCTGGTCCCCCAAAGGTGGTTTTGGCTCACCTTTATCAGAAGAAAGTCCTTGACTTTCAACCATTCATTTAGCGACTGTTTGAAGTTACAGTGGTGCTGAAAAAAGTGACAGGCGACCGGTTCTTGCACATACAACCACTACAACATTCCCATGTAACCAGAATTCAGTTGCTTGTCAGCCAATATGTATTTGCAATCCTGAGTCATGCGATTGCCATTTCCAACCTTCCCAACTTTGCTAACTAAGTCAATTGGGGAAGCCAAATTCACTTCACAATGTGGTGATTCATTTAACAACCCTGACAAAAAAAAGGTTGTCGTATTTAGCAATGAAAATTCAAGGACTATCTGTATGGTGAATACAGGACTTCCCCTACCCATGACTCTGCTTCTAATTATATAATCAGAGTAAGAATTCTTACTTATATTGTTCTTTTAAGTTGCTTTTAATATTGATTTTTTTTCACAGAGGGGTGTAAAAGCTTGTGAAGAAATCATGTCATCTTTTTAATTTTTACTAGTATTTTTAAAAGAAACGAGCAAAAGGAGAAAAGAAAAAAATCAGAGACATATGTGAGTGTACAAAATAATGATTAAGATTGTACAGTTAGTGCTCAGTATATATTTGACTAGAGATCAACCATAAAAAACAAGTTGCATTTAAGTACATAACAGAATACATAACAGAAGGAATTTTGATATCGAGTTAAGTGTAAAATCCACTATTTGTTCTTTAAGAATACAAAGAATACCTACTGAAAAAAGTATAGATAAAGCATTAGGTTTTAACTATTTGTCATACTTTGCCTAACATACAATATTTGTAGACATTTTAAAAAGTTAATTGAAATTGGTTCTTTTTCCTCTTAAAAGTTGTACTCTGGATACATATATTTTATTTACTGTGCTGTGCGCAATATGTAATATATGTGGGGCCCATTTTTGCTTAAATTTAATTAAACTTCTGTTGTGAATATATGCTGTTACTTTTGCTATTATTGCATATTCTCTCAAATTTAAGTTTCCACTCTGATATTTTAGGTAACACATCTCTTTTTCAATGTTGGGCTAAATTTATCCTTGCTGACATAAACAGTATCTTAGTGATTGTTTTTGTTAACATTTTGGAATTATGCCTAGTAAGAAGAATTGTGCTTAGATGTCAAATCTGATTTCCAGAATTCTCTGAATAATGCTGTGTGTTTCTTTCCAGTACTTTGGGGTTTTTTACATGTCTACCGCATTTGGTAAAATGTTTTTTTCAGGTTGATGACATTTCCAATAATTACTAGTCTATGATTTGTCAATGTTGATAATTATTGACAGAGTTGTATACTATCTATAAAAAAATTTGTATTGGTTTCCTCAATTTTTTTAATTTTTTGAGCTCATATATACTGTACATCCTAGTAAATTGCCTTGATTCTGTATGAACATTTCAAGTTCTGTCTTATTTCTTAGAAGCCCCCCTCATTTTTTAAGACACTTTAATTCTTCCAGAATAAAAATGAAGAATTCATGTGTGATCCTAAAGAGTCTCTCTCCCCACACACATACCCCTCCCCTCCCCCGGTGGCTTGTCAATTCAGTATGAGGATATATAACTACCTCATTTTCATGAAATTGGGATTAACCATTTTGGCTCAGGTATGAGTCACATGTGGATGGATCCAGGAAAAGCTCATGTGTCAACAATGACTTGTGTTCAAGAAAATCTCTCTTACTATCAGAACTGCAGGGGGAAATGGCTTCTTTGTTTTGCTCAATCTGACGAGTTATTCAGTTCTTCCAGGGTTGCTAAATAATTATTTGTGTTTTTATAAGAGTGCCTTTATTCTATAGCAAAACCACGGCTCCAGGAAGAAATCACTGTGTATTTTAAATAAATAAACATAACAATTTAGTAAACTGCCAAAAGAAAAGCTTAATGGCCTTTACAAGAATGATATCAGCTCACTGGGTTGGCTAATGGCCTATTCTCAAACAGAGTCTAGGAAGCAATAGACAAAATATGAAGATATTTCCCCCTGATCAGCAAACGGTCAGTTACACCAGTGTTTTTCAACCACTGTGCCGCGGCACACTAGTGTGCCGTGACATAGTGTAAGGTGTGCCGTGGGAGAATTACTTTATATATAGTCAATATAGGCACAGAGTTAAATTTTTTTAACATTTTCTAATGGTGGTGTGCCTCGTGATTTTTTTTCATGAAAAAAGTGTGCCTTTGCACAAAAAAGGTTGAAAAACACTGAGTTACACTACCCTTCATATGTGATAACTTCCATTTAGTTATCAAACTAAATGGAAGTAATCACATATCATCTGATATGTCATCTGATGGTGATTTTTGTGGGGAAAATAGGAGGAAGGAGTATTAAGTATGTTTATAGCCTTGAGTAATTTATAAAAATAAAAAGTGGGATGTAAATAAAATCTAAATTTATAAATTGACTTGATCTTTACTTTTGTGATGAGCCTTCAATTGCTGAGGTTGATTGAACACGTTTGATAAATCTAGTGGGTTGATAATGACCACTATGTTATTTGAAGTTCTGAAATTTAGAGTTCAGCATAGGCTAACATGAATTCAGTGTTCTAAGAATGTGTACATGTTCTGGAGAATAATTGATTTTATTGGCATTAAATATTGAAAGCCATTTGAGCAGAGTTGTGTGGCTTGGCAGAATGTATGAATAAACATTGCCAAGTTCAGAGATTTTTGCAAAGCTAGAAATCTTTGACTGATTATGCTCAGGTTTTATACTCCGCATTTGATTGCCAGTGTGCTAGATGGGGAATTTTGAAAGTTGAGGTCTAGACTGCTTAAAGTTGCCAAGTTGGAAAAACACTGATAAAAATGTTTAAAGAACTCTGATGCTGTGTAATACAGCTTCGTATTTTGGCTCAGCCAAAACTTTTTTCTGGCTAGTCTCGATGCAAACGGTTTCCCTCAACATAACAAACAAAATTGTAATAAATAAGGTAGTCCTCAATTTATTATCTCAGTTGGGACCAATCTTTCTGTTGTTAAGTGAGCCATGCCCAATTTTACAACCTTTTGCCACAGTTGTTAAGTGAATCATTCAGTCAAGTAAATACAGTTTCACCCATTGACAAAGCTCATCAGAAGTTGGCTGGGAAAGTAGCAAATGGTGAAGACCCCAGAACACTGCAATAGTCATGAATAACATGCTGGTTGCCAAGTGTCCACGTTTTGTTCATGTTTCTGTGGGAATGCTGCAACAGTTGTAAGTGCGAGTACCAGTTATAAGTCTTTTTTCATTGTAAAATGGTTGTAAGTCAAGGACTACCTATATAGGAAAAGAAAAAGTCTCTTTTGGGGTGCCTGAAGTTCAGGAGTAATCATACATAAAAGTAAATCATAAATATAATGTCTGCTCCTTACCATAAGCTCATTGGCCTATGGTAGCCCTGAATATTAGGACAGAGTTTTTCAGTTTTAGCAATTTTAAGGTATTTGAACTTCATCTCATAGTTGAAGTTCAAATGCATTTTAAAATGCCAAGGTTGAGAAACACTGATCCAGGGCAATGACTTGTGTTAATTTTTGACTTTGAAACAATTGCACAATATTTGTGACACCAAGAAGATGCAAACTTCCCTTCTTCACTTCTCAAAAGGGATTTTTTAAAAAAATAATAAGAAAGAACAATATTCAACAGATCATTATGCATACTGAAAAGTGTTTAGTAGGCAGTGATCTGTTTCTCTCTGCCTCCTTAAAACAACAGTAGCCATGCAATCCCCCCCCCCCCAAATGTGGCACTTTAGCAACTAAGAAATACATTATCTTGGATGCCATGTTTATATGATAATGGTCTGTGTTTTAATCTTTACAGGCTGCCCGGAGTTACTGATGTGAGAAAGGTGGCCACGTAAACAATTTAAATAAAATAAAAGTAAAAATAAGTTACACAAACGTTTGTGAAATGAATCCATTTCACTGGATAGATTGAATTTTAGGTTTATTGGGACATAATATACCTCCTATATCTTCTGAGCTAGGGAGTAAATTGAAAACAATTGAGAAGTGCAAAAGATGCTGCCCTTACGGTTACCTTCTTTATAGCAGTTGATGTTGCACGTAGACACAATAAAAATATCTGCCTGGCCAGCTGGCTTTGCCTCACCACCTCCCTATTGACATTCAACCAGTTTAATAACATTCTGTCTGGTTGGCTTGCTGAAGGTGCACTGCTCTGTTTGGTTGTATATTTTTGCACACTTTGTTCCTGACACTCTGTTCTCTCTGCTTTGAGTTGCCCGTAGGAAAAGCTAGCTTAATTGGGGAAAGCAGCAAAACCCTGAAGAGAGTGGTGTTGGCAATTGGTGGCAGGTCTTTAAAAAAGTAGGTCAGGATGGAAGAGTTTTATAGGATGAATGCTGGCTGTTCTGTGGTTGAACAGAAGATAGATCTTGCCATTCTGTGGCCAGTGCTAATAAATGATCCAATCCAGAAAGAATGGCCAATGGGCATATTATATGGAATATTTAACAAAATTTGGAAGATCGCAATCAGCAGTGCCAGAAAAGTGGAATCTGGTGAATATTAGCTACTTTGGAAGGTTGTATTTTTTAAGTATCACATGTCTGTGGAAAACGTTTCATGGTCTTCTAATATTCACAAGAAAGGCATAGCAAATCATTTGTAGTTATAAGTCCTGACCTGTTTTCAGCAGTTACAACTGCCTAGAAAGTTTTATAAATGAAATGAAACAGATTTTGAATACTTTGACATTGTCATTTTTATATGCTTTCATTCTGGATGATATAAACTTTTCTCTGGGGAAAAATAACTCAACTATGTAGTTAGGAAATACTGCTCACAGTTGTGAGCAGACATATGCAAGATGTTGTCCAGCAATCTTAGAACAGCTGTGTACAAAAATATACAGGTAGTCCTTGGGTTACAGTGATATTTGGGACCAGGATTGCTGTCACTAACCAATGAAGTCATAAAGTGCATCATTAGTGATGGCAATCCCAGTCCTGATTGCCACTATAACCCAAGATTATCTGTATACCTATTGTCCATAATCATCCTAAATTGAATAACAACATTCTTGGTAATGCAATACTTTACCTTTTAATCATATTTTGGCCCAGAGACCCTTTCAGTCTTACTTTATTCTCCCATTTTGATATGGATCTATTTTTGCTTCCATTGTTTATATAGATACTCCTCATTTAATGTCCACTTGTCCAGAGTTATGATAGCACTGAACAAGGTATCCTTGCAACAGGCTCTTGTAATAGTGGCTGTCACAGTGTCTCAGTCATGTGGTCACCATTTACGACTTTCAACAACATGGAGGTAAATAAGCAATCACAAATGGCAATCATGTGATTACAGGTCACTGCAATGGCATGGGGTTTGCCTAGCGGCAGCTGGGACTACCAAAAATGTCATAAATCAGTATGATTGCATGACATTGTACCTTATGACAGCATCACTTAATGACAGAGTTCCCAATCTCAATAACTTTCAGTAAGCAAGGACCCCTTGCATGTCCTAGAAAATAGTCATGTGATGACTTGATTAAGGTTAGCTTGCTGTACTCTCCCTCCTGTAAGCAAAAGTGGAGGAAGAAGATAAATAAATGTTCACATTAGTAATTTCCTTTGAATTTGCAGTCATCATCTAGTACCCTGCTTAAGTATATATGTTAAGTACATGGGGAATTATGATTTGAGAAATATACATAGGTTATACTGGGTAAAAGAGGAGGAAGCAACATATAGGTGCCAGTCATGAGGTACTAATGGGTTAACAGATGGAATTATTCAGACTTCTATTCAAATCAGAAACCTGTATTTCATTACAGCCTTATTTTTATGCTTTTCTTATTAGCTCAGAGTAAGTATATAATCAACCTGTTGAGAGGGGCAAAAGGAAGTATGTATAAACACATGTTAAATCTTGGCACAATGAATTAGATTGAAACCTTTTGGAAACCCCACTTTCCAAAAAATAAAAATAAAATGAGGATTCTCATGTTTAAGATGTTGGGCTTTAGGTTTGAACAATAAATATCACGGCTTCATCCCAGTTTCACTGCAAATATCAAATATATCTTTTTTTTACTTTAAAACATGTAACGCACAAAAAAGCTTTAGGCCTACTTTTTTAAAATAATGCTGTTGTGGTACTTTATTTTTCTCCCAGCACAAGGACATGTTGCAGCAAACCAGTGTTGTTATACACTGCTTAAAAGAACAAAGCATAACCAAATAATACTTACTGTAAACTAACTTGAAAGTTCAAGTAGACAGTATTTTCAAGATTGTTGGCAACACGCCTCATATTTTAAAAACTACCTTTAGGGTAGTTTTAATTCTTTTTTCAATACAGTCGCGCATTATTAATGTTCCTCAACAAGGGATAGCATAAATTAAGGAACCAATTCAAATTTGTTTAGTTTTGCCAAGGTTACCAGCCCATTAATATTTTTATAAGCGTTCTTTTAGGATTGTTTGCTGTTCATGCAAAATCATTTGCTTCATCACCTGGAAACAATTCTTATTCATCACTATCAGCTAAACAAATGAATTGCTTACAAAATTTAACGAAGATTTCTTCCAAACTTTGTTATGTGCATATGTGTGTATCAGTCTGTTAAAATACCAAGATGGTAGCTGTGAAGGGGTGGAAAAGATTTTCACTGAAAAAGAGAAATGCTAAATTGGAAATGACAAATCTTTCTGATCTAAAATAAAATTGTTTTAAGTATTTTAAGTCATTGAAATGAGAGTAGAGCTGCTAAAATGAATGCATTATCTCAACAGGTGTCTGTCCAAAATGACATAACAACTTTCAGATTTGAACAATTTGAGAGCCAATTATAGTAGTTGGAAACTAAAACAGGCACATTTGCCTTGCACAGGAAATGCTTGCTTGTGCGTTTGGTTTACTATTATCTGTTCATTTTCTAAACTAACATGCTGCTTTTATGAGTTTTATAAACAGAAAGATAGCAGACATTTGACATGCTTTATTAATGTATTTTTAGCTACATGTTGTCTATGGTCCCCCAAGTGGCACATATAAACAGAACTTCTGAATGTGTTCCACTCAATCCAATTTTGTTTCATTAGCCTTGGAATTATTCATGGACTAGACAAGGCCGTATGCCATGAGGCCACCAACTGTATTTCATGGTGGAAGTGTCTAGCACAGAAAAAAATTGTTTTTTTAAAAAAAATAGATTTAAAAAAAAAAAATTCTCACAAATAATCTATTTTATTAAACACTAGCTGGATATCTGTGCTTCGCTAGAAAACCATGTAATCGGGCCAGCCGGCAAACCGGATGAGAAATGCTGGCCAAGCCCATATAAAGCAACTGGCAATTGGAACATAGTTCCTTTCAGGTGGGAGGGGGAGTAGAACATCTAACTCCTTATCGACACATGTTAATATAATACTATATAGGAAATACTGATGATCTGATGGTAATTTGGAAAAATCCTTTCTTAGTGAGCACCTAGAAGCCAAGAGGAACATGCATGCCAAATTTCAAGTTTGTAGGCTCTGAAGATTTCGTGATGAGTGAGTAGTATTTGGCTTATTTATATATCTATATTTATACCTACCTACCTACCTACCTACCTACCTACCTACCTACCTATCTACCTATCTATCTAATGAATTTTGCCTTATGTGTGGCTATAAATCTGTTTCAGATGTTCAATCTCTTCATAGCCATTATCAAGCATGATACCCCAGATGGAGTAGATAGGGGGTCACTACCTAGTATGTGTACTGACATACAAAGTACTTGTTAATAGAACAGAATAGAATTCTTTATTGGCCAAATGTGATTGGACACAGAACAATTAATCAATGGAACAACTTGCCTCCAGAAGTTGTGAATGCTCCCCCACTGGAAGTTTTTAAGAAGAGATTAGATAACCATTTGTCTCAAAGGGTATAGGGTTTCCTGCCTGAGCAGGGGGGTTGGACTAGAAGACCTCCAAGGTCCCTTCCAATTCTGTTTCTCGGAATTAGTTTCCAAGTGCATAAGTTCTCAGTGCCCATACAAACAACAAAGTGATAAATCATAAATTGTAAATTATAAGGCACAATCATAAATCATAAGATACAAGCAACAAAGTGATAAATCATAAGATAACAATAGGAGAAAGTAATAGGAACAATGTGAAGGATAATAGCAATACAGCCCTACTACTTGGGTAAATATCCTTAGGCGTAAGACAGCGCTGTGGGGATTAGGTGTTTAGCAGAGTAATGGCATGGGGGAAAAACTGTCTTCATGACCAGTTGTTTTGGCATGCAATGCTCTATAGCAGTATCCCGAGGGGAATAGTTGAAACAGTTTATGCCCAAGATGTGAGCATCTGTAGATGCTTTCTCAGCTTTCTTTCCAACCTAAGCTGTATACAGGTCCTCAATGGAAGGCAGTTTAACAGTTTATTTAAAAGAATGGATATAAACCAAAAGTGAGTGGTATAGCACAGAGAGGAGAAATGATCTAGTAGGTAGATTTCATCCATCTAAGAAGACAGCTCAGCAAGTTTTCTTCTTCTTCTGCCTATTTTTCCCAACTTAGAATTAATCATCTGGGCAACTTAATTGTCTACTCTTATAAAAATATCTTCTGAAATCTTAAAGGTTACCACACATTCATTGAGTCATGAGCTAGAACCTACTTCAGAAGGTGCACTGTCTCTGTTACAGTAATTACGATTGGAAACAAGGAAGGAAATTGGATGGAAAGGCTTTGAATTTGTTCACTGAAACGTTTATGTAGAGCAGTTAAGCATAACGACTGTTCATATTAACACAACGATTGAAAGAGAACACACATGATTCTAGGTCAGCATACATTGCGGTCTTCTGTAATAATATTACTTAAGTACATTTGTGGAGTTCTCATAGATAAATTGTAGAACGTGACTTAGTTTGTTACTGAGGCCAAGCAACTGCGATAAAAGGTTAAAGCCTGGACGCTTTTTTTCGTCCTTCCTCACAGCATTCATGCTTCTCCCTATTTGTTTCAGTACAAAGCTGGATTGAATTTGGGACTTGCTAAAAAGGAACAAAGTATGCTTAAAACACACACGTTCAGTGTTCTGAGTACTGATTTCTACAGCCCAAAGCCAGCCGCGGAGTTTGCCGTTAAAAACAACAGGTGTACAAACAGAGAAACCAGAAAGTTTCCAGAATGCAAAGTGTAGACTTGAAGTAGCTCTTAACAGCTTTTTTTTTTAGTGCTAGAAATTCCAGTCCTAATTATGTTTGATGGTCTTGCTCAACTAAAGATAAACTGAGTCTGTTTTTTTCCTGTTTAACATCTGGTGCCTTCTTGAAAATGCTAAGTGTTTTTCTCCAGAAAAGGCCTGGCTGCTTGAGGAATGCAGGATGGTCTGTTCTTTGAGGCCAACCTCTCAGCTCTGCTTCCCCAACTCTTCTTTATATAGATATAAAGCTTTGTAGTAATATTTCACCCTGCATTATCATAATTAATTCTCCCGGTCCTTTATGGCTGGGTGCCATAGGTAGGCAAGGGACCATTTAGATTAGGAAACATTGTGCAGGAATAAGCTAGACAAGAAGGACTTCCTCCTGAAGTTTCCAGAGAAGGCTGTATTTATACACCTTTGTTCAAGTTTGACTTTATTCTTGACTGCATAGCTCAGTGAAATTATAAGTTGGTCCATTGATCTTTTTATATCTTTCTGATAAGAAATTTAACAGAAAGTTATCTTCCTCAATGTTATTTTTAAACATTTTGGGATTCAAGTAGTCCTTGCTTTCCAATCATTCATTCACTGAGCATTAAAAATTAGAATGCTACATAATAAGGAGAGTTAAAACCAGTTTTCATAGTTCTGGCTGCACATTTGTGACAGCCACGGTGTCACATGATTGCCATCTGCAGCCACCATAGCCAGTTTCCAACCTGCAGTTGGCAGAAAGTTACAAGCGACAGTCACTTGACACCACACCCTAACAACCTGGGTGCTTCCCTTAATGGTCACATGATACCTCTCCCCCCCCCCCATTTTACTACCATGTCATTTAGCAAAAAAGTTGCCAATCCCAATTACAGTAAATACCTGTAATTGAAGAATATGCTGGCCCTGAATGGTGCACATCTAATTAATTACAGTTTATTATTGTTATTTTCTAGTGATTTTAACATTAACTGAGCTGCTCAGTGTCTATAGAAATGAAGCAGCATATAAGCTGAGGTAATAAAACCATAAGCAGTAAAAATACAGAGAAAACAAGCTGTTATAATTAAGATACAATAGAATAAGCAAATAAGTAGTTAATCCTAAACAATCTGTAAAATATATTTCAGCAAACCTCTTAGAATATTACATGAATAAAAATGTTTTCCTCAGCTACTAAGAGAATGGAGCTAGTCCTGTTTTCCTTTTCATGATCTTCCAGAAATCTGGAGTAATAACCAAGATGGCCTACTTTCAGATCCTTTTTAAAAATGTGCCATAAGTGCTAGCAAGCAAGACTGCACATCTTCTATTGCAGATTCTTAAAATCTAAGTAAGATCATGTGATGCACTTGTGGTTTCTCAGTTTGAATTGATAAGAATATCAGGCTTTGTGAGTCATAATTATCACTTTGAATTTTATTCAGAACCTGACTAGTGGCTAATGAAACTGATTAGAAATGAATATACTCTCCGTTAATTTAGGAGTCAGTACTGCATGTGCAAAGATTGTGAATTTACTGCAGATTTTGTGGTTGAAACAGCTAAGGCATCGTGTATGTTGTGGAGGCACATCTACATGTGCTGTCCAAAAAATTATTTACATGAAGAATTTGACTCATTTGAGCAAATGTCAGTGGGGGATCAAGGTATTATTCTATTACATTGATAAGCTAGAAGGTAGAGGATTGGAATTTCCTTTTGCCATCAATATGTATGAATCACGTGCATTGGATTTGGAGAATTTAATACAAATAGTCCTTGTCTTATGACCACAATTGAGCCCAAATTTGGGTTGCTAATTGAGACATTTGTTAAATGAGTTTTGACCCATTTTATGACCTTTTTTCACACCGGTTAAGTGAATTGCTGCAGTAGTTATTGTAGTATACAGTTGCTTAGTGAATCTGGTTTCCTCATTGACTTTACTTGTCAGAAGGTTATAAAAGGCGATCACACGACCCTGGGGATACTGAAACCGTCATAAATATGAGCCAGTTGCAAAGCGTCTGAATTTTAATCCCATGACCATCAGGAATGCTGCATTAATCATAAATGTGAATCAACATCAATCATAACTCCCTTTTTTAAGGTGTCATTGTAACTTTGAATGGACACTAAATGAACTGTTGAAAGTTGAGGACTACTTGTATTGATGACTAAGCTGAATTTTCGTCATTGCTGTTTATGCTCAGATATTAACATTTATGTAGTACTTCTTTTATAAGTGCCTTTACTTTCTAGTCCATTGCCTTCTAGCCTTGTGGAGGAGACCCAGTCCAACTGTGAGAAAAGTACTTGACCTAACTGATTAGTCTGTCAGCACTGAGTGGCTGCTTCTTAACAGATGCTGCATTTTGAGTAAAAGAGCTACTGGTGTCACATCTGTGGGAGAACCTGCTTTAGGACTGATCAGGATCTGGACAGATGACTAATACTCTCCATTTTAAGCAGCATAGCCTTTGGAAAAGCTTTGCCCTTACAATGCATCCCAGCTGCACATTCCTTTGTGTGAGCCAAAATGTAAGGAAATGGGAGTGAGCAGCTGAGGCAATGGGAGAGTCTCTCATACAGTTTGAAGCAAGTAATGGTGGGCAGAAGAAACTTGAAGAGCAGTTTGTTGATGTCTGAATTACATGAAAGAAAGTGGCTTAAGGAGAGAGGGTGGAGTTTTTTTCCCCCTTGAAGGTCAATATAAAAACACTTTAGGCCAAATTGCACTGTCAATCTTCCCCTTCTCTTTCCCTCTGTCTTTTCAAGAAACCAGTTCTGAAACTATTTGTCCTGTCTGGAATCAATTAATAGCAGTTATCTCTCTGGATATCCTTTCTAGCCTTCAAGTCATTCTTCCTTCCTGCCTCTTCTTGTGGAAAGACATGTTACTCCCATGGCCAGCAGTCACATGATATAAAAATCATAATATTATAGGAAGAATAAATTAAAAACCCATGATTTAAATCTTTGTGGGTAGAAGTTTCCATGGTTCTAAGCAGTTTTTTTCTGTTTTTTGTTTTTTAATTCATCTTAATATTATAGAGAAGATCAAGCATGATGTAGATTTCTCTTTCCCATTAGTGTTCAGGCAGCTGGGCTGTAGATGGAGGTGGAGCAGGAGCTTTTCCTTATTTTATGTCTGGCTTTGTCCTTGTTCTGTTGCAGACAGAAGTTTGGTTTATTCCAATAAAAGTGAAGTTAATTAGAAGGGCACAAAGAAAGTTAGAGTGTTTTTCTCTTGATTCCAACCCTCTTGATAACTGATTTCATGGAATTGCCTGGAAAGCAAAACCAAATGAAATCAGTTTAGAAGTGCTGCTTGTATATAACATGACATATAAACACTAAAAGATGTTGTAACTTCCATTATCTGCGTATAGTTAAAACTTGTCCTCTTAAATCAGTTTGATTTCCAATAGATTAGAATAAATCAAAATTCTCCTTCCTTCCATTCCACACCTTTAATTGGAAAGAATTTAATTTAAGTCTAGGGTTGCTTAAAAGCTCAGGCCTCTGCAGTACAGTGCTCAATTGCGGAAGGGTATGCTTTTATATGTGAACATAAGCTTTTTAAGCCGCTGTAGAGTATAGCCTTATAATTCCAGGACAAGACACGGCTGCTTTAAAGAATTGCAAATGGGGTCTGTTTATTGTCCGAAGCACCTTTGGGGGTTTAACTAAAAGCACTGTGTAGCTCTTTCAATTCCTCTGTCACAGAACAGGTAATACAGGTAGTCTTTGACTTACAGCCAATTGTTTAGTGACTGCTTGAAGTTACAGTGGCACGGGAAAAAAGGGGACTTATGAACATTTTTTTCACACAACTGTTACAGCATCCCCATGGTCACATGATCAAAATTCAGGCACTTGGCAGCTGGTTTTTTTTACGATGGTGGCCATGTCCCAGGGTGATTCCCCTTTTGCGACCTTCTGACAAGCGAAGTTAAAATGGGAAGCCAGATTCACTTAACAGCCATTTTACTAACTTAACAACTGCAATGACTCACCCTAACAACTAGGCAAGAAAGGCCATAAAATGAAGCAAAACTCACTTAACAACTCTCTTGCTTATCCACAGAAATGTTGGGCTCAATAGTGCCCGTAAGTCAAGGACTACCTGTACCTATAAACTTATACTAGATGCGCCTTCCCATTCGGTCAGAGATCATTGTGCTGGTGGGAGAATCATCAAATAGAGCCCAGCAAGAGTGAAAGGCTCGTGCTTCCTCTCTACCTTCCAGCTCCTGTTCCACTACAGGACTTGGGTGGGGTGGCCACAGTCTGGATCTAATGCACAAGAGACCTGTTTGTTTTGACTGGTGGTTCCATACAGTTCTGCCTTCCCCATCCTGTATCCTGTTTATTCCTGAACAGCTTTCCCTTTAGATTGTCCAAAAGAAACAAGCCAACAAAGACTGGGAAGAGAATAGTTAATGGTTAACTTTCTTCTGTGGTGAAACGTGGCAGCAGAAATTAGCTCATTGTGGTCTTTGCTCGCTTTGCTAGCTAATCATCTCCAGAAAAGCTGTTTACCAGAGTTTTTTTCTCAACGTTTTTAACAGTCATCTTCTACCGGGAATTTGTGTTCATCTTTCCCCTATTACTGCTATTTGAAGTACTGACTCCACTCCAGCCCCATCCCACATGCACGGCTAATAAAACAGACCTCATTTGATTTTATTTTTCCCCAACTGGCTAACTGCACCTTGATAAGGATCCTGTCATATGATGTGAGAGCAAGGAATTAGAATCTGTTTCCTGCTTGAACTTTAGTCGAGTTGCGCCATCGAGTGCGATGCCACTAATGGAAGTAAAAATCCCAGCCTTCGTCTTTTCCCATGTTTGTCAGGGCAGCAGCTGTAGGATCGCAAAGGCCTAAGTAAAAGCCCAGCCATGTGAGAGTGTGAGTGTGAGCCCATCTTCAGCTGCTGTGAATTTACAGTTTGTGAGTATTCAAATTATTTATTCTGGTATTTCCCCATGGCTTTGGGTGTGTGTGAGGCTTCAGCCTTCTTCTCTGCTCAGGTTGGAGGGAAGAAGAGGCCCTGGCTTCCTGGCTGAGGGCTGTCCTGTGCAACCTCTGTAACCCTGCCCTCCCTCCCCCTCCAAGGGAGGGGTCACGATTTTGACTTCCCCTTAGGGAAATGAAACAAGCGTTCAGAGCTTCAGACTTGGCAGGGCTGCTTGCCCAAGCATTGCTTGCCGTTTTACTCTGCATCCCCAGACAAGATCTGACAGAGAGCGGGAACTTTGCTGCCAATTGGAATTGGATCCTGGTAGCAAAGATTTTCCAAGCGATTAATGGTGCTTGACGGACAGCAGCTTCATCACAATGGATGGGAATGGAGAGCGGTAGAGGAAAGGGAAGAGAAAGAAACAGGTAAAGGCAGAACTTAACAGCAGAGTGTTCTTGAGCTGGGTTTATTTCTGTGCTGGGACACAGGAGATGTTTCCAAAGTAGGCTCGATAATCTGCTTACTATGTGTTGATTTAAACAGCTTTGTAGAGAGAGGAAAACGCTGGTACCAAGTGTGTGATGAGGGATATGGTGGTGATGGTAGCAGCTGAACTTTTTTTCCTCCCCCCCCCCCCCCAAAATGGCTATACAGAGAGAAGGATTAAGGAGCATCACACGCAAAAGTTTAAAGTAGTGAGGGCCTTTGAATATTTCTAAAATGGATGAATTCCAGCTGTACTCTGTAACTCTGTGGCGCACAGAAGGATCATAAGAAATATGGTGTGTAGGGGCAGTATAAGCAGTCATGTGTGTCTTAGATGTTGAATGTGGCTCTGTCTTAATTGGAATAAGATCACAGGACTGTGCAAAAATTTGGGAACGCATGCATAACCTTGGAAAAAACTGATTGCAGGAGTTTATATTCAGGTGTGGACTTGGATTGCTACCTAGCATATACAGCACATATATCTCCCCCTCCCACCTTTTAAAATAATATAATTTCCCAGTAATGCTCTGTAAATTGTGGATGTTGTATCCCTGCTAATTTTGTATGTATTTTTCCTAAAATGAATATTCAGAATCATTGAGAAACTTGAATAGTTTCTTTAATGAAATTGTCCTCTCGGTTCCATTGGTGTAGGCTGTAGGGTTATGAGAGTTGAAATCCAGTGCAGATAGACCTTGACATATGACTACTTTTGGGACCAGAATTTTCACTGCTAAGCAAGGTGGTTGTTAAGTGAGTCACATGCAATTTTACAATCTTTTTTGCCATGGTTGTTAAGTGAATCATGCAGTTATTAAGCAAATCCAGCTTCTCCCAGTGATTTTGCTTGTCGGAAGGTTGCAAATGGCAATTACGTGGCTCCGGGATGCTGCAACCATGGTAAATACATGCCAGTTGGCAAGCGGGCCAATTTTGATCACATGACCTTGGAGATGCTGCCACTGTTGTATGTACAAGTCATAAGTCCCTTCGATGTAACTTCATTCATTCAACAAATGGTTGTAAGCTGAGGACTAGCTGTACCTTCCATTAGGAGTAATAACATTAGATAATGTGTTCCTTTCAATAAATTGAGAGAAAAGTTTTATTTTCTAAAGGTTTTATTTATACGAATATTTGTATTCAACACTTTTCAAAAAAATAACAGTTCAAGATATTTATAAGCTGTCTGAAAATAAAACTAAATCATAAATGGTCACTGATTTTTCATTCTAGCTTTGCTTCTCCCTCCTAGTGTGAGGTGCTAAACCAGGGGTGTCAAACTCAAGGCCCGCAGGATGCTTAGATCTAGCCCGCCAGCGAAAACGGGCTCCCAATCTCCGTTTTCAGCTACGACAGCCTCCTACAACCCTCTGGCAGCAAAAACAGAGCTTGGGAGCCTGTTTTTGCTGGCAGAGGCACCATGGTCCACCACAGACGCCCCTGACACGAGTGATGTCAAGCTGGCCGTGTTCACCCCGGCCCCTCGAGGTCAAGCACAACCCTGATGCAGCCCTCAATGAAATCGAGTTTGACACCCCTGTGCTAAACAGACTTGATGAGCCCTGCTCTCTGCATTGTGAGAATTATGAGAATTGAAAATGCTTCTTTGGTAAGAGAAGCAAGCTAGAGGTCCAGTGTGCATATAGCCTAAAATAAGATATGGATACGATTTTGCTTACTTACACTCATGAGAGACAAGAGACAAGCAGGCAAGATTTGGCAGTTTTACATGCTATGTATTTATAATTAATCTTTCCACATTTTGGCCCCACGTAATATGCCCTAAGGGATATATTCTTTGAAGCTGTGCCATAATTGCAACAAATTTATGGCGCCTTCTGGGCACTGTTCATGGGTGTAGAAATATAACTAGAACTCAAGGTTAAAGGGCGATTCATGTCCATAGGCTGTGTTGCTAATATACCTTGAGATAACTTGCTGATAGTTGCTATTTACTTTTTGCTGTTACAATGTTTGCTGAACCTGACTGCCCCATTTTGGGGCTACTGAGACTTTGTAAGTTTTGGTGCTTTTTGGTCTTCCTTCCAGATTGAAAAATTGTGGTTAGGGGAACACATCTGTTTTCTCTCAGTCCCCCCACCCCACCCCCATTTCTTTCCTGGAGAGCAGAGAGCAGGATTGGGTTCCTGTGAATATAAAACAGGACGGAAGAGGGTGTTTCCATCAAGTTTAAGCTGAGGCTGCAGCTGCACTGAATTCCTCAATAACCCAAATTAGTTTATTTAGCTCCAGTACAGTATGAAAACACATTTTATTTTCTCTGGACTTGATTTAGAATTTGCTGAACAACATTTTTTTAATATGTCTGAAGCTCTCCCTACCCAATTTTATTCCTGTCAAAGATATTAATATTGTTAATCTATTTGAGAGGTGCTATCCTCAGTTCCTCATATACCTTCAGCTCTCTGATTACATATCGCCTATATAATCCTAGTCAAGGATAAAGGGAGTTGTTATCTAGGTGGAGCTACAAAATAAACTTAAGAGAATTTAAGTTTGATTAACCTTGTGATTTACAATTTGCTGCATTAGCTGTTTATTTTATTAGTAATTAGATTTAGATCCCTAGAAATATGGAGGAAATATGTTCAGATCCTCCATAAATGTAATGAGAAGATCCAAACCCAGTTCAGAATAGCTCCCTAACTTTCATAAAGTTTAATTCTAATGGAAGAAAAGTGTGATGTTAGAACCAATTCCTTTTTTATTTATTAAAAACAACATATCCCTTTCAGATGCCAAGGTACAGTACGTAACATTCAATTTCCTTTTTTTCTTTCCTGCTACAACATTCCTGTGAGGTCTGTTGAATTGATAGACAGTGACTAATTGGTCCAAAATTATCCACTGAATTTTGTGGCTGAGAGTGGAGTTGAGCCCAGTTCCCCAACTATAACCAATACCTTGATCAACATATCCTGTTTTTTTCTTAATTTCTTAATTATTTTTCTGAGTATAAGATGTACCTTGTTCCCTCAGAAAAGAGGTTGAAAACCTGGGTGTGTCACACACTGAATACAGCATATTTTTGCCTCCCAAAACAAAAATTGACAAAAAACGGGCCCATTTTCATGAAAAACGGGCGATTTATTTGCTCATTTGGGGGGGGGCACCCCCAGGAGTACTCTACAACCCTCCTAAAGGCTATTCATGCCCTTTTTTTGAGGGCATGAATAGCCTTTAGGAGGCCATTTATCAAAAACGGGCCATTTTTGAGAGGTCTGAAGAGTGTAAAAACTTTTTTTAAAAAATTTGCCTCTTCAAAATCTTGGTACATCTTATACTCTGGTGTGTCTTATACTCTGAAAAATACAGTACTTGCATTTCATCCCCGCATTCTATAATTGTAAGGGCTGGAATTTTAATTGCTTAGAACTGTGACATCAATCTAAGATAATGTTTCATGAACCTATTTGTTGGAATACTGATAGTAGTTTTTATATATATAATGGGAGAAAATTGGAATAATCATAATTCCTCTTCCTAGGACACTGAAAACAACAAATAGGACACCATTTTCTTGCCTGATACTAAGGTGCTCTATCAGTACAGTTGTTTCTTGGATCTGTGGCCCTCCTGGGTCCTTAGGGTTGGCAAGGAGGTGACTTTGAATTGGGACCATGCGGCAGCTTCTCTGAGGGAATCTTGAAGGAGGTGGGAGTCCACCCCCTCCTCAAGAGGCTGTCCCTGCACCCAGAGTTTTTATCCTTGTGTTTCCTAAAAAGGGAAGGTTGTCTAGTGGTTAAGGTACCAGGCTAGAAACCTGTGAGCTCTAGTTCCCCCCAAAAGGCATGAAGGCTGGGTGACTTTGGGCCAATCATTCTCTCTCAACCCAGTACAATTCACAGGGTTGTTGTTATAGGGAAAATAGGAGGAGGAAGTAGTATTAGAAACATTACCACCTTGAGTTATTTATAAAAATAATAAAGGCGGGATTTTTAAAAAATGCCTAGGATCCTAGAGGGAGTAGATTATCTGCCTGGAGAATTGTTTCAGTTGTGCTTCAGATCAACTTTAGTATGGTGGAGCGTGGAGGTGGTGCATCTGTTCTCATGCTCCATGGCTTTTTGGTGGTTTTCAGTATTATCAACAATATCACTATCTTGTTCTCTATTTCTGGGGTATGTGGGTTTCTATTTTTCTCTATACTGTACTACTTTTGGCATGTTTTATGGTGAGCTTAATCGGGGCAGGGCCTAAATTTAAACAAATGAATAAAACTGTAAATTGTCACAATGTTCAGACTAAATCCATCGCAAAGTATGTTTGAGGTTAAAAATACAGTTATCTCAAGGTAGAAGTGCATATGTACGTATACATGCATGTTTTCATACATACAATAATTATTATTTGGAATTCTTCTTGTTTTGAAGAATTGAGGAAAGCATGTTTACTTGATGGTTACTGAAGCAAATGCTATATTTAAAACAAAACAAAACAAAACAATTATGAATCTGAAGAGCAAAGCACTTTGAGAAATTGAACTGTATGTGCTCTTGGTTTTTTCTTGCTTGAGACCAGATTTTCCTTCCTGAGGCTTCAAGCTGCAACCAGATGAAGCAGGGGGAACCCAGGATCCGTTAACCTCATTTCCTTTTCAGATAAGGTCAGGGTTCAGTGGTAGGCAATCAAACTGGTTTAGCTGCCAGAAACTTCCACTGACAGATTGATAAATGCTCCTGATATTCTAGTAGCTATTAGTCCTGCAGTGTTTCTCAAGCACCGCAATTTTAAGTAGTGTTGACTTCAACTCCCAGAATTAACCAGCCAACATGGTTAAACCAACATCTTAAAGTTGCTGAGGCTGAAAAAACTCTGGTTTGGTGGTAAGACTCAAAACATGAGTTACTGACTTCTCTAAATGGATTTGTCTGGCCTTTCATTTCTCATGAATTCACAAAGGCTTGCTTCCTTTATTTAATCATGTTTTAATACCCAGAACCATCCTTTTCCTTAGAGGAAAGAAAACTCCATTTGTTTAAACAGTGCTAAGTCAACCTCTGTGCAATGCCCACGCTCCACCCACGCTCCACCCCCAAATTATTGCATGTTAGAGGTGAATACCTAAAACACTCTTCTGCTGTATAGTATTTGTCCTTGGGATTGTGGCTTACACGATTGCTAAATGACTTCATTGTAATCACGTACTCTCTATCTAGTCTGGTTCTGAGGGAAAATGGAATTTTATTTACCATTGGTTTTTAGAAGTTTGATGGAATGCCACAGAGGCATACATGAATTTTTTTTGTTAAACCTCACTGAATTGATACTTGCATTTTACAAACTCAGACAATGGGCATTTGGAAAGTTTTTCTCTTAATGGGGATGGGTGTTGACATGATGCCACATTTAAGTACATGTTTTTCTTCTGTTCAGTCATGTCAATTTCCAGGACAAGTCCCTGCAGTTTTCTTAGCAAGGATTTTCAGAAACAGTTTGCCATTGCCCCCTTCCTAGAGTGACTGACTGCCCCAAATTCGCCCATCTGGTTTTGTGTTCTGTGTTTAAAATGGACTTTAACTTATGTTTGAATGGTTTTGTGTATACAAATGGGACTAGAACTCACAATCTCTTGGTTTCTAGCCTGGTTCCTTCATTACTGCCCCAGACTGGCTCTCAGTTGCAAAAGGCAGAATCCTGCAAGCTAAATAAAAAGTAATAAAGTTTATTAATTTAGCACCCTAGTTTTGGTAGAGATTCATAGGGTCTAGAACATAAAACAGATTTATTTTTGCATTTGGGGCACATGTGTTTTCACATCTGTTTTAAATTTAAAAAAAAATTGTGAAAACTTTTTTTTTTAAAAATGGCTTCATAGAAACTTGAAATGTAAAACAGTATTTTGTAGCAGTGTTCTGCTCTGTGCATATTTGAGCAATTCAAGTGATTTTGCTTTGCATTGAAATATAAATCAACCATTGTAACTATCATCCTTGGTTTGCTCCAAAATATAAAAAGATCTTCCTGCCTCTTGTTTCTAAAGAACTGATAATAATTATAGTGCAATTTATGGGATGCATGTGCTAATACACTATTAGAGTTCATTGTGAGACAAACAACAGTTCCTGCCTGAAATCTGAGTCTGCCGTCAATTAGTAAATAACCTATCTTGGTTTTAAAACTGTCTTCTTCAAGTTAGAAGTCTTCTACTTAGAAAGTTCTGAAGCTTCCAGGTAGACTAACTAAAGCTATGCTTTGCTCCTTTATATCACCAAGATCTTACTTAATGTACTCTAGAGGACCGGTCTCTAGAGAATCAAACACTATTCTGTTTTGCTCTGAGACTGAGATAATCACCCTGGTGTCCTCCAGGAATTGTTAATTTCAGCTCTCGTAAGTCACAGTCAAAATGGCCAGCAGAAACATGTAGTTAGGAGTTCAAAGTCAAAGCACTAGTGAAACAACGTTCTGTCTTCCTTTGTGAATAGAACTGTGTTGTGGTTGGAAAGTACAGGTAATTCTCAACTGACAACTGAGAGTGTGACTGGAATTTCAGTCATAAATCACAACAGTCATAAGTTGAGGCACCCACATAACCAGGCCTGATTTCTTTACCATTTTAAAAACTTTATTGAGTGGAAACATAATAAGAATTTGAAACTCAAAGGTTCTTTTTCAAAAGGCAAGTAGACTTTCTGTTTTTTCTTTGAAGACATTTCGCTTCTCATCCAAGAAGTTTCTTTAGCTCTGACTGGATGGAGGGGAATGGAAGGATTCAGAATCCAGTCAGAGCTGAAGAAGCTTCTTGGATCAGAAGAGAAATGTCTTCAAAGAAAAACAAGAAACTCCAGTTGCTTCTCGAAAAAGCACTTTTGGGACCTGGATGACTGAGAATCTCCATAGACAAGAAATTGAAACATAATAAAAGGTTTTGGGGAGACGGAACATTCTGGAAAGTCAATGCTAATACTGAAATTCTCTTTGTCAGCATATCCTAATCTTTATTTTGCAAGGCAAATACAAAAATCTAGTTTCCTGTTCTGAAAAGGAACTGAACTTTGTTTTTATTAGAGGAAAAACAACTTTGTTGAGGATTTTTTTTTTTAAAAAAAAGAGTACTCTCAGTTACTTGCTGCTGCTTGGATAAATTTCAGTTGATTTAAGAGGAGGAAAAATAAGAGACTGATCCACTTCTTAGAATTTTTCTCCCACTTAGTAAACTACTATCTAGGAAACAGTTCTTCTGCTTTAAAAGATAAAATAGTAAAACCCTTGGTTAACAAGACTGCATATGGGTGATCCTGATGGGATTAGCACTCCCCACCCACTCTGACAGAAGAGGCAGGCTGTGGGCCCCTTGGTCAAGGAATTTTGGCTATCAGGGTTCAAGAGAAGAATCTTTCATGCTGCTGAAAATCACTGGCAAAATTGCTATTTTTTATAACTATTATTGGTTGTTTGTCTTTTAAAAAGGTAAAAATGAAAAGAGAGCTGTGGAAGGTGAGCTTTCCATTAGCATCCTTTTAAAAAAATGTTTTAATGATTAATGTACTCCAAAACAGCCTGAAATTGTGCTGCCAGTAGTTTATCTATGAGCTTCCATGGTGTAGAACGGGACTCTCCCCATGCCTTTTCCTCTTGCACCCTAAAAAGCTTCAGACTGCTTGTATCAGAGGTCAGGTATATTTGGGAAAATGCAGTCAACCTTGGTGAATTTAGTATGTCAAGTGCAGTGCTGGTGGTTCTCAGAAAATCTGATTGGAATTAGATAAGTGGGTGGAAGATAGCAGCCAAGGCATTTCTTGAGCCAGGTGAGCAAACCCTAATCCATAACCCTCCCGATGAACTAAAGTTCCTACTAACTTTAGTTAGTGTAACCGTTAGTTAGGAAGTTTGGAATTGTAGTTTCAGTTGCATTTGAGTGACTACATACCCTGGGATAATTAAACTTCTTTTGGTCGTGATTTCTAAAAATTG
Organism: Thamnophis sirtalis; assembly: GCF_051295495.1. Taxonomy (NCBI): domain Eukaryota; kingdom Metazoa; phylum Chordata; class Lepidosauria; order Squamata; family Natricidae; genus Thamnophis; species Thamnophis sirtalis. Next base: position 33,799,269 of record NW_028261383.1, read on the forward strand.
TCAGCACTGTTTCCCTTCATGTTGTGATAGGAAAGCAATGAAAAATAGCATAAGCCTTAAAGTAGTTAATATAACACACACACACTTCTAATGAGCTCCAAAATTCCATCTCATTCATTCCATCTTCTTGAAGTATGTCTTCTGTTTTCTGTTTTCAAGACTCCTTTGGTGAAGAGTTGAGTTCCACGTAAAAAATGGATTGCTTCTTATGTAACACTTAATGGGAACCCAAGCTTTTTGATGAGGAAACGTACTTATACTTCTTTATATTATGGAGACAGATGCTGGAATTTAGGCAGTAACACACAAAGCCTAAAAGTACAGAATGTTACCTTTTGAAAAATGCTGAAATCAGACAAGGCAAATCTTTGCAATTGAAATTATGTATGTATATCTGTATAGGAATGCACTGTTACATAAAGACAATACTTTGCTACAAAGTTGTGTGTGTCTATGCTTCAGAATACTGTACATGTTTTACTCTGCTGTAAGCACTTTTCTTTGTGGTATTATCTCAAAAAATTCAGTGTGTATTAAAGAAATAGTGGCATTATGATCCCGGAAAAACAATTGCAAAATGAGCAATAATTCTTCAGCAGAACTGTTGGAAACTTTAGAGGTTTAGTAGCCTTATAGAGCTCATTCATATTATAAGAATGAAGGCCATCTTTTGTTAAAAGCAACTTCTGGGAATGTCCCAGAATGTCAGAGAAATCATCCTAGTTCTGTTTCTCTCTCTCCTCCCACTCTGCTGTTTCAAAGTGTAGTCATATCGATACTACTCTTAACAGCTTTTCTGATGTAATGTCATTCAAATATGTGGATCTAAAGTAACCGCAAAGTTGTCAAAGAACCAGTTAAGGCACTTAACTAGAGACCAAGAATTCTGCACCCACACAAAGCTAGCTGGGTAACTTTGGGTTAGTCCCTCTCTCTCAGCCCTAGGAAGCAGACATTGGCTACTTCTGAAATCTTGCCAGGAAAACTGAAGAGACCTCTCACCCCAATTGGCCTAGCCTGCCCCACTCCAGCAGAAGAAGTCTACTATGGACCCCGTCTGCTAAGCAATTCCGGCAAACAGGGTCAAGGGGAAGAGCCTTTTCAACTATGGCTCCCATTCCTATGGAACACTCTACCACTGGAGGTGAGAACTACTCCCACCATTTTGGACTTCTGGAAGAGTGTTAAAACTTGGGTTTGCCGGTTGATTTGTGGCTTGGGGGGGAGGGGGGGAACTACTGGAGTTGGTTGACAGGGTAAGAAGATGTTTTTAAAAAAAACCAGCAGAAATCCTGTGCTAGCTGAGATTACCGTAAGCTACTTTGTCTGGAGAAAATTAGATTGTAGAAGGCTGCAGTTCAGTTTACACTGCTCTTCATTTTACTTTTTATTTATTATATGTTGTGCCTTAAGATGTGGCTGCACGCCTGTTCCCAATAGAGCACACCAAATATGGCATTGGTGTCTCTTTCCATTCAACACACTTGTTTCACAAAGAGCTCTAGATAATAGCTGCTTTCTATAGATCATACCTCATATATCAGGTAGGAATATTTTCTTTTCGTTTGTTTTTTAAAAGTGTAGTCAAGCACCAAAGCGCCTGCAAACCTGCAATGTTAATTATAGGGAGTCTCCCAAAAGACTTAATGCAGTGCTGGAACTTTTGCTGAAGGGGGAATTAAGAAGGCGACTGATCCAGCTGCTAAGCAGCAGAAGCCACAGCAGAGTTAAGACGATCGGGGATTTGTTTTGAAGAGACCAACTGAGTCTACAGAGTCAAGCGATTGCTCATTAAGTTTATATCCCTTTTTTTCCCTTACATTCTCTTTCAGTTTTTCTTGAAATAATCCTACTTTGATGTAAGTCAGGCACAGAGAGAGCTTGATTCACTCAAAGTCTCACAAATTGAAGGTGGATGTGAACCAGATATCACTTGCCGCAGTAAATTTGGCATAAATGATGTCACAGGAAATTGAAATGTCAGGCAAACCATTTTATATTGTCTAATTCTTACCCCATTGTATATCACAATGATCCCAGTCTTACATTTAGGTTTCCATGCTGATATTCTCTGGAACTTCATTCCATGCATTTCTGCTCGGCACACATTATGTATAAAAGTATGTTAGCCATCTTGCCATCCTTCTCATTAAAAGGGGGGCTTGGTCAGTGAACAACAGTCCCCATTATTATTGCAGCCCTCCCTAACAGTTTATTCAGTTTGTTTTTATAGCAGAAGATTAAATCTATACCATGGAATTATCTCACCTTTGATTCCTCTCTGCTGATGGAGAAAAGCCAATTCAAAAGCTGAGAGTTGACAGATTCATTATACCAGCTTTTATGTTCGTGTTCTTCCACGAATTCATAATTATCACTACATGTGTGTGTGTGAGACAGAGAGGGAAGGGGAGAGAGAGAGAGAGAGAGAGAGAGAGAGAGATGCTCCACATTTTAGGAGTATAATTTAACAAAACATTGATATTTTTGCTCTTAACTTCTTTCCAAGAATGTAATTCCCCAAAGTAACATCTAGCAAAAAAAAAAAAAACCACCAGAGGATAGGCACTAACTTTACTTACATTGATTACATCTCTAGCATGTACAATAACAATAACCAAACTTTCTGGAAACATCTACTGAGTCCAACAGCCCTCCCCCCCCCACTCCAGTTCCTCTGTTCTAATTGAATTGTGTCCAGGTAGGTGATGGTGTTTTTCAGCCTACTAATGCCAGTCAGACATTATATATCATTTCATTTGCATCAGAGTTCAGATTCCTGCCTGGTTAAACTATCAAAGCTATGCCATTTGACTTAAAAACATTGTTTCCAACACTAAAAACTAAGGCTTGGCATGTAATTTCAGTAGTATACTTCAGTGTTTTCCTTATAAGCAGAAGAAATAGCTGTTGCAGATATACAACTGAGTCAAAAATTTCAGTTGCTAAACAAGATAGTTTGACGAACTGTCATAAGTCACTTTTTTTCAGTGCCATTGTAACATCAAATGGTCACTAAATGAATTGTTGTAAGTCAAGGACTACCTGTGTGATTTCTAGTTGATAATCAGTTGCTTCTTAACTATTTATCTTCTGAGTTCAATGTCAACCACTTGCTATGTTCCTAAATGTAGAAGCTGTTGAAATTAAAGTACAACATTAAATGAGCTATGCATTACAAAGCCATCCTGAATATTTCCTGCTTTGTTCCTTTATGGTGCTGTTACAGAGGAGCCCCAATTGTTTAAGAAAGAAATGTTCCTTAAATATGTAATTGTCCCAGAAACATAGAAAATTGACAGCAGAAAAAGACCTACCGGTACATCGAGTCTGCCCTTTGAGGTGTCCCCCCCCCCCAATTTATTATTTTTATATTTTATTTATTTTTATGTATTATTGCAAAAACAGCCCAACCATTCTCTTTTCTTAAGAAACCAAGTTGAGGGGTTTTTGTGAGTCTGAAAGGAGTCACCAAGTTCATACTTGGTTCCTCCAAAAGCTGGAATTGTACTTAGTTATTTATTTGTTATTTATTTATTTCATCATGCATGTATTAGACAACAGTATATATATGTGTGTGTGTGTGTGTGTGTGTGTGTGTGTGTGTGTGTGTGTGTATGTATGTATGTATGTATGTATGTATGTATAACCATGGTTTTGGATACATGAAATGGATACAAATCAAAAGAAACATTACGACAGGGACGGTAGGCAGGTTGGTGAGCTTATGCACGTCCCTTACAGACCTCTTAGGAATGGGGTGAGGTCGACAGTACACAGACTAAAGTTAAAATTTTTGGGGTCTGGGGAAAAAACCAGAGTCAAGCAATGCATTCCAGGCATCGACTACCCTGTTGCAGAAATCATATTTTCTGCAGTTGCGTTTGGAGCAGTTTACCTTGAATTTGTATGTGACCCGACAATTGCGAGATAGACATTTGCGCGCCGAGAAAATAGCGCCGATTAAAACGCGACATCAAAATCGTGCCGACAAAAGCACGATGACAAGCACAAATCGAAAAATTTTTAGGGTTAGGGTTATAATGTACGTATATACATCCCATTATGTTAAAGGCCCAGCACACTCACTGGGCTGTCTATAGTTTGTTGATGATGCAATTTTGTCAGCGCGCATTTGTCGGTGCGCTATTGTCGAAAATCAGTTAGCGATTTTGACGGCGCTCATTTGTCCGTCACAGTTTTGTCGGCACGCATATGTCTATCGCGCATTTGTCGGTGAACGAATTTGTATCTATTATGTGCTCGTGTATTGTTGTGGTTGAAGTTGAAGTAGTCATTGACAGATAGGACATTGTAGTGGATAATTTTAAGGTTTTGTGGAGGTAAAAAACATAATGAAAATGATATGTTAAGATGAGTAAAAGATTCTGGTGATAAAATTCAGAAAAAGATATGTGAGGATCTGTCATCCCTATGCATACTACTACTTCCTGTTCCCACCAACATAAAAGGCAGTACTGTTATTATTTACTCGGGGCAGAAAAAGGTTCATTTAATCTAATGAAATTAGGATTAGGCTGTCTTCCTTTCCAAACCTACCTATTTGGAAGGCCTACCAGAATTGGGGAAAAGAGATACGGTATTTTAGTAAGGTATTTATTTTACCCTACACTACTGAAATGAAGGATCTCTTTGTCTTCTTATCATTGGTTTGAGCCCGGCTTGGCACATAAGGAAGTGGATTTCCCTGCCTGCCAATACAAGGAATGATAAACTTTTGTTCATTTTCTTCTTCTAGGTTTAATGGAGTTACGGCATCTATATGAATAGTCATATCAGGGAAACTTGAAGCTTATTATGTGAGAAAGAAAGAGCGATAGAGAGAAAGAAAGAAAAAAGAAAGAAAGCTTTTTAATATAGGAATTCTATTTTTTTATTAAATTTTTTATTAAAACTTTTCAACAAGAATATTAAAAAAAACTAGCCCAAACATAAAGGAAGGAAGAAAAAAAGAAAAGAAATCAGAGAAAAAGCAGAAAGTGCAAGAAAAGAAAAAAATAGAAAATAAACCAAAATGATCTTAAGTCACTTCTGATATTCTTCAGAGCAGTTACAAGTACAAATTACATTTTAACCACTCTCTCCCAAAGTTGCATCACATTCTTCTTTCTACAATCTGGCCTCTCTATAATTGTCAAAACCATAAATCACAAATTCATTTTTTGTATTCTGGGGTGAGATTTCCTGTTCCACTTTACGCAAGAGCTGTTTAAAGTGAATGAAGGCATATAACTACTTCCTTGTTAACTTGCTTATGTGTGCTTTTAATACAATGCACGAAGATATGTTCTCTCTACTGGCAAAAACTTACACTTAACAAAAGAGAAGCATGATTAGAGAATAACATTAACCATAATTAATTAATTGAATTGAAATAAATGAAATGTTATTCTCATTCTAGACTGATTCTACATCATTTAGTGGGCTTGTGGCCGTTAGTCAAGAAAACATTGTCTATCCTGATCTAGACAGATTGCTTTTGCCTTCATAATATAATTTTTGGTTTGTTTGTTTTGTACCTCTGATCTAGTAATCAACGGTGGTGCCTGCTTACATACAGTTCTACAGTGAAAGGGAATTGCAGGCTCTTATATGCCTTTGATTAGATTAAGAAGCAAGTCCAAAAGCCATTGCGAACCCTTTAGAGGGCAGCTAATATAACTCAGAGCTAAAATGCTTCTTTCAAAAAGACTCTTTACCAAAATCTAATTTTATCTGATATTTAAAAACAAATCATGATAGATAGATAGATAGATAGATAGATAGATAGATAGATAGATAGATAGATAGATAGACAGACTTTTATTGTCACTTTTTTGTGTGTACAATGGCACACATTAAAATGAAATTCAGATGTCCTCTCTCTCTCCCTCCCTCCCTCCCTATCTCTCTCTCTCACTCTCTCTCTATATATATATGTGTGTGTGTCTGTGTGTGTGTGTGTGTTTTGAATACATGTGCTCAAAAGATGTGTTAGAAATATTAGTCCCAACTCGCACATTCTGGGGTGTATCAATGTGAAAATCCAATTGCACAAAGGAGTAGTAAACCCTAAAGGCTTGTGTACAGTTTTGTACTAAACGTTTTGGGGTGATTGTATTCAAAGCCAAACTAAAATCGACAAATGGCATTCACACATGAGATTTTTTTTCCTCTTAAGTGCGCCAAGCTCAGATGGGGAACAGCAGAGGAAATAGCATCCTCTGTGGAGCAATTCACCCGATAAGCAAACTGAAGCGAGTCAAACGCTGGAGAGAGGCTGGATAGATTAAAGTACTTTTATCAGCCTTTCGAAACGTTTCACTGTGATGGATGTAAGTGCAGCCAGGCGATAATCAGAGTGGTGAAGGAGGGGAAAGGCAGATGAATCAATAATACTGTTTTTCCCTCATTTTTCAGGTTGATGGTGGCAATTTGAAGCTCATCCGAGGGGTGGACATAAGAGGACAGGGTGCGGCCTATGCCTGTGAAGGATGTTGAAGAAAAGTAGCCTGATTGCCTGGGGCCTGGTGCTTTTTGTGGCCTGGAACGCCCTGATCCTTTTCTTCCTGTGGACTCGGCCACAGTATCTATCGGACCATAGCCGCTTAACTGAAGAGGTGATCCGACTGGCCCAGGATGCCGAGGTAGAATTAGAGCACCAAAAGGAGCTTCTACATCAGATCTACCGCTATAGTGCACTCTGGAACAAACGGAAGGCCAAAAACCTCCACCTGTCGGTCCAGCCTCCCACAGCTGTGCTCTTGCCCCAACACAATCAGATATCCCCCGATGCCGTTTTGCCTGTGGTGGTGATTGCCTGTGACCGCAGCACAGTCCGCCGTTGTCTAGATAAACTATTGCATTACCGCCCCTCAAAGGAGCGATTCCCCATCATTGTAAGCCAGGACTGTGGGCATGAGGAAACCGCTAGAGTCATTGCCTCCTATGGAGATTCTATCATGCACATCAAGCAGCCCAATTTAAGTGACATCCCTGTGCCTACTGACCATCGCAAGTTTCAAGGATACTACAAAATTGCCCGACACTATCGCTGGGCCTTGAGCCAGGTTTTCCGGACTTTCAAATACCAAGCAGCCATTGTAGTGGAAGACGACTTGGAAGTCGCTCCTGATTTCTTTGAATATTTTCAAGCGAGTTTCCCACTTCTACTGGCTGACCCAACTCTTTGGTGTATCTCTGCCTGGAACGATAACGGCAAGGAACAGATGGTAGACGTTGCCCATCCCGAACTTCTCTATCGTACTGATTTTTTCCCTGGTCTGGGCTGGCTTCTGCTCTCTGACTTGTGGGACGAGCTGGAACCCAAGTGGCCCAAGGCTTTCTGGGACGACTGGATGCGACAGCCTGAACAGCGGCAGGGCCGTTCGTGCATCAGGCCTGAAGTGTCACGCACAATGACTTTTGGCCGTAAGGGCGTGAGCCACGGTCAGTTCTTTGACCAATATCTGAAGTTCATCAAGCTCAATGACCGTTTTGTGCCTTTCACCCAGATGGACCTTTCTTACCTCAAGAAGAATAACTATGAACACTCATTCTTGGCCCAGGTCTACGATGCCCCTCAGTTGCGTGTCGAAGAATTACAGGGGAACCAGCGCCGGGAGTTGGGTACTGTCCGAGTGCAGTACACCACTCGTGACTCTTTCAAGGCCTTTGCGAAAGCCTTGGGTGTTATGGATGACCTCAAATCAGGAGTGCCCCGTGCTGGGTATCAGGGCATTATCAGCTTCCTTTACCGAGGCCGCCGTGTTTTCCTGGCTCCTCCTCCTGGCTGGACAGGCTATGACCCCAGTTGGAGTTAGCAGCTGATGATTTTTGAGCATGTTGGACCCCATTGGGGAAAAGGGTGCTTGGGGGGGGGGGCAGAATTCTGTATTTTCTTCTCTTGTGTGGCATTCAAGGTGCATTCCAGGAATGAGGATTGTTTTGTGCACTTAATTTGGGGGAGGAGTTCATGGCAGGAGGGATAGGTTACCGGGGGTGGGGGTGGGGGTATTCCAAAGCCCCAACATCGTAGGAGCGTTCTGGGTTCTCTGTTCTCTCCCCAGTGCCTGCCTTCCTTCTTGACAAGGCTGCCCGTCCACTGATTAGATCCTTGGTAGCTTGTCCAAATTGGTGCATTTTGAGGTCAAAGTGAACGCTAAACCAAAGCAGTGACCCACTGAAGTTTTCCCAGTTTTGTTGAGATATGCAGCGGGCCAGAGCAACTTGTGATCTCACACGGCAGACGTAACTCCTCAATCAAATAGTGTGTTTGGCCACAGACTTCATACATATCTTTAAATTCTAGCCAAGCAAAATGGGGAAGCTTGTTAAGTTGCCGAGAAACTATGATTCAAAACCGGCACTTTGCGTTCAACGGGATAGGCCACAGGTAAAGCTGTAGGGAGAACATCAAAGGTTTTTTTCCTCAGCTCTTGGAGGCTGCTTCGCCTCTCACCTGGGCACCTGTAAGGTTTGGAAAGCAGGAAGCTCTTTTGGATGATCATTGAACCCTCAAAAGGACCATCTTTATTGACCATATTGGCCATATTTTTATGTTGATCTCTTAGATATCCTAATTGAACCCTATTGAATGGGACAGTGGAGATACAATGTGCACAACGACAAACTTAATATGATTGTCACTCAGATGAGATGGAAAGGAAAGTCAGAGCCTCTTTTTATTGCTTTTATTTGGGCACTAGGATAGAGTAGTCAGAGAGCATGTGCTACGTGCTACCCTTTTTATAGCTCCATGCTAGCACCTGTTAACTTTAGCTTAAATAAAGTTTTGGGTGGAGGCGGGCATTTTCTTCTCATCCTCTTACCTGGTATTGAGATACATGAAAGCCTTGGCTTTGCAGCCTTCTAGCCAGTGCCTGCTGTCAAATGGTCCTTTTTCTCTTAAGCTACAACGGGAAACGATGAGCTGCAAGTGGGCCATGAAATTTGAAAGCGGTGCTGGGGGAGGAAGGCCTAAGGCTAGCTCTTTATGGCGCATGAGGGAGCAGTCAGACCTTCCAGCCTCCACTTGTCACCTGAAATGATAAAGAGGCTTCCGGTATATCTCTTTAAGGGAAGCCGACCGATGGCTTGACGTCGGTGCCATGTCCTCTTCCCAGGTTTATGAGGAGAACTTGCCCAAGGCTGCCTTAATTTGCCTGGTGTAGGAAGTTCATCCAGATCTACGGCGGAGTGTGCTATTGCATTTTTTTTAATTGCTGTGGTTTTTTGTTTCTGAATGGCCATATTGGAATTGGTCACTGCTACGTATTTACTAAAGTAGAGTGGAGGGAGGAGACTCCTTGAGGCTTTGGAGCATCTCATGAAAGGACTTCTCCAAGCAAGGAGTCCAGCCTTATTCCGTGGGGCACAGTCCAGTCTTCCCCATTCTTGCCTTTGGGAGTTGCCACTGACCTTGCTCCAGATGCCACTTTATGAGGCAGGCATGAGGAAGTGACTTCAGACCTCCTTTGGCCAAAATTTAGACCACACCAAAAGGTATATTGTGTTGTTTGAATGCTTATTACTTTCTCTCTTTTAAAAAAAAATGCGCAAGGCCACCTCTGTGGTGAATGGAGGAGGGAAGATTGCGTTTTGGCATTTCACTTCCATGAGGGGAGTTTTTTCCTTGTGTATTGGCTCCTCTGGTTGGGCAAGTGGGCAGATAGGAGGAGATGGTGCCTTGGGGAGACTGCTTTGAATGGTTCGCTGCATCTGCTTAAGTCCTGAGATTTTTCTTTTTTGGGGAAAAAAAAAGAAACTAATGCTGCAGAGGAAGAGGCTTTCTAAAAAAAAAAAAATTTTAAAAAAAGACTGACTGTGATCTGCATCTGGGATGTTGATAATTTGGACATGTTCATACCTTGATTTCGCTTTAATTCTCTGCAAGAGACTACCGTTTAACGATTTTCTAGGTCAGGCTTCCATTTGGAAAAAAAATGTATAAAGTAGGGCAGAAATGTGTATAGACCATGAGTGGAAATGTCTCTGTGGAGAGCAAAGATCTTTCAGCATGATGCTACTCAACTTTAATAACATCCTGAATATATACATGCAGAAATGATCCCTCGAGTCATCCATTTGCAATCTGGTCCCCATCGGAACCATTGTGCTCTTACCTTATCTGGACGCGGAGGGTGTGTGAGGAGGAGAAGAGGGTTGTAATGGAAAATCAGATTATTATTATTATTATTATTATTATTTTGCTGATTATTTTAATCCCTACTTTCAAGATTTGCTGGATGCTGGGTGAAGAATTGCCATTTTTAAAACTAGAAACAGCAAGAGAGCTGTTCTTACTTTTAGTATTATGTTCTGGGACTCGGCCTGGATGTCTCAGTTTGCAAGTTATACTGCCATCTCCTTTCAGTAGAAGGCAGCTACTGAACTTAACAGTGGAAGGGAGGGGAAAATGGAATTTTCTTTTCAGGTTCCTTCCTTTCATTTCTGTCCTCTGGTGCTCAGTCAGCCAATCAATCATGGAAATGAAAATAGGAGGATAGAGATACTATATCATGGGTCCCCCGTCCCCCCACCAATCCTCAGTTCTGTGTATCTTAATCCACACCATCTGTAGCCCAAACTCTCTCCTTTGGCCTACTGTCCGTGTTAGTGTTTTGTCCTGGATCACAGTGAAATGATCATATTTCCCATTCCAGTTTGTGATTTTGGTGAAACAATTGGAAGATGCTCAGCGGAGATCCCAGCAGAAAGGAAAACCCACCAGCAGCCACACCATTTTTCTCCCTTTCTGTCCTGCGCTGCCTTCTGTTCCTGAAAATATCTCTGCTGAAAAATAAGTGTCATCACATCTGGATGTTTGAATCAAGGTTGTTGGATGGAGAGACGCTAATTTTATGTTGACAATTGGTGAGAAGAGCTTTAAAAAGCAAAAAAAGAATTATTTTCCACAATAAAATAAAAACCGTTCCTTTTCAGACACCCTGTGTGATTGATCTCATGCAGCAATTTATTGCGTTGGTAATGCTTTAAGTGGAACTCGACAAAGGAGACGGCCGGGGGGGGGGGGGGAGAGAACAATGTCTCTTTAGAGGCATACGTGACCATTTGTTACTCTCCACTTGAACCAGGAAAAACTCCTGGCATCCAAAGTGGCATTTCTAGGCATGTCAAATATATCTTTACATGAAATGGGATCAAGACCCTTTTCTCTGTTGTTCCAGAGCGTGGGACATGGGATATTGGGTTTAAGTTACAGGAAGACAAATTCCAATTGTTTTTTTCACTGTGATGTTTTTTTCTAGCTTTTTGATAGGGCTAACTAGTCAAAGAAGCAATGGGCAACCATCTCTCGAGGATGCTCTAGACTAGAGTTTGGGTTGCATTGAGCAGAGGGTTGGACACAGTGGTCTTAAGTGTTCTAGTTCTTCAATTTTACCTCCAGTTTTTTGAAGATAGATCAGGTGTTTTTCAACCTCAGCAATTTTTAAGACGTGTGGGGAATTCTGGGAGCTGAAGTCCACACGTCTTAAAGTTGCGGAGGTTGAGAGAGACTGCCCTATAGCAACAAGGAGTATTCTGTTATGGGAATCCCAGGTACCATTCATTTACCTGCTGATATTTTCCCAAACACTTTTCAAAAGCAACCAACCTCCCCTCCCCTCTCTTTTCCCAACCCCTGCTTCCTACCTTGCTATCCTCGATTTATGCAAAGCCCTATATTATTATTAGCATTATTATGTAATCCAGCTGTCAAAGCTCCAGGACACTTCCTGGCAATTTTAGTACTGATGTGTTTGAACGAAATACATGGAAGGGCATTTTACCACACCAATGACTTCTTGTTGCAGCCCATGTTGCTTCGTGAAGCAAAAAAGATATTTTCTACCAAAACCTAGATTTCCTCCCACTTTTTAACGGGTGGGGGACATGCAGTTTGAGAAATAGCAAATTGAGAAATTGCTGCTTTCTGAAATCCCAGAATTCTGAGCTCCTCAGGTTCTACGTACTTCTTTAATGAGCATTTGTTTAGCATGAATGCTGCTATTTATATTGGTAATGCAAACGCCACACAACAGTTCCACTCGGTTAGCTTTTTATAGGATTACTTCTTGATTATTCCGTTTCAAATTGAACAATCCAAACACTGCATTTGTTTCTAATAGTTTTTCTCCAGCAATTTCATTTTTTCTTTTTAATTATTTGCAGAATCCTGTGGAGCAGCAACTGGTAAAAAGCTACTAGTGCAAGTACTAGTGGAGTGTTGCCATTCTCCCTTCCTTATAGATTTTTTGGGAAAAGCACCTCCGTGGCACTGCTTTCAAAGCTCTTGAAAAGTACCTGAGCCTTATATAAATACGGATGCGGGCATTGGGTATAAAAAAATTTGGCAGTAGGCTAATGGGAATCTGCTCTTGTGCGTCAGGATATGTACTCTGAAAAGAACATCCAAAGAATAAATAGTTGTGCAATGCTGATTGATTTTTTTTACACTCAGGCAATTTTACTCTGCCACGTGGCAGGTTCAGACACCAGATTAATAATTAAACAGAAGACTAGTTTACAAATCCTGTGTCAGCCAACCTTTTGCAAAAGAGGAAAATATGTTACTTTCTGGCAGTACTGAGAAAAAGAGACAGAATCATACGCCTGAGAAATTTTTTGATTGCAGAAAATACAACTTCAGCAACCGAATGGTTCGTTCCTGGAATGCACTACCTGACTGTTACATCTTCAAATCCCCAAAACTTTAACCTTAAACTGTCTATCATGGACCTCACCCCATTCCTAAGAGGTCTGTAAGGGACGTGCATAAGCGCACCATCGTGCCTACCGTCCCTGTCCTACTGTCCCCATTTATTCGTACCCATTTCATTCATACTCATGTCTATTCTTATACCTATTATCTGGTAAACGATATCAAATAAATAAATAAAATAAAAATGAAGAAAAAGAGAGCTAAGGTGAACCTCTCTTTTTCCATGTTCACTGTCTCAAACTAAGCCCCAGAGAGAAGTTTTCCAAGCAGATGTTACGGTACTTTTTTTGCTGACAACTAACAATATTTTTGAGAGCAAGAAAGTCTAGTTTTGTTTTGCTTGTTCCCTTTTAAATAAGGAGCCTGGATTTCATTTGGAGGGTTGGGTGAATACCATGCCTGAATACTAGATTGTGAACTAACTGGGATATATTATAAAGAAATGGCAAGATTAGACGTTCACTAGAACCCTAACCCTTAAACCCAAAACAGCTGCATTTCAGAAGATTGCTCCCATATGGGACCCTATCTATTCCCAACCCTTCAGTTGCTGAAGAGCAATATGACATGGGAACATGCTGCCATAGGCCTGGTCTCTAGGCTTTCTTTGGGCAACTGATTGTCCACTGAAGAATGTGTATTGCTGGGCCAATAATGGATCACTGCTGTGATCTGAAAGAGACAGGCTCTAAAAATATATTGAGACCAAGAGGTTTCTCATTTCCTTTTTTGAGTACCATTACTTGTAAAACAAGGGTGGCTCAGTGACTAAGACGCTGAGTTTGTCAATCAGAAAGATTGGCAGTTTGGCGGTTCAAATTCCTAGCACCGCATAACAGAATGAGCTCCCGTTACTTGTCCCAGCTTCTGCCAACCAAGCAGTTTGAAGGCATGTAAAAATACAAGTAGAAAAATAGGGACCACCTTTGGTGGGAAGGTAACAGCATTCCGTGCACCTCGGCGTCTAGTCATGCCAGTCACATGACCACAGAGACATCTTCGGACAGCGCTGGCTCTTTGAAATGGAGATGAGAACTACCCCCTAGAGTCGGGAAGAACTAGAACATGTGTGAGGGGAACCTTTACCCAGTGACGTGTGGTGAGGTTTATGGCTGGTGAGGCAAGCGGGCATAAGCCGCCCTATGCCGGATACAGCGGCAGGGCGTTCAGACATGCCGGTGCTGTGTCCACCATAGGGGCGGGATGCCTCTATGCCGGACATAGTGGCAGGGCAGCTTTTGCCTCTAGCATCGGGGCAGCTTTTGCGCAAAAACCACCCTGGCGCTAGAGGCAAAAGCCGCCCTGCCGCTGTGTCCGGCATAGAGGTGTCCCGCTATGTCCAAAAGCCCTGCCACTACGTCCAAAAGCCCTGCCGCTATGTCCAAAAGTCCTGCCACTATGTCCGACATTAAAAAAAAGTGCCAGTCCGCGTGCCAGCAGAGGCGGGTAAAACACACACACACACACACACACACACAGTACTTACAATAATACAATTACTTACAAATTACATTAATTTTGAATTCCTCCCCCTCCCTCCGACCCACATACCTTTTCCAGCTGTTTCACAGAGGATTTCAACTCTGCTCTTCTCTGCCATGATGAAAATGTAAAAATGTAAAAGGAAAAAGGCAAGAGCTGCTGAGGTCAGGCTGGGTTAGCTGCTGCCAGAGTCCCCAATGGATGACTCTGTTTAACTGTTTAAAAAAGCCTCTAAAAAAACGCCCTCTACAGGAGGAGGCAAGAGAACCAAGTGCCTCATCTACATAAGGAATTTTTCGGCTTTTAACCCTTGCTTAACTCTGCTCGAGTGATCATAAAGTCAGACTAAATGAGGCACGTGGTTCTCCCGCCTCCTCCTGTAGAGGGCACTTTTTAGAGGCTTTTAAATATAATAAAATCAAATCAAATATACATATGTGGAAGCTGCCAGATTGGAGAAAACGAATCTGGACTACAAAAAGAAGACTGGTAATTCTCCAAATAAAGATGTCCAACTCTTTGGCTGCCACAATGATCGGTAATCACTAATAAGGACTGCAGTCCACAACATCAGGAGAGCCACAGAGATCTCTCCCTTAATCCTAGAAGGTACCAGTTGACCTACATATAGTCCTCAGTTAACAACTACCCAGTTTAGCAACTATTCAAATTTACAACTATGCTGAAAGACTATTTAATGACTGTCTCGTCATCCTCAATCACATGATCATCATTGAGGCACTTCAAAACTGGTACACATTTATGATGGTGGCAGTATCCAGAGTCATGGGATAGCCCTTTGTGACTGTCTGATAACCATATTTCCATTTGGCTGACTGGAAATCTTGATTTTAGAGCAATTGTCCATTCATATACATTCTTTTAATGGAGTTACTTATCTTCTATCAAGCTGGTGTTGACTGCTAGTGACCACACAAGACCGTCGCTGCAATCAAGTCATCCTCCTTGGTGCTATTATTATGTTATTATTGTTTGTCACACAGTCAACCAGATGTTCAGACTGGATGTGGCATTTTTATCCACCTGATCCTCCACTGATTATCCACTGTGATCTTCCCATGGACCTGGGATAGATAGATGTGGAAGGTTCAGGGTGATTATTATTATTATTATTATTATTATTATTATTATTATTATTATTACTACTACTACTACTACTACTACTACTACTACTACTACTACTACCACCACCACCACCACCACCACGTTTCCCTGAAAATAAGAGACGGTCTTATTTTTTTTTGACCCCTGAAATAAGCACTTGGCCTTATTTTCAGGGAGGTCTTATTATTTTTGAGGTGCAGGACATGGCAAGTGTGGTCACTTCATGGCCGCTGCTGTGTTGCAATATTTTCGGGGAGGGCTTATTTTTGGGGAAGGGCTTGTTTTAGCGCATGCACTCAAAAGCCCGATTGCGCTTATTATCTGGGAAGGTCTTATTTTCAGGGAAACAGGGTATTGTTCAAATTTGTATGTTGCCTGACTGGGCAGCTCATAACAATGGAAGAAATTACAATAAAATCAATGAAGTATAACAAAGATAAAAAGATGGCAAGCATGATGAAGTGTGGACCTTATTCCCCTGCATGGAAGGCCTAGGGCTAGGCCAACAGGTTTTTTTTTTAGCACTGGTGATGTCACTGTGCTTCCCCAAAAATACGACCTACCCTGAAAGTAAGTCCTAGCTTGATTTTTAGACGTGTGCCCAATATGAGCCGTACCCCCCCCAAACTAAGCCCTAATTAAGACCCCACCCACTCCAGGGTGCACAGGTAAAAAT
This sequence comes from Thamnophis sirtalis, assembly GCF_051295495.1. Classification (NCBI taxonomy): domain Eukaryota; kingdom Metazoa; phylum Chordata; class Lepidosauria; order Squamata; family Natricidae; genus Thamnophis; species Thamnophis sirtalis. Next base: position 33,815,276 of record NW_028261383.1, read on the forward strand.
TTCCAGAGTGGGGATGGGGGATGGAGCTGCCCTACTACTTACCTTTGGATAGTTGCAGCCAGACCTCGCGTACCCCAACACCTGCCTTGCCATCCCATTTTTTCTGCAGCTGACAAGGCCAGCAAGGCTTTCCTGAAGGCCTCTGTGGCCAATAACAGAGCTCTGGATCGATCCAAAGCTCTGTTATGACTGCAGAGACTTTCAGGAAAGCCTTGTGGGCTGCAGAAGAAGTTCCTGATGGCCTCTGATGGCAAAAAGGAGGTCGGGGTGGGTGGGGGGTGACACATGCAAGTGAGGCAAGTCAGTGGATGATATCCCATCCCCCCCTCCCCCGGAAAATAAGATCTGCCTTTTTTGGTGGTGGTGGTGGTGGTGGTGGTGTGTGTGTGTGTGTGTGTGTGTGTGTGTATGTATGTATGTATGTATGTATGTATGTATGTATGTATGTATGTATAAACAGAGGGATAGAAGAATCAAGATCACATGAAGTGTTAATACTACTTTATAATGCCTTGGTAAGGCCACACTTGGAATACTGCATTCAGTTTTGGTCGCCACGATGTAGAAAAGATGTGGAGACTCTGGAAAGAGTGCAGAGAAGAGCAACAAAGATGATTAGGGGACTGGAGACTAAAACATATGAAGAACGGTTGCAGGAACTGGGTATGTATATCTAGTTTAATGAAAAAAAGGACTAGGGGAGACATGATAGCAGTCTTCCAATATCTCAGGGGTTGCCACAAAGAAGAGGGAGTCAAGCTATTCTCCAAGGCACCTGAGGGTAGAAAAGAAGCAATGGGTGGAAACTAATCAAGGAGAGAAGCAACTTAGAACTGAGGAGAAATTTTCTGACAGAACAATTAATCAGTGGAACAGCTTGCCTCCAGAAGTTGTGAATGCCCCAACACTGGAAGTCTTTAAGATGTTGGATAGCCATTTGTCTGAAATGGTATAGGGTTTCCTGCCTAGACAGGGGGTTGGACTAGAAGACCTCCAAGGTCCCTTCCAACTCTGCTATTATATTTGTATTTGTATATATATAAGACATGATCTTATTTTCAGGATAACATGGATATCTAGTTTGAGTAATGAAATGTCTGCAAGAAAACAACCAAGCTCAGAGAGCATCCAGGACCCCTCTAGATTTTCAGATCTTTGCAAATGTAACAAAATAGAATAATTTGAGCCTGGTCATTTGTGCTTTGAATGAGAAGTGTGGATTGGTTTATTCTATGACATATTATATACCTTGATTTTTCATGGTATTCTCAGGAATCTTCTCCAACATGAAAGTTCAAAGTACTTGTTCCTGTTTCCTCAAAATCCAAAGTGCACAAAGAGAAAATCACTGCTTGCACCATTCTGATTTTTGCAGGTATGAACACATAGTGGCATTTGAATATTTTCCCCACGAAAGTATTTTATTGCTATGTACCTAATCTTTGACATATTCCTTGACTTCTGGTTCCTTTTCTGTTGATAGTCAAACTTATAGAAGAGAACATTTGTAGCTCAGAGTTTAACTGTGGGGTCCTTAGTGTATTCTGAGCTTAGTGTTCTTGCAGACATTTCATTACCCAACTAGGTAACATAATCAGTGCTAGTAGAGAGTGGGGTTTGCTATCATTTTATAAACTAGTGACTTGCCCTGTCAGTTTAGCAACGAAATGTCTGCAAGCGAACAATAAAACTCGGAGAGGAACAAGGACCCTTAAAAAGCAGAGGATATCCACCACCGATACACAGGCGCACCTAAATATTTAATACTGGACTAAAAGACCTCCAAGGTCCTCCAACTCTGTTATTCTGTTAATATCTTCATTGTCAATTCTAAGGGCGATTGCTGTTGTAATCCTTTATTTGAAAGAAAATGAATGTGTTTATACTTGTTTCTTTTTCACTGAGCTATTTAATTCTCCTCACTAGTATTTGCAGATCATTTGCATTTTCAGCTATTGAGGAGTGTCATTAGCATAAAACAGGTTCCTCCAGTTTTAAAACCTCATTCATTTTCTAATTCATCTTTTGTCAATGTATACCAATATTTAGCATAAAGTTTGAATAAATAAGGAGAGAATACACAGCCTCCTCTCACAACCTTTGGTGACGAAGAACCAGCCTGTTTTGCCACAGACACTGGCACTCTGTCCTATGTATAGGTTTCTCATGAGAATAGAAAAAACAAAGAGTTTTTGGAGGTCTTCTAGTCCAACCCATTGCCTAGACAGGAAACCCTACACCATTTCAGACAAATGGCTATACAACATCTTCTTAAAGACTTCCAGTGTTGGGACATTCACAACTTCTGGAGGCAAGCTGTTCCACTGATTAATTGTTCTAACTGTCAGGAAATTTCTCCTCAGTTCTAAGTTGCTTCTCTCCTTAATTAGTTTCCACCCATTGCTTCTTGTTTTGCCCTCAGGTGCCTTGGAGAATAGTTTGACTCCCTCTTCTTTGTGGCAGCCCCTGAGATATTGGAAGACTGCTATCATGTCTCCCCTAGTCCTTCTTTCTATTAAACTGGACATACCCAGTTCCTGCAACAGTTCCTCATATGTTTTAGCCTCCAGTCTCCTAATCATCACAATGAGATCTTCTAGGACTGTGATGGCGAACCTATAGCACGCGTGCCAGAGGTGACACACAGAGCCCTTTCTGTGGGCATGTGCGCCATTGCCAGCTGCTGTTCGTGGGCGCTGAAGTGCTGGAAAATGGCCTGAAAAACAGCTTGAAAATGGACTGAAAAACAGACTGAAAACATCGCAAAACAGCCAAAAAACTGACATGCGCGCGCCGGCCAGCTGGTCTTTGGGTTTCCGGTGCTCTGGCATGTACATATGCACATGTGTTCCAGTTCGGGCACTTGGTGCTGAAAAGGTTTGCCATCACTGTTCTAGGAATTTTGCTAAAGACATTCCAACTAACTGACACAATGAAAGGCTTTTGTGTAATCAGCGAAGCATATATGGGCCTTTTTCCCCCTTTCTATTCTTCGACTTTCTCAATTATCCAGCATGCATCCGCAATAATGTCTCTTGTTCTTTGGCTTTATATAAAACCAGATTGAACATGTCTCCTTCCATTACAGCTCTAATCTGTGTTGAATTTTCATAAGCATTGTTTTGCTAGTATTTGAAATTAAGGCTATTGTAGGATGTTTATACAATGTATTAAATCTTCTTTTTGTGGAATTCCTATGTAGGCTGATCTCTTCTAATCTGTTGGCCACTGTGTCATTCTTTGGATTCCCTGGTTTGGTTTTTTCCTGTGGTTTGCCATATTTCTGTAGGCCGTTCTGAATTCGTAATGTGCAAAATGCTGACATTAGAGGTTAGTGCAAATAGTGTAAGCAAACTCTGGTCTGGATCTTGCCAATGAGACTCAGAACTTCAAAGTGATTCCTGGTTTTTTTTTTCCTCCTGGAAATGATGGGTCATATGCTGAAAATAGTATCATGAAAAATTATTAGCTGTTTTTTTTCCCTTGCTTCAGCTTGATTTTTATCAGTTCATGATCTGTTGCACAATCAACTCTTAGTCATGTTTTTGCTGTTATATGAACTCTTTCATCTTCTCCTGGTAATAATACAATCAACTTGACTATACGCCATCTGGTGATATCCATGTATATAGGCATCATTTGGATTGTTTGAAAACTATTAGTAATAAATTGGATTGGCAGAAAGTGGTAAGTCACTCTCTGGTTTCATTTTGGTTACCTCAGCCATATGGTCCAAGTACTTTCCTCCTAAATTGTTCCAAACTTTGTTATTCCGGTACCAAAGCATAAACTGGAGTACTTACTTATATGTTTCGTTGGTTTCAGATTGAACTTGATAAACTAATCAGCCTTGTTTCTCTTCTTATACAGCAGTGGTTGGAGCATAAACTTGAAAAAAGATAACATTAAAGGATTAGCCACAAAGTCTAATAATTGATTATCACTGACTGAGTTGTAGCCAAGTGCTACCTTTGCTAAGTAGGATGTGTGTGTGTCAGAATATATTATTCCTGGATATTAAAAATTATGTTACACCATTTCATAACCCATAATACCCATCAACATCTAGAACTGTGCAGATATTTAAATGATCCCATTCTGTGCAAATCTTATTTAGCACAAAATTCAAGACATCATAGGAAGATATAAAGACACATATTCTGAGCCCTGCTGATCTTTCATCTCTTTCTGTCCAAATTAATTTTTTTTAAAGGTTGCTAGTGGTTTCTTTTTTTAAAAAATGTGTTCTTTCTCTACTGGCACATGGTTTGAATTCTGGGAAAGCAACACATACACAAACACACACACAGAGTTGATTCGTCATTGCAAGGAACAACAGGTTATCTCTACAGGGTTTGCAAAAAGTGGGTACCAACCAGCAAGCCTGAATTGTGCTTCCAACATCTCACAATTCTCTATCACATTGGGGAGTTCAATAGCAAGTGGCAGTCTCCTACAATTTTTTTTGGCAAAGACACTTCTTTAAGTTATGAGAAATGCTCAAAGGGGAGATGGGCAGAGGAAAATGTTCGTCTGTCTTGTCTTCTGATGGTCCAAGCAACAAAAAGGCCAGGGCCAATTTTAAGACGTACTTGTTGTCAATCACGCTCCTGCAAACATATAGTACTTTTTCTCTCAAGTTTATCAGATATGAACCACATGGATCTCTGCCATTTTACAGTCAGTCACCAATTCAAACTAAGAATTCAGTCAATCACCAATTCAAACTAAGAATTCAGTCAATTACCAATTCAAACTAAGAATTCAGTCAATCACCAGTTCAAACTAAGAATTCGGTCAATCACCAATTCAAACTAAGAATTCAGTCAATCACCAATTCACACCAACGTTGGATAGAACCAATTGAGGAGCTGGCACTTGGATCCGATGACAGCTGGGAAGTATGAAAATCAATGAGTAGACTATCTTCCAGTACCAGATCCAGAGACACTTTAAAATTAACAAATAAGGCTATCTGGTGGCTTCTGTTCGTTGTGATTATAGTGACATGCAGACAACAACCCACCCCCCACCCCCGTCCGTTGTGTCCTGATCAGTGTACACTTGGGGACTTCATGGCAGTGCGACAGAACAAAATGCTGCTAGTTTCTGGGCAAGATCTGTTTAATGTGTGCATGTTTTAATCTTGTATTTTTAATTTTATGTCATAGAGTATGCCTTATTTTAACTGTGAGGCTTCTGAAACAAATAAATAAACAAACCAATTCAGAACAAGCTGCCTTCAAAAATGTCCCAAAGGTGCTTTTTCAGGAGGCAATTGGACTTTCCTGTTTCTTCTTTGAAAACATTTCGTTTCTCATCCAAGAAGCTTCTTCAGCTCTGACAGGATGGTGGGGAATGAAAGGATTTATACCCCTTGCAGACAGCTGGTCATTTGCATCCTTTTTTAAGGAATTGGAAGCACCTGAGAACCAGGAGGTGGGTCACCTGAGTAGTCCTCCTGGTTCTCAGGTGCTTCCAAGTGCTTCAAAAAGGATGCAAATGACCAGCTGTCTGCAGGGAGCATAAATCCTTCCATTCCCCACTATCCTGTCAGAGCTGAAGAAGCTTCTTGGATGAGAAACGAAATGTCTTCAAAGAAAAAAAACAAGGAAGTCCAGTTGCCTCTTGAAAAAAGCACCTTTGGGACAACTATGACCTGGATGACTGAGAATCTCTACACTTTCTGCCTTCAGAAAGTATAAAGAAATGGGACCATTGAGGGGGGGGGATATTTTTGATTCTTCAGCCATCGAAATTTATAACGCCTAGTGGGCAATCTCTCTCTCCACCTCCCACAAACTAATAAACCTGAAACTACTTTTAACAGTGGTGCAATCCTACCACGTAGCTAAATGGGAAAAAAGGAGAGAGAATAGAATGCGGGTCAGCAAAGGGTTGGCCCTTTGCAATCCCGAGCCGACGACTTTAGGGGGGGTCATCGGATGAAATACACACACACACACACACACCGCGCCCGAATTTAAGGCGGTTCGTGTGAATTCGGCAAAAAGGGAGCAGACACAGCGCTGCTCTTTACTGTATGTTTAGTTCAGGGCTAGGGTGTGAAAAAATATCGCTGAAACTGATATGCGCTTCCAAGCAAGCGCGATACGCGCCAGGAAAGTCTAAAGGAAACATGGGAAGCCCCCACCCCACCCCGGCCGCCCAAAGATCTTCACAGGCTCTCGAGCACCTTAAAGCCGGGTGACGGGCAGCGCCCCCACGAGAGCTCGCGGATCTTTGCACTTGAGCACGTGGGAGGCTCGGAGCTTTCCTTGCTTTGTTGACGCCACGCCCTCTGCTGGAGGAAGGCTGGAATGGCAACCGGTGAAGTGGCTAGATGAGCGGGGTTTGGCTGTTCGGCTATTATGAAGTTTGTTCCCGGGAATCTGGGTGGGTCATTCACTTGGATCTTTTCAATGATACTTGTTTCGTTTAGCCCGCGGGCACACAAATAGATGTGTTTCTTGCTGCCACCTACCGTAATATGGTCTTGGGCACATTTTAAACCAGTGTTTCCCAACCTTTGGCAACTTGAAGATGTCCGGACTTCAACTCCCAGAATTCCCCAGCGAATGCTGGCTGGGGAATTCTGGGAATTGAAGTCCGGACATCTTCAAGTTGCCAAAGGTTGGGAAACACTGGTTTAAACCCTTTTCTTGCAGGCGATTCAGTTGGGTCGTCCTTTCCCGACTTGTGGTTCCCAAAATGTGCTCGCCCGCAGGTCCTCTGCCATTGGCAGCGACCGGTCATTGTCTCCCGAATCCTGTATTTATTCACTGCATTTAAAAATAAAAACCCTCGCAAATGAACCGGAGTGAAATTCTGTGCATAATCGAAAATCTCTGTTTATATTTTCTCAGTTGCTTTGCGTCAAGATTATCAAGCCATGATCGGCCTGTGAGTTGGCGTTAGAGTTAGAAAACATGTACTATATTCACTGTAGGAATAGGCTCGGATAAAAAAGAAATGAGAGAAATGAAATGAGAAAAAGGGGGAAAAATATATCCCTGCATTTCCTCCCAATGCAATATATAGGAAATGATACGAAGTAGCTGCCATGTTCCTTCGATAGCTCAGCTGGTAGAGCGGAGGACTGTAGAGGCTTTCCTAGAGTCATCCTTAGGTCGCTGGTTCGATTCCGGCTCGAAGGAGATTTTTTCTTATTTTTATTTATTTTTAAAAAATCTTATTTTAATTCCTTGGTCGAGCAAAGCAAAAGCCGAACGTTTTGAATACATTTCTCTTTCTTATCCTTTGCCCGTTTGCAACTTTTTTAAAATTAAAAAGTAGCTTATGCTAGATTAGGCGCAACGTATTCCTCGAAGGATGCGTTTTTATAAAAGGAGCCCTTTGTTTCTCTATGTGTTCTTAGCCTGATCTTCGCGCGTTGTGATCTGATGTTTGAAATTATTTTTTTTAAAAACTTGGATCGCGATCGGTTTTTTGCTCACACGTGAGAACGGAGAAAACGAACAGCAGCAATTGAGAAAAATAAACCGCAAACCAGTTTGTTAAAAAAAAAAAAAAGTTGCGGCTCTGGCTGGAAACGAGCTTCCCGATTGGCTCCTACAGACCGGCATGAGCCCTCCTATTGGTTGCTTAGAGGATAGAAAGCCTAAATTGAACCTGGCCCAAGGAGGTTCGTCCAGTCACTTGCAGGCGGAACCCAGTTGCAACCTGAAATCTGACTCGCAACCTGTTCACATGTGCTTTGTAAAATGCACACAGCTATGGCGTCCACATCACAGTAGTCTTGGAGAGTTTGAAAGCTTGCAGGCTCTTCTGGGGCCTTGGCTTGACCAAATGAAGTTGTTGCCTACCTGTAGTTTTGGACACGGAATTTGCTTTTGAGTGAGGATTTGTTTCTCTTCAGTCTTAAGGTTTTTCCACTTGCAATGTATGGCTGTGAAAGTTGGACCATAAAGGAAGGCTGAGCGCCAAAGAATGGAGGCCTTTGAATGAGGCCAGGTACTGGAGAAGACTCCTGTGTGTCCCTTGGACTGCAAGGCCATCCAACCAATCAGTCCTAGAGGAGATCAACCCTGACTGCTCTTTAGAAGGCCAGATCCTGAAGATGGAACTCAAGTACTTTGGCCACCTAATGAGAAGGAAGGACTCACTGGAGAAGAGCTTAATGCTGGGAAAGACTGAGGGCAAAAGAAGAAGGGGATGATAGAGAATGAGGTGGCTGAAGCAGTTGGCGTGAGCTTAGAGGACAGGAAGGCCTGGAGGAACGTTGTCCATGGGGTCGCAATGAGTTGGACACGACTTCACAACTAACAAGAAGTCTTAAGTCAGAAATCTGGTGGCAGCGTTTCTGGCTCACAAAATTTATTTAAAAGCGTGAACTTGCACCCAACCTCATAGGATCCATTTCAATTCAAATGTGCCCCCATGGAGTAACATGACTCTCCACCTACAATGTCTTAAATGATGGATAGTAACTTCAATGTCATAACAAGCCATATTCAAAATAATGAAGACACACTTCCTCACATTATACAAACTACACAGCCATTATTTTTGTGAGGCAAATTTCACCATTTTGAAGTCACTAGGGTTAGCTATTGACACTGCTATGAATGCTATAGATCATTTAAAAGGAGAAATACATCTTTCGTTTGCCTTCCCATGTTTTTCCATGGTTAGTGTCCAGTTAATATTTGTGTTTTGTATAGTATGACGACTGGGGCACACGTAAGGTTGAGTGTTGGGAGTGATATCACAGAAAAATGTCCAATATTATTGAGAGTTAGGGGTGCATAACATATTGCAATAAAAAAAAAGAAAAGGCTTCTCGAAGTTTTTTTTTCTTTTTCTCTGTAATTTCTGAAAAAGATGCAGCTGTTTTAAAGAACTACAAAGGTGCTATATAAACCACTTTCTTGCTATAAATCTGAAAGATATTATAGGGAACTGGAACATGGATTGTGACTGAGGGGAGTTGAGCAAAACCTGTTCATACATTCTAATATGGAAGCAAGATATTTCCATCAATGTCCATTTTCACCAATAATATTTATATTTTAGACATCCAGCCTTCACTTCCTTTTCAATCTGCTGCCACTTAGTGGCCATTCTGAGGCAATGTCTGTTCAGAGATGCTCTGTGTGCTGTAGGAAGTTATCACCCAGCCCTCTCCCAGAAAAATGAAATATCCTAGGAAATATTGAAATGGCAGAATATTATATTTCCTTGGATGTGAAAAGGAGAAATATTTTAAGGAGTAACTTCCTGCAGCTTCCTGCCTCCCCCTCATTTTGTCAGTGGGCCATTAAAGTCCCCTTACATAACAAAGAGTTCTCCCCTTCAGCTCCAGGGGGATGGGATTAAGACATGATAATATTGGCCCTTTACCCTAGTCACCACATAGCATCTGAGAACTCAACCAAACCTGGATTCAAAATGCAGCCTAGAGAGTTGCCCCTGCATGGCCCCATGGGAGTCTGACAACCAATCAGAATACAAGCTCAAGATCAAAGGCCAGAGAGGGCATAAAACCAGGGACTCAGCATCCCAGCCCTTCCTTCTCTTCTCTTTTTCTCCATTAACATTGAAGCATGTGATCACCTTTTCTGTTCAGGGCTCAAGCCATGTGGTCCTGTCCACCAATAAACCATCTTTCCAAGCAGCTTCCATGTCTCCAGTGTCTTTTTCCCCACTTGGAGCCGAGCCCAAAAGGACATTTCTTTCATCAGTGCAATAATAGAAGTCTGCCCAAAGGCAAATTTTTATGCAGTTTTCCTGACTACAAAGTCCTTGCTTTTCAGATTGCTAGGAACAGGCTGTGATGAATCAGCATCGTCCATGTTCGTGGTAATGACACATATCCCAGGCTTGAATATTCTTATTCCCAGCAGAATCTGCAACAGCTATGGGAAGAAAGAAAAACGGGATGTACTGATATATCTTCAGGTGACTTGTAACAAGTTAGCAAGGTCTTCTGACTTCCAGTGTTTTCACAATAGTGAGAACAGAATCACTTTCTTCCTCCTAAAATAAAGATCTGAAATCAAGAATGGTTTTGGGGTAAAGAGGAGAGCATTTGCACAGGAGATTAGTTCAGAGAAATTAGATTAATTTAACCATTGTTTGTAAACTATTATTTTAGTCTTACAGGTGTAAGTAAAGCCAACTACTGTTGCTTGGTCAAATCATAGTTAAATAAATCATGACTTAGCATAATGTTTGAAGTCCATCAATGAATGCTGACAACTTTCTGGCTAGAAAGTTGAGAACTTGTGTTCCTGAATCCACATCCTTTTTTTCTCCTTTCATTACTTTGTTATTTATTTGGCTGATATCTCACCTTTTGTAGAGGAGCTCCAGATGCTCCCTCTTTTTCCTTTCAGCACCAAACCTGTGGAAGAGATTGTGCTGAGACAGTGATCAGCCCAAAGTCCTCCACTGAGCTTCTGTCACTGAAAAGGGACTAGGGCCTGGGTCTTCCTCCTTCTAGTTCCGGGGGTGTCAAACTCAATTTCATGGAGGACCGCATCAGGGTTGTGTTGACCTTGAGGGCCAGAGTGGGCGTGGCCAGGGTGGGCGTGGCCAGCTTGATGTCACTTGTGTCAGGGGCGTCCGTAGTGGCCTGAACCCTCTGCCAACAAAAACGGACTCCTAAGCTCTGTTTTCAGCTGCGACAGCCTCCTGCCACCCTCTGCCAGTGAAAATGGAGCTCGGAAAGGGCCCTTGTAAGCGCCGTTTTCACTGGCAGAGGACAGCAAGAGGCAGTCAGAGCTGAAAATGGAGCCTGGAGGGCCATAGGCGGCCTTCCCGAGCTCAGTTTTTGCTGGCACTGTGGGCTGGTTCTTTGCTGTTTCTAGGGCAGCCCCGCAGGCCAGATCTAAGCACCCCGTGGGCCGGATGTGGCCTCCGGGCCTTGAGTTTGACACCCCTGTCCTAGTCCAAACCTTAACCCACCATACCAGATTGGCTCTCAAACTATTTTGCTATGTTTTGAACCAGAAATCTTGTACATAAAATACAAAGTTCCTTGCCACTGTGCTGCTTTAATACCAATTAAATAATCACTGTTTCATGTTAACCCTTTTGTTTAGTTTTACAGGTGGTTCTTGGCTTACAATGGATCACTTAGTGACCATTGAAAGTTATGATGGACCAGTCCCCCAAAAGACACTTATGACCCAGTTCCAAATTTGTGACAGCGCCCTCCCTCCTCCGTAACCAGCCCACCTTTATGGACATTTGCAGCATCCTGCAGTCACATGACCATGATTTACAAAGTTTTCTCCAAAACCCAGCAACTACTTTCACTTTTGGCAACACACCCCATTGTGAACAGTGGAACACCGCTGTCGTTAATTGAGACAATGACTCATTATGAAAGTAAGTGCTGGTTTTCAGCAAAACTGCTGCAAAATGTGGCCTTGTGACAGTGGGATGCTGCAAATGACCATAAATGCAACCATGTTGCCAAGCATTCAAAATTTGATCACACGACCACTTTGGTGGGAGGGGGACGGAATGTTGGAACTTCAAACTCAGGTTGTAAGTAGCTGCAAGGTAGGTCTGCTGTAACTTCAAACAGTTTTTAAGCGACCAGTCATAAGTTAGGTTCCACCACAAAACCGCGTTAGACTAAACCGCGTTAGACTAAACCGCGCTCGATGAAACTGCATAGCTGATGTCATCAACAGGGCGACAACAGCGCGGAGACAGAAGCACACTGTAAACGCTAAACCTAAAATTAACCCCTAAACCTAACCCTAACCCCCCTAAACCTAATCCTAAACCTAACCCTAACCCTAACCCTTAACCTAACCCTAAACCTAACCCTAAACCTAACCCTAAACCTAACCCTAAACCTAATCCTAACCCTTAACCTAACCCTAAACCTAACCCTAACTCTTAACCTAACCCTAACCCTAACCCTAACCCTTAACCTAACCCTAAACCTAACCCTAAACCTAACCCTAAACCTAACCCTTACCTTAAGTTGAATCGGCTTGCTTTCAAAGCGCTATTTAAAGCGCCCTTCTTTCTCCACGCTCGCTGTTGTCGCCCTGTTGATGACGTCAGCGACGCGGTTTAATCGGGCGCGGCTTAGTCGAGCGTGGTTTTGTCGTGCCACGATAAGTTAGACTTAGACTTAGAATAACTTTATTGTCACTTTGAATGTACACTAATCGGCATACATTAAAATGAAATTTCATTGCATTCAGCTCTCAAAGGATCACTACCTCCAATATACACTACATAAACATAACAAAATAAGTTGAGGACTATTTGTATATTTTTTTATAATAAATAATGAAAGTACAGTAGAGCTGCATGTATATTTTGGAACCATTTGAGTATAGAATGCCTGATGTACTTTAGCTCTATTTGTAAAATATGCTTGACCCACTCAGTTAAAAACCTAGCAGATGCATCTGTACAACAGGGCAAACTCTCTGAGCACAGATTTGTTCTTTGAAAGTCAGTTTGCTTGATGCTTCATATAGTTCAGTGTGTTGTGCAAACACAAAACATTGGTTCATTGCGTAATCTAGCAAACTGTTTAGTCTTCTCCAGTAATTCAGCTGGGTAAATAAAGAGGACAATAGACTATGTCTGGCTCATGCCATTTGCTGTGCTTTGTGATTGAGCAGCAACCTCGAACTGGGGGTGTCACTGCCGGATGGAGTGGAGCGCAGGCATAAGCACAAGACAATATCCAGCTTGCAAACAGAAGATCCTGCCAAGTGATCTGGACTGGAGAAGGATCTCTGTAGCTGGATCCTTAATTTATTCTCATTCATGATTCATTGAAAGTCAAGCAACTCATACTTGGTTTTTGCAGAACATGCAAATCAATGCTTAAGAAACAGATGATATGTAGACTTCTGAAATTCCCTCTGACCATTTGCTGGAATTATCATTTTGAGAAAGAAAATTAGAACAAATGAAAAATGGAGATTGTTTTTTTTTTTAATCAAAATTGCTTCTCCACTCAGATATTGGAACTTGTCATGCCCCCTTCCCTTTACTTTACTGAGTTGTTTTAACTGTCAGAAAGAGAGGACGACCATCACCATTGTAAGAGGAATATGGTCTATGTCATTAATATTCTGCAAAGGACAATTTCCTTCCATTGTGTATTTGTGGGCCAGGCTGTGTAAAGGCTGTTTGGCAGATAATGGAAGCTGTAACCCAACACATCTGCCAGATTGAGATAGTTAATCAAAAACTTCAATCACTCTTTGAATAAATCAACCATTTTTCAATCTGTCTCAGAGTTCACCCCTCTACGTTGCTTTCAATTTGGTGGGCAAGTTTATCAATGAGTGCAGATAGATTTGTGATTATTGTTTTCATTGATGAATTTCTGCATTCCTTTCTCAAAGCTCTTGGGTCTGTGTTTTTATTTTGTAGTTAAAAGTTAATTATACTGTATATTGTGGGAAATATTTCCTTAGGCAGCAGACACAACAGCTTAAATACGCCTGTTCTCTATCATCATGGTTTGACCAAGATTATAAAGATAGTAGTCCTCAATCTATAATCATTCATTGAGCAACCATTCAAAGTTACAAGGGCACAAAAAGTGACTTAGAACCACTCGGTTGCAGCATCCCCACAATCACATGATCAAAATCCAGGCACTTAATAACTGGCATGTATTAACAAAGGTTGCAGCATCCCGGGGATACGTGATGACCATTTGCAACCTTTCTAGTAGCGTGGCACGACAAAACCACGGTCCACTAAAGCGCGCCCGATTAAAGCGCGTACCTGACGTCATCAGCAGCGCGACAAATACGACCGCGGAGAAAAAAGGGCGCTTTAAAAAGCGCTTTTAAAGCAAGCCGATTCACGTAAAGGTAAGGGTTAGGTTTAGGGTTAGGGTTAGGTTTAGGGTTAGGGTTAGGTTTAGGGTTATGTTAAGCATTAGGGTTAGGGTTAGGTTAAGGGTTAGCGTTAGGTTAAGGGTTAGGTTTAGGGTTAGGTTAAGGGTTAGGGTTAGGGTTAGGTTTGGGGGGGTTAGGGTAAGGTTTTCACGTTAATTTTAACTTTACCACTCACAGCGTGATGTTTTCATCGCGCTGTGATGACGTCAGGTACGCGCTTTCGTCGAGCGCGCTTTAGTCTACCGCGGTTTTGTGGTGGAAACTTCTAGTAGACCTCTGACAAGCAAAGTCAATGAGGGAAGCTGGATTCACTTAGCCACAGCATGAGTCACTTATGAATCATGTTGTGGTTAAGTGATTTGCTTAACAACTGTAGCAAAAAAAGATTGTAAAATTGGGCATGACTCTCTTAACCTTGCATAGCAAAGGAAATTCTGGTTCTAATCATGTTTGTAAGTTGAAAAACACCTTTTTTTTCTAGGATAACTTAATTGTTTTAATAAATGATAGGTGGAATAATGTGTTTAAAAAGATATTCCGAGGATAGGAAGAGAATTCTGCATGAACGTTTTCATTTCCTTAAACAATGAGTGGTGGAAATAAAGCACTGGCTGATCTTTAGAAAGCCACAGGTTATAGGATTATCTAGTCTGCTTTGAAAGTGGAGGAACATTCCCCTGGCTTATCAAAGACTATTATCCTAGAAGCTTTGGAAGGGTTGCCAAGACAGGCTAGGGCAGAAAGAAGATAACACACAGGCAAAACTACATGAGCAAAGAAGGAAAAAGTTTCTTGGAGCAAAACGTCTTCAAAACAAAAACAAAAAACCCCAAGAAAGTCCAGTTGCCTCCTGAAAAAGTACTTTTGGGACTACAGTCTTCCACACAGCTGGAACAGCTGGCGTCTGGAGGGGCTGGCGTAGGTAGAGCGCCAGAGATAGGCCAGGCTGACCAGCTGGGAATCAGCGGTCTCGGGACCTGGTGACATCTGGAGCGGGAGACGGAGTCGCCGGTACGTCCTCCAGTCCAAGCCATCCTGGCTCCGCCGAGGGCTTGCCAAAGCAGCCGTAACTTCCTGCTCCGCGTTGCCTCTAGGACCTGGAGGGAACCGAAATGACTGGGCTCGGCCGAGGCTGCAAAAGGAGGACGAACAAGCGCCACCATAACTAGATCAGAAGTCGGGCTGTTCGCGCAAACCCAGTCTCCTCCCCGCTCCCTCCCGGACCTTGGCGGCCTCCGCTTCTCCCAGCACCGGCAGAGAAGATCCCTGCCGGGGAGGCTTCCTTTGTGTTTGACAAAGGCAAGTAGGGAAGGAAGGAGCCGCCGGCAGAATTCGCGACCGGCGGCCGCCTCTCTCGCAGCGGGGGGAAGCGGAGGCTTTGATTGCAGTCAGGACAGCCCTTTTTCTCCGGGGAGGTGCGGAAGGAGGGAGGGAAGGAAGGAAAATAAACAAAAGGGCAGAAATCGAGGCATTGCACAAGGAGAAAATGGGGCCTTTACAAGTCGGGTGTGTCGCCTCTGTAGCATGGCAGGGCACTTGATGAGGCAGAAACTGCTTTCTTTGTATGGAGTGGAAAGCCCGTCGCGTCTGTGGCGGCTGTTCCCATCCCTCCATCGCCTGCGGAGACAGCCACCCAGGCCGAGGCAGGGGAGGCTGGTTTAACGATGCCCAAAGGCCACAGTTCTAGAGTTACTTAGGGCTGCCCTTGAAATGCCTGCCCTCAAAGGCACCGCATTTGAAGAGGGGAAGCCAAGAGCTGCTGAATGCAGCTTCAAAGGCTGTTTGTGCACTCATCTTGTTGCTGCTGTTTGTTTGATTATCCACCAGCTCATCTTTCTCTCACTCTCATCTGTCTCTCTATTTATCTATCTATCTTTATCCATCCATCCATCCATCTATATCTATCATATCTATTTATCTATCTTTATCTATCTCTGTCTATCTATATCGAATCTATCTATCTATCTATCTGTCTCTATCTATCTGTCTGTCTATATCAGGGGTAGTCAACCTTTTTATACCTACCACTCACTTTTGTATCTCTGTTAGTAATAAAATTTTCTAACCGCCCACCGGTTCCACAGTAATGGTGATTTATAAAGTAGGGAAGTCAATTAAATTAAAAAAAGGAAAGTGCTTCAGTATAGGACAAAACCCCTACTGCCCATCATGAAAGCTGGAATGCCCACAAGTGGGCAGTAGGGACCAGGTTGACTACCACTGGTCTATATCTATCTATCTATCTATCTATCTATCTATCTATCTATCTATCTATCTATCTTATCTATAAATCTATATATCTATATATCTATATTTCTTTCTTTCTTTCTATCTCTTTCTATCTCTTATCTATCTATCGTATCTATATATCATCTATCTATCCATTCATCTCCTCTACAGTTTGAGAGTTGTGAACTCATTTTGGTGATCCACAGCAGAAAATCAGTAACTGGGCATGCCTGACTTTGCTTTAATAACTGGCTGCTGGATCATCTTTCTCCAGAATCTTAATTGCACAGCAGGGCCTCCACCTTTCAAAACCTTTCTTTCTTTCTTCAAAACCAACATTCAAAAAACAATATTTATATATTCTTAATTTAACTTTAACACATTAAAAAAAACCTATTAACTCTAGAAAAACCATAGCCATTTAACATCCGGCAGTATTTCCCTAGTCAAATGAAATATAATTAAATCTCAAAGTCAAAACTTCAGCTTTCTCCTTTTCCTGTTTCTAACTTTCTAAGTTAGTTTTCTAAGTTAGTTAAGATTTCTAAGCTGCAAGAAATATAATTAAATTGTTATATTTAATTATATGGCAAAACAATTTTGTCATTTCAGCTAACTCCAATCCCTTAAAATATTACTTCAGTGCCCCGATCAAACCTTTCCCCAAACTGGCATCGATATTCATTAGGACCATAAATCCCTGAATGTACAGTATATGAATTTTAAAATGTTGAAATATAACATTTTCTCCAAAATACAATCCATGATTGGAGAGCTGCCATCTTGCCTCAGCACTTAAAAGTTTCATGCATGACATTTCTCAGTTTGCTGGAATGCCTCCATGTCTAATCACAGTTCTGACTTGTTTTCATTTCCATTTCTTTTTCTTTTTTTTTACTGTTCTTCTCTATTTAGGATTTCCTATCTTAAAAGTCTAAATTAAGATCTAGGATGGAGAAGGAGGAAGAAATACAAAATCCAGATTCCCAAAGCACTGGAGAAGGGACAGTGAGAAATGAGACCAACTCAGGTAAAGAAGTGGATAGAAAAACATAACAATATTTTAAAATGATAAGTGTGGTGTTTTTTTCCTCTTGCATCCTTCCTCAAGTTCAAATGATACAGTACAAATCTTGATACCAATCCATAGAGGAAGTAAGTTTCACAATTCTCTAACTTGTTGCTTTGTAGATACATTGAAATCTACATGGCCAGCCAGATGAGTTCTTATAAAGTGATGGTGGAATGAGTTTGAAATTTAGCTAAGATGGCAGATGGCTTTGGTATTTGGGTTTTTTTTTATTTTCAATGCCTTGGATTCCTGGTGACTCCCTGTAGTTTTTTCAGCAAGGTTTTTCAGAAGTGGTTTGCCACCCTCACTTCTTCTTTCCTAGGGCTGAAAGAGAATGACGAACCCAAAGTCACCCAGCTGGCTTTGTGCCTAAGGCAGAACTAGAAATTATGGTTTCCCAGTTTCTAGCCTGGCTCTGCACCAAGCTGGCTCTCCCAGTATAATAACTGAAATAAAAGTTTCCAAACTCATAGTCTATAAAGATTCTCAGTCATCCAGGTCATGGTTGTCCCAAAGGTGCTTTTGCAGGAGGCAACCGGACTTCCTTGTTTTTTTCTTTCGAAGACGTTTCGCTTCTCATCCAAGAAGCTTCTTCAGCTCTGACGGGATTCAGCTCTGACAATTTGGGATGAACACCTTTTGAATGGTAAGGGAGTAGGAATGGATTTCCCCCCCAAAAATTGCAGACTACAGGAACCATTTGCATTACTCGGGTGACCCTGAGGAGACAGATTAACCTCCAAGTGCTTCAAGGACCCTCTAAAAGGATGCAAATGAGCAGCTGTCTGCAAGGAGTATAAGTCCTTCTATTCTCCTCCTTCCAGTCAGAGATGAAGAAGCTTCTTGAATGCCACTGTTTTCTGTTGGCTGAACCACAAAGTTCTTGTTTGGTGTGGTAGAGGGTTAAAAGGATCAGCTGAAGTGCTGGTTGAGAATTTGGAGAGTTTTTCAGTTAGATGGCCTGATCTTTGTTGTCTAAAAAAGTTTCCTCCTGTTTCTCCTCTGACTTTCAGAAGTGACTGTTGCCGGTGACAAAGTGGCCTCTGTGGCCGTCACGGTGGCCACAGCTGCTGTAGCTGCTGTCAAGACCGTTGTCGGGATCCAGTCACAGCTTTTCAGCCGTTTGGCCACCCGCCGGACGTTTCTGCCCCGCCATCGTCGTGACCTCCTGGAGCTCGAGCAGATGGTGGAGAATGCGGCTGCCGTGCGCCTCCGAGCGGTGGTGGAAACCAGCATTGACTCTTTGCGCGCCATGATGTGTTCGTGCCTCTTCCAGTCCCCGGCGGTTCTTGCTGGGCTGATAGACGAACTCTACATCATGGAGAGAGCTTTCTGGGTGCAGCCGGGCCGCTCCGAGTGGTGGGAAAAGGTGGTGCTGCCCCACTGGGATGACCACCTTTGGCAGGAGAACTTCCGGATGAGTCGGCAGACTTTCATGGAGCTGTGTGACCGATTGAGGCCGGTTCTTGAGCGTCAGACAACCAACATGCGGGCTCCCATTACTGTTGAGAAACAACTGGCCATAGCCATATGGAAGCTGGCCACGCCAGACAGCTACCGCTCGGTAGCAGAGTGTTTTGGCGTTGGGCGCTCCACTGTCTCCAGGATAGTCATGGAAGTTTGCCAAGCTCTTTATGATGTCTATCACCATGTGGTCCTTCTGACCAGGCCCCGCGAGGTGATCAAAGGCTTTTCGGCCAAAGGTTTCCCTCATTGCATTGGGGCGATCGATGCAACTCACATCCCTATCATCGCTCCTGCCCACCGAGCCATGGAATACATCAACAGCCGAGGGTATTACTCAATGGTCCTGCAAGCCCTGGTGGACCATGAAGGCAAATTCATCGATGTATATGCCGGGCGATCCGGGAAAGTCCACGATGCCAGGATCTTCCGCAGCTCCCCCATCTTCCGGGCCATGAACCAAGGCACTTTCGGTCCTAGCACTACGATGGACATAGAGGGAGAGCAAGTAAAGCCGGTCATCTTAGGAGACCTCGCTTACCCTCTTCTGCCGTGGCTAATGACTCCTTACAGCGGCCAGTTGGACTCCCGAAAACAGCTCTTCAACAACAGGCTTGGGCACTGCCGGACAGTGGTGGGCCATGCCTTTGAGCGGCTCAGGGGCCGCTGGCGCTGCCTCCTCTCTCGCCTCGATGTGCGAGAACGCTACGCCCCGAGGGTCATTGTAGCCTGCTGCATTTTGCACAACATCTGTGAGAGCAAAGGGGAACCTCTTCAGGAAGGGTGGGAAGAGGTGGTGAGGTCTGTGTCAAGATCTTACCAGCAGCCAGAGCGACAGCTGATGTACATGTCCAATCCACAAGCCCGGGAGATCAGGGATCTTTTTAGCACACACTTGGAAAGGAGAGAACAGGAAAAATAGCATGGAATTCATGCTTATTTATCTTCCTCTGCACACACACACACAGACACACACACACAGAGAGACCACACACACACACACAAAACCTCTTGGAACAGAAGTTGGGAAAAGGATAGCAGGCTCTTCTCTGCCTCTTTTCTGAATATAAATAGTCCCCGACTTACAACCATTCGTTTAACAACCATTCAGAGTTATAATGGCCCTGGAAAAAAAAATGGCTTGCGACTAGTCCTTGCACTTAACCACTGTTGCAGCATCCCCAGGTGATCAAAATTTGCGTGCTTGGCAACTGGCATATATTTACAATAGTTTGCAGGGACCCGGGGTCATGTGATCCCCCCCATTTGCAAACCTCCCCAGCTGGCGTCTGGCAAGCAAAGTCAGTGGGAGAAGCTGGACTTTGCTTAACAACCATATGATTCACTTAACAATTCTACTGATTCTCTTAATAACTGTAGCCAAATGGTTAAATTTAGAGATGACTCACTTAGCAATTGAAATTCTGGCCCTCCTTGTGGCTGTTAAGTCAAGGAGTATCTGTCAGTTGTTATTACTAAGGTTGAAATGCAATTGACCACTTCTGATAATAGGTAAGCCACTTTTTATTCTTGCTCCTCCTTGGCCAAAGCAGGTGGCCAAAACTGTCTTCTGTCTCTGGGTTTCCCGTTTCCTTCCTGCGGGTGGTTCTTCTGCCTAGGAAGCAGCAGCCTTAATGCTGCACCTTTATTATTATCTAAAGCTGCTGCCTTTACAGGCATCAACTACCCAGGTTAGCACAATGTGCACTAAGACACAGTTTATTCATTACCGTATTTTTCGAAGTATAAAATGCACCTTTTTCCCCTCAAAAAACAGAGTGAAAATCTGGGGGCATCTTATACACTGAATACAGCATTTTTGACCTCCCAAAACCCCTCCCCCTTTGCAAAAATGGCCGTGCATAGCCTTTAGGGGGCTTCCAGAGTGCTCCTAGGGGCTGGGAAGGGTAAAAATGAGTGAAAAACGTAGAGTATCATCCTTTGGCGTTGTGGTATATTTTAAAATGACAGCTCCCATCCTGTGATGCAAGTTAGAAAATGAATGAATATTGTGTCTTTTTTCCCCACCACCACCCCACTTCTGCCAACAGAATAGACCAGAAGCCGTTCTGGTGTCCCCTGGTTCCCAAAATGGTCATTTAGGTTCAGGGGTGAGCTTCAAAAATTTTAGCAAGGGGTTCTCTGCCCGATTGCTGGGTGGGCGTGGCCTAGTTGACCTCCTGCACCATGGGGGGGGGGGTCTTTTTGCCCTCCCCAGGCTCCAAAGGTTTTTATCAAGTCTCTGGGAGGGCGAAAACGGCCTCCCCAGGCTCTGGAGGCCCTGAATTTCTGGTAGGCCCATTTTGCACCCTCCCGGAGCCTCTGTGTGCACCCTGAACTTACCTGCATCCAAAACAGGCCACGTGGGGACTCCTGGGAGGGGTGGGCGGGGCCAGCCACGAGTGGGATTTGGGGGTTCTCTGAACTGCACAGAATCTTAGCTAGAGGTTCTCCTGAACCCCTGTGAACCCGCAGCAATCCACTGATTCTTACCAAAAGCTACTTCTAGAATCTGAAGGAATCATCTAATCATTATAGTAAGGAGCTGTTGTTCATCTGATGTCCATGAATGTGTTTACGTTTACTTTAAACTTCTCCAGGTTGGCCCCACATCTATGGGGAATGAAATCCTTCCCTGTTACTCGAAAACACTGCAAAAGGCAATCCACAATTTTCTTACAGTCAGGAATTAGTGGTTGAACATAAGCTCTAAATTACTGACCTGCATCTTGGAAAATCACACTTGCATATTTTTACTCAAAACTCGAGGCAGTTTACTCTCTCTCTTACCTTCAGTCTCTGTAGAGAGGAATAACCCTGATAGCTTTCCCAGGGTTTTTCTTAGGATTGCAAAACAATTCACATTGCAAGATTTGAAGGTCCTGAAATCAGGGAAGCACTCCTAGGTATTTTGTAACTGAATAGAATGCAAACAGAAATGAGGTAATTTGCATTGTGATGGTTCCTGTCCCCATATGAAGGCTCAGTACTTAGAGCTTTGTTTCCACCCGATGTTGCCCTTCTTTCTACCTCTTTGATTCTTCTATCGAGACCAGGCATGTGCTACAGGTAATATGAGGCACTTGACTGGACCTTCACATACAATCTAGTCCCGTTCTCCTGCTATTTGTTTTTAAATTACATCCAGTTTACTTAATTGCCTGCACAACACACTCATAAATAAATATGATATTCTAATAACAGAGTTGTTGCCGAAAATTATAGACATGAATTTTATGGAGTATTCCAACTATATATCTCTCAACTTGGCTCAAAGCTTGGAGCTGCCATTAGATTTACTCAAGAATAGACATCTTCTTTGCCTCAAATGCCAGGCCTTTCATCTTCCAAGCCACTCCATGATGTATCCCTCCCTTTTTTGTCCCATTATCCAAGGGGACATTACCCAAATTCCCTTGAGGTTATTTAACTTGGGATTTCTGATCAATTTTGCTTGAAAACATGTGTCATGGTTTGGAAGGCGGGGGGTTGCATTTGACCATTGAATACCAGGATAGAGATGTTACTCAGAAGGTAGCAGAGCCGGACAAAAACAATCTGATTTAATTTGTAATAATACATTTGTGATCATTACTTTTCACCTGCTTTATAGTTGCCTCTTCTTATTACATATTGGCAATCCAGTTGGGACTAAAGTTGTGTCTTAAAATAGATAGAGTAATGATTAGTAGAGGGAAGTGGTTAGATAATTAGTAGCTCAGATATAGAATAAGAGTAAGTAGAATAGAATAAACAGAGTTGGAAGGGACCTTTGAGGTCTTCTAGTCCAACCCTCTGCTTAGGCAGGAAACCCTACACCACTTCAGACAAATGACTATCCAACATCTTAGAAACTTCCAGTGTTGGAGCATTCACAACTTCTGGAGGCAAGTTGTTCCACTGATTAATTGTTCTAACTGTCAGGAAATTTCTCCTTAGTTTTAAGTTGCAAAAAGAGCAAACATGAGGAAGGACAAATTTAAAAGACAGAGGAAAGGAGCTGTATGATTCAGTGGAGATTGCTGCATACAGATCACTCCCATTCTGAGAGACTTGCTATGATGCTGGCTCTTGTTGGAATTGGGAACTTTTAAGCAATATTTAAGAGAGCTGAAAGGCCTTTATTCCTGTTTGTTGTAAATCTCAAAGCCGGACTGTTTGAACTGCTTCAAATCCAAGACCTGCCAATAATGTCTGTTTTAATCCAACAGATTTGGAGGGTGCTAGGAGAGCTGCTTTACAACAATTGTTTTGTTTTCAAATGCACAATTTTGAAACAGAGTAAGGTATGATATTGGTCTGTTTTAATGAAGCACAAAATTCATCAAACTGGAATTGGTAGTATTTCTACGCGGCTGGCTTGGTTGCGTGGATTTCTAGTTATGGTTTATGGAATAATGATAAAAAGTGTTCGGCTTGATATGTCATGTTAACTTGAACCATCCATGTTATTAAAGTATTGTGACCCGAATTCAGAATTCTGATATGTCTTAACTTTTCCCCCTTATTTGATTTGTCTAATGTCATTTTAAATTAGAGAATTTCCTGTACTTCCTGCAAATTCTAAATAAAACTATTGAATTTTAGTGTTTTTCATTTTTTATCATAATTGTAAAAATATATGCCACATCAAGTAGTAGTTCAGCTGATCTTTGTCATGGTTGCTAAGCAGGGTTGAGTTTGGTGGTGCATGAAAGAGCACAAGGAAACCAGAAAACCATTTTCCAAATTTGAAGGTTAAAAAAAAAATTGGGAACAAACCAATGGATCGTTCTTTCAATGGATCTTTGAATGGCTCTGCCTGTAAATTAAACAAACTCATTAGCTATCTGTTGGGGTAGCTTGCCAACAGTTCATGTCCTGTTCTATACAGGGATATAGTGGAGCTAAGAAGTATTAAACAGGGACAGTTGAGACCTTGTGGAATAGCTACTGGATAGGTAGGAGGTTGCTGGTTGCAAGAACATTTGCAATAACTAGTTAAAAATGGCTGTTGAGTAAAAAAAAAAAGTGGAAAAAGGGCAAGAAAAAATCCATAAAAAGTGAGCACTCACAGCTCATAAGATGTGATGAAACCAAAAATGAGGGGATAAGTATGGAGGAGAATTATTAGAGAGGTGTGTGAAAGTAAAACTAGAAACCTGTTGTAGATTAGCACTTGGTAGGACAGCTGTGAAAACCATGGCAAAGATATTCGGATACTGTGACAGATCTACCAGCAAGATCAGAAATGTGCAACCAAGGATTTTCCCTGTGACATTCTATGGAAGTGAATGTTGGACTTTGAAGAAGCAGAATAGAGTATTCGTGCTTTTGAAATTTTCTGTAAGATTCTGCAGGACGTCACAGGTGGCCAAGAAATAGAACAACCAATCCAGAGTTCTAGCTTGAGGTACCAAAACCCAGTTTCAAATTATGTTTTGGCACATTATGTAAAATTCATCTAGAGTAGAGTAGAGTAGAGTAGAGTAGAGTAGAGTAGAGTAGAGTAGAGTAGAGTAGAGTAGAGTAAGGTAGGGTAGGGTAGGGTAGGGAATGGAATAGAATAGACTAGAATAGAATAGAATAGAATAGAATTCAATTCTTTATTGGCCACACCAGGAATTTGTCTTTGGTGCATATGCTCTCAATGTACATAAAAAGACAAGATACGTTGGTCAAGAATCATAAGGTACAACACTTAATGATAGTCATAGATCCCTTAACAAGTCCATAGTCCTGGGAGAGCTGGAAGGAAAAGACAATATCAACATGGATGGAATACAGTGGGGATGTGTATACCACTGGAAGATCTGAAGAGCCAGGCTGGGAACAGATCATCCTATCTATGTGGCTGCTAAGAGATGATACCAACTTGATGGTACATAATCAATGAAAATGAAAGATGCAAAGAAGTTGTAATTAGTAATCCAGCCCACCAGAACTTTCAGCAGTTCCATGCAAAGCTGGCCAAGAAAGATCCCTAAATGTGATAACAGTTGTTGAGGCTAGAAAAGAAAGAAATCAGAAAGCAGCTGTGTGGAATTTTCTATAGGATGGAACAAAGAGAAGAGAGTTGCCAAACAAGATTCTAGCATTCATCAGAAGAGAATTGACATTGTGGCACAGGTAATCCTTGATTTATGACCACAATTTATGGAGCCCAAACTTTCCATTGCTACGCAAGACAGTTGTGCCCATTTTACAATCTTTTTTTTTTGTTGCCATAGCTGTTAAGTAAATCACTGCAGGTGTTAAATGAATCATGCAGGTATTAAGTGAATCTAGCTTCCCCCATGACTTTGCTTGTCAGAAGAAAGCTGGGAAGGTCACAAATGGTGATCACATATCCTGGGACAGTACAGCAGTCACAAATACATGCCAATTGAATTTTGATCATATGGCCATAGGGATACTGAAACGATCATGTGAAAAATGGTCATAAGCCACTTTTTCAGTGCCATTGTAAGTTCAAATGGTCACTAAATGAATTGTTGTAAGTTGAAGGCTACCTGTATCTAAAAGGATGATAAAGAGAACGTTAAAGAAAGTAGACAGAAAGAATGGCATTATGTCGGCAGAAGAGTAACCGTTATCCTTCGTGAGATGTGATAATAAATCCAGACACTTTGATTTAGGGAATAGTCCAAGAATAAAATGTGACACAAAGCACTTATTTTGTCCTTAAGCTCCAAGGCTTTCAATCAATAACCAAAATATGTTAATACTCTTTAAATCCTAGTAGCCACCAAGGTTTGAATTGAAACCAAACTCTCAAGCTATCTTATTAGGGGTGTCTGAATCCAGGACTCTATTAATACTGCAGGGTTCAATCTGGGTCAGTCACTGGGAGCAGAGATTTTGTCTTCTGGGCTTTCATGTTAGAGCCCATCTTCAGGGAACTTCTCTCTAGCAGAGTATGTGCTGTTCTGTGTGTGGTACTTATAGTGCCGGTTGTATGTAGCATTTTAGATGTTGATTGGCTTTTGGTTGATGGCTGGCTTTTAAGTCATTAAAAGTCATTTAAGTCATTAGCTTGTTGTTCTGACCTCTCCTCCGTCCAGTAACAAATGCCGAGACAAGCTTAACTGGAATTTTCACAGCACTTTAATTAACAGGAAACATAAACCTCGGTGGCTGAAAGCCCAAGCATAAACGAACATATAAGAACCTTGGCAGAAACTCAGACTTCGACATAGACAGATAACAGCTTCTCCAGCATTATGAATGAAGTTGAATCCTGCAAATCAGTCTCCTCCCCAGTCCCTCCTTAAATACAATCTTGAGAGGAGCCTAATTACAACCAGCTGAGTCCAATTATCTTTTGTAACTGCGTAGCTGTTTTCTCCATCGATCTGCCCGGCGTTGCCTGGCATCCAGGACCATCTTCCTTGTCTCCTCGTCACTACTCCAAGGCCTGATGTCATGAGCACACTCCCTTCAGCTCTCACCGCTGCTCCATGCCTCAGGCGCCTCCTGGTGGCCAACCAGCCTCTCTGTGCCCTGCTCAGAGTCGGAATCCTGTCCAGGATCCCCCACCTCTTCCAGAGCCAACACATAAGGCCCCTCGCAGTCGGAGTCTGTTTGCACCTCCAGCGGCTCCTGCTGGGCCACAACACTTGTGCTGCCCAGCTCTCACCTTGTAGATAGGCAAGTGGTAAATAAGTACTCCTGTTGACTGACAAGGGGCCTGTTTCCCAGATTTCAATCACCTCCCTGGCTCTTTTTGCAATTTTACAGCTATCAAGATTGTTGGATGAGCAGGCACAAAAATAGCCACACACAGAAGAGCACACGCTCTGCTAAAGAGAAGTTCCCTAAAGATGGGCTCCAGCACACATCTAAAAGCTTTGAAGACGAAACCTCTGGTCCCGGGGTTCCCAGATTAGATCCTGCAACGTTATCCTGGGACAGGTATATTTTCCCTCATTCTATTAATACTCTCTAACTTTCAAGGTGAAAATTTTATTTTACTAGAAATGAAAAAGAAGCAAGAGGTTCAGAAAGGTTTCTTTGAAATGGGGTTGGGGATGAGTTGTCCAAAAGCAAAATCTACAAATAAGCCCTTAAATCTGCATGCATTACCTGACCTATATATCCACACTTTTGGCCGTTATGGATGGTTGATGTTCTTTTATGTGGTGTGGAGATGATGCAATTGTCTATTAATTGTCAACTTGTTGTTTTCATTCTTGCTGAACGTTCTGTTTATTATCTCAGTGGGAATATTTTGTTTCAACAGCGGAAGCCAGACAGAAAACACAATTCTCCCAAGTGGTGATGTCCTACAGGATTCCATTCCCATTGGTTTTAGAGAGGTTTATTCTAGCATCAGCCGAGTTGTTCAGTGCCCCTCATTTCACAACCCTTCCCAAGTCACCCATTTTTACAAGTGTACGTTTAGCATGCATAGAAATGCCTAGTTTAGGATTATTTTTATGCATAGACACACCTAGCTAAGGATTATTGAGGAGAATTTCTAAATGCTTTGCTTTACTAAAGTAGAAAGTGGTTGGTTTCCTTCTGGTTAAGCATGCCTATAATCAAACCACAATTAAAACAAACCATAGCTTATGCCATTTTATTTATAACACATTTCTATTCTGTCCCAATTTAAAGATACAATGCATTACATAGCATACAAAAATAGATTAAACATCCACAGTAGAATGTAAAGAAAACCCCAAAATGGCATAACTAAAAATAATAAAATGACCCAAGCAAAAAACCCAATACAAAAGAAGCTAAAAAATTTAGTTAGCTTTTTATGGCATGAATTTGGGTAAACTATGAATGTTTGAGTCATTTTCACCCACCATATTGTTTCTGTCATGGTGCAGAACAGAGGATCATCTGGAGTCCTACTTTCCATTGTTGGAAGAAATGTCCTTCTGGGTTCAGCTCCAAGTGGTGAAAAAGACACTGGAACCAGGGATGTGCAGTCAGGGGAGGCAGGGGAGGCGGTTCCACCACAAAACCGCGATGCCCTTATCCGCGCCGACATAAGTGTGGAGGCAAATCCGCGGCGTCCGAAGCGCTAATAAAAAAACGACCCTACCGCCGCGACAACAGCGCGGTGACAGAAGGGCGTTCTACATGCTTCGTTCTTTGCCTCCAAAGGTAGCCCTCCTCCTCTAGCTGACAGCGGCAGCGGGCACGGGGCAAAGCGGGCTGCCCAGCAGCAGCAGCCCGCGGGAAGGGTCCAGCACAGCCGCGGGGGGCATCAGGAAGCGGAGGAGGACGCGGCAGCGGCGGCGGCTGAGGCTCTCCCGGGCCGGCGAAGCGGGCTTGCCCGGTGGAGGCAGGCTGCCCTCTTCTTCCTCAACAACATCTCCTTGGACGGGCGGCCTCCGCCGCCGGCGCCTCCCCCGGAGGAAGAGGCAGGGCGGGCGGCGGCGGCGGCTGAGGCTCTCCCGGGGCCGGCGAAGCGGGCTTGCCCGGTGGCGGCGGCCGCCCATCCAAGGAGATGTTGTTGAGGAAGAAGAGGGCGGCCTGCCTCTGCCGGGCAAGCCCGCTTCGCCGGCCCCGGGAGAGCCTCAGCCGCTGCCGCTGCTGCGTCCTCCTCTGCCGCCAGCGTCGGCGGCCCTGCTCGGGCCCCCCGTGGGCTTCCTGCTGCCCTCCGCGGCTGAGCTGGACCCTTCCCGCGGGCTGCTGCTGCTGGGCAGCCCGCTTTGCCCCGTGCCTGCTGCCGCTGTCAGCTGGAGGAGGAGGGCTACCTTTGGAGGCAAAGAACGAAGCATGTAGAACGCCCTTCTGTCACCGCGCTGTTGTCCCCGCGGTGATGACGCGCGATGATGACGTCGCGACTTTAGTGACGCGATTTAATCTCCGCTATTTTGCGTAGGGCGGTTTTGTCGTGCCACGGGGGAGGCAGAGCCTCACTATCATGAAAAGAAAAAAAATATAAAAGGAAAAAGGCAAGAGCTGAGGTCAGGCTGAGCTAGTTGCTGCCAGAGTCACCGTGCATGACTCTGCTTAACTGTTTAAAAAAGCCTCTTAAAAAAGCGGCCTCTACAGGAGGAGGCAGGAGAATGACATACCTCATCTAGTATGACTTTAGGCATTTTATGATCACTCGAGCAGAGTTAAGCAAGGGTTAAAAGCCGAAAAATTCCTGACGTAGGTGAGGCACGTCGTTCTCCTGCCTCCTCCTGTAGAGGGTGCTTTTTAGAGGCTTTTTTAAACAGTTAAGCACTAAGCAGAGTCATCCACGGTGATTCTGGCAGCAACTAGCTCAGCCTGACCTCAGCTCTTGCCTTTTTCCTTTTACATTTTTTTTTTCTTTTCATGATGACAGGCAAGAGCAGAGTTGAAATCCTCTCTGAAGCAGCTGGAAAAGGTACATGTGAGTGAGAAGGAGGGGGAGGAATTCAAACTTCATCCCTCCCCAAGTGTAGTTTGATTGCAGGCAGAGCCACGATGCCTTTTCAAACACACACACACACACACACACACACACACACACAGAGCTGGATAAAACTATATAAGCCCAGCTTCACTGATTACAAGTTTGAAAAGGCAAAGTGGCTCCGCGTGCAATCAAAGGCTCGGATCGGCTCCCCTTCGGCTTCTCTGCCTCTTCTCTCACCCCAGCCTGCAAGCAGGAGGTGAGTGGGTGGGTGGGTTTTATTGCATTTCAGGCATTTCCCACCCAGACAGCAGGCTGCATTTGCAATGGGGGGGGGGGGGGTATGGCAGAGGAGCTGCTTTCAAGCCATTTGAAAATATATCCAATCCAACTTCTGTGTTTTTGTTTGTTTGAGAGAGAGTTAGTGAGAGAGGGAAGGGGGTAGGAGAGATAGTCCAATCCAACTTCTCTGTGTGTGTGTCTGTTTGAGAGAGAGGGGAGGGAGGGGGAGAGGGAGGAAGGAGGGGGAGGGAGAAGAAAAAGAATGAAGGAAACTTTTTCGCAAAGGAGAAAAACAAATGCTGTCGCTTTAAATTGGAACTGAGCATGCCTGGCTGTGGAATTCTGGGAGTTGAAGTCCACAAATCTAAAAAAATTTGAAACCCACCACTGTCAGTGCCTCACCAGCCATAAACCTCACCGCACATCACTGCCAGCCATAAACCTCACCGCATGTCACTGACTGGAACCATGGAGGAAGATGGTTTTAATGGTGGACAGAACCACATGGCTTGAGCTCCTGAACAGAAAAAGGTGATCACATGCTTCAAGATGTTGAGTGAAGAAGGAAAAAAGAGAGCAAGATGCTGAAAGTCCCTGGTTGTATGCCCTCTCTGGCCTTTCATCTTGAGCTTGTATTCTGATTGGTTGTCAGGCTTCCATGGGGCCATGCAGGGGCAACTCTCTAGGCCAGCGGTTCTCAACCTGTGGGTCGCGACCCCTTTTGGGGTCAAACAACCATTTCTCCATGAGACCAGGGCAACTCTAAAGTTTAGACTCCACCTCACATTCCTTGAAATCCCCGCAGATGGGCTCCGGAATGGCCACGCAGAGTGTCACCATAAAAAACATAGGTGCATGCGCACACCCCGTACAATTAGCCTCAAAGACTTCGTAATGGAGGGAAAGTGTTCCTGCAAGGGAGGAAGGGGCTTAGGTCCTGCTCCGGGCTGTAATTGTGCGGGGCGTGCGTGCGGCTGTTTTCCACGCCGCTGCCAGGTACTTTTAACTATATCTAAATCCACAACCAGACCTGTCATCAAGAGCTAAGCTCAGGAGCCCGAATTGGCCCCATTCACAAAATGAAAACCTGCTTGCTAAAAGTACCATAAACCATGCACAAAGGAAAAGAGAAAAAAAATGCAATGCAAGATAACAAGTTTAAAAAATGATACAAGTGGAATTATTATTAGAAATAAAACATAACAGAGAAAATGATATGTATGAAAATATAAAGTTGGGTTTCCTGAAATGCCACCCCGAGAACCCATCAGAGAAAGTAAATAAGCAAGGGCAACAACGGAAAGGAGGAAAGATGAGGAGGGAAAGGAAGAAGAGTAAAGCAGAGGGAGTAAAGGAGGGGAATCAAGAGTAGGAGAGAGGTTAAGAGGGCGGAGAAGAGAGGAGGAGGAGAGGAAAGAGAGAGGAAGGAGGGAGGAAGGAGGAGGAGGGAAAGGAAGGAAGGATAAAGCAGAGGAAGCAAAGGAGGGGAAGTAAGAGTAGGAGAGAGAAGAGAGGAGGAGGGGAAGAAAGGGGAGGAAGAAGGGAGGAAGGAGGAAGAGGGAAAGGAAGAAGGGGTAAAGCAGAGGAAGCAAAGGAGGGGAAGTAAGAGTAGGAGAGAGGATAAGAAGGAGGAGGAGGGGAGTAAAGAGGGGAGGAAGGAGAGGAAGAAAGAAGAAGGCAGAAAAGGGAGGTAGAGAAGATAGAAGGAGCAAGGTTGTTGCAAAATAAAATGGGGAGGCAAGAAAGTGACCCAAACTGTATTCTATATATTGGTAAGAAAATAACGATAAATGATTAATGATAATGATAAAATTAATGGTAATTATAAGAGTGTATATTTGCGAATGAACTTGAAAGAGAAAATAAAAAATGAAAATAAACAATGCACGACATTTGTCCAATAAATTAAGGTTAAGCTTACCACCACCACCAAGGTTAAGAGCACTCCTGCAAACAACCCCAAATCAGACTGAAGATCCATCCAAGCAGGGCAAGCAAGTTTGTGAATGCAGCTGCAGGCAACTTAGTTAAGGAGGCTGTGGGAATAAAGCCACTGTGTGTCTCTGTGTATGTGTGTGTATGATTGTATAGCAGCTGAGGTTGTCCAGCCTCCAGGATGTGATTCTTTTCAGACCCAAAATTTAGGAGCAGCAGACAAGATGTTGGCTGCCTCTATAAAAAAGATGTGGAGACTCTAGTCTAGGAAAAGTGCAAAGAAGAGCAACCAAGAGGATTAGGGGACTGGAAGCTCAAACATATGAAGAACAGTTGCAGGAACTGGGTATGTCTGGTTGAATGAAAAGAAGGACTTAAGGGTGATATGATAGCAGTCTTCCAATATCAATATCTACATTACGATTCATAACAGTAGCAAAAGTACAGTTATAGACTAGCAACGGGGAAAAAAATATGTTGGGGGTCACCACAACATGAGGAACTGTATTAAAAGGTCGCGGCATTAGGAAGGTTGAGAACCACTGCTCTAGGCTGTCTTGAGTCCAAGTTTGGTTGAGCACTGCTTCTTCCCAGGTGCCCTGTGGTGAGATGCGTAAAGGGCTAATACTATCATGCCTTAATCCCATCACCATGGAGCTGAAGGGGGGAGATCTTTGTTACGTAGAATAGACTGGCTCAGGCCTTTTAATGGCCCATTGACAAAAGTAGGGGTATTAAGAGTGAGTCTGTTTCCTGCCTAAAAAATGTTCCTCCATTTCTTATCCAGAGAAATATAATATTCTGCCTTTTCAATATTTCTCAGGATATTTCATTTTTTCTAGGAGTTTTTTTTAACTTACTACACCATCTCTATTGTGCCACCATTATGTAAAAAAAAAAAAAGGAGTTGAGGCTGGAATAACCAATGATTTTTTTTAAAAAACTCTTGGATTCCCTAACCAGATTGGTCAGTATTACCAGGCAGCTTGTGGAGAGCTAGTGCCACCTGGTGTGGAAAGAATTGAGCTCAATGCAATAACAATGCCTTGATTAGCCCTAAATTATTCCCGTACTTTTAGCTACAGGGAATTCTCAACTTACGGCCGCAGTGGAGCCTGCCCATCACAGTTGTAAGCTGTGATAGTCATAAAACAGGGCCTCCAATGTGTTCAAACCAATTTTATGACTTTTGTAGTGGTCTAAAGTGAATGCTGCAATCATCAACAAACCAATGATTTGCTATGGGCAGGTTTTGCTGAAAACTGGAAGTAAATGTCAGTTTTTGGCAAAAAAAACATGGTACAATTGCTCATCTGACCACTAGATGCTACAAAGCCCCAGGAATGCATGCTGGCTGCTGAGGACCTGATGTGACCATGGGGAAGGTAGAATTTTGGAACCAGGAGGTCCATTGTAACTTTGAATAGTAACTAGGCAACCAGTCGTATCTCGAAAACTACCTGAACTCTGCTACAGTACATTATTTTATTGAATCGTAGACTTGGGTGGAGTCTCCAAGTCATCCAATTCACCCCCCTCCCTCACTGCAGGCTCTACATTTACAATAGTGTGAATAAGAGGGTTGTGTTGCATGCAACTTCTGTAGCACCTGATAAAAAGCATTTTAAAACAAAAATGTCTCTTTTTCTTGAAGCAACTCTTTAAGAAATGTATGTATTCATCACCAAAGTGGCTTCTGCTTGAAACTAACAGTCTGTTTTCTTGTCTGAAGATATACAATGATACAATACAATAGCAGAGTTGGAAGGGACCTTGGAGGTCTTCTAGTCCAACCCACTGTCTAGGCAGGAAACCCTATACCAGGGCTATATATAAGGCAAAGGAATTCTAAGTTCCTGAATGTGTTTCACCTGAGTTAAAGGAAAAGTTGTGAAATGTCTACTACAATGCCTATTCCTGCAAGATATTCTCTGGAGTTAGATTGGTAGTTTTTTCCTCAGCAATTTGTTGACTGGATTCTTGTTTACAGTTTGATTGTTCATCTGAATTGATAGATCCTTAATTAGGGAAATGTTTATGGCTTGATTGATTGTCTCATGTTAATCCTGGTGTTAATCCCTATTTAGATGATTGATCGCTGACAAAAAGCTGTTCTGGCCTTTTGGTTTCTTTTTTTCTCTTTTTGATGAACATGAAGTTGTTAAATATGCCAATATAGCTAAGACAAAGTGGAAAGTTGATTTGCTGTCCATGAATCTTTGTTCTACTTTAGTAAATATAGCACCGGAGGTATGGAAAACCGTGTAAGAGAAGGGGAAAAACAGACAAATATAATCACTTATATTATAATCTTTATAATATAAATATATGTATATATTTATATAAATATTTCTAATATATTTATAATATAAAGATAATACCAATTACATTTTGAAGTTAATGGAAGGATAGATAGAAGTGGGCAGCCATGGCAATAAGAAGGAAGACAGGAGGGAAAATGCAATCAGATAATATATGCAGCTGGGGACAATCTAAAGTTTTGATCCTAAAAATAAGATTAAATTTATATTTATTTTATATTTATATTATTTATATTATATGGAAACAGGAGTGTGACACAACGAAGTGTGTGGACACAGCTGAATTTTCTAACTTGTTAGAGTTAGAGTTCAGGTGCTGTACATTATCTGACTGCATTTGCCCTCCTGCCCTCCTTATTATTCCCTTGGCTGCTCATTTCTATCTATCCTTCCATTAACTACAAGATATAATTGGTGACATACTTTAAAATGAATGACAGTCTCTGTGCCAGTGCTCTTAGTTGAAAAGCACTAGCTTTGCAAGTGAAATTTTGCACAGCATAGAATAATTATGCACAGAACAAACGGCTGCTAAGAACATTCTTCTGGGTGTGTCCTGAAAGATCAGTATTTAATTTTAACTATATGCAGAGGGTTTAAAGTGGCTAAAGAAAAATGGATGTGTTGTTTTCAAATTGATAGCACACAATATTCTGGGATTTTTAAACTAATTTTATTTGTTCATTCTAATATTTAATGCTTTGATATGTTTGTGAGCCGCTCAGTCACTTGACAGTGAGATGGGTGGCATATAAATTTAATAAATTAAAAAGTATATTGAAACCAACAGCTGTAATTTTAGAGGTGTAAGTCTAGTTCTCAAGTGAGCAATAGCATCATGCTAGTTGCTGAGCAACCACACTTTTTTGGAAATGCCAAACCATGACAAATAACTTTATGCTAAGCAGTCGTCAGGAAAGCCCCAATTCAAGCAAACAGAATTCAAGCAATTTGTAATTCAGTCAGGATTTATGCAGTTTATTGCTGTAACAAATTATCCTATGGCAATTTTTTTTTGTTTAAAATTCCAGTTTGTTAAGAAAGCAGAAAACCAGAGATCGTAATTTGAATATAATACTAAATAAACCATGGAGAAATGACTGGACACTCCACTTTGTTAAACATTTCTACTGACAGGAATCAATGGCAGTTGATTCATATGTAACAGCAGTCTTATTCATGTAGACGAACCAATAGGCCTCTTGGTCCTTAGATTTTAAAAATAAATAGAAATTTACGCTTTTGAATTTTGATTGGGAGGGTCTAGAAGGGCCTTTTCTGCTGCTGCCCCTGCATTGTAGAACATTGTGCCTTCAGAGGTGAGGAAAGGCCCCAATTTCTTGGCCTTCCTTAAAGGGATGAAAACTTGGCTGTGAGGCCTTGTATGCGAGTGGGGGCAGAGGCCTACACAACCATAAGGCTGGCTGGCCCCATGTGAACTCCCCCCTCCTCCCCAACCTGTATTAACTGCTAATCCCCCATCTTGGAATTTTTCACCTTTGGAAACTTTTATATTATTATTACCATTTTAAGACTTTTTAACCTTAAATTGATTTTATTGATTATATTGTACACTGCCCAGAGCCCCTCTGATATTTAGATTTATATACCATAAATAATGGTACTGAAACATCAGAAGAAATAAATGTTGAGATCCCGTTTTCCTTTGAAATAATCAAAAGTACTCTATTAACACCTTATTTTTAATACCATTTGAAATGGTAGTCTAATGTAAAAAAGCTTATATCTTTTAATAAAATGTGATAGTTGGAAGAGGTGTTGTGTTCCCAGACTCCTGATTTTTTTAATATATTGTCTGGGCACTTAATCTGTAAAAGTAACCTTGAATGTATTTAGTGTACTTGCTTGGTTTTATGGGTATTGGAGGATCTCAAGTTTGGGGATTTTGACACACACCCCTTCAGATTCAACTACTTCTTCAGCTTCAGGAAATGAATCCATTCCTTATGTTTGTGTTTTTGAGAGCATTTGCTTCAGGAAGGCATTCCTGGGAGGTAGAAATAAAAGCCACAGGAGAAAACTGGGCACTGGATGTTATCAAGGAGTCTGCCAGATGGAAGGGTGGGAGCCCCCTCAGTCCAGAGAAGGGAATCCGAGTTTTGCAGAGAACTAATACCTTGACAGGGGCAAGGAGGCTTGCTATATATATATTATATACTCTGAGGATAGAGTATGTTTGATGCCCACTCAAGGGCCTTAACACTTTCACCTGCTGCTTTTGCTGGAGAAAAAATTGTCCCATTCTTCTTGCTGTCAAAAGAGCAAGTCAGAGCCCAATTTTTGGGAGCAGACCTGTGACAGCACCAAGGATCTCCTGGTTGAACAGGAGTGTGCTGAGGAAGCGGAATAAAATTAATCTAGAGGCATAGAAGCACTAGGTTGATAATCAAAGGAGGTGGATTTATTTTTTATCCCACCTTTATAAAAACTCAAGGCAGCAAAAATATCTAATATTCCCTTTGTCTCATTATCACCCCATGAGGCAAATTGAGCTGAGTGATGGGTCTAGTTACCCAGCCAACTTTCATGCTTAAGGCAGGACTAGAAACACCAGGTTTCTAGTCTGCTTTAGCCACTGAACCAAACTGGCTGTTAGAATGTAGTTTTAAATAAAATGTTTACACCCATTTAATTTTTTTATTTCATTAATTGAATTTTCTCAATCCTGAGAGAAATTACCAGTCAAAAAGGAGATATATTAGCAACCTATGTACTAAATTTATTGAGCAGTGGAGAAAATATTAAGGGATTGTTATTGCTGTTCAATAGAATCAACTTATCTAGCTTGATACATTACTTTGAGAACAGGGCCGTTCTGAGTCACATGACCAGATTTAAAATACCACCATTTGCAACTTTTTATAAGCTTTTTATAACTATTCGACCTAGTTTAATAAACAACCCTGCTTCTATTATGTTCAGGTTCCTCGTTTAACATTCCTTAGATTGGTATTTAAAAACATTCTTGTACATTTGAATTTTTTGTGAATTTGTTTAGTGCAGTGAAAAGCTCTTCCAAAAAGCCTGTGGGTGGCTCTGAAAAGAGCCTTTGGGTCTCAGTATTGTCCCCCGGGGCAGGGTTGTTATCGTGTCTTCACTGAACAGCAACAGGCGCGGTCGTCGGTTTGACAGCGACTTTGGGTACCTTGGCAGACTTGCTCACGCTGGTGGTGGGCTTGCTGCTACTAGCGCTATGTAGAATTTCGGTTTTCTTCGGCAATAAAACCGCATGGATATTCGGTAAGACGCCACCCTGGGCGATCGTAACTCCCCCCAGCAACTTATTTAATTCTTCATCGTTGCGCACCGCCAACTGCAAGTGTCGTGGGATGATCCGACTCTTCTTGTTGTCCCTCGCGGCATTACCAGCGAGCTCTAGAATCTCAGCGCTCAAGTACTCCAGGACCGCGGCCAAATATACTGGGGCTCCCCCTCCAATCCGCTCGGCGTAATTGCCTTTACGTAGAAGCCGATGAACTCGACCTACAGGAAACTGCAACCCGGCTCTGGAAGAGCGGGATTTCGCCTTCGCTCGTGCCTTGCCTCCAGTTTTACCTCGGCCAGACATCTTCAAACTCTTCCGCCTCCCAAGACGAAACAGCAGCAAACAATCGCAGTTGAAGGTCTTTTATACCTTTCTTGACCGCGTTTCTCTTATTGCGATTGGTTGAAAACAGCAGACCAATAGGAAGAGTTCTATTTTAACCAATAAGAGACCAGTGTCGTCAAAGACTAGTATAATAAAACGAAATAACGGTTTTTATAAAGAAAAAAAATATTGTTCTTTGTATAATTTTACCCCAGTGTTAATTATATGCGAGAGAAGTAATTTACTTTACCATACTAATAAGATTTAGACATATTTTGTAAATGTTTGTATGTTTACCATACAAGCTAGAATTGATCCATTTGATTAAAACCTTCCTGCATATGAAATCAAACGAAGTTTTGTGCATGAGTTGGCAGCCACAGGTAAGTTGGGAGGCCATATAAATTTGTTTTATAAATATATAATTATAATAATGGGGAAAGAAAAAACGGCTGAGAAAATTTAGAACTCCAATCACTTTGACTACATCACTTTGAAAAATTCCTTCATTGCCTTTAATACCCCTATCCCTATTATAAATCAAACGCTGACAAGTAGGATAGGTTGACAGAATGTATTTCTCTTTCTAGTTTGTATGCATCAAATCCCTATGTCTAGAAAACATGGTTCTTGATAAATTCTAAATATTGGAGATATAGTCAAAACTGTTCACATTCTGGAGATGGATGGCAGTACAAATTGAATAAATAAATACACCAAATTTAATGTCCAATCCAAATTTTTTGCTTTTCATCCTAAGCTTTTATAAGTGAGGGGTCCTTGGTATTCTCTGAACTTGGTTGGTTTTTTTGCAGATATTTCATTACCCAAACTAGGTAACATCGAGTAATGAAATGTCTGGAAGAAAACAATCAAGCTCCGGAAGCACCAAGGATTCATCATTTCAACCTTGAGCTACAAATATTCTCCTTTATCGGCACTTTTATAAGTACAGTTAAACGTTACTTTGTAGGCTAATCTGACCAGGAATGCGGGTCATACATATTAAATGAGTCCGAACTGAAACATGAACCTGAAGCATGTTTTATTAAATGCAACACAGTCTATAAGGTTTCTTGAAAGAATTGTTTTGAGGGTTTGTTCCCTCAAACGAGGAAGTAGGGTTACAATTTTAATATAGACTCACTAACCAATGCTTATTAAAGCTAGCCATAGTACCATTTGCTGTTACAGTACTTTCCTTCGTATATCTCTCATTGGTCAGTTTTTCTGAATGTAAACCAATTAGATCTTGCCATTAGAATCCAAGTTAATACGAATTGGAATGTCTCATTTGAGGCGAACTCGATTCTTAATGACACCGTGGGCGCACCATAAGAACGCTTCAGTTGCTTTTATTTTTAAAGTTTTTATTCACACACCATAGTTTCGTGATCACAAGTGAAAATATGGATTCCAATTACTCCGAATTAATTAACATCGTGAAATCTAAAATACGCCTATCCAAAACTATGAGTCCCTCTCGGAATTCTTAGATTTCATCAGAATACTGTACCGACCAATGCGAATAGAAAGAACTAGGCGGGGAAGAAATGACAAATGTTCTTGTATATCAGTTATAACCTTCGGGAACACCTCCGCCTTAGCATCATGGAGAGTTTTGTGAACTCGGAAATTTGTTTATTAGGATCAGCCTCAAATGTAACCGATCAGCGTAGTAAAATACAAAGATCTAATAAGATGGCTGAATCTAGGACTGCGCTAAGAAAATTCCGTCGAATCCAAACAAATCCATTATCTGCGTCGCGCCTGAGAAAATATAGCTGCAACGATCTATTTATAAGCTATTTCTTTCCTTCCAATGTGCGCCTAGGTATTATTAGATTAATTCCGTATTTCCATTTAATTCCATTTTATATGTTATTTTTAATTCCTTTCAAAACTTCAATAACCTAAGACAAAAATCACAAGTAGGTGATTTTGCTTGCTTCCCGCATCGGACAGTAAAGACAGAACCTGAATTGTAAATATATATATATATGTGTGGTGTGGTGTGGTGTGTGTGTGTGTGTGTGTGTGTGTGTGTGTGTGTGTGTGTGTGTGTTTTACAAACCTCTGATTTAAAGATTAAGTTGGAATAGGACGGTTGAGGAGAAAACCCATCGGTACTAACTTTTCAGTCAGAGAAGTCACGCCCCCTTTACAGTCGGCCCTGATAGAAAACTTTGAAAAAAAGATTGACTTAAGTAAACATACATGAGATTGATTGCACTGCGGTATTGTTTATTGTCTGTTGGTGGATGTATCTTGTGCTGTTTCTATTGTGCAATCAAAACACCGACCTGGGAAAAATGCACAATTCTGTGATGCTGTATAATGTTGAGAGGAATGTAAGAAATTGGATTTAATGCACACACCATAAAATATTGGAGAGGGTGGAGAAAATAACCAATTTTTAAGAATAAAAAAATTAAAGTTCATTGCAGTTTTTCCTGGAATAGAATGTGGAACTTCCTCAGGCATAGGAGTTTTTGGTTTTTTTATGCCTAAGTCAGGACTAGAACTTAGTCTTATAACTAGACCAAATTGGCTCACTTCCTCATGTATAGTAGCTTTTGTAAAAGGTAACGAACTTTTCACAGGGATAGGTTTTCTGTCATGTTTAGGTAGTTTTCAGAGAATTAAGAGAATTAATAGGCATAATTTCATTTAACAGTGCAACTTGCAGGAGAAGCTTCATTTGTTCAAATATATGTCCTCCCACAGCAATCATTAAGAGTCTTGTCCTTTTTTGTTTACCTTTGCCCACTCTAATTTATCAAACTCCGAGAACAAAATTAACTGGAATTCTTCAGTTCTATGTGAATTGTGTCTTCTTGTCTTTCTGTTTTTCACAAATTAGAATATTCTGAAGAAAAGGGGTGAGTTTATTGAAAATGTCTGACCTGACTGAAAACTGAATGTTTTCCAGGAGACATTTAAAAAAAACAATACAATATCCATCCTATAGCTGACTCTGGTCATTTTATAGACATTTTGTGATTTCTCCATTGCAGTCTATAATTTGTCAACTTCCCTTATGACGTTTAAACAAAGGATGGTCTCAATATAATGTTTTGTGTCATTTTTTTCTTCATTGGTTCATAGATATATCAACAGATAGTGCTTTAATAGATGTATCTACAGAATAAAGTACACCAGGCTAGAAACCTGCCTTAGCCATGAAAGCCAGTGGGTGACTTTGGGCCCGTCATTCTCTCTCAACCCAAATCACCTCACAGGGTTGTTGTGGGGAAAATAGGAGGCAGAAGGTGTATTGTATATGTTTGCCACCTTGGGTTATGTGTAAATATAATAAAGGTGAGAGACAAATAAAATAGAATGAGCATTCTCCTATCTCTTCATGCTATGTGAAAAGGCTTATTCACCATTGGCTTTACTGCAAATCCAAGTGTAGTTTATTTGCTGTAATTTTGAGGCGTGGAACTTCATTCTGTCTATAATCCCAACTAAATGTTATTTGATTCCGGAAACAAAAATCCTTTCTAAAATATTCTTTTCAAGAGGAAGGCAAAACAGAAATCAATGCTGAGGGCAAAATCGTAATTCTGACAGAAAATGTAGCACATTTTAATCTTGCCCTTTCTCCAGAGAGTTTAAACTAGCTAAAAATCCTGTGAGGTAAATTAGTTGAAAAGTTAATGGGCTAATAGCTTCAGGGGAAATTGGGGAATCAGGGTCTTTGTGGCCAGCCTTCTTTTGTCATTAAGCAGGCTCTGACTGCTAATTTTGATGTGGAAATTTAAAAAAAAACATAGATATGAGAGGCTGCCTGTTAAAACCCTGGCTTTTAATTGATATACTTTCCAATTCCAGATTTGCTTCATGTTCAATCAGCTGGATATGTACCCTGAGGATATATATTACCTTGCATCTAAAACTCCTTCTTAAAAGTGTTCTTGTTGATGAATATATAAAACGTTTGGATTTCAGGCCAGGAATCATCTCAAGGGTTCAATCTAGAAAACTCTTGCTATCTCAATCATCATGTACTTTCTATATTTTATCTTCACCCTTTTTTTTCCTTTTATTGATATTGTTGTAATTCCTTGGATTGCTGTAAACTACCCAGTGTTATTAAGAGTTTAAACATGCAAGTTTCATAATCAGTAATTATGATTAGCAAATTAGGCATGCCCAAAGTCAGGAAAACTCTACATTAGGTTTTCCATTTTATTTGACTCTCTGACCTGTTGCATATTTTGCATTAAACCATTAATATAAAGTGTTTGCTTTGATCTTATTGTAGGAACCCAGCCACTTTATTAGTAAACCCTGGTTTGGGGAATAAAGGATTATCTGAGCCAATCCAGAGTTATTGTAGTTGTGGTCAAGCAAACAGAAAGTGTGTAATCTGTGAACTGTTTGTGAATTTGCTTGTAATATCTTGTCTTTGCAGCGTGGCATAAAATGCATTGGTGAATATCCTGGGGTAGGACAACTAAAGCTTCTGAATAATTGGCATAGGCAAACAAGCTGCAGGTCTGTTTGTGAATGTGCTGCTGTTCATGGTTTAAAGAAGTCCTTCCCTGGCTGTTCTTGACTTTAACCATACATCTAGGGTCTCCTGCTAGACAAAGGGCTGAACTAGAAGACCTTCCAGATCCCTTCAAACTCTGTTCTGTTATTCTGCTTTTTGTTCACAAGCTGCACCTAGCCCTGAGGCTACCTTGCAGTTGCAGTCTCTTGGCATCCTCACTTTGAGGGAAGCTTGCTTCAGTTATTTGAGATTGAGAACTATGTTCTCTCCATGTTCTCTCTAATCTCAGCAGCTGAGCAACTATCTCATCCAGTGACATTTACTTCATCAGCTGCCTTCAAAGAGGGATGAAGATCTGCTAATGTATTTTCATTTCATCATCAAAAGAATGACCTAGATTTAAAGTCCTGAAGCCCACATTTTCTTTTTATGAGAAAAAGTTTATTAAGTAGTTATTTGAAAGCTTTTTGAAAGCAACTTAGTGAAATATTAGAAAAATAACCTGTATTAAGAGGGCTTCCATGGGATAGCTTGGTGGAAAGGAAAGATGGACTACTGTAGGGTAGCAGCTTCCATGTAAAATGGAGATTGTGCAACCTTAGTTTCCAACCTGCCTAAAAGGTATTTTGATTACAACTTAGGTTCCTTTGTGAGAAAAAAAAATAGTGGCTCTTCTCTACTACCTTGTTTTGTAGAAAAAGAAGCAATTTAGTGTATACATTTGTTCTAGCGGCTTTTCTGGTGCGAAGTTGTGCCTTACATTGCATTTCAGTTGATATTGTAGTCTCAAGAAACAGCCTCCTTTGATGTTTGCTTTCTATTTGTCATATCTTGATCTACTTGTGCCTTGATATTATCTTTATTTTTAATTCCTAAATTTGCTTTACATACCCATGCCAACTGCATTCTGCCTAGAGGGTTGCAAATTGTGCAGCCATTTTGTTTATTTATGTAGCCTTTTATTTATTTTCTTTCTTATGCACATAATTTCAACATAAAAATATAATCCTGTAACAAAAATTATTGCATATATGCAATGTCCAGTGTATTCTCCTGGTTTGATTATATTATTGTGCTACTGATTACTTGTGAATAGGGTAAGACCTTTTTGTTATTATAAATAATTGTTTTTCTTTATGCTATCATAAAAGTGGAACGTTCAATTTCTTGCAAATATTTTGTATTTATTAGCAGAACTGCATGCAAGTAAGAATAAATTTAATAGCCTCTTAAATGTTTTTTTTTTCTTTTTTAAAGCAGCTTTGCATTATCATGACACAAGCCCCGGGCCTTTGTAAAATTGCATGGTGAGTCTACATTGCTAGTATTATTGCAACAAGTAATATAATAGAAAATTAAGCCTGTGGGCTCTTCCAGAAAGTTAATTTTTCTGCCACTAGCATGATCCATACTCCCATCATTCCCACAATACTGTAAAAAGGTAGAACTCATACCAAATGGATTCCCCCCTTCTACAAATGTGAATTTTCTTCAGAAACTGCTCCATTTGTGGTTATTCAAATATCAAGTGTTTTCATTCAGAAATATTGTGAGATGTGTTTGTAAGGAGTGCATTCTCCAAACCATCCTGTGTTAAAATGGATCTTGTCACATCCACCTTAAATAAAGTTCAGGTACTCAGTTGCTTCTCCTCTTTACTTATCTGCTTATTTACAAGGAATTGTGTATTTTTATGATAGACAAATAGATGGGAAACCAAACATGATTTTCCCCTCATTTTTTGATAGAAATTAATCCACCATACAGTACTGACATTAACATCTCCCACACAGATTGGTTCACAGATTCACAGACTTTCAACCCATTTCTTTTCTTGAAAAATATGCTTGTTTTGGCAAAAGAGACAAATTCTCAGAGACTGCTCTTTGGAATAACTAAAAACAAAACCCCAGATACCACAGGATCATACTTCCTTTTGACTAATTTATACCTCCCTTAAGTATGTGTAAGCTTGATAGTGTAAAATTGGCTATATTCAAATATATTTTTTTCCAAAAAGGCCTTTCTACTAGCCTCTTACCTATATTTTGAAGTATTTACATTTAAAAGGAAAAGTCTTATTAATTCTTTTCCCTAAAATATATTTTAAGAACATCAAATTACACAAAGCGTGTCAAATGAATGAAACTTTATTTAGAGCTATACACAAAATATACACAGAGCTACCTTTTTTACAGTTGATTTTTATTTGATTAAGAGAGGATTTTCTCTCAATAAACAGATATCAACATATACACGGTCAGGGTTCCAGACCTGACATAAATTATTATTAAATTATTAT
Source organism: Thamnophis sirtalis (assembly GCF_051295495.1). NCBI lineage: Eukaryota > Metazoa > Chordata > Lepidosauria > Squamata > Natricidae > Thamnophis > Thamnophis sirtalis. Next base: position 33,859,178 of record NW_028261383.1, read on the forward strand.
TCCTTAGATTCTTAGAACATCAACAGAGAGAGGAACAACTGAAATAGCAACAATCTTTTGTGACCTATTTTCCATTCCTATGTAGGTGTATATAAGTCTCCTTGTAGCTAGCTTTAAAAAAGTGGTACATTTATTAGAAATTAAAATTTAAAAGACACAAATTAAAAGAAATGAATAAGGAAAAATACAAAGTGCAGAAAAGAAAAAAATAAGCATATATTTAAGGAATATGTAAAGAAAATAAAAAATTAGATGACAAAGAAAGGAAAAAATATAATAAAGGTAAATAAAGGAGTGGCTTCCTCCTTCATCACATATGAACAATTTTAACATCTTCCCTTAAAATACAGCAAGTGCTCTCTTCTTCCTATATCTTATCTATGAAGTTCTTTAAAGTCTAATCTTTCACTCCTGATCAGCAAAAGTTAATTAAGGGTTACCAGAGATAATACTATATCTATTTTAATCTTGATCAAATAAACCAACTTCCTTTTAACAATCTCGATCTTTAGTCCTGTCAAACAATGTCCTAGAAGTTTATTTCTTTTCATTTTTATTTTTGTCCCTTTTCACAACATTTTTCAAAACTTTAATAAGACTTTTGTAAATTCAATATAGAAAAGTTATTCAGGTGACTCTTTTAGTTTATCATTGGTTTCTCATGTTTTTAAGAGAATTTAAAAAGCATTTTCCCACAGGAAGAATTCTTATAATTAATTCCAAAATCTTATTTCTAAACATTCTGATCCCTTAGTCAATTTGAAATTTTCTTTAATCAAAGTTCCAGTCACCCCTTTTTTTATTTATTCCAAAATACTTAATTCTTAGACTTGTACTTTCTCTAAGGATTGAAGGAAACTCATACAGTGCTATAAAACCTGCTTATCCAAGGTTCCTAAGAGCAATAGCACTTAGACTTATATACTGCTTTACAGCCCTCTCTAAGCGGTTTACAGATCCAGCATATTGTTTCCATTAAAGCAGTTAACAAACAATTTCCAAAAGTGATTAGAAAAGGAACTATGCAAACCCACTGTTCTTTTGAAAGCAATGAACACAGTTTGAGCAAAGCTGGCTTTCCTGCATCTCCCAGATCTCTAAACACTCCAGAGACTGTTCTTTTGTGGCCTTCTCATAGGAAGCAATTGTGTGGAGCATCTCTCAAGTCCGTTCTTTGTCCAGAGAGGAAGTATGAAGAACTGGTCTACTCACTCTGCTGCAGTCGTGAAAACGGAGCCAACTGCAATTCACATTTCTTCCCCCAAAGTCCCTTGCTTTTAAAAATTGTGGAGAAAAATTGCATTTTGAGCTTCACCACCAAATTGCCTCACGCTCTCCTTGGAGGACACAACTAATCAGATACAAAGCATTTCCTCTTGAAGTTTAATTTTGTTTTTCTCTAAAACAGCACTCGGGATGTACCATAAATCACAGAGTCTCCTGCTCTCATTCAGCTCCGGCTTGGGGCAGGGTGGGGGGGCATTAACAAAAGGCGTGTCCCAAAGATGGAGTTATTTGAGCGAAGGAAAGGTTTTCTGTCTCATACGCTTGCATGCATGCAATTATTCTGTCATTTCAGTGCAAGAAGACCTTGCTTACCAACTGCCTTGTTTGGCGACCATTCAAAGTTAATGTGACCAACCCCCTTACATTTATGACCATTGCAGCATCCTGAAGCTCCAAGATTGCCATTAATATGCTTCATAATGACTTCCAAAAAGAAGAATTTAGCAAATTGTGTTCATGGGGTGTCTCAGTTAATGATCCAGGCACTTATGAACTCCCCGCAGAGATCCGGACCCTCACCTCTCTCCAGGCCTTCCGGAAAGCTGTCAAAACCTGGCTGTGCCGGCAGGCCTGGGGTTGATGAGTTCCCCTCCCCTCTCGACTGGTATGGCTGTGTGATTTTCGTGTATTTTAATTATGTGTACTGTTGTTTATGTTCCCTTTCCCCTTTGAGTTGTTCGCCGCCCTGAGTCCCTCCTGGAGAAGGGCGGCATACAAATAAACCAAAACTAAACTAAACTAAACTAAACTTAGAGATAGTCCAGGAGTGCTTATTTACCATCAGTTTATGAAGTACTTTGAGGGGAGGATTTGACAGCACAAGGGAAGGATAGCCAATGACTTAATAGCCAGCTATCAACACCCCAATCAACAACTAAATAGTCACACACAGCAGGTACCATCTAAATACCACACAAGGAATAGCCCAAAGCACAAACACTGCTAGAAAGAAGTTCCCCGAGGATGGGCTCCAGCACAGTCTGAAAGCTTGGAAGACTCTCTGGTCCCAGTGACTGGCCCAATTTGGATTTTGCACATTATCCTGGGACATGTATATTCACCTTCATTCATCTTAGCGATAGAGTTGCCACTTCCAGATGTGATTGCTAAGCGAGGACTACCTGTAGCCATTCCTTTCCTTCCACCCTGTGCGTTCCCTTCCCTTTGCTCATGCGAGGCAACCTATGGACCACATGGTGTTCAGCCTGCCTCTTTCGATTCTATTTCCAGAGCTCTCCAGATAGTGCATCCCAAACCCAGTCCTAGATTTTTATATTTTTATCTAAAAAAAACACACAAGCCTCAGGGTAGGTGCTTTAAGCCTCCCATTGCATTAATACAGTAGTCTATTTTAAAAGCAGGACCTGAAAAAATAAAAATAAAGGCTTAATACTTTAGCCCCCACTCCTCACTATCTCACTACCATATTCAACCTAAGATGTCATTCTCATAGAGGCTAGAAAAAAAATTTTTAGAGTATAATTCCTGACTGCCAAAAATGCCCCCCCCCTCACTTGATACACATAATAATACACATGTACCACCTTAGTCTATCACTCCAAGGTTGTTTCTCCATCCTGATCTACTTCCAAGCTTTTTTTTTGGGGGGGGGGTGTCAAGTAGAGGAAACAACCTGAGGTAAATCAGCAGCAGGTAAGTAAGATATAGAAAAGGCTGGCCTCCAACTTTTTATTGCCTGAGGTGAGTGACTTCCTTCCACCTAGTCAAGATCCCACAGGTTCCTCCCTCTCCATGATTGTAAAGCTGCAGTTAAGAAGAAATGATTCCTATAAGAAAAATCTACAGCCCTTGCATGATATGGAAAATGAACTGCCTGTCTTGGTCTAGCCCCACCTAATGTGAATAATAACTCTACTGCATTCAATTTTCTGATTGAACCTCTCTTAAAGGAAAGTAATCAAGAACACAGCCTAAGCCAGCACCCTACCCCTACATATAGGAAGGGGAAGACCACTTCCCCATCGAACGCGGCTGAGAAGAAAGTGTATATATGCTTTTGGTGAGTGACATCATGAAAGGCAACTAGTCCCATCTCATAATCCAAATAAACTCCCAATTTGCTGGGCTTCTTCTTCAGAATCAGGGGTATCTTGGGTAGGGTAAGAGCTTTGTATTGGATTCGATCTTTCCCCACTGCCCAGATTCCTTCTTCTGGGACAAGGATGAGCTTTCCCTCCCTCTTCATGGAATTTCTAGCCACCCCCAAAGCCCAATACCCATCCTCTCCAACTTCTATTTCCCAATAATGCTTCCCGGAGGAAAATCCCTCCCTTCCCAGGACACAGCGCTCCATATTAAATCTTTTAGGACTGTATGGTCGGCTCTGCCACATGAATCCATGTATGACAGTTTTCTGGTCTGCAGACAGGATCAGATCTTGGTTGGCCGTTTCTGGATCTAGAACTATGTTTGCTGAGAGGAAAAGGAGAAGTGGGAAAAGAGAAAGAAGGTGAGGACGAAAAGGTTAACCTAAAAGACAATGCTGCAATTGCCCCATACTTAATTATAATGAGAAGAAATTGATCAGCACATAGATCATATTTTGAAACAACTTTTAGCGCTTATCCCATTAAAAGACCCATTTCCAAGGCTGCACCAAGTCTCCCTCGATCTATTTAGTCCATGTTATGAATGACACTTCTCTGGACTAAATTGTGCAGCAAAACAAGGAGGTCTTCATGCCTAAACACAATAGGCTTATCTCATTTTAAATAAAATACATAATGTATTTGATATCTAAGTATATATTAAGATAAATAAGTATAGAATTTTTTGGAAGGTAAAGGTTCCCCTCGCACGTATATTCTAGCTGTTCCCAACTTTAGGGGATGGTGCTCATCTCCGTTTCAAAGCCGAGGAGCCAGCGTTGTCCAAAAACATTCTCCATGGTCATGTGGGCCTGCATGACTAAATGCCAAAGGCGCACAGAACGCTGTTACCTTCTCACCAAAAGTGGTTCCTATTTTTCTACTTGCATTTTTGCATGCTTTTGAACTGCTAGGTTGGTAGGAGCTGGGACAAGTAATGGGAGCTCACTCTATTATGCTGCACTAGGGATTTGAACCACCGAACTGCTGACAAGCTTGGTGTCTTAGCATTTGGATGATAGGATTTCTATGGAAGTTCCTTGCATAAGTCCCTGCTAAAAAAAAATGAAATTTCCCCACAGAATGTTTTTAAAGAATGATATCAAAATCCATGCATATTGTATTTGTCATTGAAAAATGCTGCTGAGCTGATAGAACTTGATTCCTTTACATATAAATATCAGAACTCAGCACATGAACACTTTTGAATTTAAAAAAATTCTTTGGAGTATGGAGTAAAATCTTGATGTAAAATATTCAGTTTCACAGATTAGCTCAATGATGATGGAATTTACATTTTGGAGTGATAATAAACACGACAGCCACCAACCTTTTTCTATTGGTATCACCATGTTCCTCCAATCTAAAAACAAGATTAAAGATTAAAATAAATCAAAGGGACAGTTTAATATTGAAAAAAATAATTTTAAAAAAAGCTGTTCAAAATTACTACAAAGTAATTTTCTTTCTGCATCATTAGAACATAGCAGGCCCAAGTTTAGGGCCTTCTGGATCCAATGATTGAGAATATCTATAGGCATGTAGTTGTCACTAGAAAGGCTTCAAAGGCTCAAAGGATTATTTATGGGACCTTGTGTTCTTCCTATCAGGTCCAAGAGAAAAGACATTGTCCAAGTCCCCACAATTAAAGAATGCCATCTTAGAAGGTGTATCATTTCTGACATAGTACCTTCCCTCTGGAACATCCTATCTCCTATGATTAAATTAACGCCAACTCTATCAGCCTGTCAGAAAGTTCTGAAGACCTCCAAGGCATGGAGGATGGGAAACTAGATGTGAGATACTGTCCCAGGAAAGAAGAATGGAGTTTTGATGCCTACGATATTTCTATTTCTATTTTTTAAAGTGTCTGCTTTAAAAAAAAATGTGAAGGAGTTAAAAAATTATAGTTACACATTTTTTTTAAATTCACCTAAAGGAGTGACCATTGCTCAATAATAGAATTACATGCTTTGCACATTGGAGAGCCTAAATTTAATCCCTTTATATAACAGGACTAAAACTTTTGTTAAGACTCTTATTCGAAACCAGGGAAAATTCTGTATGTCATACCAGATGATTGACGTAATTGGTTTGCTTGCTAGTAATTTTCTGAAGTGCACACTTCATTCCTATCAGTAGATATTTAATTTGTCCATTTCTGTTTTGTTACACTTTTTACAATTTTACAAAAATACAATTAAGTTGATATTTTTCCTTTCCCATGAAAGACACAACACAGAATCACCTATAATACCTATGTTATACATTAAAGAATGCTTACTGGAATTACTGTATTAATTCCAGTGAGATTAATATTACTGTATCTGTATTATTATTAATTGTATTATCACTGCATTACTATTCTTCTTCTCATCTTTCCTATTACATATCTCTTTTTCTACTAATGACTATAATGTGTTGCTCATATCTTTACAATTTACCGTATAGTGTTTTATTTAGTTTCCTAGTATGATTTATGTTGATTGCTTATTTAATATCCTATAAATGATCACTATCACTGTTGTATCTTATGATTTATGAATATAATTTTATGATCTATGATGATTTATCACTTATATATTTTATGTACACTGAAATATTACACACTGAAGACAAATTCCTTGTATGTCCAATCACACGGCCAATAAAGAATTCTATTCTATTAATTGATGTGTTTAAGATTGATAACTTCTACATTATATTGTGGCCCAAACGCTTTTCTCAAAAAAACAGAAGAAGAAAAAGAAAATCACTTACTCAGTTCAGTAACCAGCTTTCCTAGAATAGAAGGGGGGAAAAACTTATTACTATACTGCTGCAGAAAACATAAATGTGTTGCTTCAGTTCCTCCCCTCAGGATGCCACTATAGGGCATTGCATGCCAAAACAACTAAACACAAAGATCGTTTTGCCCCTTGCCATCACTCTGCCAAATACCAAATTACCACAGCAGGGTCTTATGCCTAATGATATTTACCCATGTTATCCTTCTCATCTTTCCTATTACCTCTTGGTAGTTTATGACTTATCACTTTGTTTTTTGTATCTTATGATTTATGACTGTAGTTACAATTTACATTTTATGATTTATCACTTTGTTGTTTGTATGTACACTGAGAGCTTATTCACTGGAGACACACATTTCCTTATGTGTCCAAACACCCTTGGCCAATAAAGAATATTACGTTGTGTTATTTGCCATCATTATCTGTTATTAAAGCCAACTGGTATTCCCTAAGTCTTTGGAGAAATAATAAGGAATAAAATAACAGCTAAACATAATCAGCATTCAATATACAAGATAATAGAAAACTAATCAAGAGCTAGCAAATATTTTTTTCTTTGATGTTATACTGTTGATAGATTGATATTGGGGGGAGGGGGAGCATTATTCCTTTAAACTAGTGGCTTTTAAAATATGATCCAAGAATCCCCTTTGACAATTATTGAAGATATTTTCAGAATTTTAAAACAAAGTCATTCTTCTCATTATTGCCTTTTATTTGTTACATTTTTTTTCATATTTTAAGAAATGTTTATTACATTTCAGAGATAAAAGTTTAAAATATAAAATTATAACAAAAAAGGAAAATTAGGGGGAATAGAGAATGTTTAATGCAGGTTTATTTCATGAAATACATTTAGGTTAGTATATAATGGGTTTAATGTTCTTTTTACTTAATTCAATAAATAAATATTCTACAAAGGCATCAATTTTATTTTTTAAATATGGTAAATATTGATAAAATAACCTATACAAACAAAGATCTTTGGGAGTTTCTCATAATTATTAAAACAAAAAGATTCTTTGATCAAAAAAATCTAAGCACTGTTTCAAACAATGGGTGAATTGGATGACCAATCTACCACTAAATGGCAGCAAAGTGTAAGGCTTTTTTAATAGCTATTGGCTGCCATCTAGTGGTCAACTATTTTATGCAACTGAGATACAGTTGTTGAGGAACTGAAATTCAATTAAAGATTAACTATGAATATCCCTGTGGGAATTGTAAACTATCCTAAAAACATAACTGAGGAAAGAAAGTAAGGAAAAAGAAGCTTTTAATGTGCTGCAGCCAGGGAAGAGGAAATTTTGCAATGGCTCATTTAATATAATTAATATTATGGTTAATATCATTCTCTCCTGATTTGTATATCTTTTTAAAATTATTTTAATTGTGCCTGCTTTTATGTTTTTTAAAAAAATTAAGTGCTATATGCTACCCATTATGACTTTCATGTAAGATGGGCAACTACACAAAAATGATAAATTCATAAATAAATTTTCCTGCTAGGCTACAAAAGTACAAAAGCTGGGTTTTCCCCATTATTTTTTCAGTTCTACACATTCAGCCTGGAATGGGCTGATCAGTTTCAAGACTAGAAGGACCATTGAGAAACAATGGCTATGGAAGCCAAAATTCAGTCAAACATTGCAGTGGAGTGTGTGGTGAAGTGAGGGTTGAGGGACAGATTAAAACGTCAGATTAAAAGAACCATGAGATTGCCAGCATAGGACACGTCATTTCAGGTCACCTCCCTGAATATGCCCTATACTGACTGCATGTAGCATCTTGAGGCAGAATATTAGGGAAAATACTCCTTCTGGAGCAGAGCATCTTACACACATTCTTAGTGGTAAATGAATGCTAAGGTTGTCAAGCAAAGACACAAGAAGAGTAGTGTGCCATCCTTGCACTGAGGCAAGTAGATTTTATGGATTTAGCCTTGGAAGAAACATTAGCCAGTGTTCCAATCTATTAAGAAACACAGTTTCCAACCAAATGCAATTACTGTAACTGCAGAGCTATCTCGCAATTAATTGTGCATTAACACTACTTTTATGCCAGTTAAAGGGCAGTTTCCTATGTACTCACTGTATTTGTTCAGTAGGTAAAAAGTAAATATAGCAAATCCAACCATAGCCATTAGGGAAAAACACAGAGCTACTATCCAGGATGACATTTTGGGGAACAAGTGATCTGAAAAATGAAAGAAGTAGAGATGAATGTATTTTAAAGCAACCCTGAAACATTGGAAAATGCTCTGATTTTCTCTTTCCTATCCCTTCTGCTATGAATGTTTCAGAAACATATGCCTTCACTGGTACCATATACCCAAAATTCACAGTATGCCCACTGATTCAGATTTAAAAAAACATTTTCCTTTCATCTTCCCAAACTTTTGGTCCTCAAGAGTAAAAAAAAAAAAGAGAGAGAGAATGCAAAGAAATATACTACATGGCCTCATTTGAAATTTTCTTCATGGAAAGATATCTTGCATCACTCTTCATTGACTTTGAGTTTGCCCTAATCAAGACACGGGCACCAGCTGCCGATTCGTCTAATTTTGAATTCAGAATTTCAAACTCATATTGCTACAAAACCCGGTTTCTAAAATACAGAATGGCTTATTAACAGTGTTTATTACACTGTTATTACATAACACCGATCCTCCGTGAGCTGCACTGGCTACCTGTTGACCTCCGGGTGCACTTCAAGGTCCTACTCACCACCTATAAAGCGCTCCATGGTAGTGGATCTGGCTATTTGAGAGACCGCCTTCTGCCAATTACCTCCCTCCGTCCCATCAGATCGCATAGAGTTGGCCTCCTCCGTATTCCATCTGCCAGTCAGTGCCGACTGGCGACTACTCGGAGGAGAGCCTTCTCTGTTGCGGCTCCGACACTATGGAACAATCTCCCCGTGGAGATTCGTACCCTCACCACCGTCCAGGCCTTCCGCACAGCCCTCAAGAACTGGCTAGCCCGTCAGGCCTGGGGATAATCTTATTTTCGCCCCTCCCGAATGCTGAGTGAATGTTGAGTTTTATTGTCTAATTTACTTTGTGCACATTTCTTTTTGGTATTGTCCTACACTCCCCTTCCTTTTTTGATTGTAAGCCGCCCTGAGTCCCCTCAGGGAAAAGGGCGGCCTATAAATAAATAAATCTACAATCTACAATCTTTATTGACTCACTTGTTATGTGAATGGTTGACTCCTTTTCCAAATCAAGGAGGCTGTTTCTAATGACACAAGTCAAGTTTGAACTCCCTTTTAGAATGAGGTCAGCTTGTACATCGAATGTCCCATCATTTCTTTGTGAATCTTTTTTTGCCAACGAAGATAGAAGATTCCCATTGAGCTCTCTCCACAGGATCTCAGGCTTTGGATACCAGCCACTGGAACGACAAACCACCCGGATCCCTCTGTCCTGATAACCTTCAATGGAAAGGAGAGGAGCAGGCCCTGATGCTAGATATGGGACAAACATGCACATTTTAAGTGTTTTCAAGCTGTTCCAAAGATGGGCATCCTGCAGAGCCAGGGAAATTTGCAATCCCCAAACCCCTAAGTTGACATTCTGGCTTCAATTGCTGGAAAAACTGAGGAATGCCTTCCTGCCATTGTGAAATGAAAACATACACAAAATAGAATAGAATAGAATAGAATTCTTTGTTGACCAAGTGTGATTGGACACACAAGGAATTTGTCTCTGGTGCATGTGCTCTCAATGTACATAAAGAAAAATAAAATACATTCATCAAGAATCATAAGTAAATAATTCATCAAAGAAACATTTCTTGATGTTTAGTAGTTGGTCTCTTGCGTATAACAGTGAATCACAGAGAATGATTAAAAAACAGAAAAACTATCAGAGAGCATTTCACCAAGGCTGCCGTTGGCGCCATCTTCCCATAATATAAGCAATAAAATAAGGGTTTATTTTTTTAAGAGAAAGAAATCTTCAAAAAAGGAAGGAAGAAATTTGAGAAAAGTTAAAACCATCATGTGATGAGGTGCTATTCACTTTGAGTTATTGTCCCATTTATTCTCTCTTTTAGCCCCTCCCCAAGTATTAAATCAGGCTCTTGGCCCCCAGAAGTTGTCCTCTTCTACTTTGTTGAAAGAGTTATGGACTCAGTTCAAAGAAAAAAACAGAAAGATATCCAACACTGAGGGATAAATCAATATTTGCTTTTTTTAAATACCTTAGGATCAGAAGATTGTCCAGTCTAATCTTCATCCTGTAATTATTTAGATTTTTTTAAATCATCACCCAGTCTCCCTCCTCATCCCCAATCCAGGTTTAAAATCTAAATTTTGCAATAGGAAGTTGGCATACTGCATAGCAGTTGTTTTTGGGTGTCAAATGAGGCATAAAAGGCAAAGCATACATTAGAACTATTATTCCGGAGAACTTTATATGTCTGGATTGTGATGAGTATTGACAACTTCCCAATTTGTCTGCCTCTATGTTTTACCTCTTAAGGCAAAGAAGTAAGCGTGATTTTTCCTCCTCCTCCTCCTGTTAAAACGATCCTACCCTTTCCTTCCAATATAAGATGAATGGTGGATTGAATCAGTTCCAGACACTGCTATCATAAGAACATGAAATGAAACCTTCCAGTTCTGATAAAACTTCCAGCAGTAGCATTTCAGATATTTCTAGTAAGCCTACAAATAGAGCATGCAGTCAACAATACAGTATGTCTCAATTCTTCTCAGCATTCACTTCTAGAAGTATATTGCACCTGAATATGGATGCTCCAATCAGGTATCACAGATGTTCAGCCAGTCATCGGTGGGGTTGCATACTTAACAAGGACCAGATTCCAGGCTTTGAATGGTAGTAAATATTTGGGATGTCACTTAATTGAAGAAGCTCAAGGAGTGATAAGAGGAGCAGTTATAACCAAAAGTAGCTGCCTGATTTTGCTTTATAGCAGGTGGGGGAAACCTCAGCCATGCAGCTGTAAGAGATGACCAGGCTGAGCCCAAGGGAGGAGTCAAATGCATCTTCAGTCTTGAGTCCCTTCCTGCTCACAAGAGATCTAAATCAAACCCACCTTGAATTCCTCTGATTACCACCTATTCGCTTCAACTGTTAGTAGTTCAGATTGAGGGGTCCTTGGTGCTCTCTGAGCATGCTTGTTTCCCTCCCCCTCAAATGTGTCATTACTCTAATTAGGTAACATCATCAGTACTCTAGCACTGATGATGTTACCAAGTTAGGGTAATGAAACGTCTGCAAGAAAACAAGCAAGCTCAGAGAGCACTACCAGTTCAACCCTGATTCCTTTATTAGTAGTTCAGAATCTTGTAGGGAGCATAAGCTTGCAAGAAACATTTATGTTCATTGAACTGCTTGGATTTCTGATTTCCCATGCCTGGCAGCAGTACAGACCTGCATATGTCCCCCTTAGTCTAAAATTGGTAGCAAAATGGTAATTTTCGGTGGCATGATTTAGCCCCCTCTCCCATTTTCTCTTCAAACATCTGGAAAATTCAATTATTTTGTGCTTGCTTATTTTTAAAAAAATGCTGACATTGAAAAAGAAAAAGCTAAGTGTTTCAACTAACCATTCTTTCTGGTCTTCCTGTCAAGGAAGTGAAAAAAAATAAATGGCCATTGGAAGAAAAATGGTTACCCACCCTGACACTATGGAACTTAACCCTTATTCCTTCTAAACATCAAGAAAACCGGAATAAGTAGGTTGAAAGATTTTTTGGGGGGGGGGGGAGAAACCTTAATAGCCCTGGTTTTCTCACAATCTAAGAACATATTGGAAGGTTGATGACTGCAAAGGTTTTAGAGTCAACTTTGATTACACATTTCTATTTTAAAAGATTTGCCCCTTACTTACCAGTCACTTTCATATCTAATGTGGCTTCCTGTTGGAAACTCCCATTCTTAACAGAGCAGTGGTAGTGTCCCTCATCAAATAGGCTAATGTTAAAAATCTTCAGCCCAATCTTTCCATCCCCAATGCCATCTTTTAAAAATTCTGTTCTTCCTTGGTATTCTGGCTGCTGCCGTTCCAGATGATCTTTGCCACTGCGATAAAGGTGTACATATGAAGAATTTGTGGAGCGGAACCAAGTAATCTCCATATTCTGGACATTTGTTCTGGGGGACAGGTGACAGTGTAGCACAATGGTCTCCCTCAGAGAGGCAGTGACTGGGCGATGTGGTCCAAGCAATGTCAGCTGCACTGTGAAATGTACCAAATGCATAAAAATCATAAATGGCCAAATCAACTGAAGGAGAATACCATATAGGCAACTCATCTAATCATGTCAAATAGCAATTGATATTTGGCTGAACTATTAATCCCTCACTTAAATACAGTGGCTTGAGTTTCTGTTGGATAATCATTCAGTTCATATTCAAATCCAGAAAGAGAAAAAACTATTGGGCAGGGATGGGATAGCTCAATAGTATAATACTTGCTTTACACATATGCACACACAAAAATGGAATCCTTAACATTTCCAGGTAGGTTGAGAAGACTCTTTTGTGAATGGATGCCAAACACCACAGATCATGATCATTGTAGTATATGTTCACATCCACACAGGACACAAACTGCGTTCCATCAAAACCATTGACTGGGACTCTCATTGAGCATCTAATGCCAGTTCCCAGCTTCCTTCAGAACTGAGCAGGGGCCCAGCGCATTGCACAATTGAGTAATGTAATTTTAAGAACTGAAGAGGTGTGTGAAAGAGATCTAGATGTGATAGAACCCAGTGCCAAGCTAGATGGACAAAGGGTCTGACTATTTTATGTCCGCTTCCTATATTCGTTTCCCAATCTCTCTGTTAGTAGGGCATCCTTGTATTGATCAACCTTCCTTTTTTCATTAGCTTGATATTAAAGCAACCTCCAATATACATGTAATGGGATTCGTTACCCATGATGATTCATTATATTATTTCTACATTTTTATAATGTGATATTTATATATTTCTTAGGTATGGCACCCATCTTTGCCATCTTTCATTCAAGAACTCAAGGAAGCATATCTATGGCATCCTCAGCCCATTTGAGCTGCCATAGCTAAAGGCAGACTGAAATCTGAGTTTCTCCAGTGCCACTCCGACTCTTTAACTGCTACACCACACTGTCTCTTTGTTTTAATGTGAGGTTATAGGGGAATGTTATGTTTAGTGCCTCACCCTCTGTGTGTGTGCGCGTGTGTGTAAAATGCTTCTTAAAATATGATATATAAAAGCAATTACATTTCTTAGAAAATACAATAACACACAAAGATCTTACTTGGATTGCCATTATCAACAGGTAGAATAACTAAGAAAGTGGTGAAAATAAACAGGAAGGAATTCATTTTGGAAACACAGCTGAAGGTTTTCACTTCTCTTGTTTTCTTATTCTGGTCTTCAAGGCACATAGGAACTGGTAGAAGGGAAGCAAAAAAAGAAATATTTTTAGTATTGTTTTTTGTTAGTACGATTCTCTTTTTCTTTAGATGTATCCATAACATTGCATGATTCAAAATGCTGGTAAATGGTAAATGGTTTTACCATAAGGGTGCTGAATAATGTGCCTTTCAATTAGATGTATTAGTGGAAATGTTAAAATACTCAATATGGTTTGGGATCACTAGGATATCTAGGATCAAATTAGTATACAATCTTTTCATCCTCATCATCAGGAAATAGTTTCAATGAAAGAGTGCATGTGGAACTTCCTGTCAAGTAAAAAAAATTAAGAAATGTAAAACTAGATAGCAATGTTAAGCAACTGTTCCTTTTTTTCAGACAGACTATAAGCTTAATTATTTAACATTTTGAGCCGAGGTGGTGCAGTGGTTAAATGCAGCACTAGAGGCGACTTCAGCTGACTGCAGTTCTGCAATTCAGCTGTTCAAATCTCACCGGCTCAGGGTTGACTCAGCCTTCCATCCTTCCGAGGTGGGTAAAATGAGGACCCAGATTGTTGTTGGGGGCAATATGCTGACTCTGTAAACCGCTTAGAGAGGGCTGAAAGCCCTATGAAGCGGTATATAAGTCTAACTGCTATTGCTATTGCTATTGCTATTGCTATTGAAAAGGTCCATAAATACCTCAATGCATTAGAACTGAAGTATGATAACCAATGAGACAAAATGTTCTCCCATGGAAGGCAAACTGAACCCAATGCACACATGCACACAGATACACATTCAGTCAACAGTTGTAGTAATTACTCTTACCTCATTGATGAAGAACACTCCTTGAATCACATCCAACTTGCTTTTCCTTAGAACAAAAGTAAACTGCACATGTTTCCTCATTACTGTAGGCACATTTTTCCTCCTTTGACATTCAGCAATAAAAAGATGAGAGGATGGGGAGGTGATCTAGATATTCTTTGCACAGGTGGACGCCACCTTGCCCACGCTTGGCTTGAAGGAGTCTTGTGTGGAGTCTTTGTGTGGAGCACAAAGGGAGGGAACTTGTCTATAAAGATCTCATTTCTCAAAATCTCCTTGTTAAGCGACTTCTCTTGTGCTCCTCATTGCCTTATCAGTAGGCAGCAGAAGGCCCAACAAAATAGGAAACAGGCCAGGTTTTAAACTAACGTCATCTTCTAAGCTAATCGCCAACAGGCAGCCCGCTCATAATGTTTACAGATATTGCACCAGCATCAGCAGTGAGATAGTTTTAGAGATCTGCAGTGTGGGAAGATGATGATTATAAGGTTTGGGGGTTTTTTTTGCAAGAGGAATCAAATTACTTCTCAATTGAAAAGACTTAATGTAAGCAACGATCTATGTTCCCACTTAGCAGGAAGTAATGTAGGCAGGTTACCATAAGCTCAGGTGGTTGCTTTCATTATTTGTCTGGGAGCAACTTTTTTTACTAGTGACCAGGTATCAAACTGGAGACCTTTAGTACCCAAAGCAGGGACTCTTTCATCAAACCATAGTCCTGTCCTGTTCTTCTGAAAAAACCAAAGGAACCATATAATTGTTCTTTTCTAGTGAAGTCCCCTCACTACTCCTGGAGAAAAGTGCATTGTCCCTATTTATTCTCAAGTTATCCTTCTGAGGAAAGTGAATGTTATTGGCTCAAGATCTTCCAGTATTTCCTACTTAAGCCAAAATTTGAATTTTGGACCAAATCCAACATTGGCTGTCCCTGTTGATGTCCATTATCCATGATCTATCTTCCCTTCCTGGCTACTCTCAGCTTCAATGTTCCCTCTAATTTATTTTCAGTGTGTGCGGAAAAGTATAATGTTTGAGTGGCACATTTTCATGCCTGAGCACCTGAATTTTTTTTTCACAGATATTTCACAGAGTAATTGATTTATAGGATCCGAATTGGAATGGAGAAAAATGGTTTTGTGCATGCGTGAGAGTGTGTGTGTGCGTGTGTTTGAGTGAGCAACAGATCCGGTAAGGGAACTGCGCCTATTTAGAAAAGGTAAACTATTGCAAACATGATCAGTCGAAGATAAGTATAGGGACAGGTTGGGCGGTAGAGAGAAAGTGATAAAAGAGTGGGAGAGAGGAAGAAAAAAGAGGGAAGAGAGACAGAAAGAGACAGAAGGAGAGAGAAAGTGACAGAAGAATGGAAAAGAAGGAGAAAGAGAAGAGACAAAGAGAAAGAGGATGAGAGAGACAGAGAGAGAAGAGAGGAAGAGGAAAGAGTAAGAGAGAATATCTCATTTCAACCCTGAGGTGCAAATATTCTCTTTGATTGGTAATTTTATTTGTCAGTTTACTATCCAATACTCTCATTTCTCCTTAAGTTCATCAAGAATTCCCTTCTTTTTATTGAATTTATCACAATACCTTGAGAACAACTTTTTCAACATAGCTTTACAGCTATTTAAAATATTTAGTAATTTAGGTCAGGTTTTCAGAACATTAGTCTATTTATAAGTCACTAAGTACAAAGAAACAGAACTCAGAAAGTTGGCTTCCCTTTTTGTAATGGCCTATTGTCTGCTTAATTTTCTACCTACATTTTTGATAACAGATATTCACTGTTGACCCAAGAAGCCCATCGTAGAAAGAAACCCTCCCTATGAACTTTGTTAAGTTTCCATGGAATGAAGTTTGATCTTTTTCTCAACCATACAGTAGCATATTCTTTATAAGGAGGATATAATCAAGATAGTCCATAATTGCCTATCAATCTAACAGTATGGTGATTGACAATCTCTTTATATTTCAACTCTAACGCTTTCAGTCTTAAAGATTTGGTGAGGATAAATCCAAAAATTCTTTTAAAGAGGGAAAAAAATGCTTGCACAATTGCATCCATGGCAGAGGTGGGTTCCTACCAGTTCGCACCAGTTCGGTAGAACCGATTCGTCAAATCTACCAAACCAGTTAGAAGAGGTTCCACCAGTGGACCCGGAAAGCAGGCCACACCTACAGAAGAGGTTCCAAAATTTTTTGAAACCCACCACTCACACACACACACAAACATACACACACACTCACAGAGAGAGAGAAAGAGAAATAAATAAATAAATAAAAAAAGAAAGAAGAAAGAAAAAGTGAGAGAGAGATGAAAGAAAAAAAGGAAAAAGGGACAGAGAGACAAAAGGAAGGAGAGAGAGGGAGAGAAAACACATGGCTGGCAAGCCACTCCCACCAGGTCACATGGCCGGCAAGCCACTCCCACAAAGGAGGCCACACTCACAGAGTAGGTTCGAAAAATTTTTGAAACCCACCACTGATCCATGGGGACATGTATATATACACAACACATATATACACAACACAGAGAGAAACAAACTTAACAAAGTACTAAGTCTGCCCAGAGTTAGAGTCAGAACCTGTCAGGGGTGGGAGGATATCTAATAGGTGTTTTTCCAGAGGCAACTGGACTTTCTGGTTTTTCTTCGAAGATGTTTCTTCAGCTCTGAAGAAGCTTCTTGGATGAGAAGAAAAACCAGAAAGTCCAGTTGCCTCCTGAAAAAGCACCTTTGGGAATTGCAGTTTAGTTTTCTCCCGATATAACAAAAAAGCCATATTCAATAATATAATTTAATGTCTGTTTTTTAAAAAACATCGGCAAAGATCAAAACATTCACTGGCAAACAAGGGACAAGAAGCAGGCAAAAGCAGGGGAGAGAGTCATGAACAACAAGCAGGAATTTATATGACCGATATGCCTATTAAAAGGACAAAGAACTTTCCAGGGTCACTGGAACAATACTGTAGGCAATTATCATGGGCAGATTTTCAGTGGCCTTTCATTGTTCCAGCTTTAAACCTTTTATGCACGTACCACAGCAGTATTTCTCATTCTTGGCAACTTTTAAGATGTGTGGAACTTCAAATCCCAGAATTCTCCAGCCAGCAGGAGTGTTAAGGTTCTGTTTCTTGACTAGATTTTATTTATTTATCTGTATCCCACCAGAGGTGGGTTCTAGCAGTCACTACTGCCAGTTCACTCGTGGGCGTGCCGTGGGCGTGGGTGTGCTTGATGCGCCACCGGGAGAACTGGTTTAGGGGCATGGCAGGGCTGGGTCACTGCCAGTTCCAGCGATCCAGGCCGCCAAGCTACTACCAGTTCGGCCAAACCGGTCGGAACCAGTAGGATCCCTCCTCTCTTACTTTTACAAATAAGGTGCTGAACATATCCAACCCACCTTCCTCCTCCTATTGTCCCCACAACAGCAACCCTGTAAGGTGGGTTGGACTGAGAGAGAATAACTGGACCAAAGTCACCCAGGTTGTTATGCTGAGGCAGAACTAGAACTCATGATCCTCTACCTTCTAGGATGGTGCCCTAGACCAAACTGGCACTATATACATAGGTAAACACATAAATAGGTCCTGTTTTTATATAATAAATAGAATAATTTATATACTCCTTTATGTCCTGTTTTCTACTCTTGAAGATCTTGTCACAGAGTTCCTAAACATCTGTTGAATTGACCACATGCCTAGAGCCACTAATATCTAGAATTCAACTTTTCTTTTGCCAGGTTTTTCCATTTCTTATAGCTCATAATTTTTTTCAGAAAAGACCCAGGGGAGTTTACAAGGAAGCTGTGGAAGGAACCAGAGATCCAGTAAGTGTTGAATGACTCTTTTCATCACTCCCTGGTATGGCAGTTGCAACAGGCCACCAATCCCAGTCATTCCAACTCTACAGTTTGTTGGTTGTTTTCAGAAGGTAGGGATGGATGTCTAATGGTGGGCAGTATCATGACAACATGACAATACATGACAATACATCGCTATTGTCATTCGTACATGACAATAGTGAAAGAAAAGCCTGTGGTTCTTAATCAGGGTGCTTGGTCTTCCTATTTAGAGAGCACTATTGTGCTCTGCAGGAAAAAAAAATAAGAATTTGTCACACTCCCTCTAGTTAGCTATGTTACTCACTCACATGCTCTGTCTCTTTCTCTCACACACACAAACTTCTGTTCCTCTGGTGCCAATTTAGATCAGGACCAGTTTGCATTATGTCCTATCTAGAATCATGTATTTCTTACGTTTAACCACATTATTTCTCAGCAATCTCTCTGCCTACAGTGGCAGAATTAATGACTCATTGCCAAGTACACCAATAAAGCAACACTTGTAAAGGATCCAGATGAACACAGCATTGTGATTTGCCAGGCTCAACGAGTGCCACCACAAGGAGAGAAGAAAGCAGATGTAGATGGAAAACAAACACACGAATTAGTCTACCAAATGTTCATCGGCCATAATCATTTTCTCAGTCAGACTTCTCCTGAATCTTATAGTGGCTGATTCTCCAGAATAGATCTATACCAGCGGTGGGTTTCACATTTTGTTATTACTGATTTGCCCTGTGCTTGTGTGCTCGCTTTGCATCCCTTCCCGTGCATGTGCTTTGCTCTCGCGCACGCCCCGCCTCAAAAACTTGCCTAAATAGGATGACATAGACCTGGGGGGTGGGGTGGGTAATTTCCACTACCGGTTCGCGTGAACCAGTCCAAACCAGTTGAATACCACCTCTGATCTATACCCCATATCAATGTTTCCAATCTGGACAATTTCCATATCTACAGATTTCATCTCTCAGATTCTCAGCAAAAACCATGTTGGTTTGGGGGATCCTGGGAGTTGAAATCTGTGTATCGAAAAGTTGCCACGCTTGAGAAACAGTGTCTCAGATTATAATAGATGGTAATATAGATGATGACGACAACAACATGCTGCCTGAATTGTTTCCCTGCACAATACAAGTTGTATTATTCGCTGTTAATGATTATTCTTGCTTGCTTCGTGGCCAGAGAATGCGGCTGATAATTGGTGTTTTGACTGTTGCAAACTATTTTGTTTCTTAAACTACATAATTACTCAATAAATAGCCAAGGGCCCTTGATATGTTTTCTGAATGGGAACTAACCAGAAATTCATGTAGTGCAAGTAATCTTTGACTTTCAACCATTTGTTTAGTGACGTTCGAAGTTACAAAATAACTGGAAAAAAAGTGATGTATGACCATTGTTCACATTTACAACCGTTGGAGCAGCCCCATCAAGGCACTATCTGGTTGCCTGGTGACATCATTCCTCCTTCCTCTGGCCAGGTGTGAGAACTTCCTTGGTTCCCAAGAGAAAGTATTTTATTTTGGCTACAAGATCTCAGCTAACTCTAGTCCCCTCTCCCTATTCCTCATCTCCATTGTGGCAGCACTGAAGCTACAAGATGGCTTTGGCCAGGCCAACTTCAGGGTTGACAATCACCTTTGGAATCTTATTCACTTAACAACCATCTTACTAACTTAACAACCACAGTGATTCGCTGAACAACTGCAGCAGAAACGATCGTAAAATGGGACCAAAAGTCACTTAACAACTGTCTTGCTTAGCAACAGAAATTTTGGGCTCAATTATGGTTGTAAGTTGAGGACAGCCTGTAGTCAATTTGAGCCACTTTGGGACAGTAATTAAAGTTGCTACTCTAAAGCATTTTCAACTGAATGGCAGCCAGCTGGGTGACTCTGGATCAGTCCCTCTCTCGGCCCTAGGAAGAAGGGACTGGCAAACCACTTCTGAAAACTTTGCCACAAACTTTGCTTGTGGTCATCAGGAGTTGAGATTGATAAAAAGACACACACAAAACAGATTGAGTTATATGCATGCATGTAAGCAACAGTCTTTCCCAAGCTGGTTGTTTCCAGATGTGTTGG
This sequence comes from Thamnophis sirtalis, assembly GCF_051295495.1. NCBI lineage: Eukaryota > Metazoa > Chordata > Lepidosauria > Squamata > Natricidae > Thamnophis > Thamnophis sirtalis. The sequence continues at coordinate 33,879,498 of NW_028261383.1, forward strand.
GACTTCAGATCCCAAAAATTCTAAGTTTCAACTAGTTGTTTTGCAGATGCAGCCTAACATAGTGAGCAACAGCTGGAGAAGTCTAAGATAACGAAAGCTCATTTGAGAACAAGTGGGAAAATATTAAAAGCAGCCAATAAACGTAGAAACTATAACTTAGAACAGTGTTTCCCAACCTTGGCAACTTGAAGATGTCCGGACTTCAACTCCCAGAATTCCCCAGCCAGCATTCGCTGGCTGGGGAATTCTGGGAGTTGAAGTCCGGACATGTTCAAGTTGCCAAGGTTGGGAAACACTGACTTAGAACACTTAAATCACCACTTTGTTACCTTCCTCCCACCAACCTCAGTCATTGTGGACAATTGGTTTGGTTGAAGAAAATTGAGAGATATTATCTAACATAGATTAAGAACACTAGATTGGAGAAGGATGATAGATAGATAGATAGATAGATAGATAGATAGATAGATAGATAGATAGATAGATAGATAGATAGACAGACAGACAGACAGACAGACAGACAGACAGACAGACACTGGTTGATATAGATGAATTATCTTAAATCTTAGTATTTTGTCTTCTAAAGGCATCCAGATAGCCAGCATAGAAATGTGGAATATGCAAAAATACTATCATTGGATACTAACTAGCTGGATGAATTACCTTCCGTTATCTATCTATCTATCTATCTATCTATCTATCTATCTATCTATCTATCTATCTATCTATCTATCTATCTATCTATCTATCATCTATCTATCTATCTATCTATCTATCTATCTATCTATCTATCATCTATCTAGCTAACTAGCTAGCTAGCTAGCTAGCTAGGTAGGTAGCGATGGCTGTGTGTGTGTGTGTGTATGTGTATGTGTGTGTGTGTGTGTTCCAGCATAACTCTGAATACCACAAGCAATTTCAACCAAACTTGGTACACAGATGACTTACTCTCTGGAAAAAAATATTATAGGGGTAAGACACCCCTAAAACCCCTCGGAATGTGTGTTTTGTTAAGATACAGCCTTTGTGCCTTAAAATGGCTTCTACTGTACTGTTGTAAAATGGCTTCTACTATGCAGCGCAGTGGAGTTGCCATGGTAACGGCTTCATAGTACTCCACAACGGGGCTCCCTCTGGTAAGGGTGAAAATCTAACATTAGAAATTACGTTTAGTCAGGACATTTCCCCCCTATAAATAAATACCTGGGCAACGGCGGGTTATTGGCTAGTTTAAGATAAAAACAAGTAAGATCTTTAGGGCATGTTAGAGCCAAAAAATATATAATGTATTCGTCTTTAAAGGTCAGCGAACTCTTAAGAATTAAGAGTTCAGAGTTCTCTGGCCCCTGAAGACTATTTTTTGCTGTGAGGTACTTAAACAGCTAAACTGTTTTCAAGATTTTGCAGCCTGATGTGAGTATGTAACATCTCCTGGAATTGCATCATCTAAGACCTCTGATCAAACTGCCAACTGCTGGTCCCCTCTTCCTTCTATACAATATTGCTAGTTAAAAAATGCTGCAGAACAGGCTGCATGGTTTGGTTGGAAAAAAGGAGGAACAGGAAACCATATCCTCGACAGAGAGAGTATTTAAGAGACTTCAGTGAAAGGGCTGACATCATTTGATCCAAAGAAGACACAGTCTCCAGGACTCATAATTGAAAAGAAGGTAAGATATTACAATGAAGCTTCCTTCCATGATGACCCTTGCTTGTGAATCCCATAATAGCTTGGACTGGAGATAGAATATGGAGAGGGCCTTTTATTAACCATGTTGCTTGTATCTTTACAATTTATATTGTTTTATTTGTTTCCTGGTATGATTTGATTGCTTATTAGTAACCTATGATTATCAATAAGTGTTGTATCCTATGATTCTTGATGAATATTTTATTTTTCTTTATGTACAGTGAGAGCATATGCACCAAAGACAAATTCCTTCTGTATCCAATCACACTTGGCCAATAAAGAATTCTATTCTGTTCTGTTCTGTTCTGTTCTATTTCCAAGGGCTCAAAAAGCTTTTTGCAGCTGTTGACACACAAAGCTCTGCATTTTATTACAATTCAAATTTCTGAAATAAACTGGGAGCATTTCTGCCTTTTACCTTGTTAATTCCTAGAGAAGCATATTGAAGAAAAAGGCTGGAGCATTATTCATTTGCCCATCGGCTCAATTATTTATTTGTGAAGTGAACCTTGTAGAGATCATCAACGACTAATTGTTGTGTGTAGATGCTAGATCATTTTCAGGCATAATCCTGCACTACAGTTTGGCCTTATCTTCCTAAGGAAACATTATTCAAAAGAAAATTTGAATAAAGGTAGAAAATTTGAATAAAGGTAGAAAATTTGAATAAAGGTAGAACATTTGAATAAAGGTAGAACATTTGAATAAAGGTAGAACATTTGAATAAAGATAAGACCATTTGTTCAAAGGTATGCTGGCACTTAAAAAGTGACTTATGACCTATCCTTGAAGTTATGACTATCATACCACCTCTGTGTTCATGTGATTAGAATTTGGGCATTTGGCAATCAGCTTGCATTTAAGAAGTTGCAGTGTCCTGCAATCACATGACTGGGGTTTGCAATCTTCTCAGTCGGCTTCAGACAAGCAAAATCAATTGGAGAAGCCAGATTTGCTTAATGACAGTGTGATTCATTTAATGACCATGTAATTTGCTTAAATGAGGAAGTTTATTTAAGAGCGGGGTGGCACAGTAGTTAGAATGCAATACTGCAGGATAGTTCGGCTGATTGCCAGCTGCTAGCAATTTGATTCACACCAGGCTCAAGGTTGACTCAGCCTTCCATCCTTCCGAGGTCAGTAAAATGAGGACCCAGATTGTTGGGGGCAAATATGCTAACTCTGTAAACTGCTTAGAGAGGCGTGTAAAGCACTGTGAAGTGGCATATAAGTCTATTGCTATTAATGACCACATTAAAATTGATTATAAAATTGGGTCCAGTCACATGATCATTTGCTTAGCAACTGCATTTGCTTAGTGACTGAAATTTCAGTCCCAATTATGGTCATAAGTTGAGAAGTATCTGTAGAAGCAATGTTGGGATAGTGGAATTGAGAACTTGGGACTGGTAGTTACAAGTTGTGGCTTAAATTTTGAGTGATTAAAATAAATTCTGAGCAATGTCAATTTTTCTATTTTTCTTTTATTTGGCATATTCTTTACGGTCCCCTTAAAAAGTGGAGAAATGAGGAAATACTAATTACAATTAGAGATAAACACAATGAAACTGCTTTTTAAAGGTTAAACTTATTACTTTGTTTTACACCTTAAAACTGAATTATGTAGGAATCATCATGTTTCCCTGAAAATAAGACAGGGTCTTATTTTCTTTTGACCCCCGAGATAAGCACTTCACCTTACTTTTGGGGAGGTGTTATTATTTTTGAGGTGCAGGAGGTGGCGATGTGGTCACCTCATGGCTGTGGCTGTATTGCAATATTTTCAGGGGGCTTATTTTCAGGGGAGGGCTTATCACACACGCTCAAAAGCCCAATTGGGCTTATTATCCGGGAGGTCTTATTTTTGGGAAAACAGGGTAGATTTCCAGCAAGGAAAACCCAATCCAAAGAGAACCACTGAAATTCAATCTCTCACCATCCTGAACTCAAAGCTATCCAACTTAAAGTGGCAAAAGACATTCACCTTCCAAGACCTATCAAACTGCTGAAGCTGCACTGTGCTTCCACAATCCGCAGAAAACAGACTGTATATGGTACTAAAAAAAATACACACATTATTTTATGATGCTCCTGAAAGCATTGCATGGCTTCAGCTTTTTATGGACCCAAGGAAGGAGAATGTCATCGGCCATTTTGTGTGAGATCATGTTACCAGTTAGCCATCTGCTATTTTAAATACTGTAACAAGTCGGTCGTCTGCCATTTTGAAACAGGCAAGCCCATTAATATTCAGGGGTTGTCTTTAAGAGTCAGATGTTCTTAAACAGAGGACTGACTGTACTGAAGCAAATAAATTTCTAGCACAGTGATGGTTAACCTTTTCCGGACCGAGTGCCCAAAGCACAAGTGTGCATGCACATGTGCCTGAACCCCCAAAATGCATTGCATGTGCAGCCCCCACGCAAGCATGTGTGGCCTCCCTGCACACGCCCCACTCCCATACATGCACATGCCCCCCCGCATGCACCATGGCCCCTGTACATGTGTGCCTATGGCATCGCCATATTGTTTTTTGTTCTGTGTATCCACAGAACAATTTTCATTGCACTGTGCATGTACGCGCAGCACATATCAGTAGTGCCTGCCGGAATCCACCCCTGGTGTGCATGGCCCCTTGCACACACCCTACCCTCTGCATGCGTGCACAGCCCCGCACAAGTGCTCCGCCCCGTGCATGTGCAGCAGAGACCCAACGACCAACTGGCTGGCAGGAGACACGCATACACGCACAGTGGAGCTGAACTGGGGCAACGGCTTGAGAGAGGGTGCTGCGTACCACAGTTCTACCAGGAGACTTCATAAACTGTTACACAAGGTCTTTTGGAAACTGTTGTGTGGAATTGTGCAATACTTTGCATGTCCTTGTATGAAAACCTGTGCTGCAATCCTTCCTGAAACCAACTCATTAAAAAACAGAAAGACAGTTTTGGATTTCAATCCTTTTGTAGTTTACAGAAGTCTTCAAAATATTATTTATTGGTCATCTGCCAAATCTGAGAATGAACTTTGTCTGGTTACTCACAACAAAACTTCAAAATTCAGAAAAAGATGACATTGTATGTCATGCTCTGGATTCACTTGAACTAAGTTTTAAATCTATTTAATCATTTACTCATTTTCTTTATTCCTTCCGTAGGGAACTAGAGTTTATAACGGTCATGTCTCCTTCTGCTGGCTTCCAATTCAGTTTGAACTTCCTACAAGCAAAGAAAGTCATAGGTAAGCTCATAGGTAAAGAAGGAAAAAATCCTGATTGTTGTTTGCTTTTGCTCTTTCAACAATTTCAGCTCACTTTTGTGCAAAAATATATTGGCGACTCCAGTGAGCTCCTTTGAACATACAGTATGATGCACACATTTCCCCAGTCTGATCAAACATACCTCTCCCATTAGGTATGTTTGCTGTCTTCAGTTATATATATTTTTAAAAGGTGAGATAAAAAGCAATAGCAATAGCCCTTGAGACTTATACACCACTTCACAGTGCTTTACAGCCCTCTCTAAGAGTTTTACAGAGTCAGCATATTGTGCCCAACAATCTGGCTCCTCATTTTACCAACCTTGGAAGGGTGGAAGGCCGAGTCAACCTTGAGCCTGGTGAGATTCAAACTGCCAAATTGCAGTCAGCCGGCAGTCAGCAGAAGCAGCCTGCAGTACTGCACTCTAACCATTGTGCCACCGTGGCTCATAAAAATAAAAAGATCATCACTGAGCCACAGTATATAGCTATATGCTTTTGTTATATTTTGTTCATGTACTGGCGAAGGCTTGATCGCTATAGATTGCGGGGAGAGATAGATTTATCTTAGAAGGGAAAAGGAAATACATCCCATTGTGCATTTATCAGCCAGTCAGTTTCTCCAAATATTTCCTCCAAGCAAATGAAACAGAATAATGTATTTGGCTAACCAGGAAACAAAAGTTAGAATATTCCCAAGACCTGCAAGACATTATAGGTATAAGCAATAGCACTTATTGACTTATAGACTACTTTACAGCCCTCTATAAGTGGTTTACAGAGTCAGCCTATGGCCCCCAACAATCTGGTTCTTCATTTTACCCACCTTGGAAGGATGGAAGGCTGAGTCAACCTTCAGCCTGGTGAGAATTGAACTGCTGGCAGCCGGCAGAATTAACCTGCAATGCTGCATTTTTAAACCACTGTGCCACCACTGCTCTTGACTTCTGCCCATATTTGAACCCACAATTTCAGGTTTAAGTCATGATGGTCATTAAATGGGTCATCATGTGACGACACCCAACTTTATTACCTTTTTTTTGTAGCAATCATAAGGCTTACATAGGGTTGTAAAAAGAACACCATGGTTGTTAAACAAATGCCACAGTTGTTAAGGGGAATTTTTTGCCAGAAGCTGGAAGTATATGCTGATTTTTGTTTAAAATGCCATAAACTGTGACCATGGGAAAGGTCATCAAAATGCACTCATATGACCATGGGCAGAGTTGTGGATCCGGATGGGGGTGGTGGTGCTGGATCCAGATGTTGCTATCATATTTCAAATCCAGTGGGAAGTAGGGTTTTTTGGAATCCATTGTAAGTTGAGGACTACCTGTACAGTACATGTGAGAGCAAGTGCTAAATTATGCCCAGTTTTTCTGTAAACCAAGTTTTACCATCTATAAGACAGTATAAACAATGCCTTACCTATTCTTCCCTTTGTGTTCTGTCCATGTTTAGGACTCTGTTGCATGCTCCTGTTCACACTATGCTTTTTTGCTGATCAGGAAAATGGTGGAAAGGCTCAGGCTTCACCCCCTGGGAAATGGAAGAAAGGTAGGAGATGGGTTAAGATTGGCGAAAGTGGCAAATGATAAATATTGCTGGGATTTATAGCATTTGGGATGAGAAGAAAAGTAGGGGTCCTTCTGCAAGATCAGTTGGGTCAAGTGAACAATAATGCCAGACAATCTCATTGCAATTAAATTTGGGTTGCTGGATATTTTCTGGCCTCCTTTGTATGATCCAACAAGAATACTCCTAACATCAGAGTCTCTTGTTGGGATGGGCGGCTAAGGAAGTCAAATAAATAAATCTATTCTGAAGGGAAGGGAAAACAAGAGTCATGTAAAATTTAACCAACAAACGTTGGCTTTTCCCTCTCTATAATGCAAACCTGTCCCAGAAAACATTTTTTTGTACTGTATTCCCATTTCACTCCCAATAATCTGTAAAAGAGGCAACCTTAAGTCCATTTGAGTTGTGTGGGCATTCTCCTTTATTCTGACACCAGAGGCTGTCTAGGACAGCGGTCACCAACTGGTGGTCCATGGAGAAAATTTTGGTGGTCTGCAGAAAAATTATTTGCATTTTTATATTGCACTAAATCAGGGGTCCTCTAACTACGCCCCCCCTGGGCCGGATATGTGCAATGAACGTTTGTATTCCTGCAAAGAATCTTGCCCTTTGGGGTCTTTTTGTGCAGGTTGGAGGGGGGGGAGGAGAAATTCTGACTTGGGGTCTGCTTCAGCCTCTTGGTGCGGGGCGTTGGGTGAAGGCTGGAGGCAAGTGCCACTGGTGGCAAAGAGCTAGAGGGCCTTATTCCAGTGGGAGAGCATCATGGCCTGGAACTGGCTGACCATCTCAGCCCGCTGAGCCTCCAAGGGCCAGTACTTGGCCTTGCGCTCCTACAGGTCTTTCCTCTGCTTGGAAACCCTATGCTCATAGTCCCCAGTGAAGCAGATTAGTGGTCCGGAGGATTTAAAATTATGAATTTAGTGGTCCCTGAGATCCAAAAGGTTGGTGACCCCTGGCCTAGAGTCACTTTGGTGAGATGGGTGGCATCTATTAATAAATAAATAAATGTGACCTTGAAATGTCTAAGATCTGCTAGGCTTTGTCATCTTAAGAGCAGTGTTTCTCAACCTCTGCTAGTTGGAGTGCAGAATAGTTTCTTAAATGGGCTAGCGGGATACAAGAAACACTGCAACAGTGACCCCAGAACTGTAAGGCACCCCAAGTCTCCTTTTTGAGTGGTCAGAAGCCTTTGTGACAATGATTCTTGAAAACTAACTGCCTGTAATCAATTACTTGCCAAAACAAAAGGGTGGTGGGTTTAGTGGTAAAAATGAAACATATTGGAGAACTGAGGCTCACAGAATTTGTTGTGTCATAGCAATAGCAATAACACTCAGACTTATATACCGCTTTACACCACTCTGTAACTGGTTTTACAGAGCCAGCATATTGCCTCCAACAATCTGGGTCCTCATTTTACTGACCTCAGAAGAATGTAAGGCTGAATCAACCTTGAGCCAGTGAAAATTGAACTCCAGGCTGTGGGCAGAGTTTGCCTAGAGTACTCTATTCTACCCACTGCGCCACCACAGCTCATATCGCACATACATGTATGTGTGCTTAAACATACATTATTATACATTTCATACTGTACATATATTATTCTTTTATTCACAAATATGAATTTTTGGGAAAGAAGTATGAGGGATTTTGTTTTCTAGAAAGCCACAGTGCACCTCTTTCCTATCACTTAAATTGGACTATTTTTAGGAGAGCAGAGTTTTACAACATCATTGGAAAAGCAGTCAGCCTTTATTGCACTATATCTTTATATCAGTGACGTGCGGTGAAGCTGATGGCTGGTGAGGCAAAAAGAAAGAAAGCAGCTTTTGCCCCCCGCCCCCGCAGCAGCTATGTCCGAAATAGAGGCGCCCCGCGCCCCGCAGCTATGTCCGACCCAACTGTGGGGCGCCTCTATGTCAGACAGAAGCGGTGGGGCGCTTTCTTTCGGCTTTTGCCTGCCCCGCAGGGCAAACACTTCCACCTTGCAGGCGCTGGAGCCGCAGGCCACCAGGAGTACATCCCACCTGCAGCAGAAGAGCGCCGGTTCCTGCCCAAGCTGGAGAGAGAGCCGCGGAGGCGAAAGGCGAAGAGGGGTGGGGTGTTCCAAGAGGCCCCCTCCCCCTTTTTGCACTCCGCAAGCCAGGCCCACAGTGGCAAGAGGCTCAGCTCCGCTTCTCTCACCCCCCCTTCCACTCCAGAGAAGCCGCGGGTGAGTCTCTGCAGCCCCAGTTCCATCTCCAAGCAACCCCGGGAGGAAACGGGCCAGCCCCGCTTCCCTCCCCGGACTTTCCGGGAGCAGAGGACCCGCATTCCTCTCCCCCTTCCAAGCCCCGAGTGGCCAGCCTCGGCTCCTGCCACTTTGTACCAGCGCTCCGGCAGGCCCACCGAGGAGGAGCCCGGATGAGGCTGGAGCGAGAGCCATGGAGGCGAAAGGCTGGCCACTCGGGGCTTGGAAGGGGGAGCGGAATGCGAGGCCTCCTCTCCCGGAAAGTCCGGGGAGGGAACCGGGGCTGGCCCGTTTCCTCCCAGGTCTGCTTGGAGACAGAACCAGGGCTGCGGAGACTCACCCAGAGCTGGCTTCTCTGGAGTGGAGGGTGTGTGTGATAGAAGCGGAGCTGAGCCTCTTGCCGCTGCGGGCCTGGCTTGCGGGGTGCAAAAAGGGGAGGGGGCCTCTTGGAACACCCCACCCACCCCTCTTCGCCTTTTGCCTCCGCGGCTCTCGCTCCAGCCTCGTCCAGGCTCCTCATTTGAAGAAGTCAGCTTCTTTTTACCACTTTAAATATTCTTCAGGGAACTATTTCTGTTTCAACTGGTGAACCAAATAATACATACATGTTGCAGTGAATTTTGGGAAGTGTTCAAGAATAACTATAATTTTCTATATGAAATTGCCCATTTCAAAATGATGTCCCATATTACTACACTTATATACTCGGTCAAACATCAAATATCACTTTATAGCTGCATATTATAGGGGATGGATGATTGGAATTTTGAATTCCTCCCCCCTGCCCCCTCCCTCGAACCCACCTTTTCCAGCTGTGTCAGAGAATCATTTCAACTCTCCTCTTGTCCGCCATGATGAAAATGTAAAAAGAAAAAGGTAATAGGCAAGACCAGGAGGCAGAGAACCATGTGCCTCCTTTGCATAAGGATTTTTTTGCCTTTTAACCCTTGCTTAATTCTTAATCCCCCTCCCACACTCCCTCACACCCCGTTTTGGGCCTAGCAGGCCTCCCTGAAGCCTCCTGGGATCAAAAATGGGGTGGGGTGGGGCACACCACACATATCCCATGCCCCAGGCATGCGCACATGTCTTCCACAAGCACAGCAGAGACAGTGGTGGATTCCAGATCCTATTGCAACCGGACACTGCAATGGGGATGGACGTCCACCACATGCATGCGCGCTATGCGCGTCTGCACACCCACCGTCCTGTGACGCTCCAGCTGCTTGGCGAGCATCACGCAGGTGCTGTACACTGCGTGCAGGTGCACAAATGGCCTAGTTGGTTCAAATGCAGGTAAGGAGGGCGGGCGGGTGGGCCCTCCGCAGCACCGTTGCGGTACGGTGCCTGCAGCTCCCAGCAGGCACCAGTATGCCCGTACCGGAGCGTACCAGCCGGAACTCACCACTGGGCAGAGAGCCAAAGATCAGCTGGCCGGCAGGAGGTCTGTGCACATGTGCACAGTGGAGCTGAGCTGGGGTGACAGCTCATGTGTGCGCAGAGAGGGTTCCGTGTACCACCTGTGGTATGCATGCCATAGGTTTGCCATCACAGACGTAGAAGAATGCAGATATGGGAGACGAAGCAAGGATATTTGTAGTCTTTCTTGGCCCTCTAATTTGGGGTGGGTAGGTAATAATATTTTCAGTGATGCTGCTCTCCTAGAATTTGGTTTGGCTTCTGATGTTCTACCTTTCTTCTTGCAGCTGATGTGACATTTGACTCAAACACAGCATTTGAATCACTGGTTGTGTCGCCAGACAAGAAGACTGTGAAAAATGTGGGTGTCCCCCAAGGTGTGCCAGATAATCCAGAGAGATTCAATAGCAGCCCCTGTGTGCTGGGGTCTCCTGGATTCCGATCAGGGAAACATTTCTTTGTAGTGGAGTTTGGGAGACAAAGGGAATGGGCTGTTGGGTTAGCCGCAAAGTCTGTGAAGAGAAAAGGATACCTCACACTTGTCCCCGAAGAACGGATTTGGCAAAAGGGTCTCTGGTGGCTTCGGAGACGGGGAATTGATTCTGACAAGCCTCACAACAGCTCTGGAAAGATTATTGTCTTTTTGGATTACAATATGGGGAAAGTGATTTTTAATCTGACTGGTGAAGTTACTACCGTCAAGGCCAGTTTCAACAGGGAGGAAGTTCTACCCTTTTTCTATTTAGGGGGAGCTGTTTCACTCAAAAATCTTTAAGGAGTTACAATTCTTGATTAAAACAAGGGACTTCTCTCTACCCAACCTTTGCAATGCCTGTTCAAGCATTTAATCATCTCTGGCTTTCGGAGAATGATCATGTACAGGTAGTCCTCAATTTACAATAGTTGGTTTAGTGACTGTTTGAAGTTACAACAGCACTGCAAAAATATAACTTACAACCATTTTTCATACTTATGACTGTTGCAGCATTCCCATAGTCACGTGATAAAAAAGTCACTTAACAACATATTTATGATGGTTGCAGTGCCCAGGGTCATGTGATGAGCTTTTGTGACTTTCTGACAAGCAAAATCAGTGGGGAAGCCAGATTCACTTAACAACTGTGTTACTAACTTAACAACTCCAGTGATTAGCTTAACAACTGGACTAGAAAGGCCATAAAAATCAGGCAAAGCCCCACTTAACAACTATCTTGCTTAACAACAGAAATTTGCGACTCAATTGTGCTCATAAGTCGAGGACTACCTGTATCATATGTCCCTCCCCATCCCCAAACTCCCAACGGCATTTAAATTCCAAACTTATAAGCATTTGTTGCCATACATGTTATATTCCTTTGCATGAACAATATGGCTTCCTTTTCCCCTTAGAGACACAAAGGTTTCTTGAAGGGAATTATGGCGAGGCCATATTGAAGGTTGTCACAGTAATATACCAAATCTGTTTAAACAATTGGACAAAAGGAATTGTACGTGTATAGTATAGCACTGCTAATAAAGTCTCAATTTTATTGCTTTCATCTTTAAATATGATTTGCTTCCAATTTATGGTTATCCTCCAAAAACAAGCAGTCTTCTTCAAAAATTTTAGCAAGGGGTTCTCTGCCCAGTTGCTGGGTGGGCATGGCCTCCTGCACCACAGTGTGTGTGGGGGGGGGGGGTTGCCTTCCCCGGCTCTGGAGGCTTTCCTTAAGCCTCCAGGAGGGTGAAAATGGCCTCCCCAGGCTCCAGAGGTCCATTTTTTGCCCTCCCCAAGTCTTCATGCACACCCTGCACTTGGTTCCACCACAAAACCGCGGTAGACTAAAGCGCGCTCGACGAAAGCGCGTACGTGACGTCATCACAGCGCGACAAAAACAGCACGCTGTGTGCGGTAAACTTAAAATTAACCCGTAAATCTAAACCTAACCCCCCCCAAACCTAACCCTAAACCTAAGCCTAACCCTTAACCTAACCCTAAACCTAACCCTATACCTAACCCTTAACCTAGCGCTAAACCTAACGCTAACCCTTAACCTAACCCTAACCCTAACCCTAACGCTTAACGTAACCCTAAACCTAACCCTAACCCTTAACCTAACCCTAACCCTAACCCTTACCTTTACCTTTATGTGAAACGGCTTGCTTTAAAAGCGCTTTTTAAAGCGCACTTTTTTCTCCGCGGTCGTATTTGTCGCGCTGCTGATGACGTCAGGTACGCGCTTTAATCGGGCGCGCTTTAGTGGACCGCGGTTTTGACGGGTCACACCTGCACTTACCTGGTTCCAAAACGGGCCACGTGGGGACTCCTGGGTAGGATGGGTGGGGCCAACTAGGTGTGGGGTTTGGGGGTTCTCCGAACTGCACAGAATCTTAGCTGGAGGTTCTCCTGAACTCCTGTGAACCCCCAGCAGCCCACTTTATCTTTTCTAGTTTTGTGTGTCTCTTGACCCAAGTCATCACCCAGTCCCAGGGCAATCAAAACATTTCATTATCCTAATAAGTCTGGAAATGAGCCTAAACACATGCAGAGTAACTTTGATTCCCATTACAGAAGCTTAGTATTCTCCACAACCAAAGTGATTGTCCTTGGTGAGACAAAGACAGAACCTAATTTACCTTGACAAGGTAGTTTGTGTTACTTGAAGCAGTGGTGAAATTCAAATGTTTTTACTACTGGTTCTGTGGGCATGGCTTGATGGGCGTGGCAGGGGAAGGATACTGCAAAATCTCCATTTCCATCCCACTCCAGGGGGAAGGATATTGCAAAATCCCCATTCCCTCCCCACTCTGGGGCCAGCTAGAGTTGGTATTTGCCGTTTCTCCGAACTACTCAAAATTTCCTCTACCGGTTCTCCAGAACCTGCTGAATTTCACCCTTGCTTTGAAGCCTCTACTATGTTATAAAATTACCATGGGTAATTTCCAGATTAGTTTGCACTTAGCACAGTTCCAGTCAACCCCTCTACCCAGATAACATCAAACACACTGCTGAAGTTCAAGTAGAAAAAACATAGCTTGATGTTTGTTACCTTTGTGTTTGGAACACTACACCGCTTCTTATTGTCTAAGCAAGGAAACCTGATTGGGTTGTGCATATGTGTATATATGTCCCTGGAGTTTTCATGGCAAGATTTCAGAAACAGTTTTACATTGCCTCCTCCCTAGGGCTGAGAGAGAGGGACTGGCCCAAGGTCACCCAACTGGCTTTGTTCCTAAGGCAGGACTGGGATTCACAGTCTCACAGTTTATGAAATTTTGCCAAAATTGCCAAAATTGAATAATTGAGCGAAATTCTGAACACAATAGAATGAAATTTTGGGAGGAAAATGAAATTAACAAATGAATTGATACTTGATAGAATCTTAATATGGTATCTGTTCTTTAACTTTTGATTTATAAGAGATATAGATAATAGCCAGCTAAACTCAGTATTTTGCGGTGTTTCTAAAGTTTAGCTGATTCCTTTCAGAATCTTGTGAAGACACATTATGATGACATATATCAAGTATGGAAAATCTATGGCCCTCCAAATGTTCATTAAACTACAATTCCCAACAGCATTGCCAATTGTGAAAGGTGTTAAGGACTGCTGTTTAGAATAACAGCCGGAGATTCACAGGTTCCTCACCTCTGATATCAGTATTCTTAAATACAAAGAATTCTTCTGAAATTCGTGAGTCTGTTCCAGTATTTTAACAACATTTAATCTTTATCACCACCATTCTATTTGGCTGATCAAAATGAGATCATCTGCATGAATAACAATAGTAAGATTTTGTCCACTACTTAAGTATCCATATCTTTGTTCTTCTACAGCAGGGATGTCAAACTCAAGGCCTGGGGCCCGGATTCAGCCCACAGGGTACTTACATCTGGCCCATGCAGTTGCCCTGGAAACAGCAAAGGACTGACTCGTGGTGCCACTGCTGGAAAAAAAATGGGCTCGGGAGAGCTGCAGGCAGCCCTCAGATGCCCCCCGACACGAGTGATGTCAAGTTGGCCATGCCCTCCTCCCCACCCATCCCCCGAGGTCAAACACAACCCTGATGTGGCCCTCAATGAAATTGAGGTTGTCACCCCTGTTCTACAGGGATCCTGGGTTTATGTAATACACATTCCAGTAATTAGGACACTTAACATCTAGCTCCTATAGTGATACACCATGCTAAATGTGGTTACTTTTACTTGGTTACTCTTAAGTTTTCTCAACTTTTTCTTCACTGATTTTGCATGGCTTCAGCCTATGCAACCATGGTTATTGTTTAATGCATTACCCAGAAAATAAGATACCTTAGCAATCACATTAAGCCAACTGAATGAATTGAATACAAAAATGAGTAATCAGTACCAGAGGTGGGTTGCTCCTGATTCGGCCCGGTTCAGGCAAACTGGTAATTGTGATGGCGGGATGCTCTGCCCACCAACCTGGATGCATCTGCGCATGCGCAGAAGCATCACACGTGCATGAGAGTGTGCGCACACAAGCGAACCGGTAGTGACAGGATTTGCAACCCAACTCTGATCAGTACAAATGAATTAGTTTAAGGTCATATAGTGATAATAAAAACATATGAGGAAGAAAAAATGCATCTGAAGGATGGCGAAGATAAAGACAGAACTGATGAGATCCTCTGATGAGATCCTCAGAGAGAGAGTTGAAAAGGTTTTTTTTTTTTTCCAAAGGACAAGGAATAAATTCACATACCCACATGGGAGAAGCAAGGATGGTTTGCAAGAATAATAAGATAAGAATAGCATGAATTGTGTTGGCATAATTTGGCCTTCTCTGTAGCTGTCCTGGCCCTCTGAAACGATCTACCCCCTGAGATCCGGACCCTCCCCACTCTCTCGGCCTTCCGAAAGTCTGTTAAGAGCTGGCTGTTCCGGCAGGCCTGGGGCTGCTGATCTTGATTGACCTTCAGCCCCATTAAGAACGAGTGCATGTTGTGTCCTTTTTTAATTCGTTCTGTCTTATATTTTAAAATTTCTTTAATATTTTCTTTTTAAACTGTTTTTATGTAAGCCGCCCGGAGTCCTCCGGGATTGGGCGGCATACAAATCCATTAAAATTGAAATTGAAATTGTTTCAGAGAGGCAGTTTTGTCTAGGGGTTATGGCACCAAATGAGAAACCAGGAGACCTGTGAGTTTTAGTCAAGCCTTAGGCATGAATCCAGCTTGGTGATCTTGGGCCAGTCCTCCCTTAGCCTTAGGAAACAGGAAACTATGGATAACAGGATAAGCGGCTTCCAGAAATCTTGCCAAGAAAACTGCAGGGACTAGCCCAGGCAATCATCAGCAATCAAGACTGACTTGAAGGCACAAACCACAAACTGGTTTTAGCTATGTTTCCTTTCTTTGCCTTAGATCAGGGGTGTCAAACTCAAGGCCCGGGGGCCCATGGAGATCTTAGATCTGGCGTGCGGGGCCACCCTGGAAACAGCAGAGGACTGGCCAGCGATGCTTCTGCCAGCAAAAACAGAGCTTGCGAAGGCCGTGGGTGGTCCTCCCGAGCTCCATTTTTGCTGGCGGAGTGTTGCAGGAGGCCATCGCAGCCGAAAACTGAGCTTGGGACCCCGTTTTTGCTGGCAGAGTGCTCAGGCCACCAGAAGCACCCCCAACATGAGTGATGTTGAGCTGGCCTTCCTCCCCCTGGTCATGCCCCCCCCCCTCCGAGGTCAAACACAATCCTGATGTGGCCCTCAACGCAATCGAGTTTGACACCTTTGTCTTAGACCTTTCATTTCTTTGTCTTACTATTGATCCACTCCTGTGCTTTGTGCAACACAGCTTCTGCTGAAAGCATGCAGACCGATGGGTCTGTACTTATGGTGTGAGACATATGCTAACCCGCCCCCTCCACTTTAATTAACAGGAAAGCTTCACGCTCTTCATTCCTTCATGTGATCAACTAAAAGCTATTGCAAAAAAAAAAGAAAGGCTTTCGGCTATCATACAGAGAAGCACGTAGAGGAGAGCATCCCTGTCTAAGCTACTGTTGAATAGGATGAAAATGTGAGGGTGGGCGGGGAATGTTTATGCAAGGTGAGTTCTCAAGGATAGAAGCGAGCATTGTGATTGGTTGCTAGGAACGGAAGCCAGATGAAGTACTTCCATTGTGTCAGATTTTGCTGTACATATAGTTAAGTCACTAAGTACGAGATTCTGTCTCAGCAGAGCCTTCTCACAGAGAAACGGCAGGCAGGCAGGCACGCACAAGTCCCATGAGAAAGATGATGACCCAGGAGGACATGATGCCTATAGGAATGCAGGCACTCGTTCCTAGAAGAAAGGTGCCCAGTCAAAGGAAGAAAGAAGCTGCTAATTTCACCACAAAGACTCTGATGGTAGCAAACTCAGTGCAACATAAGAAAAGCTTGATTCCTTGGAGATCCATTGATTCCCTGCCCAGCATCTCAGGGCTTATCATTGAAGCAATTGCGTCCTGTAAGTCACACAATGGCCTCAGTTTTGCGGAGCTGAAGGAAGTGCTCGGTACGAAGGGATACGATGTGAGGAGGCACTATCCTAGAATCAAGAGGAAGCTACAGTCCTTGGTGTCTAAAGGTGCCCTAGTGCGTATGACATGCGGCAACGGCTCAAGCTTTTTTGTCGTCAGAAAGTACCAGGAAAAGATCACCAAAATATCCAGAAACCTGGAGAAAGCTGCAAGGATAAAGAAGGCAGGGCTGTGTGATTCTGAAAAGATGAAGGGAAAAACCGAAGAAGCAAAGAGTTTGAGCTGGAAGGCTGGAAAAATTAGAAGAAAGCCCAAGAGATCCCATCGGAAATTAAAAGTAGGACAAAAGCCACCGAGGCGATCCATCAGCCAAAGTAAATCTGCTGAAAGAACACCGAATCTCTGTCAACGACCCCTTTCTGCTGCTAAAAAATCAAGTTCTGCTGGTAGCAAAAGCAATTCTGCGTTTCGAGAATCGCACCCTTCCAATCAGGGATCTGCTTCCATTTTAAGGCGATCCAGCAGAAACGGCAAGAATACGGCTGCATCTTTTTTCAAGACAGCCCAAAGTTCTCTTGACGAAAGTGCTACTAAAAGATGCAGGCCTTCAAAGAAAGGGCTTCCTCCTCCAGTAAAAGTGCAAGTCAGTCCCTACTACAAGGACAACCTCCTTGCAAAGCAAAAATCTCATTGTAGAAGGGTGAAGACCTACTCGACTAAACGAAAAAACCGTCGCCGGATCAGAGCTGCATTTCACCCGCCAAGGAGAACCTCATTCAATTCAGAAAAAATCCCGAGAAGATAACAGAACCAAACCTCAAGGATGGAGGCCTTCAAAGTAGATGTCTTCTTTGTATCTATTAGATCCACAAAACATTCAATAAAGGTAACTAAGGCCTCAGCTTCTATTCATAATGGATGATTTCAATAGCAATAGCGAGTTTCGAGTTTAATAAATTTATATGCTGCCCAATCCCGAAGGACTCCGGGCGGCTTACATAAAAACAATAAAAGGAATACTATACAGTTTTTAAAAGTAGAAGACAAGGCAAGTTAAAAAAGACACAACATGCACTCGACGTTAGTGGGGCTGGACCTCATTCAAGGGTCAACAGCCCCAGGCCTGCCGGAAAAGCCAGGTCATAATAGCCTTGCGGAAGGCTGTGAGAGTGGGGAGGGTCCGGATCTCTGGGGGTAGATCGTTCCATAGGGCCGGGGCAGCTACAGAGAAGGCCCTCCCTCGAGGAGCCGCCAAACAACATTGTTAAGTTGACGGCACCCTGAGAAGGCCCACCCTGTGAGATCTTATCGGACGCTGGGAGGTATGTGGCAGAAGACGGTCCCATAGATATCTAGGTCCTAGGCCATGCAGGGCTTTAAAGATGATAACCAGCACCTTGAAGCGCGTTCAGAGACCGATCGGGAGCCAGTGCAGCTCGTGGAGGATAGGTGTAACATGGGTGTATCTTGATACACCCAATATCGCTCGCGCAGCTGCATTCTAGACCAGTTGTAGTCTCCGAACGTTTTTCAGTGGCAGCCCCATGTAGAGCGTGTTATAGTAGTCAAGTCTTGAGGTGACGAGGGCATGAGTGACCATTTAAAGTGCCTCCCGGTCCAGGTAGGGCCGCAACTGGTGCACCAGGCAAACCTGGGCAAACGCTCCCCTGGTCACAGCTGACAAATGGTGTTCTAGTGTCAGCTGTGGATCCAGGAGGACACCCAAGTTGTGGGCCCTCTCTGAGGGATGTAAGATTTCACCCCCCAGGCTTAGAGATGGAATATCTGGACTATCCTTGGGGGGCAATATCCATAGCCACTCGGTCTTGTCAGGGTTGAGTGCAAGCTTGTTCACTCCCATCCAGACCCTAACAGCTTCCAGGCACTGGCACATCACTTCCACTGCTTCACTGAGTTGGCACTGGGTGGAGAGATACAACTGGGTATCGTCCGCATACTGATGGTATTTAATCCCGTGCCGGCGAATGATCTCACCCAGCGGCTTCATGTAGATATTAAATAGGAGGGGACAGGACCGAGCCCTGCGGCACCCCATATTCAAGGGGCCTAGGGGTCGACCGCTGTCCTCCGACCAACACTGACTGCGACCTGCCAGAGTGGTAAGAGGAGAATCACCGCAAAACGGTGCCTCCCACTCCCACCTCTTCTAGCCGTCGCAGAAGGATACCATGGGCCATGGTATCGAAGGCCGCTGAGAGGTCAAGGAGCACCAGGATAGAGGAATGTCCTCTATCCCTGGCTCGCCAGAGATCATCGGTCAGCGTGACCAAGGCGGTTTCGGTGCAGTAACCAGGCCTGAAACCAGACTGAAAGGGATCTAGGTAATCCAATAGCACTTATGTACTGCTTCACAGTGCTTTACAGCCCTCTCTAAGCAGAGTCAGCATATTGCCCCCAACTATCTGGGTCCTCATTTTACCGACCTCAGAAGGATGGACGGCTGAGTCAATCTTGAGCCAGTGAGATTCGAATTAACCAATTGCTGGAAGCTGGCAGTCAGCTGAATTAGCCTGCAGTACTGCATTATAACCACTGCACCACCATGGCTCTTATTTCATAACTACAAGCTAGGGTCTATAATTTGGTAGACAAAGTGACCTACCAAAGTGTTTTAAAATCTGTATTTCATTTAGGAGCTACTTAAAAGGAAAAGTTAGCTCTAGCTATTGCATTCTTCTGTTCCACTTGAAATGTTTTGCTCTGCCATATAGATGTGAATTCCCTCTGTAAATTACCATGTTCCTGGCATCCTACAACCAAAACCAGTTCTTGCCCATGCCCTCATCATTCACAAATACCATGAAGTTCAATTTGCAGGCCCTTCAATTATAGTGGCCAAATTCTGAGAATGCCAACCAATCAGTGCTTGCTCACTCTCTTTCAACTTTGTTCCTGAATTTATAACTCTCCTTTCCAGTATTTCCACTGTTCTGAAAGGTAGAAATTTAACCCAGTCTGTGGTCCTGGCAAGCCCCATGGAGTGTTATCTTAACAAATCTTGCTTGCACGATACCCCTGAAAATTAGTCATTCTGAGGGCTCTACCCAAATTGGGCAGCATACAAGGGAAATGGAAGCAGGAGGCAAGGGCTCCAGCAGAAAACGAAAACTGAAAACTTTGAAGTTTTAAAGAGGAATCATGGAAGCAGGTTCTTTTATGGGGTCATTCAAATGTGTTATCATTTGCTTTGCTGTATGTAGGAGGTGGGTGTGTACAATTATAAATGCTGGCTAAAGTTGCTTGATAGGACATTGTTAGAAAAGAAAGTTACATACCTGGAATCCAAGAGCGTTTCTGTGAAATCAGTTCCTCCAAGATACCCAGGTGGGGCAGGGAAAAAAAATCGATCCTCTAATTATTTGTTCAGTGGGAGGCTTCATGGGGGTTGGTGTGAATGGGACATGGATGAGAGGAAAAACTGGGGAGGGAGGGAGGGAGGGAGGGAGGGAGAGAGAATGACTCAGATGACTAGATCTTGCTTGATAGGAATGTGGGATAAAACAGTGGACTTGTGAAATGATTTTGAATTAGATGTTTATGGAAATTGTCAGACATTCAGGTCATGATTGATGTTCTGTTCTGAGTCAGAACTGAAGAAATTTCTTGGATGAGAAGTGAAATGTTTTCCAGGAAAACAAAGAAACTCCAGATACCTCTTGAACAAGATAATGGGTTTAAAAGGAATGGTATTTGTTCTGACACATCACACCTTTATTCTTAACAATTTAAAGACAATTGTTTCCTTTAGCCTCACTACTTTGCCTTGCTGCACGGTAGATGTTTTGGATATGACCAAATATTCCACGTAAGGAGGAAAATTAATAGAGTTATCTGTTTTTAACCTTCGGTACGGTAGACTGAGTAATTCACAGGTTCCAATCTGGATCGGAGACAGATTGGATCCTGCAATATTATCCTGGGACACTTATATTCGCCTTCGTCAGCAATTTTCGCTCTTCGAACCTCAGAAACAATAAATGGGCTTGCTTCTTATTGGATAAAACAGCTTCCCCTTCAGAGGGCTTTAACCAATGACATTTAAGGAAGCTTTATTTTGCATTGTGTGCCGTTAGTTGTAGAAAGGAGAGCTGTTTGTCTGGAAATGGTGAAAATTGGAGGGAAAATGGGCGCGTAAAGTTGGCTGTAGAAGGCGCCATTGTAGGTTTTTTTGGGGTGGGGGGGAGGCGCGGCGGGGGAAAACCCTTTCCGAAAAGGGACTGTACCAAGTGAATCGGAAGAGAAACGCCCAGGTTTTAAATCTAAGAGCTGTCAAGAAACGTAGCCCGGGACAAGAAAATTCGTCGAATAAACTACAACTTCCAGCTACATGCAGAACTTCGTTTCCCTGCTAGAGCGGGAGCTCTCGCCGCCGCCCATAGCGGGACCTAGACAGCAGGTCAACGCCAAAACAGCCCTGGAAGTTGGACGACCTGAAAGTGTGGCGAAATCAAAATACTGATTTGGCCAAGAGGGAGCGATCGGTGGCTACATCCCCAAGCGCTAAAACGTCGTCTTTGAGTCATAGAGATTCTTTTTAGAGCCGTTTCAAAAACTGAAGAGGGAATAATAAAGTTGCTTAATTATGGTTAGAAATCTGGTTTGTGGGTTTTGATTAATTTTCGCTTTCTGAATAAGATAATAAAAAGCCGTTCTGCCAATCTGAAAATGGAGAAAATTAATTTTTTATAGTGCCTGAGAAAATCAGTTTTGCCCGCCTTCCTTGGAATTGTGCCGATAGCGGCTCGCGCTTTACGTTGACAGACTTGTTGTAAACTAAAATATTTTAAGGTACATTAGGAATCGTTTTTCATATTTAACCCTGGTTACAGTCTTAGTCTCCATCTGCAAAATGGTGTTTTCAAGGATTTTGAAACTAAAATTTACCATGTGTTAAAAGGCCCGCCAATTTTTAAACTGACAGAAAAGGAGTCAATAAGGGGCTATTGGAATAAAATGCCTCAAATATGCCAATGTTATTTTGTTTGTCCTCTAATATAATCCATTTTCTTCATTTCATAGTCTTTTAACAGGTATCTAAATAAATAAAGCAACCTATATTAAACATGAACGAGCCAAAGATGTGTTTTAGAGAAATAAAAAATATGCTTAAACGTTGATACCAAAATTATTGAAATAAGATCTCTTGATTTAGAAAGAATGAAACCAAGTTATTTTTCCTTTGATATCGGTGAGAAAAAAATTCACTGCTCCCAAAAATGCTGCTTTCTCCCATATTAATACTATTTTCATAAACCCATTTACTCATTGCAATAATTTTAAACCTACCTGATTAATCAGCTAGCAACTATGATTTTTAAGTTCCATTCCTGTATTATAACTTCTATTTAACATGTTTGAGTTTGAGTTATACTGTAATCATGAAATCCCTTCACCTATTTACCTGGCAATATTATAAGAAAATAGCGACGCTTCTGAGAGGAAAAAACCCGTAATTGTCATTTGACACACGTTTCCTTCACATAATCAAAGACTAATTTTTTTAAAAAACATTTAAACTCGATTTTTCCGAGTACACTAAACTATTAACCCAAGATCATTCAAAAGGAATGTAGTTTACTGGTACTCTGCAAAAAACCTCGATGCGAAAATGTCATTAGCTCTTTCAGCGATTCCGGAGTGGCTCTTAAAAGAGCCTTTTGTACAGTTTTGTGTAAGCGAGGACCTCGTTAACGAGCTTTTCCTGCAGGACGTTTGTTCACCTGACGTTTCCTTCCAGAGTTGGAAGGTTTACGACCCTGGAGACCTTTAGGTTTATGAACTGCCGGTTGTTTCTTTCGGGTCTTTTTAGGCTCCTTTTTCCCCTTGGCCGTTTTTTCAGCCGCTTTTTTCGGCTTCGGCGGCTGATTCTTGCCGAACTTGAAAGAGCCAGAAACACCACTGCCGGTGACGCGGATCACCACCCCATTGGAGACCAAAGTGCGCAGCTCCCTTTTGAGGCGGAGGTTGTTCTTAGTCAGGTTATACCCAGCTTCGATCAGAGACTTTTTGAGAGCAGCCAGCGAGATACCTTTTCGGGAATTGCAAGATTCTAAAACTTGGAGAATCAATTGCGAGAGCGAGCCCGAAACACGTTTCTTTTTCTCCGTCTCCTTCGTCGAAGTACTTGCGGTAGAAGTTTCAGCAGCAGTTCCCTGCCGCTTTTCGTGAACCATTCTCACACTAGGCACTGAAAGCCCGTACTGAAAACTGTTGGGCAAGTGCTGTAAATATATACAGCCCTCGGTCTGACGTAACGACATAGAACGCTGCTGCTCTTCTCTGTTTCTTGAGGTCACTGTCGCACCGTAGGAGAGGACCTCGCAGAGTCAGTTTTCATTCAGGTCCACTTCGCCTCAGCATATCCAACAACCAATGGTTTGCATGTCGTCTTTAAAAAATAATATTTGATACCATTGCTATCTATTCGCTTGTTTCGAAAGGCTAGGTGAGGTTTAGAAGTTTGTGTGTTCCACCACACCTACTTCTTTTCTCTCCCAGGTGTAAGGAAAGAGGAGGTACGTTGCACTTAGCGGCGACGGTAATGTTCAGCCAGTTAGTTTAAATCACTGTTGGACGGCTAGAATTGTAAAGGAATTTGAAAGGCAGACCCATTCTGTCTCAGTATGGAGAAAATAGGATAGGGACATTTCTCACCCTCCTCCGGTTTTCTCCTCAGTGAAATTGGTCCTGCTTTGTAAAAGAACAATTTCCAAGAATAGTGAGTTGCGTAGGGTTGTAATCTAATAGCTGGATATTATCCATGTGTATTTAAGGGTCAGATCCTACTATGGGTATAGGATTGACACCTAAGAGCATAATTCTCTGTACTTCACTGTAATCAGTGGAGTTTAGGTAAATTAGTGCTAAGAGTATTTTCTAATATTTCACACATTCTGGATAAATTGTAGAGAAGATCACATGATATTGGACACATGTCTACATTTTAATAACAGCATTTTATCCCATTTTCTACACAGAACAACTTATACTAGAGCTTATTGAGATGATCCAGAAAGTCAGATCCATTTGTGGCAGGAAAACATACAGTAAAGTGGCTTATTTGTGATTTAGCTTTTGTGTGAACCCAGTTGTTTTATAATCAGTATTAACAATTGCCATTTATTCAGTAAACATGATAAGAGTAGCATATGTTAATAATAGTTTAATGGCTTCTGCTCACAGGGAGAATATAGATTAAAACACATCTAATTAAACATGGTTTTTACAAAATGACATGCCTAATTTTGGAAGAGCAGGCATTGCTTTGAATGCTATTAAATGACACTAACATAAAATAACAGGGCATAAAAATTAATCAATATTAAGTAAATATGCAGGAAATGAACACAACATTCGAAAAGGGTAATTTGACATTTTTGAGTAGCACAATTTTATTTCAGTCCTACAGTATATAAAGCAGATACATAAGAGCAAAAACATACATTTGTTCTTTTTTAACCAAATTCAAACAAACTCTGGTCTATTCCAAAATATTTCAGTGATGATATGAAGTTATGTTTCAAAATAAAGATTGAATATGAAAATAATAACCTTAAATAAAGCCCAAGTATATGTCCTTTGGTTTATGTTGTTATACAATGACAAAAGTCTATGTGTCTATTTTCCCTTACTATTTCCAACTTCTACACCTTGCAAATCATTTTCTGTTGTTAAAATGAAGTCATCTGTCAATCTAATGTCAACCATAGTGTTTGAAAGCTCTATATAAGCTCAACATTAGTTTGTCCAGATTTTCAGATAATGAAATGTCCAAACATAATGGGCATCATTTCAAACACTATGCTTAAACAAAATAGAAATGACCAAAAAGGGACCCCAAAATAATAGCCTAAGACTGACTAGTCACTAGAACTTAACTTATGTTCAACTTCTTCATAAACATGGATCCCTAAATCCTGTTGGACTACTGTTGCGATATACGTGCAGGTATGCATCTGCCATACTGTAACACGTATAGAACAGAAGCAATAATTAACCATATGATTAAATCAGTAAACTAAAAGCAATAATTGGCCATATGATTAGATCAGTAAGGCAAACTGTCCAACTCCAAGCGTTGATTAAATCAGTACCCTTAACACTAAGCAGATCAGCAACCACAGACTTGTAACTAAGCGCTGATTAAATCAGGGGTTACAACTGTTTAACTCTCAAACATTAATTAAGCATTGGATGTTTGCATGATGATAAAAGGTTTATTGACTATGAGTGTTCTTCGAGTCTACATGAGAGTAAATGAGTTACCATATACTGTAAGCTTGCACAATCATGATTGGTCCGCATTGGCTATGTGAATCCACCCCTCCCTTGTGTATGATCAATAAAAGAAGCCCCCAGACTTCGTTCTGGGTCGGTTTCGTCCCGAAGGAAATTCGTGTCCGAGTCTTCTTTCCTCATTGGCTTCATGAACCACCCGCGGAGAAATCGCATCTGGTGACCCCCGACGTGATGATCCATGCTGCCCATCTCATCTCACCCTCGGCCGGGAAAAGCCTCGCACCCAGGGCCGGCCGTCTGCGAACGGAGCACCCTCTCAATTCGTGAGTATGGGATCGGGTTTCTCGAAAGAACAGGAAGCGCACCTTCATGAGCTTCGGGATATCTAAATTTTCTAGTGTAATTATTCAAGCGATGGGCAAGTCGCTTCCCGTTTTCCCCTCAAAAGCATTTAATTGACTTATTGACTGATGTCTAAAATCATTGTCCAATCTACCCGGAAAAAGGGGTCTTTAAAGCTCTCCTTATGGATAAAATTGGGCACCTACTTCCATGAGGAACCCCGAGCCCCTCCGGGCGTTTTAACAACATGGCGTTTACTTATCAAAAAAGCCTAGCAAGCCCCTTCCTCTTCCCTTCTCTCTTCTTCTCCATCAACATTGAAACATGTGATCCCCTTTTCTGTTCAGGGCTCAAGCCATGTGGCCCTGTCCAACAGTAAACCATCTTTCCAAGCAGCCTCCATGTCTCCAGTGTCTTCTTCCCCACTTGGAGCTGAACCCAGAAGGACATTTCTCTCAACAATTGGCGACCCACAGATGGGACTCCAAGCTAGCCTAACAAATGGATATGGCCCAGGTAAGCCTCCCATGCCGGCACAGACCCCATTGAGTCTGAGGGTGGACTTTATCTTGGCCTTAACCATTGGATCTAGGTTTTAAAGGGGTTTTGAGTTTGAGTTCAAAGGCTGCCTGGAAAGAAGGTGAGTACCTTTAAATTTTAATTCTCTAAAGTTTAAATTTTTGTTGTTGTTTCTGTTGTTCTGTGATAATACAGGAAAACTAATTTGGCTACATAAAGGTACTTAAAAGAAAAGGGAAAAATGTTGAGGTTTCTTTTTTTCCTCCTGTCTCTTTGTCTCTTTGTCTTCTATGTGGTTTGTTTAAGATTTGTGCCTTCCCTAATTTAACAGATTTGTGCTGGGGATGTAGGATGTGAAAACCTGAGAGTTCTGTTTTTTCCCTTCTTATTTTCTCCTTGTTCTTGTGTAAATGTGTGCCTAAGTCTTTGTGCACCCTCAAGGTCTAAACTGGCAGAAATTGCCTTCGCTCAGTTTGTCCCCCCCCCAAAAGAGTACAGAGAAGTGTTTTTTTTCCTTCCTTCCTTCCCTTTGCCTTAAAGTAACAACCCAGGAAATGTTCTAAGTTCATTTACAGGAAAAGTTTCATCCTTGCTTCTATCGTGTGTTTAAATGATTTTACCTGTTTATTTCCTTCCTGAAGCATGTGAATCCAGACCCCATTTTGCATCTGTGATATCCCCATAAATGTTACCAGTTTATCTGTTTAGTAACTGATGATTTTACCTTTTTTTTAACTCTGCCTGCAAGCTTTCTACCCTCCCCAAGCCCCTCCCTTACCCTTAATCCCCCAACAATGCCTTTTCTGTGGGGGAGGGGACCTTGTTTTCATGTTTTTCAGGCCTGGAAGATTTACTCTTCAGGTGAGTAAAGATTTTTTCTTTTGGGGGAGGAGGAGAGTGTTGCCTTGTGTGTGCATGTATAAAATGAAGGAAATTCCTACTAAAGGTTTGCCTTCACCCTGAGTAAAAACCCTCTGCACATTTATCTGGCCAAGCTACTCGAAACCTGGCCCCTAGAAGACAGTTTTCATTTAGATTTTGTAACAAATTTGCTGATTTTCTGGCCACCATCAGATGAACTGAAGAGAAATTCTAACTGAGTTTCTTCCCCAAAGCGATTAAAGCCTGACTGAATGGGAAGACCTAGGTAATTGGACTTGATTACTTTGATGTAATGTCTGTTAAAAAAAAATTCTTAGGTGTGCATCTAATAACATGTAGAATTGAATTGAATTGATGTTTGATCAGCTAGCTAAATAAAGACATTTGAAGATTTAAAGTGACAGAACCTCCCCCAGGCCTGAAAGTGTTGTTTCATGGTATGTGTGCATGTGTGTGTGTAATCATTTTCAGAGCTGGAGGGAAGTTGAGATTTCTTAATAATAGAAAGTGGAGCTCATTGGCTTATGTACAGCTCCCTGAAATACTTGTAATAACTGCTTTGTATGAAAGAAGAATGAAATGGGATATTTTTGTGTGTGAAATTAATTTACACAAGCAGTCTGATTGCAGTGCAAATGTACAGTAAGCTGCAAGATTGTTTAATGGTATGTGTGTGTATGCTTGTGTGTTATCATTTCCAAACCTGAAGGGAGGGTGAGATCCTCTAATAAATAAAATGAAGCTTGGTGGCTTGTGAAAAAGCTTCCTGAAATAATTATAATGATTGGTTGGCATGAGCAAGCATGATTGCAGTATGAATGTATATGTCCCCGAAAGTGATAACTGAAGAGATCCAAAGACCTGTGATTGCCTGTGTGAAACCCCCCACCCTTTTTTCCCCCTCTGGGTCATTCTTTGGAGGGAAGCAGGAGAAATGGGGAGAGTGTGTGTCTGCTCATTTACAGTGAACGTGTGTATGAGATACCTGTGAATGCCTCTGTGCATTCCCCGCCCCCTTCTTTCCCTCATTCCTTTTTGAGTCATTGAAGGGGGGCTGAAGTTTTCTGCTCATTTTAACTATTTTTTTTCCTCTCTCTTCTGAGAAATTTGGAGTAAATGGGTGACTTGCTCCTTCACCTTTACCTTTTACTATTATCTTTTCATCTATAAAAGTTATGCAGTTACATTTCCTTTTCTGCTCTGAATGCAATTTTGACTTTTTCTCTTTTCCTTCTGGAAATTTTTGAGGTTTAAAATGCTTAATTAAACCTATAAACAGAAATGATTTTGAGATATTTTGCTTACATTTGTAAATGTTTTAACATACTTGATGAGGATTTGCTTCCATCTGAATGGAATCTAATATTTTGGAGCGTTGACTCAAAGTACCTCTTTTTTTTAATTGCATTTTTTAAAAGCTGTTTTTCTTCCCTTTCTCTTCTACATCTGAGTGCATTTTTAAAAGCTTGTGAGTCAAGGTACTCTACCCTATGATATTTTGTTTGTTTGTTTGCAACACAAGTTGTTGTCTCTTTTGAAAATTTACTCATCTTACTGCAAAAGTGTTTCAATCATAGAAGCAATGGGAATGTCCTGTTCCATGAAATTTACATCATTTACATTGTCTGCCTTCTGGAATAATGTTTGGATTTCCACAATTGGACAGAATGGGTGAGATTCCACAACATGGGACTAAAGATAAACATTAACATTTGAATTGGCTGCTGGTGATTGCATTCTGATAAAACCTGACATGAGGAGAAAAAA
This sequence comes from Thamnophis sirtalis, assembly GCF_051295495.1. NCBI lineage: Eukaryota > Metazoa > Chordata > Lepidosauria > Squamata > Natricidae > Thamnophis > Thamnophis sirtalis. Next base: position 33,907,901 of record NW_028261383.1, read on the forward strand.
AACTTAGCCAAGCCTGGGACAGACTCTACCTGACTGACCACTCTTATCAGCAAGCTAAGCCTAATGCCATCCAGCAGATATGAAAGAATGGACCCTGAGATGGAGAAGTAAAGACCAAAGGACTTTCTTCCATCCCCAGAAGTCAGCTGTAAAGACTATAGGGAAGGGTGAAAATTGATCCTAAAGTTTTCTTTCTTTGCCTTCTTCACAGAAATTCATTGTAAGGTTTCTTTCTTGTCTCATTGATATTGTAATCAGTTTTAATGTATTCCTGTAAGAATTGTATTTTGAGAAGGGCTAGCACAGCAATTCTGAACACCTTGGATTTATGTCTAGTGGGAGGGAAAGTTTGTCAAAAATGTCTGTATTTTCTGTATTGTAGAAGCAGCTACGCACGCACACACACACACACACACACACACACACAGAGAGAGAGAGAGAGAGAGAAGAGCCTATTCAGAATTAGATTGAAACTATCTCTTCCACACACAGTTTTTGCACATTAGCTAAACTCAATTTGGCCTCACTAAAATAAAAGCCAGGGCAGGTTGAAGAACCATCCCTTTTAAAATGGGCAGCCTATACCTTAAAGGGAAAGCAAGGCTGTGAATTTCTGCTTGTTTAAAACCTGTCTGGAAGCTCATATAAAATAATATCTGATACTAATTGGCATGGAAAATTGAACACTGTAAATTTCTTTCCAGAAATTAGTGCCCTGGTTGCTAGACCTTCATGGTTGAAAGCTATCTGGGAGCCACTGAAGAGATCCTTCTAGTGTCTCTCTCAATGCTTTTTCATCAGATCTCCCTGATCTGACCAATTTTAATCATTTGTCAAACACATGTGCATTCCACTCACATGTTTTGAAGAGAAAACAAAAGAAAGGGGAGTATGTAGGAAATTTAATCTTACAAATTGCTGTCTTCAAATTGATTCAACTGGCAAGGTTGTGGCCAATCTCAGTTGCAGAAATTGGTTCACGTACCCGTGCAAAAGTGGACAGGATTAATGGATGATGCAGGCTTCCTGGGAGGAATTTTTCGCAATTGGAAACAAGCCGCCTTCATGGCAGGCATGGCGCTCCTAGGGTTTCTCCTTTTACCCTGTTTAATCCCAGTGCTCCGAATCATCATTCAGTCCACAGTAGAAAGTATGACACAGGACAAAAACATTAACACAGCAATCTTTGATTCACAACACAAAGCCCTGCTAACAGCATTCTCTGATGAAGACCCAGAGAAAAACGATACTCCCTTCTGACTCCTCAAAATTTAAAACAAAAGGAGGAGATGTTGCGATATACGTGCAGGTATGCATCTGCCATACTGTAACACGTATAGAACAGAAGCAATAATTAACCATATGATTAAATCAGTAAACTAAAAGCAATAATTGGCCATATGATTAGATCAGTAAGGCAAACTGTCCAACTCCAAGCGTTGATTAAATCAGTACCCTTAACACTAAGCAGATCAGCAACCACAGACTTGTAACTAAGCGCTGATTAAATCAGGGGTTACAACTGTTTAACTCTCAAACATTAATTAAGCATTGGATGTTTGCATGATGATAAAAGGTTTATTGACTATGAGTGTTCTTCGAGTCTACATGAGAGTAAATGAGTTACCATATACTGTAAGCTTGCACAATCATGATTGGTCCGCATTGGCTATGTGAATCCACCCCTCCCTTGTGTATGATCAATAAAAGAAGCCCCCAGACTTCGTTCTGGGTCGGTTTCGTCCCGAAGGAAATTCGTGTCCGAGTCTTCTTTCCTCATTGGCTTCATGAACCACCCGCGGAGAAATCGCAGACTACAACTTCCATCATTCTAGAAATCTTTTAAGTGAAAATTAAAATCTAAAATCGACTAACATGTTATTTCATCTCCATACATCCTTACATTCCTATTGATTTCAAAATTTGTAGCATTTACTCCAAGGTGGGTATAAGATTGCATACGTTCCCAAACAAAATTATGAGAAATGAATATATCATATATAAATACATCTTAAGTTTTTAATTACATTTGACTATAAGAAATAATAAATGGAGGCTTAAATACCAGGCAGATCTTTTTTAGATCAATTCTTACACTGCATTTCATTTTTACACTTTAAATCCAAATTTATGGATTTAACTGTCAGATTTCAGAATAAAATATGAAAGAAGCAGTACTGATATTGCTTAATAAATGCACAAACCCAACAGTTTTTTTAGAAGCGAGCAAAATATGTTTGCCTGAATTTAATATGATTATGCATGGATCTATTCAAATTAATCTATAAAACAAAAACTCTTGGGTATATACACGTATGCCTCATTTCAAACAAGGGGTCTTTTGTGTGTGAGGTGAACTGCTAACACTACAGAAATCCAATGCTGTGTGTGTGGCGACCTGCTTTGCCTGATAATCTTATAGTATAGCCTTTATTGTCATTGTCCATTATGTATACAATGAAATTGGTTTTAGCCTCACTGGTACAATCCATGACAACAAATGCAAACAATATAAATAGTATAAAGAATAATCCCTATGCAAATGATAAGGAAAGAAAAAGAAAGAAAAAGAAAAACTAGTCATACGTTTCCGCATGTGTGTGGAGTAGAGCATGGAAGAAATCCCACAACTCAGCAGAAGTTTTCTTGAACTGAATCACTTTACCAGAGCTATAGTGAGGGATGCTCACAGGAATGCTGTACTGAGTATGAGTACTTTGAAAATAATTTGGAAGAAACAGTTATTTTACCCAAGTCTGACGGCATCTCCCTCCGCTTCTTCTCTGGAGCAGCCCAACCAGTGGTGAAATTCAATTCAATAAATAAAAGTAGGGTAAAATAAATAAACTATAAGCAAGTTAATTATTTGCACGTGGGTGTCAACTCTTAGAGACCAAAGTTTTCCTCGACTAAAGTGTTTCCCCCAAAATAAGACAGGATCTTTTCTTTTTACCCACAAAATATGGCTTGGGCCTTATTATCAGGGGAGGGCTTATTGTTTTGGGGTTGCCGGGTGGCTGCTCTCTTGCGAGCACAAAGAGCCAGGCACAGCCTCATGGGCGAACGGCTGTGTTGCGCTGTCACAGCAGCGCAGCACAGCAGCCATGAAGCGACCACACTCATGAGCAGCCACCTGGCAAACCCCCTTTCAAGCTGGGCACAGGATCATTCACTGACCTAGGGGTGTTACCAAGCCACGTGAGCGCCTCTTCGCCGCCACCTGGCTTTCATGGTTTGGCGCTTTCAAAATGCCAGTGAATGGTGCTCTGCACGGCCGGAGAGGGCAGTTGCGCGAGCGGCTGTTCTGCTCCTGCTCATGTGCCTCCCAGTCTCACAATGCCCTGGCTCAACTCTCCCTGCAGAGCCAGAGTACTTCCGCTGCCGCCGCCACCATCCCAGCATGACTTTTTCGGCGGCTTCCAAACCGACTCTTCTGGCAGTGGCCGCTCTGGGCATATGCTCTATGGTTGTGGGCCAGCTGACTGCAGAGAATACCCCCAGTGAATGGCTCTGTGCCCGACTGGAAAGGGGGTTTGCTGCTTGTGGCTGCTTGTGAGTATGGTCGCTGCTGCAACAGTGCAACACAGCTGTTCACCCCTGAGGCTGTGCCCGGCTCTTTGAGAGCCCGCTCATAAGAGAGCAGCTGCCCGGCAACCCCCCTCTTCAGCTGGGCACAGAGCCGCTCACCAAACTAGGGTATCCCGAAGGCGCCAAGCAAAGTGATCACCTTCGCCCCTCCCTGGTTCCCGCGGCTTGGCACCTTTGGGATACCGCTAGGTTGGTGAGCGGCGCTCTGCCTGGCCGGAGGTGGGGGGTTGTCCAGTGGCTTATTTGCAGGGGAGGGCTTATATTTTGGCCCACCAGAAAAATGTGGCAAGGCCTTAGTTTCAGGACAAGTCGTATTTTCGCGGAAACACGGTATATTTTAAAAACATTACAGAATAACAGAGTTGGAAGGAACCTTGGAGGTCCTGTAGTCCAACCTCCTGCTCAGGCAGGAAACCCTATACCGTTTCAGACAGATGGCTATCCAACATCTTCTTAAAGACTATAACAACGATGGCGAACCTTTTTTGGCTCGCGTGCCATAAGTGGGGGGAGTGCAGGGTGTGTGTGTGTGCGGGCGTGCTGCACCCATAATGCAATGTGCGCATGCACTCACTACAGGCATGACCCTCCATTTTTTGCATGCTTTTTTCGCCCTCCCCAGGCTCCAGAGGCTTTATCGGAGCCTGGGGAGGGAGAAAACAGCCCCCCGCCTCCCCAGAAGCCCTCCGGAGGCTTCGCGGACCTTCAGGAGGCTTCCCTGAAGCCTTTGGAGCAGTCAAAACTACCCTCTAAGCAAACTGGAAGTCTGTTCCTGAACTTTCGGTTTGCCCGTAGGGCTGGTTTTTTGCGCTCCGGAGGCTTCAGGGAAGCTCATGAAGCCTCCAGAGGGCCTCCAGGGGAAGAGGCTCTTTTCGCCCTCCCCAGGCTCGTATCAAGCCTATGGAGCCTGGGGAGGGCGAAAAATAGCTTTAAAAAAGGGTGAACTCAGCTGGCCAGCGGGCGCATGCGCGCTGGCCAGCTGACAGGGCAGTGCTTTGCGTGCCCTGACAAATGGCTTCACGTGCTTCCTGTGGCACGCGTGCCATAGGTTCGCCATCATTGCCCTAGAACATTTCAGGCACTGTTGACTATGTGTCAGAATGGTCAAACAATTGGCAACTTCAAATCTCAACTAATAAATGCTCTGTCTTACACATTGGCAAAAAAAATCAGAACACAAAATACAAGCTGGGTAGACACAACCTTGTAGACGACCTTCATTCTGTCAAGGACCTTGGAATACTCATATCTAATGATCTAAGTGCCAGAGCCCATTGTAACAATATTGCCAAAAAGGCATTAAGAGTTGATAATCTAATCTTGCATAGCTTCTTCTCTGGTAATATTGTACTGCTAACCAGTGCATACAAAACATTTGCTAGACCAATTCTTGAATACAACTCATCTGTCTGGAACCCCCACTGCATATCAGACATTAATACAATTGAGCAAGTCGAGATATTCCACTCTTCTGCTTGCAACAGAATATCTTATGCCACCAGACTTGAAATTTTGGGCTTTGACAACTTAGAACCATGCCGCCTTCAGTCTGACCTAAGTGTAGTACATAAAATTATCTACTACAATGTAATGTCAATGACTACTTCAGCTTCAACCACAACAATACAGGAGCACACAATAGATACAACTCAAGGTAAACTGCTCCAAACTCGATTGCAGAAAATACGACTTCAGCAACAGCGTGGTCAATGCCTGGAATGCGTTACCTGACTCTGTGGTTTCTTCCCCAAACCCCCAAAACTTTAACCTTAGACTGTCTACTATTGACCTCACCCCTTTCCTAAGAGGTCTGTAAGGGGGGTGCATAAGTGCACCAACTGTCCCTGTCCTAATGTTTCTTTTTATTCGTACCCATTTCATGTATCCAAAATCATGTTAATACTTATATCTGTTATGTAATACATGTTTGACGAAATAAATATAAAATAAAATGGTTGTCCAATCTCTTCTTAAAAACTTCCAGTATTGGAGCATTCATAACTTCTGGAGGCAAGTTGTTACACCCATTGTTCAGTCAAATGGCAACACTTCCACATTTTCCTGGAGAAATACCAGAATGTGGGGTGCCACCACCGGAAGCTATTTTATTTTTGAAGGTACACGGGGAGTTTAATGACCTGAGACTAGATTGCAAATCCTCTTTAAGCATTACTTCTGAACCAACATAGATTAAATCTATACAATAATGCTATTTGAAGATATGAACTCTCTTCAAAATTAGCCCTCCTAAATTTCTGTCCCTAAACGAGGCCTGGAAAGGATCAAACAATAACTTTTTTCTGCAGCAGGAAGTTTCTCCGAAGTTTTGTCCGCCAGTTAACAATTACTGTATTTTATACGTTGCAGTTCTTAAGAAGCGATCAAAATCTCGCCACAGGCAGAGAAATTCTGCCGCAAACATCGCGATAAGTGAGATTCTAGCGCGCTAATTATCCGACTACAACTTCTACAGGCTTTATGGGAAGTCAACCGCTACCGGTTGATAAATCAAATATACCGACGTACACATTTTTGACTAATAGTGAAGTACTAGTTTTCTGCTAATAACGAAGTATCTGTTTTTATAAAATTTCCAGCTTAAATATGCAGGCGATCTCTGGAGGCAGCCATATTGTACGGGCCCGGCAACGGAACGCGTGAAAAGAAACCACTTCCGTTTCCGGAAGAAGTTGCTTCTTCCTTTCTCTCTGTAGGCCTGGGCGAGTTGGCAGGTCCGGGCGAAGGGCCTCCGCTGAATCCGACATCATCCTCCGTCCGCCGCGGGAGCTCGAGGTCTCTCAGCCGCCGCCATGACGGAGCAGATGACCCTGCGTGGTACCCTAAAGGGCCACAACGGCTGGGTGACCCAGATCGCCACCACCCCACAATTTCCAGACATGATCCTCTCCGCCTCACGCGGTAAGGTGGAGCAAGATGGGCCAGTCCACTAGGGGGGCAGAGAGGGCCCAAAAAATAGACTGGGAGAAACCATGACGGGGAAGAAGCCGTGAAAGATAGATTTTTTTTGCATGGGCAACATGGCTTGCACGACCTGCTGAATCGGGATTTTGGTGGGGAGGAAACTGCTCGCGTTTGGGTAGAGGCAATTTAGAGGAGAAACCATGGTGTCTTAAGAAGGGGGGGGTAGGAAGAGGATTACAACAACCCGAACAATAAGCGATTGTTGAGTTCAGAATGCGGGATGGTTGCAAATCTTAGGGAAGAGACGTCCGTCCCAATGATTACATCTGACATTGTCTGCTGATCTTTTCAATGAGATCTGAAGACACGTCCTGCAATTATGATGGGACAGGAGAGGATCAAGAAAGAAAATGGGCAGCGGCCCACAATTCAAGAAGATGTGGCTGTTAGCAATCTAAGGCTTGTGCATTAGTGCAGGGAGGAAAGATTTTCGGGCTTACAAGGCATTTTTTTAAAGTTGGAATTCCAAGGGGTATGGGCAAAATCCGGGTGTGAAATGGTAAGCTTCCTGAGCATGTGCTTAGCCCTAGTAATTTGTGATCAAGTGCAGAATTGAATCGACAAGGATTTTCATGGACAAATCTGTTCCAGGTGTCCTCCCCCCCCCATTATATAGCAACTTTCTTAGTGGTTTGCTATAGAAAGCTTTATTTTCCAGTTCCAGCAATTATCAAACAACTGAGATCACAAGTGTTTACTGAGATCACTGTGTCTATTGTCCTGTCCTGGATTACAGGAAAACTCCAGTGAGTATTTCATATTAGGCAACTCCATTTTAGGATAATTCATTTCTCGCTTGAGAGCAACTGAAGTTATATCCTTGGAGGATTTACAATAAGTATGCCTCTCCTCCAACAAAGGAACCTCTTTGACACTAGGTTATAGCAGTGTTTCTCAGCCTTGATGGCTTGAAGATGTGTGGAGTTCAACTCCCAGAATTCTCCAGACTGGGGAATGATGGGAATTGACCGATCCATACATTTTTGAAGTTGACATAGTTGAAAAATAATTATTCATAACTCCCTTAAGCATCAAGCTTTGTTCAGTGACTTTGGGCCAGTCACTCTCCCAGCTAAACACACCCCATAGGTTTGTTGTAAAGAAAATAAGTTGCTGGAGAATTAGTTAGAATAGAATAGAATTCTTTATTGACCGAGTGATTGGACACACAAGGAATTTGTCTTTGGTGCATATGCTCTCAATGTACATAAAGAAAAATAAAATAATACATCAAAAATCATAAGGTACAAGGTTGCCACCTTACCTTATATATTTCAAAGAGCTGAATAAAAATATAGTAACAAGAGTTTAGACAGCTGCAAAGATGGAAGTCCAAAAAACTGCTATTGAGGGTGTTTTTCTATGTTTTTATAATGCACAAGAGGAGGATGAAAAAGAGGACACTTTCACTGCAATGTAAGGAATGAGAGTTTCTTCTGCCCTGGATGTTAAGTTTTGCTGATTGAATAAGTAGGGATGTACAAAGACTTTCGAATATGAAAGTCCTTGATTAATTCATGTTGAAAATGAGATCAAGATAGCTTCTATTTAGAAAATCCCTAAATGGTTAAAGTCACCCATTTTTAGTTGAAGTTGCTTTAACTAGCCTTCTACCAGCAATGCATGGGAAAAGTCCTTTCCTGATCAAGGGGAAATCTTAATCCACTAAAACTGCTGTACTTGAAGCATGGACTGTGGAGTACCCATGGGCTTTGTTGCCACCCTGAGAATGAAGCTTGGGAACAGGTTGGCATTCAGGACTGAGGATGCAGAAGGTTGTGGGCAGAGAATCCATTGTTTTGCTTTTGGGGGTAATTTTCCTGGTTCGAGATTTAATGTAAGTAACCTTTTGTGTTCTCTTACAGATAAGACCATCATCATGTGGAAGTTAACAAGAGACGAAACGAACTATGGGATTCCCCAGCGAGCCCTACGAGGCCACTCTCACTTTGTGAGTGATGTGGTCATCTCTTCAGATGGGCAGTTTGCCCTCTCCGGCTCTTGGGATGGCACCCTGCGCCTCTGGGATCTTACTACGTGAGTGCAAGTTGTAAATAAACTTCTTGTTTTCTATTTTCTGATTGCTTCCTGCACTCCCAGTGATTAAATCTGATAGTACATATCTAAAGACTCCACTCAGCTTCACTGATATATGTTGCCATTGTAGCAAGAGGAGAAATAATTTTGATTTGTTTTATATATGTTGCATAATTCAAGTTCTAAGTAGCCTGAAAAGCAATACTGTGACAATGTATTGATAATAAATTAAAACCCCTAGGGATGAGTTTGGCCTTCACTTAGCACAGTACTAGGGTTTGCTCTTTAACAGTGAAATGATGAAGAACAAAGTTTTGTCTATCAAGGGCTCCTCCTCTAGCACATTCCAGTACAGGAAAATAAAAGTATCAAATTGACTTCCTTTTAGAGGCACGACCACTCGTCGTTTTGTGGGCCATACCAAGGACGTACTGAGTGTGGCCTTCTCTTCCGACAACCGCCAGATCGTCTCAGGTTCCAGGGACAAAACCATCAAACTCTGGAACACCTTAGGTGTCTGCAAGTACACTGTGCAAGTAAGCCCCTTCTTCCAGTTCTTGGATTGGATGCTCTTAACGTTCAATTAATGTGAGTCTTTAAATTAGGTGACACTAAAGTTGGTCTCTAGATACATTTACTATTGGTTCACGACCACATCTGACCTGTAAAGCATCAAAAAAAAAATAGCTGTTAATAGAAACAGGTCTATTCAATGCAGAATCAACCAAGTGAAGTCATATAACATTTCCTCAAAGGCTTCTCTGGGATATATCCTAGGGGGGAGAAATTTCGTTGGCATTTAAGTGGGGTGTTTTTTGAGAAGGAAGTGTGATGCTTTCAGTTAATTTTCAGTCATCTTTTAGTTAATATTTGTGTAGTGCTATGTTTACTAGAATTTCATAGGTAAGGATGTGCTACCACTTGAGGAATGTATTCATTATAAATTTCTACCACACAGAAGGCAGGAATTGCAGGAGCAAGTGTAATGGGAAGAGAATGTTGAAATACAATTAATTACTTGATAAGACATACAGTTTAAAATAATGAAACAGGTGGAGTTAAAAATGATAGCTTTGTTAATTTATAGCAATAGCAGTAGACTTATATACCGCTTCATAGGGCTTTCAGCCCTCTCTAAGCGGTTTACAGAGAGTCAGCATATTGCCCCCAACAATCTGGGTCCCCATTTTACCCACCTCGGAAGGATGGAAGGCTGAGTCAACCCTGAGCCGGTGGGATTTGAACCGCTGAACTGCTGATCTAGCAGTAGCCTGCAGTGCTGCATTTAACCACTGCGCCACCTTGGCTCTTATTTGCTAGTGAACTAGCCCCAAAGGATTGCTTTTCCATCCTGCTCTTTTTCTCTCCCATAGGACGAAAGCCACTCTGAGTGGGTGTCTTGTGTACGCTTCTCCCCCAACAGCAGCAACCCCATCATTGTTTCCTGTGGCTGGGACAAGTTGGTTAAGGTGAGGGGAATTTATGCTTGGGGATCTTCAGCCAGTGCTCCTTTTATTTGGCCATCCCCCCCCCCCCCAATCCATGAAATTGTGAAAGAGAGACTCCTTGCAGATTTATAAACAATGTAGAATCTCTTGAATTCATCTGTTATATATCAGAGGAGGGAGGCTGGAAACAAACAGGTGGGGAAGTACAATGATCTTCTAAATCTATCAGATCTGTTGAAGAGGTACAACAGATCCGTTGAAAAAAAGTAAAAATTTAAAAATAATAGCATGTTCCATTATCCTCCAGGAATAAATGTTTACAGATTCCTTTTTTGTTAATCTTAAATAGATTTGAAACTCTTTTTGGGGTGCAATTTTCTTCACTTGAAAAGTTATCTTGGAAGGTGCTGGATTTTTTTTTTTTTTTTTTTTTTTTTTTTTTTTGCATGAAGGCAAAACTAAGGCATCTCCAAAATACTTTGCCTACTGACAGTCATTTATATTATTTTATTTCTTAAATGCATAAATTTCTAAAATGCATATGCTACCCATTGCATTGTTGCAGCAACTCTGGGTGGCTTACAAAATATTAAAAGACAATGCAGAATGATTAAAATTAATAAAAGTTAAAAAATATACTGCGTGTCTGCTTTTCTTCATGCCCTGAAATTAGGAATAAACCTTCCTTATGTTTCCTCCGACTTGTAGGTCTGGAACTTGGCCAATTGCAAGCTGAAGACTAACCACATTGGGCACACTGGCTACCTGAACACAGTGACTGTCTCTCCTGATGGGTCATTGTGTGCTTCCGGTGGCAAGGTAAGTCAGTCTGGTGATTTAAAAGACCACCTTGTTTTCTCCTTTTTCTTCCGATTTTTAAAAATGGGAATTCTAGTGAAAATTGGTTAGACAGATAACTTTCTACAGAGATGAAGAATCTAGCTAAAACTTACAGCCTATCCCTGTTTGACTCAGGAAATGTAAGGATAAAGTACTCCCAGTATTTTTAATTGCATCCTTGGAATAGATGTCTGCAGTTATTGGCTCAGAAGCTGAATTCCTAAAGAGAGAGATTTAGGTCTTCACTTGGGCCAATTTGTTTCCCTTCCCTAAACAAAGAAAGAGGAATCCTCACTCATGTAGCTCAGTCTGCCACCACATTTTAATTTTTGTGAATAATTTTTAGTATGATCATGTTTTAGATCATACTAAATGAGGAGGTGAGAACCACCTCCTAGCTAAGAATAGGGAGGGATTAAAACCAGTGTCTTAGGTTCTTCCTTGATGATTTTCCTAGAAAAGGATATTTGGGATATAAGCTCCCTTAAGGGGGAAGGCTGGACATTAGTGGCTTGCAAAGTCTCTGTGACATTTTTCATCCTGTTTTCTTGGCGGCTGAGGGTTAAAGGAAATCTGGCTCAGCTGTGATGAAACACACGAGCGCCATCTGACTCCCATGCAGATAACCCACACTCTGTTTCTGAGCTGCCCAAATTCCCTCTTAGCGTCAGAGGGAATTTCTCAAGGGGTGTTGTATTATGAAGGGGGATTATATGATGTATGGAGAACAGCTTTATTTCTGAAGTTGCGTTTTGAATCTTTGAATGGATGATGTGATTGTTAAATTTTAGAGAAAGTTTGTAACTTTATAAAGAAGGAAGAACGACGATTGGTTGAAGTGGGCTCTATCTATTGACTTCTTTCTCCATTCTAGGATGGGCAGGCAATGCTGTGGGACTTGAATGAAGGCAAGCACCTTTACACATTGGATGGTGGGGACATCATCAATGCCTTATGCTTCAGCCCAAACCGCTACTGGCTGTGTGCTGCCACTGGTCCCAGCATCAAGATATGGGTATGTTGAAACAGCCAATAATCTGTGCAAGTAATAAATATGACTCAGAAGGCCAAAAAAAAAATCCACTCCCTTTGGAGTTTTAATTCTACATTAATAGAAGATTTTTCCTTCTGGAACACTTAGTGTCATATTCAGAGAGGTATTTATGTCTGTCTCTGATGTCTGTAGACTTTTGTTTGTTATACCAGTGCCAAGAGTGGTGTAAATTTTGTCCCGGGCATAGAGATTGGACACATAGTGTAAACCCAATCTTGGCAACTTTTAAGACTTGTAGACTTCCAACTCCCAGAATTCCTCAGCCAGCTTTGCTTTGAATTCTGGGAGTTGAAGTCCCCAACTTAAAGTTGCCAAGGTTGGAGACCCCTGGTGTAAACAATGAGAGAAGAATGGGAAGGATCATCGGAGGACATGGGCATATCAGAATAGATATTAATTTTTGTTTTGCTGATAGGGAAAACCATCTCTTGAGTTATCATTGTATGCTTTTGAGCTATTGTTGTAACTATGTTGTCTGTTCAGTAGCTTACGGGCAAGGAGTTAAATTTTTGCTGTGATGAAACACCTAATGCCATCTGACATTACTTCCCATGTGGAAAACCAGAGGCTGTTTCTGAGCCCATTGCTCTCAGTAGAGTTGGGAATTGAGGAAACCCAAGGTTACCGCTCTTTGATCTCTATCTCCATTCTTATTTTCTCACAGGATCTGGAAGGTAAAATCATTGTGGATGAGCTCAAACAGGAAGTGATCACCACCAGCAGCAAGGCAGAACCCCCTCAGTGCACCTCATTGGCCTGGTCCGCTGATGGGCAGGTAAGAGATAAGATTCCCAGCGGCCTCTGGGAGAATCATGTAATTGCCTTCTCCACTAGGTGAGGCTTCACCAACAGTTGGACTTTTGAGTTGGGAACTTGTAAGAATTTTGCAGCATGGGTTCTTTTTGAAAGGGAATCATTTAAGGGACGTATGTTGGGGGTAAAAAAACCCATATGCTTGGTCTCTGCGTTCCTAAATCATTGGTATGTTTTCTATGATTCGTTTTTGTATACTACATTAAGTAAATAAAATCACTAAGTTATTAAGCAAGGATTGAAATCATGAGCATGCTTACATTGTATGCAAAACCCAGGAAGATGAGAGAGCATTTGAGCTAGCAGCCATTCAAAGTGCTTTAGTTAGAATGTCTTGTCTTAACTGGGGGAGTTGCGAATGTTGGGAGTAACTCGGAGCACTAACAGCTTGCAGATGTTGATGTAGACGGTGGGGATAGATGGTTCCTTTATGATTTGTGGACTTCAACTCCCAGAATTCCTGAGCCAGCAAGTCCACAAGCATTGCTGGCTCAGGAATTCTGAGAGTTGAAGTCCACAAGTTATAAAAGGGCCATTAGTCCCCACCCCTGAGGTAGACAATGGGCAGTTTTAGTGTTTCTTCCCTTAGTTTTGGATGTGTTTTAAGAGCTGAGTGGTGGAGCTAGATCTCAAGAAACAGCCAGGATATTTATTGTAGGTTGCCAACCCCACAGGAGAGTTTAGCACACAGGATGCAGATTACAGGTTGTGTTTGTTTTTATTCTCACTTTGCTGTGTACCACAGGAATGCTAAATCAGCCTTTCATTTCATCCTTTAGCCTTCTCCCTTATCCTGTGTTAACATTTTTTTCCCCTCTTTCCCTCTCCTTTCAGACTCTATTTGCTGGCTACACAGATAACCTGGTTCGTGTCTGGCAGGTCACTATTGGGACCAGATGAGAGCATGCAGTTGTTGACCCACAAGGCATAAACTATGTACAAATCATTCAATTAAAAACAAACAAGGATTTGTGTGTTGGAAGTGACGTGCTTTTAATAGGGAACTTGACAGCCAACATTTATTTTCTTTTTCCCTGCAGAGGTAGTTTTTTGGCTAATCCTTACTGTATTTTGGAAGATCTGAAGGATCAGTAGGGACAGATCATCAAGGAGAAAATTTATGTCTTCCCCAAAAGTTAATACTGACTTGATGGCACATAATCACTGTATTAACGTCTGCTTGAATAAGGCTTTGTATTTACTATTGCAGTTGTCCTGAAAGGCGTGAATGGTAACACTAGATCTGCAACACAAAGATCTGCCCACTTTTTATGTGTGTTTGGTTTCTCACACGCATACAAAAAAGTGACTCTTATTTCAAGATAATCATTTGGCCATTTTATGAAAGTGTTGAGATTCTATACACACCTTTATTCACCACTGTTATCCCTTCAGTTGGTCCTCACAATATCCCTTTTTTTATTAAACAAATGTGAATTCCTCTCATTCACATTCAGCAAAAGCCTGGTAAACAGTCTTTCAAAGGTGAATTTATAACCACCGATCTTATCTAGCTTGGAAAGCTGCTGTGTAAATATTTTCCAAACAGTGCTGTGCAAGGAAAGACTTGGCACAGAGTCTCTGAGATTCACGCACAGATCTTTACACTCCTGAAATGAGTGAAAAAATGAATTGTTTTCTGCAAAAGGCCACTCCCCTTTTGCTCCTTTTTTACTTCCTACGGGAGGGGCCATTCACTGTCCACCCGTGGCTTTATTCCCAAGTCGACCCTGATTTCTTAGTTGTTCTTTTCTTCTGGCAACTCTGCACATGTGCACACTGGGAACAGGCTCTAGCTGTTCCTCTGCCTCACTGCTGTCTAACTCCAAAGGCAGCTGAGAACTACCAGACAGCCTTGGCCCCATTTCTGCCTGTGACACAGAGCCCTCATCAGAGCCTTCCCCAGCCTCCAGGATTGGCCCATGTTCCTCCCCAACCTCCTCACTGTCCGACTGCTGGCAGCCCTGCTGGGTAGATAAAATCTAGTTAACCTTGGGTAATCATAAAATTAGGGTTTCATTTTTTCATTTTTTTTTCATTTTATTTAAATTTATAGGCCGCCCTTTTCCCTGAGGGGACTCAGGGCGCCTTACAATTAATGGGAAGGGGGTTGGTACTGGCTACCAGGATGATACAATGTGAGCTGGAATAATGAAGTTGAAAAAAATGCAGAAGGCAGCAGTAGCAAATTTTGTCTATTAAACAAGAAAATTGTGACTGACTGTAAAGGAATCGGGCGTAACTTGAAGGAGTCTACTGGTGGCTGGAGGGGATTCATAGATAATTTGGTATGGGATTTCCTTTTCCCATCATTTTCTATAGCTGCAATCCGATCCTGGCTACAATCATGGGATGGAACCTAATTGAACCAAGCAACCCTCACTGGCCTGGAATCAGGCTTGTAGAGTCCCTTCAAATGCCCAAGAACACCTCCAGTTCCTCCCATGCAGGGGGTTTCTCCAAGGAAAAGGCCAGAACCAGAACATTGGCTGTTTGCTCTGGTGCCGTATGATGCCCACCCCAATGAGTGCACTTGTGTGTGCAAATCTACCAATCCTAGAAAGTATGGGCAAGAGTAATGAAACTAGTAGCTCACTTCCATTATGAGAGCCAGGTCCTGATTCTTCAAGAGGACACATACTGGCATGAAATTAAGGAATTCCAAGGGGTGTTCTGTAAACTTGAACAAAACATTCCCTCTCAAGTTTGCTAAGATAGCGCATCTTCCCAAAAGACTACTTAAAGGGGCTCCCTGGAGTTGTCATGAATACACGGGAAGAGAACACTTGCACTGAAATTAGAAGTGAGCAAAAAATGCAGAAAGCCTTTGGAGCAACTGCTGAAAAAAGAAGCCCAAGGTCATCTTTTGTCTCTGCACCTCTGCATCTGACTGGAACCAGATGGGTGGAAATGCCAGTGTGGCAGAAGAACATTGGACCATGTGATGGATTTATGGTCGTGGGGACAAGATCATGAACTTTCAACTGGGTGGGAATCCCTGGAAGCTTTCAGATTCGGGATTCCCACAGATTTGCCAACATGTCTGTCTTATTAAATTGGAACTTTAAGGATAGCTTTGCCTTGGACTCTGATTTAATTCTGCATGATATTTGGAACGCTGACATTAACTACAATGCAGTGACAAAGGACATATCGGTTTGGCTTTGTTCTTTTTTTTCTTTTCACCTATGGAGTTCTCTGCACTTACATAACACTGGAAGTGAGTCCTCTTTCCACATAGGGGAAATGGGAGGCTTTTCCATTATAGAAAACCTTCATAGTAAATGTATGTCCCAATCCTTTTTTATAAAGCATATAATGGTGATATAATTTCTGACTAGCTTTAGGATATGAGTTTTGAACTTAACACAGTCCAACATATCAAAACATTTGATGGCTTCATTAAAAAGATACAGATTTACTGCGAGGCAACCTAACACTGATTATATTTAACACCATAAACAATTGTGTGTATTTTGAGATTCATACATTCAATGAGTGGATCGGATTTACATGTAGACTACGAATAAGGAGGAATTTCCTGAACAGGACAATCAATTAATGGAGCAGCTTGCCTCCCAGAGAAATTTTCAAGAAAAGATTGGACAATCATTTGTCCAGGATGGAGTAAGGACTTGGGCAGGAGATTGGACTAGAAGGCCTCCAAGGTCCATTCTAGACCTATAATTCTTAAAAGATGTTTTGCTCATTGCATTTGAAAAAATATTTGCCCTTGTCTGGGATCTGCCCGGCAGGTGAACAATCAAACATGCTGCAGAGACTCAGCCCTAACAGCAGAATTGCTAACAAGATTTACAGTATTCTACTCTAGACTTCAGGCTTGGTTTTAACTGAAACTATTGGATTGTGTAGTCCTTCCAGAAGAATGTTCTAAGAATTCTTCATATCATTAAAAAGCAACAACCCTGAACTGCTTTATTAAATAATTTCAAAGAATCTTCTCATTTTCAATGTTCAAATAAGCCACAACAGCAAAGCTTTTAACATTTAATTGTTTATTACTTTATCTCGCAAGCTTTTCACAAAAAAGTAGATTTCCTTTTAATATTGTTAGCAAAAAATAGTTTAGAAGCAGCTCTGTCAAGCCAAAAAGAATTTAAAAATACCCGACATATGGCTGGCATAGCTAAAGCCTTCAGAGGTTCAAGGCTCCACAGTGAAGGCTAAAACTAGTGAATGACTAAAATAGGTTATTTAAAGCAGATAGTGAGAAGACAGGATGAGTAAGATAGCAATAATGGGATCTTAGCATCTGATGGGATAGCACACATACATCTACAATCATGACTGACATTCAACAGCTCAACAGCACTAGGTACTGTCATTGCTCCAAATGGCCAGCATGACATTTTAGAATAGATAAATGGCAGGAAAGATAGAAAAGAGCATCAAAGATTAAGAGACAGTTCAAATGGAACATTACATGAAACAAGCGTAAAGAAGAACATGGGACAGAACTTGCAATTGTTTTTTTTTTCCAAAAGGCTATTAGTAAATTGCAAAAACAGGAAATCAGAATATTGCATTGGAGCAATTGAAGAGGAATAGTAGCATTAGGAATCTCTCAAAAACGTAATAATTTACAGATCCTTACTTTAAAATGCAAAGCTATTGTGAGGGCTACAGGAATCTGGGCTGTGGTGACAACAACACGGACGTAACACTAGGGTTATTGATTTTCCAGATGTTATTGAATCACAACTCCTATATCCTTCAACATAGGCTATGATTGCTGGGGCTCTTAGAAACTTTCCTTCAGTAAGATATGGAGGGCCACATGTTCTTTATCCCAGCTGAAGCATGGACTTTGATCGAACCCCAAGAACATATTGGAACAGTCCTCTTGTCTGATCAGGGGAATTCAAAACAGAAAAGTTATCACACGTAGGTCTATTGTTTAAGTTGTCAAAGCCTGACTATAAAGTTTTGAGTAATCTCAAGACAGTCAAGAACAAGCCTTGGCTTGCTTAACCCAAGTCAAAAAGCCATGGGAGGTCCCACCAATCATTATAATTGCATGCTCAATAAAGTCTAAGTTCTCTTTTGAGACTTGGAAGGTCGGGGTCTCAGCTATCTAAAGATGAGAATAGTATAATCAGGTGACGTGTGATCATACCCCAAAAGTATAAGGAAAGAGAAAGAAGCAGGTCTCCCTCTCCCTCCCTCTCTCTTGCCAAAATGGATCTGAACCATAAGCAAGATAAAATCAGACCCATGACCTGGTCAAGTACCAGAGAAGTAGAACTGTGCAAAACTGAGCTCACTGAAGGGAAGAATCCCTGTCAAAAGGAATCCAATATAAGAGCTAGATAAGGAATCTACCAAAGTCCAAGGATGATGGGAAACTCTTATCAGCATAATTTGGTGGGGAGTGGGGGTGGGATGAAGCAGAGGCCTCAAGGGATAAATTCAGCCATATGCAATAGCCCCAATGGCATCAATTGCAGATTTTTATGCGGGTCCCCTTAGAAAGAATGCGGAAAAAGGGGAAGATGCGCTCATGAAATGAAGCATTGAAGGTGTGAATATGAGCCATGTTTTCAGCATTGTAGAATCCTAGCTGGCCTCGTTCATAGTCAAGGTAGACACAAAAGCGCCGTAATTTCTCAGCTGGAGAGAGGGATGTCTGCTCAGTGCTAGTCAAAGCCTGGTACTTCTTACCGTTGGTTCCTACACACCAGATCTCCCGTTTCTGGTGGGAACCACTGCTGGACTTCTCTTTTCGTCTGGCCGATTCGCGGGCTGCCCCTACAGCCCACCCTCGCCGGCCACCCACCTCCACTTCCCAGTAGTGGCGACCGTACGTAAAGCCCTGCAAGGCCAACACACAGTAGTCGGAATCAAAGCGTTTTGGGTTATCCGGCAGATCCCGCCAACGTTCCCCAAGTCGGACGCTGCGACAGTCTGAGGAAATTGTGAGCCGTGGATGAGCTGTTTCAGGGTCCAGAGTCAAATCCACTGTAAGAGAGAAAAAAAGAGCAAAACGGTTTAAATAGGGAGCAGAACTTTGGTCTCTGTAACAGTGTTATT
Organism: Thamnophis sirtalis; assembly: GCF_051295495.1. Lineage (NCBI taxonomy): Eukaryota > Metazoa > Chordata > Lepidosauria > Squamata > Natricidae > Thamnophis > Thamnophis sirtalis. Next base: position 33,926,714 of record NW_028261383.1, read on the forward strand.
CAAAATTTGAAGATGTGTGGATTTCAACTCCCCAAATTCCCCAGCCAGTATTTGTGAAGTTTGAGAAACACTCATCTATTTGAACTCCTGCAAAACACTAGGGTAGGTCTAAAAAGAAAAGGTTTTCACAGCATGGATTATATGAATTGCTATTTCTGCAGTTTCTATTCCTCTTCTAATGACATTTTTACAATAAATAAATTCTTAGCTTCCATTGCACAGTGGATGTATACATCTGTCAGGTCCCTTAGATCCCTATCAGGACACTGCCATTCTGGCAGGGAGGTGGGTCCTGGATGCTCCTTTACAAACCTCTTTCCTGTTTCTGGTCTTCCTGTCACTTGGGAAAAGCAAGGGGAGGGATTGGCCTGGGGCCATTTGTTTTATCTCAGCTCCAAAAGAATGGGCAAAGCGGCACCATGAGAACAGCTTCTTATCCACCTTCTCAGCTCGAGTTGTTCTCACAACTTTGCACCTGTGGATTAGCTCACCTTGGACTGGACATAGGTTAAACGTTGCAGAAAACCCCTCCCTATTGGGAAGGAACTTCAGATCCTGCCTTGCTTTACTTGCTATCACTTTCTCTCAATAAACATTTTCTTTTGAAATAATGCCTGATTCAAGAGTTCTGCTTTCTTGAAGAGAGAGGAGAGGTAAGTACGTACAACATGTCTAGGATCAAATGTATTTTTCTCTGCATGTCTAACTGCAGGAGAAAAGCATCTGTTACTTCCTTACCTTGAGGGGCTTTGCTAAAGACTTTCTCCATTTTCTTCATTAAAACATCTATAAGGAAGTAGTTTCGGTATTTCTTTCCTGTGTCCACTGGCAGCATCTCTGGATCTTGGAATGTGATATTCTCACACCTGACAAAGGGACCATATAGAGAGTAAACATATAAGACAAGATAAATGGCATGTCAGCCAAGTCATCCGCATCATCCAAGGCTGCCATTCAGGTGTGCTGGGTTCCTACCGTTATCCAGCTGCTCCTCCGTTCTGGCTGCATGGGACTGCTGGAGTCTCGCTGCTGTCAGGCTTGAAAGCCATATTTTCCTTTTTGGACTTTAGGCCTGCCACACTTTCTATTATTCTATTATGCATTTTCTATTGTGGGAAAGTGGGAGGGGGGAGTTGGGTGATATGTAGCCATAACAAAATTCTTTCTAGAAAGCCAAGGACATCCTTTGTCTCTACACCTGGCTGAAACTGGATGGGTGGAAGCTGCAAGCGTGGCAGGGGAAGATTGGACCATGTGATGGATTTGTGGGTTTAGGGGCTGGATCTTGAACTTTCAACTGGGTGGGAAAAATTGGAAGCTTTCAGATTCGGGTTTTCCCAGGTGGAACAACATGACTCTCTTAATAAATTGGAACTTTGAGGAATGTTTTGGTTTGGACACTGATTTACTTTTGGATGCTATTTGGAACCCTGACATTAACCCGAATCTCCTTTAAAATACTTCACCAGCTACCCTGAACCTTGGGGTGCTGTTCGGGGTCCTGAGCCCCATCATCGACCCGAACCCGGGCGACACAGGGAAGATGGAGGAAGAGAAAAAATCCACCGAGGGAGCCATATATGACGGCTCGGTGATCTATGTCGAGACCATCTACTCGCCTTCCCAAGCTGTGGGGGAAGCTGTGGAGCCCGCAGAGAGGGAAAACCAGCTGGGATCCCAGCGCAAAGAGCTGGTTCCTGAGCAAACCTCGTAGCCGGACCATACCCTGCAGAGCGAAGCCGTGGGAGTCACCTCCCCTATGGAGATGCTGTTGGAGCCACAGACGGGTGCGATATCAGCCTCAGCCCATGAATGGAGGCTGCCAAAGCAGACACCAATCCGGCACTCTGAAGATTGGGGATTCCCACCACCGTCACACAGTCAGTCGCTGGCCGGCCTTCCAGATCAATTCAGACAACTTAACATGAATGGGGCGACTGCTTGCTTTAGCACCGAGCCCCTCAGGTGGACTCTGGCCCAGCCAATGTTCACCTTCTCGGGTCGAGACTCCGTAGTGCTCCGGAATTGAGATACTTGCTCATTCCACACAGTAAAAAGCGGGTCAGCCCACAACCTCGCCACTGGAACAGGACCAATAGCAGCCCCCCTTAACCCCAGGGTACAGAGGACCCAACACCAGGGCTGGAGGGGTCAACCTAGCCAGCTGGTGACCAGCCCACAGCAGAGTTTTGGGCGGATTCCAAACCCAAACCAATTGCCAGCAAGTGGGTTGCCGCCAGTGAATAAAATTCCGGCGGGATGGGCTTTCTACCCCGGCCAAGGATGGTGCAGTACCAGTGGACACCAGCCCCTTCTGCAAGTGGCACCAATGCAGGCGTCTGGGGCATTCCAACCCCAAGCTGCTATTCCCCAGCAGGTCCCTGCCCAGCAGCAGCTGCCAGGATTAGCGCCGCAAGGGGAGAGGGGTCCATCCCCAAGTGCCTGCCCAATCGCCTGCACAAATCCAGGCTCCAGCCCCACTGGCTCCTTCGCCTCCCTGATTTTGGGCGACGTTTCATGGGACTTCTGGAAAGCTAGCCTATTTCCTAAATCAAGTTTGGGTACACATCAACCAATATGGAAGTCAATACCCTTCCGACCAGGAACTAGTTTTGGCCATAATGGAAGGAATGAATGAGAGGGATGTGTCCAAGTAGGTAGTGGAGCTCCACGATGAAGCAGCTCCTAAATTGGAAGATGCTGATGGATTTGTTCAACTGATGCAAATCAGATTTAGCAGTGTGGCCGAACATGTGGAAGCAGAAGCGGAAATCCAAGGGTGAAAGGCAAGATGGCTGAAAGAACTAGTGAAAGAACTAGTGCGGCAATTTAGGAAACTGGCTGAAAAAGTACAAGACTGGCCAGAGCGATTCCTAATCCATATGTTCAAGAATGTCTTAGATCCCGAACTGAGAAGGGTGTGCCGTATCTGAGGGGTGCTGGAACACATCCAGAATTGGTACACCACCACAGTTATGCTGAACCACGACCTTCACCCTCACCGAAAGCCGACCACTGAAAAGCCAGCTAAAATACCCTTGGGACGCCAAACCCAAATGAAGCAAGCCGAGCCGCCTATCCAAAAATCGTCTGGAGCAATAAAGTGCTACAGGTGTCGCTAACATGGGCAGAGAGCGTCAGAATGTTTGACCCTGGCCCCAGCCCCACAAGCACGTACTTCAGCCACTAGTGGGATGAAGAGGGCCCCACGAAAACTACCTGAAAAGAGTCATCTTGCTCACCAAACGGATGAAGCCTCTCCCCAGCCTGAGGAGACAGAGAGTCCAACAGAGGGTGAAACCCCTCCAGGCTCAGAGAAGGAAAACAGCAACAAAGACGACCTGATGAATATGCTTTTCTTCTGAGGGGAGGCTGCTTGTCAGGCTTGAAAGCCATTTTTCTCTTTTTGGACTTTAGGCCTGCCACACTTTATATTATTCTATTATGCATTTTCTATTGTGGGAAAATGGAAGGGGGATTATAAAGAATTGGGTGATATGTAGCCATAACAAAAAATTTTCTAGAAAGCCAACATCATCCTTTGTTTCTACACCTGGCAGGAACTGGATTGGTGGAAGCTGCCGTGTGGCAGGGGAAGATTGGACAATGTGATGGATTTGTGGGTGTAGGGGCTGAATTTTAAACTTTCAACTGAGTGGAAAAACCTGGAAGCTTTCAGATTCGGGTTTTCCCAGATGTGCCAACATGGCTCTCTTAATAAATTGGAACTTTGAGGAATGCTTTGGCTCGGACTCTGATTTACTTTTGGATGCTATTTGAAACCCTAACAGCTGCCTTCCTCTCTGGTTCAGCATGGGGGAGTTCTGGAGTAGCTTTGGCGTGCCGCAAATCTGCTTCTGCGAGCCGCCGGACAGCTGGGATAGCAGCCACCATTAACTGCAAGACAGGACCACTAGGAAGCATGACTCAAATGTGATCAAGGCTTAAGAAGGAGGTGGGCATTGCTGACGTTCCTGGAGGCATGTCCGAATGCCAAAATTACACTATTCATTAATGGACGGAGGAACAGACCAGAGGGGAGAAGGTTGAATAGGGAGTCTTTGATTGCATGCATGTAGGACACTGGTGATGGACTCAGGGGGAGGGAAGACAGAAAACATGGGAAGGATTTGTCACAAGGGTGTTGGGTGGGGCCAAGGGGATTGGCTTATAAGGTGGTAGGAGCATGGAGCAGCAGCTCCAACAATTATTCCATTTTTCAAGAATTTAGTGGTCAGTTAGTACTGGTGCGATAAAGAAGCATTCAAACCAGGAATGGTGTCTTGGTTTTTTTGTTGTTTCATTGGAACCTTCAGCTCACTTTACTTCTACTTATGATGGCTGAAAGTACTGTCTTGGGACTGGAGGCAATAGATTTGGAGGCGTCTGATACTACCACGAAGACAACTGTGGTGGAGGCTGGAACAGCAGAGGTGGTGGTGAAGGACATATGTCCAAAGGAATGCCCTGAATGCCAGGTTCCATGTGAAGATCCTGGGCGATTGGCTGAGGGTCGGGATGGTAAAGCAACATGGTGGCTGGGACCTTTGGATACTGGGAACTCTCGGGGGTTACCTGTCTCAGGACCTGTGCTGACCCCTTTGGGAACACATTTTTCCAATGGAGAGAAAGGCACATTTCAATTGACGACAAATGGAACTACTCCACAGCAGTGGGCAGCCAAACCATCGAGGCTTTATAAGAAATGTTTGAGGCTGCAGGGTTTGGAGGTCCAGTGCAGAGTAGTCTTTGGCATGATACACCCCCAGCATTTCGTCCTCCGCCTAAGTCTTGCCAGTTGAGAGGGCGTCCCGCAAGAGAATTCCGGTCCCTGGGAGAAGGCATGAGGCGCAGAGCCTCTAAGAGCAGCTGTCCAGTGTCCATCCACAGAATCTGTACGGGCTGGTCAGGATACTCATGGGTTGGGGTCCGCTGGAGTGAGACCAGGAATTATAAGACCCATCCCTCACTTGGCCAACCAGCAGCGGGTATAGGCCCGATGCCAGGATCCTCCTGCATTAAGAGCAACATTTAACTGGAGTTTGGGGAATGTGGCTTTGTTTATCAAACAAGTATTAAACCACATGGACAGGTATGGGCACCAGTTCACCTCCCAATGGGACCGAGTGATGACTGTAACAGTAGTATAGTATGAGGTTGCGGAGTGAGTGGCCGATCTTTATGGCGACCACGTGGCAGAACTGGAGGACCTAGGTCTCTCCTTAACTGTGCTGCAGGAAAGGTTTGAGGACGGGAGTAGGTTGTTACAGGTGGAGGGGGACCTGCTGGTTATCAAGCAAAGAGGTAGGCTAGTTAAGGAGTACATTCGAGATTTCCGACATTTAGCCGGCAAGGTACGAGGATGGCCTGAATGGTTAGTTATACATCAATTTAAGGGGGGGGGGGGGGCTTGATCGGACATTGTGACAAGCCTTCTTGTGTCAGGGGTTACCCTATCACTTCAGGTTGCAACTGAATTGTAGTTTTGAGATGACCGTCTCTAGGGCTCCAGAGGACAGAAGCCTAATCCTTGACCTATGGGTCCATTACAAAACCACCATCGAGTCATGGGATTCAGACTTCATTGGCAAAACCCCTGCCACAGCGCCGACTCAAACTTGGGTGGCATAAAGACTAAAGGAAGATGGAGGAAGAGAAGAAACCCACAGGGGAAGCAGCAGATGACAAATTGCCTATCTATCTTGAGACCATCTACGTGCCTTCCCAAGCCGTGGTGGAAGCTGAGGAGGCCTCGGAAAGGGAACGCCAGCTGGGAGCCAGGCACAAAGAGCCAGCTCCAAGGCACACCTTGCAAGCGGACCTGGTTCCGAAAGACGGAGCCTCGAGATTCACCTCCCCTAAGGAGTGGCTGTTGGACTCACAGATGGATACAGGATCAGCCCCAACCCATGAATGGAGGGGAGCAAAGCAAACGCCAACCAAGCACTCCTAAGATTGGGGATCCCAGCCACTGTCATGCAGTCAGTCACTGACTGGCCTTCCAGACCACTTTGGACAGTTTAACGTGAGTGGAATCAACCCTTGCCCTAGCTCTGAACCACCCAGGTGAACTATGGCTCAACCAACATTCGCCTTCTCGGGTCAAGACTACACAACGCATTGTAGTGGGAATTTATGCTCCTTCCATACAGCAAAAAGCGGGTCAGCCCAAAACCTTGCCACTGGAATGAGACCAATGGTAGCACCCCTTCACCCCGAAGCACAGATGGCCCATCAACCAGGATAGGGAGGTCAACCTAGCCAGCAGCAAAGCGTTTGGGGGATTTTTTCCCCTAGCCAGCCACCCATGTTTGGGTTGCAGCCAGCGAGTCAAGTTCCACTGGGGTGGGCTTTCTTCCTGGGCCATGGATGGGTGCAATACCAGTGGATGCCTACCCCCCCTTCAACAGATGGTACCGATGCAGACGATTGGGGTGGTTCAACCTTAAGTAGTGACTCCTCAAGTGGTTCGGGCCCAACCGCCACTGCAGGGGTAATCCCAAGCTGCAATGCTCCAACAGGTTCCTGCCCAACAACAGCCACCAGGAGCAGCGCCGCAAGAGCCCTCCCAGCCCCAAGTGCCTGCCCAACCGCCCGTGGAAATCCAGGCGCCAGCCCCGGTGACTCCCACGCCTCCCCGATTTTGGGCAATGTTTGATGGGACCCTTGGGAAGCTAGCCTACTTCCTAAATCGAGTCAGGCACACATTGATCAATTTGGAGATCAATACCCTTCCAACCAAAAGCTGGTTTCAGCCATAGCAGAGGGGATGCACGAGTGAGAAGCGTCCGAATGAGTAGAGGAGCTTCACGACGAGACAGCTCCTGAATTAGAAGACGCCGACAGATTTGTTCAACTGATGCGGATCCGATTTAACAATGTGGCTCAACATGTGGACGCAGAAGAGCAAATCCAAGGGTTGTGCCAGGCCATCTGTCCCGGAATTAGTTTGGGAGTTTAGAAGGGCGGCTGGAAAGCTACTGGACTGGCCAGAATGACTCCTTGTACACATGTTCAAGGATGCCCTAGATCCCGAACTGAGAAAGGCATGCAGCATTAGAGGGGTGCTGGAATGTATCCAGAATTGGTATACTACGGCAGTTATTTTGGATCATGAACTTCACCCCCATTGAAAACCTACCACTGAAAAGCCTGCTAGAAGACCTTTGGGCCGCCAAACCCAAACAAAGCAAGCTGAAACACCTTCCCCAAAATCAGAGGGAGCAATGAAGTGCTACCAGTGTGGTCAACACGGGCACAGTGTTGGAATGCTAGGACCCAACCCCAATCCCACAAGCAAGAACCCAAGCTGCCAGTGGAACAAAGAGGGCTCCACAAAAACCACCTGAACAAATTGAAGGAGCTGTTCCCACCAGACGGTGACTCCACCAGACGGTGAAACCCATCCAAGCTCAGAGGAGGAAAACAGCGAAGAGGACCCGATGGTAAGTGCAGCTATCCGTCCCTTTGCCATCAAAGCCAAACTTATAGTGCCCGAGATGGGGGTAGAAGGGGAAATTGAGGCAGTTGTTGACACAAATTGCACCCAGTGCTTAATTAGCATGTCCATTGTAGAGCACCTGGGAATACTCTCAAGATCCTTAGCCCATCCCATATGGTTTGAGCAAATCGACGGGACGCTGATCGGAGGGACCCTGGCCAAGCTAATCACCGAGTTGGTGAAGTTACAGATAGGGCGCCACCATGAACTCCTCAGATTCATCATAGCACCAAAAATGAATGAATCAATCATCTTGGGGCTTGCATGGCTGGACAAATGGGCACCTACCATAAAGTGGGAGGACGGCTATTGAAAGTTGACCCTAGGCATTGGGCCACTACACCCCATGAAGCCAGAAGGCCATCCGGGGACCATCATGCCCCTTAAAGCAGACAATCCAGAGCCTGCAGCCCCTGCAATAGACGCTAAACTTCCAGGCATCCAGCAAATTCCAAAATGAGCACCTTTACAAGGGGGTGCTTCTTTAGTTTGATGATATTCCTGTCTTTACGGAGACCTTAGAAGAGCACGTATAACTGGTGCAGCAAGTCCTGGAAAAAATTCTGGCTGCCAAGTGCTACGCAAAACTATCAAAGTGTGAATTCCACAAAACCTCCCTGGATTATCTTGAGAATCGTATTTCCAGTGAAGGGATAGAAATGGACCCAGGGAAAGTGAAAGCTATGCTAGACTGGGAACCTCCACCCACCCGCAAACAGCTACAAAGTTTCCTGGGATTTGCTAACTTCTATTGGCAATTCATCCCGGCTTTTGCCCTGACTGAACTGTTAAAACCAGAGCCATCCCCAACAAAGCCAAAGCCAAACCAACCTATTAGGTGGACAATGGACTGTAAAAAAGTATTTGAGAAATTAAACCGGCTCTTTGCTTTTCTGCAACATCCCGACCCAGAAAAGCAATTTATAATCCAGGCAGATCCTAGTGAAGTGGATGTAACAGCAGTGCTGTTGCAGAAGAATAAAGAGGGACAACTCTTGCCATGCGCTTATATCTCCCAAAAACTCGCTGCCACGGAAAGAAGGTGGGCCATTTGGGAGAAAGAAACCTATGCGGTCCGTTGGGCACTACTCACCTGGAGACATTTCCTAGAGGGAGAGGGAGTGCCATTTGAGGTCTGTACTGACCATAAAAACATCGAAGCCCTAAAAAGCCCCCATAAGCTGTCTCCAAAGCAAGTCTGCTGGGCACAATACTTCAGGAGATTTAACTTCGAACTGAAGCACATCCCTGCTGGGAAGAACTTACTGGAGGATGCCTTATCTAGGAAACTGCAGTATGACAGTCGGAGGGAGGAGGTGATTCATGCCATAATTCCTCCCAACCAAATGGCAGCTCAAGCCACCACCTGAGGCCAGACCAGAAGGCAGCCTACTCTCAGCCAAGACAAGCTGACCGCAGCAATGAAATCAGCACTGCCAACTGACCCCTGGCTCAACGACAACGAAGACATCCTGACAATGAGAGATAGCTTTGCCTGGAAAGGATCCAAACTGTACATCCCTGCGAACATGAGGCTGGAAGTACTACAGCGAAGCCATGACGCAAAGTTGGGAGGTCACTTTGGATTCCTAAAAACTCTCCACCTTGCCAGATGTCAGTTTTGGTGGCCTAAAATGAAAGTAGAAGTGGAAGACTACGCGAAAAGTTCTGCCACTTGCACAACCATGAATATACGGCCAAGCAAGCCCCCTGGATTACTGCAACAGGTGGCCAGCCCCAACTGACCATGGGAAGAGATTGCAATGGATTTCATTGTAGAGCTCCCAGAAAGTGGCGGAAATAAAATAATCTGGATAGTCATCGACTTATTTTCCAAGCAAGCTCATTTCATGCTTGCTCAGGATTACCATCTGCAAAGAAGCTAGCAAAGATGTTTGTCAAACACATTTACCGCCTACATGGAGTACCCAGGAGAATCATCTCTCACTTCAGGGTTCAATTCAGCGCCAAGTTCTAGAGGAAGTTCCTGAGGGCCATTGGGTCCACACAAGGACTCAGCTCAGCCTTCCATCTGAGCACAAACAGAGCAGCAAAATGCAATAGTTGAACAATAAATCTGTTATGTTACATTACCAGCAGGACTATTGGTCGGATCTGCTACTGTTCGCCGAAGGCGCATATAACAACACTGTCCACAGCAGTACTGATTTAACTCCTTTTCAAGTTATCAGCGGCATGGAATTTGTTTGCATGCCTAAACTGCCCAGAGGACTCCCTCCTCCATGTCTCTGACTGAATGGATGGACACTCTCAAAAAAGGGTGGGAGAATACGAAAAAAGCTCTGGCAGAGGAAGCAGAAAAGTACAAGAAACAAGCTGACAAGCACCCGTGTGGGGGATAAACTTTTCTTGTCTACCAAATACATAAGGTTAAGGATGCCTAGCAAGAAATTAGGGTCAAAATTTTATGTCCCTTCCCAATAGTGAAAATAATTAACCCAGTTACAGGTCAGCTACCCAGAATTTTAGGGAAAATTCACCCAGTCTTTCATTGTAGCTTACTGAAACCTGTGATTGGGTCTAATCTAAGACCTCTGACCCAACCAACCCTTCCTCCAGTGGTGATACAGGGAAAAGCTGACTATGAAGTGAAAAGAAATTTAGATTCTAGATTGTATAGAGGTCGTTTGCGATATTTAGTGCATTGGAAGGAGTACCCTTTGTTGGAAGCCTTACACAGGTGAAAAGGTGGAATGTAAAAGCTGAGAAGTTAGTAAAACAATTCCATGATAAATTTCCCGATAAGCAAACGGGCCCCTCTGGGGGGAGGGGGGTGATTAGTTATGCTTATGTTAACCCCCACATTATTCTCTTTTCAGGATACACTTTTCTTCTGAGGAGAGGCCGCTTGTCAGGCCTGCAGAATCTTTTCTTTGGGATCTTTGGCCTGCTACACTTTCTATTATTCTACTATGCACTTTGTATTGTTGAAAAATGGGAGGGGGGATTGTATGGCGTTAGATGCTATGTAGCCATAACAAAATTCTGTCTAGAAAGCCAAGGTCATCCTTTGTCTTTGCCCTTCTGCACCTGTCTGGAATTGGATGGGTGGAACTGCCAGCATGGCAGTGGGAGATTGGACCATGTGATGGACTTGTGGGCATGGAGACAAGATCTTGAACTTTCAACTAGGTGGGAAAAAATGGGAAGCTTTCAGATTCGGGTTTTCCCAGATGTGCCAACATGGCTCTTTTAATAAATTGGAACTTTGAACAATACTTTGCCTTGGGCTCTGATTTACGTTTGGATGCTATTTGGAACATTGACAGATTGCAGAGTAGAAATTCTCCCTGGACCTGTTCTACCAAAACCCAGAATGTATTCCATGACTCCGCAGCAGCTCAAGGAGATGAGGGCTTACATTGACAAAAATTTAAAACGGGGGTTTATCCAACCTGCCAGGTCAAGGATAGCAGCACCAGTCAGTCCTATTTCAGTAGATGAACAATGGGTGTCTTTGCTTATGTGTAGACTTTAGAGGACTTAATGCAGTGTGCATGGAACATTTCTATCTGCTTCCTTTGATGACGGATATGACCCAATTGGCAGAAGGGTGAGTTTTTACCAAACTAGATTTGAAAGAAGCGTATTACAGGGTAAGAGTGAAAAGCTGGGGCAGAAAGGAATATCACATTCAATTATCCCCTTGGTAGTTACCAGTTTCAGGTAATGCTCTTCGGGCTACAAGGCGCTCCTGCGGTGTTCATGCAGCTTATTAATAAGGTATTGCATGAACACCTCGACAACAGAGTTTTGGTGTATTTAGATGATATACTTATCTACCCCAAAACAATGCAAGAACATGTGATTTTAGTGCTTCAAATCCTCAAAAAATTATTGGACACCCGGTTATATGTGAAACTCCATATGGTTCAAATGTGAACTTCACCGGACCCAATAAGACTATCTTGGGTTTCATATATCCCAGAGAGGGATCAAAATGGACCCCCCAAAAGTCCAGGCAATGATCGACTGGCAGGCACCCAGAACACGAAAACAATTCCAAAGTTTTTTAGGATTCACCAATTTCTACTGCCAGTTCATCCTGTCGTTTGCCCAAGTGGCACTGCCACTTACTGACCAAAACATTTGACTAAAAAATCTCATCCTAGTTTTCCACTACAATGGGCACTTAAGTGTCAACATGCCTTTGAGCAATTAAAAACACTGTTTGCAAAGGAGCTGGTGTTGCAATATCCCCAGCCAGATGAGTCTTTTGTAATTCAGGCAGATGCTAGTGATGTAGCAGTGGCTGCAGTCCTCTTACAAAAGAACAGGGAGGGAATTCTCCAGCCTTGGGCCTACACCTCAAGGCAATTGTCCAAGACTGAGAGAAATTGGCTGATTTGGGAGAAGGAGGCCTTTGCAGTAAAGTGGGCGTTGACCACTTGGCGACATCTCCAAAAAGGTTTTTTTTTTTACCATTCGAAGTCTGGACGGATCATAAGAACCTAGAGGCCTTACAGACTCGACAGTTGTCGCCAAATTAGGTGAAGTGGGTGTTATATTTTTGTAGATTTAATTTCATGCTTCGGTAAAATACCAGCAGGAAATAATTCTCTGGTGGATGCACTGTCCAGAAAACCACAATATGACAGTGCCAGTGAGGAAATAGTACAAGCCATCATACTCCCAGGTGATTCCTAGGGAGACCTTGAGGCTCCAAAGTCCCAAATGTAACATGACTTACCTCATGAGAGGACATTACCCAGGCTATTCAGACAGCAGTTTTATACGGAGAATCAGTCCTTATTTATTTACAGAGATGGATTCGTATGGAAGGGTCAGAGGTTGTATGTGCCCTTAACTGTTCGGATAAATGTTCTAAAACAATGTCATGCTATCCGGTCCTTTGGTCACTTTGGATTTGTAAAAACCCTTCATCTTGTCAACCGCCAGTTTTGGTGGTCACAGATAAAAAAAGATGTAAAGGATTATGTACAAAGCTGTATGGTGTGTGCCACAACGAAGGTTCATCTTGATAAACCACTCTGTTACAAGCAGTGGCCAATCCTGTAAGACCATGAGACCAGATTGCGATGGTTCATCGTAGGTTTACTGGAAAGTAAGTGTCATAACGTCATTGGGACCATTATAGATCTGTTTTCAAAACAGGCTCACTTCATAGCCTGCTCAGGTCTCCCTTCCGCTAAGAGGTTAGCTACACTCTTTATAAAACACATATACCACTTGCATGGCATCCCACAGAGGGTTATATTGGATCATGGAGTCCAATTTATTGCCCGGTTTTGGAGGGAATTTCTGACCAGAGTAGGGTCAAGCCAAGGTTCGTTCCGCATTTTACCCAGCAACCAATGGGGCTGCAGAGAGAGCAAATGCTATGGTAGAGCAATACTTATGGTGCTACATACATTATCAGAAGGATGATTGGGCAGATCTCCTCCCATATGCTGAAGTAGCTTATAATAATACCGTCCATGGCAATACAGGATTCACCCCATTTCAGGTAATTACAGGTAAAGAATTTGTTCCAATACCTGAGTGTCCTAGAACACCACTAGAGGATATAGGAGTCCAAAAGTGGGCTGAGCAAACACAGCAGGTGTTGGCAAAAGTGCAAAATGCCTTACGGCAATCAGCTGTGGAGTATAAGAAACAAGCAGACAAAAAACGTAGGATGCAAAATCTTTTCTATGTAGGACAGCTGGTATCTATCAGCAAAATATCTGAAGCTCGATGTGTCCTGCAAAAAGTTAGGCCCTAAATATATTGGCCTTTCCCTATAAAACAGATAATCAATCCCGTAACTGTACGGTTAAAGTTGCCAAAGTTGTTATGTAAGACCCATCCGGTCTTTCATTGTAGCCTCCTACGACTGCTTAAAACAAGCCGAATAAGGGGCCCTCCAGCTGAACAGCCCAGTCCTGTTGTTGATGGGGGGGTAAACATTACGAGGTAGAGGAGATCTTGAATGCCCGGATGCGTGGGGGATACCTGTAATATCTGATACTATGAAAGGGTTAGCCTCTTGCTGAGGCAACATGGGTGCCTAGCTATGATGTCAATGCCCCACGATTGGCTACAAGATTCCACCGCAGGTATCCAGTGAAGCCGGGGCCATCTACCCCTACTCACCGTTGTCTTTGTGTTCCAGACACCAGCTCCATGGTAGAGAGGGCTGCATGTCAGCCTTGTCGTCTGCGTTGCCGAGACTGCCACTCGGGTATGCTGGGTTCCTACTGTCGTCCAGCTGCTTTTCGTTGCCCTGTTCCGGCTGCCGAGGACTGCTGGAGCCTTGCTGCCTTTCTCTCCGCTCGGCTCGGCATGGGGGAGTTCTGGAGCGGCTTCGGCGTGCCGCAAGTCTGCTTCCACGAAACAGCTGAGATAGCGGCCGCCATTATCTGCAAGCCAGGACCGCCAGGAAGCATGACGCAAGTGTGATCAAGGCTTACAGAAGAAGCATCCATTGTTGATGTTCCCTGAGGGCGTGTCCGAATACCGAAATGACACTATTCATTAATGGACGGAGGAACAGACGAGTGGGGAGGGAGTTGAGTAGGGAGTCTTTGGTTGCATGTATTCTTATAGGACACTGGTGATGGACTCAGGGGGAGGGAAGGCAGAACCCTGGGATTGGTCACAAGGCTGCTGGGTGGGGCCCAGGGGATTGACTTATAAGGTGGTGCGAAGCACGGAGCGGCAGTTCCAACAATTATTTCAAGAATTTGGTGGTCAGTTAGTACCAGTGCGATAAAGAAGCATTCAAACTAAGATTGCTGTCTTGTTTTTTTGTTGTTTCATCGGAATCTTGACATGGCAACCAGCAAGAAAAGCATTTAGTAAGTAGAACAGAAAATACAACATACTGGGACCTGATAAGTCTATTCCTAGGGTAACTCTGCTGCTACAGTAGTACTTTTCTAATTGTATAAGTTCTCCATATTATTTTCACACAGAAATGGACAAGAAGCCAGGAGATTAATTCATTAAAACTGTAGGAGAATGATTAAAAAAAAAAAACAGGGGAAAGATTTGTTGGCCCTCATCAAATCTATTTGCAGTATTGCACTCAAACTCTGCCCAATGCTTGAAGTTCAGTTCTGACAGGGCTTAGGCCTTCAGCCTTCCATCCTTCTGAGGTCAGTAAAATGAAGACACAGATTGTTAGGGGGCATTGTAAACCTCCCAGAGAGTGCTGTAAAGAATTATGGGGTAGTAGCAATGCCTTTGCTATTGTTCTCTCTACAGAATCAAACCATTCTGAACACATGCATATGAAGATTTTTTACTGGATCTACTTATTCTGTTCCCAATAAGGGAACAGTTGATTAGCGGCCAGGTCAGGTCTACCACATTAACAAACCAACTACTTTGCCACAAATACCATCCTTGACCACAATAGAGAGAAGTACTGAAATACTGCAATTCCTCTGGATCCTAGATTAGCTAGGGGTAGGCATTCTCTGGATAGTCCATGCACACAGAAAAGATATTAAGTGAACAGGTTTCCAGTAAATATTCTAATAAAATCTTTGAAAAGCCACAATTTTAGCTTCTTAAATTAACTTTGCTAATGATGTTTTAATGTAGTCTGATAGCCGCAGCAGCTAGACACAGCAAAATAATTATAGCTGCATGTTACCAGTTACACAATCTTTTGAGATGAAACTATTAAGATACTTCCACATATATTGCTCCCCCCCCCCCCATGGCCAAGCATAAACAAATGGATCTAGGTTTCCCAGGCAAACTGCCATACATGCATTAACCAACCTCAATGCTATTTAACTTCGAACATTGATCTATCCCAAGTTTTCATACCATTTTTTGAGGTGTGTGTCTTCCTGTTGATGGGCAAATAGTAAAAAACCCTCAACTAATACTAAACTCAAACCAAGTGAAAATATGATGAGATTTTCCAGATATTCTGAAGTACTCAGCCTGGTCATTTGCAGAATTGGCTCAAAAGTATTTGTGAAAAGCCATTACATTCTAAAGAGACTTTCAGATACAACCTGGCTAACAGTGAAGCACAAATTTCAGGAATGTAAACCAGAAATAACCAAAAGAAATTCAACCAACCTGACTAAAGTGCCTTTGAAGTCCTAGGGGGGGAAAAAGAAGAAAAGAGGTTAGGATGCTCATACACCTAGATGTTATAAAACACAACAAATAGATTGAAAGAAGACAACCGATTTTCTGTACAATTTCCTGTAGATGTTTTCTGGAAAGGGGCTTCTTGCTTTTTTGGGGAGGGGGTAATTTTGTGGGATTCCAAATCTTGTGTTTGTTGTCAAAAAGCTTTCTTTGAAGAAATACTACTTGTCAGGCTTCCTGACTTGAATGTGACAGATGCTACACAGATGCTTGACACTGTATGGCTAGATCAGGGGTCGGCAATCTTAAACACTAAAAGAGCCACAAAGGTCCTACCCGGAAGCCCCCCATTCAATTCTGGAGCCGACCAGAATTCCGGTTCCCCCACCAGAGAGTCTCCTCCTAGCGCGACATCCCTTTTCCTCTACCGGTCCTGAGAGTCCTATCAATTGTGGAGTTGACCAGCAACAGGGAGCCACAGCAGAGGGATGAAAGAGCCGCAGGTTGCTGACCCCTGGGCTAGATATATTGCATATCAGGAGGATTCACTTTAAACAGGTAATTGCCACCTTAGTATGAAACTGCTCATAGAACTTTGTTATTGCACCTGGGATAAGAGCACACACCCCCTCCCCAAGATCTGGATGGTTAAAATCCAGTTGCCCTTTCTGAAGGCATTAAAATTTTTGATATTACTCCCAGCATTAACCCTGACATCAAGCTACATTGCTTGATAGCATATTGTTGTTCCAGTGATCTGAAGTGGAATGGTGGTTTTTTTAACTCCAGGTATATTCTACACTATAGGTTTTGTTTATTTAAAATATTTGTATAGATAGCTGTTCATCCTAAATCAAATTCTGGATGTCTTATAATCAAACATGTACATAATGGAAACAAAAAAGAATAAAATCAACCATCAAAAAACAGAAAAACATTCTACTGCCATACTTCCCTGATGCAATCCACACGTTATCTTCCACTTTAACATCACACTATCCCAAAACTTGGGAAAAAGCCATGCCTTAAGTGCTCTCCTTATGCTATATACTGATTTTATAAACTTTAGATTTGGGGATTTTAAAAAAATCTTTATATGTCATCATCCTTTGGTGAGTGGGGCAAATATATAAATTATTTAAATAAATATCTCTTGCTGTTGAAATCTAAAATTTCTCTTTCAACCTTTCCTAAGCTTAAAGGAAACCTAACTTAGTGCTTCTCATAGTGCTCAGAGGCAGTAAGGACTGTTGACACAATCAGCATTCCTGCCCTCCCCTAGGAAACTAGCCTCCACACTTTGAGCATCATTTAAAAGTTTCATGAACTTCTTATATGATATATAGGTATTAATAAATCATGGGGACCTCTGATCCAGCCAGTCTTTCTTTCTCTCTATGGCTGCTCATCTCAAATTTGGCAGCTGACAATATGAAAACAAAGAATAAAAAAAAGATCAGAAAAACACACAGAAGCAGCAGAGGGGATAAAAAGGAATTCAAATCATAAATCAGTATAACAAATGCAGAGGCTCAGTCACTCCTCCAGACCCCCATTTCTTTAAGGCCTTATGGAAGGCTGAGAGGATCCCTGAAAATATCTTTGTGGCTCTAGCCCACTTTTGCTACCAGAACCACTCCAGCTTTGGAAAAATATTATCTGCTATCTAAATTAGCATGAAAATGATTTTTGTTATCTCCTACATTTAATAGCTCTCACCTCCTAACCTGTTTTAATTCAAATACAGATATAAAAAAGCCATTTCCACATATGTGTAATACCATCTAAATCATACAAACTAAAGTGTGGGACATCTAATTTAATGCAATAATCTGGACAGGTTACTAAGTTCTGGTTCTGTCCAGTTGAACAGAATATTAATCAAAACCCTTTCCAAAGTGAATGTCTGAATATCTACAATCCCCAATATATTATTCATCTGAGACTCCAGTTTTCAAACATATAATGTATCACATGTACTAAATTTAACACATTGCAACTTGAGAAACAATCATTGTAGGAAATTGTCCTAAACAGCTGAAAAAAAAATCCTTAAAATCCACAGGCATTTTAGCATTCATATTATAGACCATTTCCTATTAAACAATTGAGTGTTCAAATACAGTAAGAGGTGTTGTATCAGATACCCAGACATACTCCTGAAATAAAAATGGGAAATACTGAGAGGTCGGATTTTCTGTAGAGGTTATCTAATTATGCCATATTTTGGGCCCTTTCGTTAGGCTAGCAATAATGGAAGTGGAACATCCTTAGAAAAGAAACTACTTTCGCTAGTATCCTTAACTATCCCTAAAAAGCAGCCCGAAATCAGGCTGCCAAAATTCAGCTGCCAAAATTCAACTGCCAAATGTCAATAATACAATCTGAGGGTTCTAAGTTTGAAATCTCTGTTTCTCAAGGCTCAATTTCAACATTGCTTTCTTTAGGCATGTCTTTTAGTTAATTGTTATGCTCTTATTCTACAATCAGGATTGTTAAAATCATGCTTGATTTAGAAAACAAGCAGGATAGCTTTTAAAGCAATGCATATTCCACAGGGTACATTCTTATTTTTAACAGATTAAGCAATTCCAGGGCTTATATCTTTGTGTTTGTTCTTAATCAATATAAATATATATATAACAGGCAAGTATGCTTGGAACCAGTCACAAAAAGGAATCCAGGCAACTGGGAAAAGAGATTTTACCTTGAGCAGCTGCAAACCATCTTGCTTGCTCTTGTCTTCTGCTTCTGCAATAAGACGGCTTAGTGCAGCACCTTGCTCCTCCAGGTGAGAGATGTTGCTACTCTGGCTGCCTAGTAGTATCTCATAGCGATCTTCCAACTGGTGAAGCAGTGTAGCTTGTTCTCCAACCAGGAACTGATGCAGCCGCTCAAAGTCTGACTCAAACTCTTTCATATCAAGTTTCATCTTGTTCTGGGGCAGATGAAGAAAGGAACAAGAAGGCAACACTAAGAAGGTACACAGCCAAGATTTGGGATTATACCACTTTATGGCACAGAACATTAAATCTATTTCAGCTTCCTTAACGGGCAGCAGGACCAGATAATCCTGCCTGATTTTATAAATAACAGCAATCATAGCAATCTGTACAACTGGCAGATGCCATATCTGTGCTTGTCTATGATGGAAAGACAAAAAAATCTATTCCCACTTCCAAACTCATGCTTGAGGCAAAATCACA
Source organism: Thamnophis sirtalis (assembly GCF_051295495.1). NCBI lineage: Eukaryota > Metazoa > Chordata > Lepidosauria > Squamata > Natricidae > Thamnophis > Thamnophis sirtalis. The sequence continues at coordinate 33,945,500 of NW_028261383.1, forward strand.
AGGAATAAATCAACCCCCACTGACTTTATTAAAATTCTTTCTTCATAAATGCTGTATGAATGTTTTAAATCAATAAAAACAATTCCAATCGTTATACAGTTTACAAGGAAAGAAATAAAAAATGACTTTCTACAAAGGAAGAGAACTCTGCTGATTTCAACTATTTTAAGCATTTTCTAGGCAGAACCTGAAATTCTACTTAACGTCACCTCTGTTTAGACCATGAAGAATACTAGAAATTAGAAGACGAGACCAATTCTAATACTGATGGACCCATATACCCTCAGACTGAGAGGAAATATGAGCAGATCCTCTGAGATATATTTAGAAGAATGGGATTGCACAATTCTCCTGACTGGCAGATAAAGCCATCTATATACTTTATAGTTAAAATCAGGCCTCTAAAATTCAGACTGAATCCTAGGCACGTCAGTTAAGAATCTGGGATTTCTACTTCTCTAAATCCTTTACTTCAGGATAATTTCAAAGGAATCATTTGCTTAATGCAAAGACGACCACACACTCTTAAGACCAAGACATTTCTTCACCAATCTTTATTAATAAAAATATACACTAAGAATAAGGTGATCCTTCAAAACAAGAGATTGATTGGAAATGTAAGAGAATTAAGGAAATATTGAAGTTACCTTGATATCTGTTATCTTCTCCTCTTCACTTGACTTCTGCTTCAGAACTGACTCAAGTTTCTTTTTCAACGGATCCAAGTGACCCTGGATTTTAGCCTAAAACAACCCGAATAACAAGAATGCCACAACTTAATTGTATTTATGTTTTACATTCATAAAAAAGCAGCTGGCAGAAACTTTTTTTGAAGTTCAAATCCAACGTCCAGAGAAATAAGTATTAAATCCTGACGTCCTGGTAACATAGTTACCTGTTCTGACCCCCCACCTGTGAACAAAATAGAACACAAGCGTGGCGGTTTGCCACTGTTCAATTACTGAGATAACGAATCCTTTGGATGGGAGCCCAGGCAACTCACGTTCAAGAGAGTAGCTCTGCAGCAACCCAGATAGTTCAAACGAAGCAACGCAGATAGTCCCAAACGAACAGACACGACTAGAATACAGAGATAGATTTTCTTAACTACTAATTTGAACGGTTGTGTCCTGCAAATGTCCCCTCCCAAAGCCTCACCTATAATCTCTCTTGGGAGGGGCCAATCAACCACCACCTGTGCTTAATCATCTGTGAGTCTGCCTAGGAGTTGCTGCTTCCCTTTCTCAGCCCTTCTCAATCTAGCATCAGGGACAAACTGCCTTTGATCCTGCCCACTGCTCCATGCCTCAGGCACCTCCTGGTGGCCAACCAGCCTCTCTGGTCCCTGCTCTGAGTCTGAACCCTGCACAGAGTCCTCCATATCGTCCAGGGCAGACTCATATGGTTCCTCGCTATCCGAGTCCATCAGCAGCTCAACCAGATCCTGCTGGGCCACAACAGTTACCACACTGTATTTGGATATTTCTGATGCAAACAGATTCCCTATCTTTAGAATACAGCTTTTACACAATTCCATATTTCTCTTATATCACTTAAAATTGTAGCTTCTATGGTTAAACGGGGAAATGAACTATATTCTGTTTTGACAAAAAATTACAGAGCAGCTAAATAAGAGAATGCTTACTAAATATCTTTTAGTGATCGATTTATATTTACATATTTAAATAAGCACATCACCCAGAGTTTTTTTCTGTAGGCAAAGCAGGGACTCCATATATATACTAGTATGTCACTAATGTTTCTCAAAGCCTGGAAAAATTTATAGTACTATAAATGCTTTTATAACACAGAAGGCTCCAACTTAACAAGATTACATAGTAGTATTTACACCATCTGGTTGTTTTCCATACCTTATATTCTTGCACAACTTCCTCTAGTGGCATAACACTGTGGTGTTTATGGGTTCGTGACTCTCTGCACACTACACAGATGGGCTCTTCATCTGCCTCACAAAAGAGCTTAAGTGGCTCCTGGTGTTTTTCACACAGGGCTCTTGGAGCATGACTTGCAGCTAAAATAGATGGCACCCCTGAGGAATCCCCTGCTGCCTCCATCTCCACCACATCAGCTGAAGTATTGGCAGGCTTCGGTGGTTGTGGATGCATCTGTCGGATGATCTGCACCATATTGGCCAGCTGAAGATTGGGTCGGAAATTGCGATGAGGAAAAGTTTTGCGGCACTGAGGGCAAGTGAAAGATTGTCGTTGTGGAGTAGGCGGAGTTGCCGGCACTGCATATTCTGCCATTTCATCTGGCTCTTCATCCATTACTTCCTCATCCTCATCATAATTATCAAAAAATAAATCATCCCCCATAGTAGAATCCCATATGTCCTGCTCCCAGTAGTCTCTGTCATCATCCTCCCAGGCATCTTCATCTTCATCATCGTACCCGTCCCTGGATACATCATCATCATCATCTTCCTCGTCGCCCATATCTCCATCATCTAAATAATCATTGTCCTCCAGGTCGTTCTCATCGTCGTCGTAATCCCCGTCTTCCTCAGGGCCCAGGTCATCGATCCCCCTATCATCATCATCATCCTCATCAGCCCTCTCCGAGCCAGAGGCTCCCACGTCGTCGCCTTCTTCCTCGCCACCCGCACCCCAAAGCTGAGTGATGCACACGCGGCAAAAGTTATGGCCGCATCCAATGGACACCGGGTCTATGAAGTAATCCAGGCAGATGGCACAGACGGCTTCCTCGTGGAGGGTAGCAACGGCGTTCAGAGGGGCGCCGGAGGTCCCCGCAGCTACTGCGGCTGCCATGGAGACCTCCAATGTCTCCACGCCCCGAAATACCAGAAACGCCGAACGGCCTAGTGTTTCCTCTCGGCCCTACCAGGGCTTCCAGCCCCTTCCCTGCTTGCTCGCCGCCGAAAAGCTCCCTCCCCAAAGATACTCGGGAGGAGGCCGCGGCACTCCACTTCGGCCCACGCAGCCCGCTCGGCCAATCCCGGGATCTGCCAGTCCTGCGAGGCTCCCTCCCTGCTCCCCAAGAGCTCGCGCCTTCCTTATCCTCGCTCCCCCTCAAGGGTCCCAACCGCCGGAACCAGGCTGACAGTCCGTAACCCTCGCCACCGACCGAACTATATCAAACTATGACCTCCCCCACCACTTCTCACACCGGAACTGAAAGAGAAAACCCGAGGCGTTCTAGACCGTCTGTTGGCTCCACTCTATGATACGGCGCCTCCTCTCGCGGGTGTCCCTAACGAATGCGCTGGGCTGAGTTTCGCGTTGCGAGGTCTGCCTGCCGCCCTCGTTGGGTTTTCGCGGCCCGTTTTAAACGAGCCCAATTGAAGCCCGTAACGATCTTCACAATCCCGATGTTTCCATGTCAGACGTCGCTATGGTCATTCGCCGGAAAATCCGGCTTTACAGGTTTCCGACAAATGGCACTGGAAGTCTGGATGCGCTCTGTATTGTTATTATTTTTAGTCTCTATGGTTGCGGAGGGTTTAGCTTTCGAGAGAGAGAGAGGAAGTATCGCGTGAAGAACGGGAGCCCTGTTGTTTCCGACCCCCTCCCCCAAATGCAGTGGCATTTGCTCCGTTCCTTTTTCTTCTTCCTCCTCCTCCTCTTCGTCTCCGCCTTTTTCTTCGGCCTCCCCTCCCCCTCTTCTTCCTCTTCTTCCTCCCAGTGGTAAATTTCCGAATAAAGGTTTATCTTTGGGTTACAGATTTAAAGACAACTTCTTTCATAAACATTATTTTATCTAAATACTTGGTTTTTCCTTAATCTTAGAACAACTCATTTAGCGGATAAAGGGAATTACATCTCCTTAAAGCTGTGTAGCATGTGACAACAAAGCAAAAATGGACTGTGAGGAAGCAAACATGGAAGAGAGAAATCTAGGTGGCAAAATCTTTCTCTTTAAAATTTCATGTCCCTTCACCATGTTTTGAACAAAGCACATATATGAAGGCAGATGGATTGATTATGTGCCACGCAATTAATGTTGGCTTAACAACCACATAAATAGGTGTTCATATGGAGGCAGATCTGATCATTATTATGAATAAAAATGGAAGTAAAGCATATGTTGGTGATATGTACAACAATCTTGGCAAGCCACCTTTCAATGTTGTTTCAGGTTAAAGGAACAAAATTGTCACACTCCAGATACAAATTACATAGTATGAATATCTCTGGATATTGTTGCAAGGGGTATTAAGAATATACTATGAGGTAATGTAGTTCATCTTGATATGTGATTATTATGACATGCCAGTTTTACTGTGTAGGAAGTTATCACCCAGCCCTCTCCCAGAAAAATGACATATCCTAGGAAATATTGAAAAGGCAGAATATTTCTCTGGATGTGAAAAGAAAGAGACATGTTTTAAAAGACAGAATAGCTGCCTGTAGCTTCCTGCCCATCCCCACTTTGTTAATGGGTCATTAAGAAGGCCAAGCTAGTCCACTTTACATAATAAAGACTTCTCCACTTCAGCCATAGGAAAGCATGATAATATTGGCTCTTTACTCAACTGACCACATGGCATCTGAGAACTCAAACAAACCTGGATTCAAAACACAGCCTAGAGAGTTGCCCCTGCATGGCCCCATGGGAGTCTGACAACCAATCAGAATACATTTCTTACACAGGAACAGAAAACAGAGAGGTGGGACTGAACAGGTTATAAAAAGCCTTAGCAAGCCCCTTCCTCACCCTTCTCTTCTTCTCCACCAACATTGAAGCATGTGATCACCTTTTCTGTTCAGGACTCAAGCCATGGGGTCCTGTCCAACAATAAACCATCTTTCCAAGCAGCCTCCATGTCTCCAGTGTCTTTTTCCCCACTTGGAGCCGAACCCAGAAGGACATTTCTTTCATCAACTGCAAGCTTGTACTGCAACAGGAGTTGTGGAGTTTTAGGCTTGAATGGCATACAAGGCCTTCTAGACAAATATAGATGGCAAAACCATGATATACAGGTAGTTCTCTACTTATGACCACAATTGAGCCCAAAATTTCTGTTTCTAAGTGAGGCATTTGTTAAGCAAATTTTGCCTCATTTTATGATCTTTCTTGTCACCATTGTTAAGTGAAACATTGCAGTTGTTAATAACATGGTTGTTAAATGAATCTGGCTTCCACATTGAATTTATTTGTCAGAAGATTGAAAAAGGGGAACAAATGACGCTGGTATATTGCAACCATCATTAATATGAACCACTCGCCAATCATCTGAATTTTGCTCATGTGATGCTGCAACAGTACCTTAGTGTGAAAAACAAGTCATTTTTTTCAGTTCTGTTGTAACTGAACGATCACTAAGCAAATTGTATGTCCAGGACCACTTGTAGGTGCTTTGAAAATTTAACATTTTTGGCAGTTTCAAGAGGAAAAAAGGCATTCGAACTTTATTATTAATTAATTACCATAATTATTCCCCCACCATTATGTATCTTAAGCCCAGTGGATGCCGTCAATTTATGAAAAACTCTTTGTAAATCACTGTTCTACTAATGCTGCCTATTTTAACCTATTTTTTCACATGCATTTTAGACTGGAATGTTACAATATTAATTACTCTACTGCCTTTATTGTATTGGAAATACATCAGTGTCTAATAAAGTCTGTAAATAGAGTAATAAAATAAAATCAAAATGGAACTGAACACTGATCCTATAGAAATAGGCATGCTGCCAGAGAAAAGCAACAGCTTGTTTAAATAGGAGGGAGTAAAACAGACTGCTGTTTTTTGACCCTATGGCTGCTTGAAAACTATGTGGATTCCAGTTCTGAGAGCCCTCTGGGTGAGGTAAAGGGGCAAGCAGCTTTGCTAACTAAGAACCCCTCTATTTTATATAGTATTTGTGGATACCTGTGGATTTTATTGGAGACTTAATAAAGATGATTATAGCCTCCATATTCCATCTTGGCTGGCTGCTTCCCAGAATTGTTTTGCAGGATAGTTTAAAAATATCTATCGATTCGCTCTGCGAACTGACTATAATTACAAAAAAACCACTAAAAATTAGGAACGTCTTAGTTCCAGCACTAAAGTGTTGTAGGTTGTAGGGGAAAGGCACGAAGCAGCGGGTTTCTGTAGTGTAGTGGTTATCACGTTCGCCTCACACGCGAAAGGTCCCCGGTTCGAAACCGGGCAGAAACAGCTACTTTCTTTTCTTTCACTTTTATAATTAAAAAAAACCAATACTTCGGATGTCTATTACTTTAGTGGGAACTCTTTTTTTCCATAATGTCTATAATGATTAATGGTAATTCAGAGGAAAGTGCTCCAATAGTCTTTTGCTGGTTTTATGCTGCATTCTAAACTTCGGAGCAATTTTTCCAAACAAGATAAGATTTACTTGGTCAAGATTCACATCATCTACCGAGACAATAGTAACGTAGTAGTAGTACAAATGGTAAAGTATAGTGTACTAATAGAACGAACTCAGAAATATAGAATTAATACATTTTATGTTAAGTAAAACTTTGGAAAGCAAGGTTTCCAACAGCCCGGCTAGCTCAGTCGGTAGAGCATGAGACTCTTAATCTCAGGGTCGTGGGTTCGAGCCCCACGTTGGGCGCAGTGTTTTTCCTCCCCCTCTCTTAATTTCACTTTTTAGAAGCAAAACACCATAAATGAATACTGTCGTTCTTTATTTTTCCACCCTAGTTCAATCATTTGCAGCTCAAGCAACAACGGTGGGAATTAAAGGAGACGAAGAGTGCATTATTCTTTTCTCTATTTTGGTTTTCTTCACTTTTCCATTCTTCCCTGAGTATTAGACTCTGCTTGGGTACTTAATTTTGCTTCAACGTTTTTCAACAGTTAAAAAAATATATTCTTGTGTAAGCCTCAGGTCTGGAATATAACCCCCAAATGCTCGAAATATGTGCACATGGGACAAGAGCAGATCATGCAACATTACTTCCTGCTTTTCAACGGTAGATACACAACAATCTTATTATATAAACGGCTCACATCAAGTTGAGGTAGAGAGCTGTAGAGTTAATCTTCCTTAAAACTGGACCCTACAGATTTTGGATCTATTCTATTTTCCTAACCAAATAAATCACTTTATCAAGGTATGTTATGTTTGTATATTTTTCCCTTGGATGTCACATTCAAAAGATGAAGAAAATAATCACTGCTAAAAATAATCATTTAGCATAATCATTCACAGCAGATGAACTTTGAAAAGAAAATATTGTGTCTTTATTTTTTTTTGTGCTTTTGTCCTATTTTCTAAAGTAAATTTTTAGGCCTCATAATACTAGAGTTCAGTGCTGAAACTTTTTTTCTTTCACAAGATTCCCTTCAGACGCTGCAAAACCGTGCACCCATATGCAAGTTCACACAGCAATTTATACGTATATACAGTATAAGTCCACCACACTGACACATATCTGCGCACAAACACGTTGGACACATTATGCCAAGACCCAATTTTTCGGAGAAGGTTCTGGTGCCGGAAAATGTGGAAAGAAAGAGGAGGAGGAGATGACCAGCAACAAGGATATTTATGTGATAATGATTGCACTATGTTAGGTTTAGATTGTTATGGAGAAAATCTATCTACCGGTTGCTAGGATTCAGAAAACAACTGAATGGCACACTGTGTGTGTTTGTGTGTGTGTGTGTGTGTGTGTGTGTAAGAGAGAGAGGGAGGGAGAGTGGGAGAGAACGAGGAAAGTAGGGAGAGAGGGGGAAAAGATTAACATTAATAAATATGCTTTTATTTCAATATTCTTTCCCCACAGTTTTCTATTCCTATCTTTTTTTAATCACTGGCATTCCTCGTTTTAAAAGAAGGCAAATTGTTGTTTGCTGAAAAGTTTAGAAAATGGATTTTCTAATTGATTGCAAGGGTGGTTCCCTATAAGGAGGTTTTTTGGGGGGTACATGGGAGATCTGATGAGCCAGTTTTGCAGCGACTTGCTGAGATGGGTCTTTGTCCCCAAGTCCTTCGCTTCACTATCACCACCATCTTCCCACAACAGGATCCCTAACACCCCATCTCTGCAAAGTGCAATATTGTGTGGCTACCCTCCCTTAGTCAGCGGCGAACGCAGAACTACACTACCCAGAAGGCCTTCCCGCGGCATCCCCACTCTCCAGACTACATTTCCCACCATGCTTATCGAGGCCAACACAAAAGGCCGCAAGAATTTGGACGGAAAGTGGCTCTGAAAAGGACATCGGCGCTCCGGCGCTGCGGTTTAGAGCCGCCTCGGGATTGAAAGTCAGCTAAAGCGGCGCGCCTCGCTTGGGCATGGAGCCCGGTAAGTTCCTGCGATGGGGCTAGAGGAAGGCAGGGTGCCTGGACAACTTTCCGGGTGCCTCCCGAGGAATGGGGTGCCCAGAAAGAGATGGTTATATGGAGCATTGCGCTGGCCGTTGCCTTATTGATTGGGGTGAATTACTTCTAGGCTGCGCGGACGAAGACAGGAAAGATTTAAAACCTGGGGAAAAAGTGTGAGACCTAGCCGGGAGAGCCTTTTCTTTGTAACATGTTTGCTCGCTTTTCCATTTTAGGAAAAATAGAACCGGAGTTGGTTTCTTTCCCCTTGCATGAGCGTTTCCAATGAATTTTGGTCCTTTAATTTGGATGAAATCATCCTTTATTTATTAAATTTAGATAGCCGTTTATTTCACATACCTGACTCTCAGCGTCATACAATAACACAAGTAAATAATATAATCATTAAAAATGTAAAACATTTAAAACACAGGTATAATAACTAAGACTGCGGGATTATGGATTTACAGCTGTACAGAGATAGCTGCCTTGAGAGCTCCCTACTTCCCTGGGATACTAAGCCTGTTGAATTTAAGATATTTAAGATATCCTAAATATCTTAAATTTAAGATATTTCCTAAATGTCATTCCAACAGTGATCTGCCAAAGGTGACCTGTGATTCAGTGAAATCCGCATAGGAAGCAGGTTGGGCAATCAATCCTGTATTTTTGATACAATTAGATGGGGATTGAATTTGGAGATGAGAGTGATTTGCTTCCCAGAGATTTCGTGAATCCATTTCCAGCAATATTGCAATGTTTTCATTCCAGAAATAAAGTTCTTGTTGCAATGTGCCATTTTTCTCACTACATTTCAACATCATAGATCATTTTCAAAGTTGTTTGGAGACTTAAAGTGTAGAAACAAGTATGTTTTGTTGTAGATTTTCCAATGTTATCTTGGACTTTTTATGCCAAAATTCATCCCTCTTGAGTGTCAGCAATTTTGCCACTGAATTTTGGCAACATGAACAATTATTGGTGTAGAGAACAGTGGGCTGGCTACCCCCACTATAAACTACATTATTATAGACCCACAGAGATTCATACATGCTGAAAACAAATACATTACATGATATGTAAACTCAATCAAATATTTCTTCTAAACCAAGAGAGGGGTGTTTTTTAAATGCCATACAGTCATACATTCTCACAGATAAATTTAAAGCATTAAATTCCTGCATTGCACTAAGCTTGTGTATTTGGTTGTTTTGGCTTAACACATTGGGAGTACCTAGCAAGGTATAATGTTCTTTCTGTTATCTAACACAATAAGAACAAATAGGCTTGGTAATAACTAAATAAATCAATAATACATGCATGGGCAGAGCCAATCACATACACAAGGTGTAGGTAAGATGCTAGACTAAAAATAGGGGGAAAGGTAAAGGTTTTTCTTGCCCAGTCATGCCTGACTCTATGGAGCAGTAGTCCTCTGTTTCTGTTTCAATGGAGCCTAAATTGTCGAAAGACACTTCCATGGTTATGTGGCTGGCATGATTATATGCCGAGGTGCATGGAACTCTGTTACCTTCCCATTGAAGTTGTACCTATTTATCTACTCGCATTTGCATACTTTCAAACTGCTAGGTGGGCAGGAGCTGGGGCAAGTAATGGGAGCTCACCCCATCGCACGGTGCTCAGGTCTCAAACTTCCAGATGACAAGCCTGACTTCTTAACTGCTAGGCAATCCCCCATTCAAGAATAGGGAAATCCAGATTCTAAACCTCCCTCAAGCATAGAAACCATTTGGGTGAATATAGGCCAGTCACTCTCAGGTCTAAACAGCATCAGGCTCTGCAACACAAACCCTTGTATCATCATGCATTGATGGCTTTGCCATGTGAATTAGGCAAGCAGACCCTGAAATCAAGTAAGACAAATGCTAAATAGAAGAACAATGTATACACGTACTCTTTTTACCATAGTTATATGTCTTAGTCTGTGATTCACTGCATTTCCCTTCCATCCTGTCTAAGAGTTTACATGAATCACTGCCTATCTTCAGAATGGAATTTAGTACATGTACAGTAAATGGCTTTAATTTCCCCTTTGAATGCACAGAACCAGCAGTTCAACCATTGTCTCAACCTTGCAGTTGGGTGCTAAAGGAACTAGAAAAGGAATAGAATACATATGCTGGAGCTAGACTTTGTAACTGCCTTCAGGACGGTGATGTTTCTTTTAACATTTATGATTTTAACAAACATAACACTATCTCCATCAGGAATAAGACGTACAAAGCCTTGAGTGCAGGGAGAGATTTAAATTCCCCTCTTTTTTCACACTGCCTCCCTATCTGCTCCTCTAGGATCAAAATCCCAGATTCATTTTGGCCTCCTTTTGGTGGAGAATAAATGACCGATGGGCAGCTTCTCTTCCTTTTAGCAGGTGAAGCCTGGATCAAGAGAGAAGGTAACAAAGGATCTCTCCAGCCCCTGAGGGATGCCCTGCTGGTTGATGTGGAACAGCCACCAAAAAAACTATCTGAGCAAAGTGAAGATCTCCTGGAATCTAAACCATTGAAAACGCTGAAGAGGGATCTGGGCATGCATCAGAATCCTTTCACAGAGGAGATTTGTTTTGACTATGAGAACAGCCCTCGGAAGATGCACCTAAACGACCGTCCGTTTAAGTGTGACGTGTGCGAGAAAAGCTTCCGCCACAGTTCCAGCCTCTTAACCCACCGAAGGCTGCATACTGGGGAGAAACCATATAAGTGCACCGAGTGCGGGAAGAGCTTCAACACCAGCTCAGCGCTGATCGTGCACCGCCGGACCCACACCGGAGAGAAGTCCTACGTCTGCTCAGACTGTGGGAGGTGTTTCAGCGAAGGCTCGGTGCTCATCAAGCACTGGCGGATCCACACCGGGGAGAAGCCGTACAAATGCGCCATTTGCGGAAGGGGCTTCCGGCAGAGCTCCCAGCTGCGGGCCCACGAGCGGACCCACACAGGGGAAAAACCTTACGAGTGCCAGGACTGTGGGAAATGCTTCAGCACCAGCTCTAATCTCTCGGCCCACCAGCGGACCCACACGGGGGAAAAACCATACATCTGTCCTGAGTGCGATCGACGATTTGGTCACAAGTCGCATCTCATCTCCCACCAGAAGACACACACCGAGAAGCTGCACGCTTGCTCCGACTGCCCAGCAACCTTCCGCATGCTCCACCAGCTCCTGGTCCATCGCAAGTCACACCAGGAAGAGAGGCGATACAAATGCCTCCTGTGTGGAAAGACTTTCAGCTACAGCTCAGCCCTCTTGGCACACCAGAGGATGCACACGGGAGACCGGCCATTCAACTGCCTGGAGTGTGGAAGGAGTTTTGTCCGGAATTCAGACTTGAACAAACACCAGAGGATCCACACAGGGGAGAAGCCCTATGAGTGTCCGGAGTGTGGGAAACGATTTAACCAAAGCTCCCACCTGGTTAGCCACCGGAGAGTTCACATGAAAAGCGTTGCGAAAAATCCTGGCACGGATGTCCCCGCTCCAAGGGGACGACAAATAGTGTCTTCCCGATGAGCTCTTTTGCATCATTTCTTTGTTGAAAGTCTACTCCAGAGGTCTCCAAACTTGGCAACTTTAAGATTTGTGGACTTCAACTCCCAGTTCCCCAGACAGTATGGAGAATTCTGGGAGTTGAAGTCCACAAGTCTTAAAAGTTGCCAAGTTTGGAGACCCCTGGTCTACATTAGGAAGGCTGCAGTATTGTGCTCCTTACAGGAGAGTAAACTCTCATCCCATCCAGTGGGACGTCATTGATTATAGGTAATAAACCTGTAAGACTGTTGTAGGTTTTTACGCCACACACTAACAAAGAAAATTCTGCTCCAAGTGACTTCAAATGATTCATTAAATGACAATAGGTTACATGGCCAGGATATCTTGTGAGATATACATTAGTTGTTGTAATTGGAGCTGTTTCTGTAGAAAAGAGCAAAAACATCTGCAAGACCAAGATACTATTATCTGGCTATTGTTTAGCCCTTCTCTGACTTCTGTTGTCTCATGAAGCATGTTTTTAAGCTTATCATTGCGACAATGAGGGTTTATAAACTTGCGATATTGTTGCTGTTTAATCAGGCTATATTCTTGAGCTGCTACCATGTATGACTAGAGGCATTTATCTCCTTATGAGAATGCAGAGTGCTGATACTGTTTAGGACAACTGGGGCAGAATAGTGTTTCTTTTTTTTTCTCTCCCTCAAGTTGGATTCTCCCCCCCCCCCCCAGTGTTTTTAGATCTGAAGAAGATCCACTGGTTAAAGTTTAAAGACAACACACTTTCCTTGAAGTGGGAAAGAAGAGCTTTAATCGTTTTTTTCGCTGCCAAAGGTACAGAGAAATAATTTGAACTGACACTCATCTATTTTCTATAGGTCACATAGTAATGTACTATCAGCTATCTACTTTCAGAAGAAATAGAACTCCAGCTGGCTTTTAATGACAACATTCCATTAACCACATTCCCCTTGTTTTAATAAAACTTTAAAGCTGAAGAATAGTCTTAAAGGAAAGTTATTGTATTTTTAACCAAATGTATGAATGCCCTGGTTTTTGTTACTCCTTTATTAAACATAGTGGCTGATTAATAACTACTTACTTCTATGAGATGTAGTATCGGTAATTATTACAGACATTGATCAATTATGAATAATTCCCATCATCCAGATAGCTGCACTACACTCTGGATGGCTTATTTAAAAATTGTGGCATCTGAATTTTCATGTATGAAATCTACATATCTCAAAGACCTCCATGGCTTAAGTCATCCATTTTGCCTCTTGAAACTTGTAAACTGTGGAAATACAAGCCAAATGGGTTTAAAATTGTAGTTTTATTGCAGGGTCCTATTTTACTCAAAAGTTCTTGCCATTTAATCTTGAGTACTGGTTGACTTCAATCTTTTTATTAGAGTTCCATAATTATATTTGCTCTATGACGACTGAGAGCTGTTTGGTTTCTTAATGTTGAATTCATTTTGCCAGCAGAAGATTTCACTATATACACTATATGGGCCACTTCCATGACTGCTTCCTGTTCTTGATAAAACAGATCTCTGAAATAACGAGTATATGCTGCAATAAATATATTAGTCTTTAAACTGCAACAGATGTTTAGGCCCAATTAAATATCAATTGATCATAGTTTCAGTTAAATGGTGTTTTTCTTGACAATAGTCAGTCTGGAAAGCCTTTACAATGCAATAAAATAACCATACATACAATGAGAAATGCTATTTTGAATAAATACGTTTATGATTTTACCTCATGGATCAAATTATCTGTTGCAAAATCCAAACCTTACTCTATTGCACTGTATTTTGCACTTAAGCTAGGTCAGCCTTTCTTACTCATTACTTGATATATGAAACCAGTGACAATGCCTCTGAATTTTTATTGGTCTTATAGGAGACTTCCTTTAGAAAGTGATACAAAAATGGTCATTCAAATAATAGTGAATCAACACTGCAAAATTAAACACAAGTAGTTGCTTTGAAGCAATTTGGTGTTATTCACAGTAGTGACATGGATTTTTGTTTTAAAGTAAGTGTGTCTTTGTGCCAGATGAGTCACAAAAAATGTTAAACTTTGCAACCAGAAAACTCCAATCAGATGTATGACAGTACAACCCAAATATATGCATTGTGCAATGGAATAATAGCCTTACATAAATAGATATATGATTGTATTTGCTTGCATGATTCATTTTTAAACTTTACATGTTATTTCCAACTCAGTGTGGAGATAACTTCACTAAGAAACGGTGGAAAAAAACACAGCAAATTATGTTGTAAATTGAGATGCAACTTACTTCACACAGAAATCTTGGCACTGGAATAGATATAGGAAGCCTTTACAGCAGAAGAAAATGAGTGGAGGGGGAAGGGTGTAGGAGTTTCAAGATACAAAGCTCTTCTGCCCCCAATGCAGGAGGAGAGGGAGATGGGAATATAAATGATCTACAATGCCCCAGAAATTTCTCTGTTGAAGGCTTTGACTTCAGATTTGCCAAAAAGACAAGTAGCCCCAGGTCTGATTCTAAATTCTTAATTAAAAGTGCCACCTCACAATTTTTCCATAGCAATAGCAGTTAGACTTATATACCGCTTCATAGGGCTTTCAGCCCTAAGCGGTTTACAGAGTCAGCATATCGCCCCCAACAACAATCCGGGTCCTCATTTCACCCACCTCGGAAGGATGGAAGGCTGAGTCAACCTTGAGCCGGTTAGATTAGAACCGCCGAACTGCAGATGACAGTCAGCTGAAGTGGCCTGCAGTACTGCACCCTAACCACTGCGCCACCTCGGCTCCTCGGTCCTCAGCCATGAGGACTAGAAACATGTTTTATATTTTGACTAGGTATCCACTCCAGTACATTTATTTTATTTTGAACTCTGCTACAGAAGTGGCATGGGAGAACAACTCTCCTGGGAGATAAGTGTCCAACTATGTAAGCATTTTAAAATCGCCATTCCCCGCCCCCCCCTTCCATCAGAGCTGGTTAAAAGCCATTTTATACCATCGCAATTCCTTCCATTAAAATATATCCCTGAGTGGTGCTTTCAGTGACCTTTAATGCCTCACTAAAAATTCGAAAAAACAATCATTTCTCTGCTGACATAGTTAACCTATGTAGTTCCGAAGCAATTGTCACATCGCTGCTTTACGTCCAATATTACACAAGGCTGCTCAAATTGCTGAAATCCCAAATGCCTGGAATAATCTCAGGGGCACAAGGTGAGCTGGGATCCAGACGCCACCCAGAACCAAGGGTGAATCCTCTCTCGCTTGAACGAGGTAGGCGGAAAAGTAAAAATGGGAGCATCCAGCTCTGCATCGAAAAAGGCCACCCACCCTCCCTCATAATCCAGATGTACTCTGATCCTCTTGGGCTTCCTGAGCAGAAACAGGGTAGTCCAGCGGGAGGTCAGCGCTTGCAGCTGGCCCCAGCACTGCTGTACTGCCCAAATGCCTTGCTGTGGGCTGAGGCTGAGGCTCCCCTTCCTCCTCACAGACTCCCGGGCGATGCCAATGGCCCAGTTCTGCCCCTGCTCGACGTTCACCACCCAGGAGTGCTTCCCAGAGCAGAAGCTTTCACAGCCCAGCACAAAGAACTCGGCATCAAACCTCTCAGGATTGTCCGGCAAGGTCTGCCTGTGATCCAGGCGCGTGACTGTCTTCTGATCCGATCCGAGGAGGAGATGGGGATTGGCCGTACGTGGATCTAGGGTCACGCTGACTGGGGAGACTGAGAGAAACAGAAAAAGACTAATGGTTCATGCTGTCTTCTCGGCCCCCAACCTGCCTTCTCAATTATCCAATTAAATCCAAACCGCTGTTTCCTGCCAGGAAAGCGATACAAATGCTCACACGCAACAGCGAGTGTTCATTTGCCCAACAGCTTAGCTTCAGCGTCAACCGCACAATCTCGACATGCGTTGGTTATTTTGGAGATCACCTATTGACCTCTGCACCTTTGAATCTTTCTCTCCATCATCTCTTAAGCAGGGTGAGACTCCTGCGAACACTTATGCAAGTTGCATAACATACGTGGCGGGTCTATGCATAATTATTTATTTATTTATTTATTTGCTTATTTTGTCATGTTTATGTAGTGTATATTGGAGGTGGAGACCCTTTTGAGAGCTGTGTGCAATGAAATTTCATTTTAAAGGTATACTGATTAGTGTACATTTAAAGTGACAATAAAGTTATTCTATTCCATTCCATTATTTCTATTATGTGAAAAATAAACCATGTGATTTTTAAAGATTTTGTTTATCCCGCCTTTATTATTTTTATAAACATAGTCCTTGACTTATAACTGTAATTGAGCCTGCAATTTCAGCTGTAAAGTGGGTCATATCATGTGACCGCACTCAATTTTACAATTTTTGCATGGTTATTGAACAAACACCGCAGTTGTTAAGCAAATGCCATAGTCATTAAATGAGCCGATTTTTCGCTATGGGCCATTTTAGTTGGATACTGGAAGCAAATGCCGGTTAAAACATCATAAATAACAATCGCAGGACTGCAAATGGCCATAGATCAGAGCCAGTTGCTGAGTGTCCAAAATATGGTGATGTGATTTGTAAGGACAGATGTCAGAACTTTGAATCAGGGTTGCAACTCCTCTTTTCAGGACCGGTTTAACTTCAAATGGTCACTAACCGACCCGTTGCAAGTCGAGGACTATCTGTAATTCAGGGCGGTAAATATACCTAATACTTCTTCTTCCTCTTACCTCACCACCACTGTGTGAGGTGAGTTGAGCTGAGAGAGTGAGAGACCCAAGGTTAACCAGGTGGCTTTGTGTCTAAGGCAGGACTAGAACTCACAGTCTCCCTGTTTTTAGCCTGGTGCCTTAACCCCTTGACTAACCATCTATAGTAGTGATGACGAACCTACGGCCCGCGTGCCAGAGGTGGCACACAGAGCCCTCTCTGTGGGCATGAGCACCATTGCCAACTGGTCTTCGTGGGTGCTGGAGCACTAGAAAATGGCCTGGAAAACAGCCAACAGGCTGTCTTCTGGGCTGTTTTTCAGCTGGTTTTTGGGCAGTTTTTTGAGCCATTTGTGGCCCTGAAATATGGCCCCAAATGTCCTGAAAAATGGCTCAAAAACAGCCTGAAAATGTCCTGAAAAATGGCCCAAAACCACACCTTTTGTCAGGCCCTTTCTAGGCTGTTTTGGGACTGTTTTTCGAGCCAAAATGGGTCCAACAAATGACTCAAAAATGGCCTCAAAACAGCTTAAAAATGGCCAAAAAATAGGTAGATGCACACTGGCCAGCTGGTCTTTGGGTTTTCGGTGCTCTGGCATGCACACATGCACGCGCATGCACACATGCACGCGCATGCACATGCATGCACGCGCATGTGCATGCACGTGCATGCACACACATTCTGGTTTGGTCTCTCGGTGCTGAAAAAGTTCTCCGTCACTGATCTATAGATTAGCCATCTATACCTCTACAATATGAAGATTCTCCAAAACTTAGAAGCAGCAAACTTTTAATCCTACCCAAGTTGCAAGTTCCAAAGGTATTGTATGCAAGAGTGAAAAAAAAAAACAAATTAAGAAAAGGCAGCCTCACCTTTCTTGTCTGCTCTCACGACATCATTATACAATCGTGGCCAGAAGATTTGGGGCTGATCAGGCTGAGCAGTCTGACTCAGGAGGACAGCATTAAGCCCTCTGGTCTTGCTTTTCAACAATTCGTCCATCAGTGATTCTAGGCAAGAAAGAAGAATGAAGATTTGGTCCTTCTATCAAGAACACACTGGAGAATTTGTGTGTGTGCGTGCACACACACACACACACACAAACACCTGTTTATCCTTTTATCCTTCCTTCCTTCCTTCCTTCCTTCCTTCCTTCCTTCCTTCCTTCCTTCTTTACTTACTTACTTACTTACTTACTTACTTACTTACTTACTTACTTCCCAGTGGGAAGAGTTTAAAAATTTAAATAGAGGCCTAGGATCTATAAAAGAAAGAATCTAAAAATTAGAAAGATTCAGAGAATTTCTGCTCAAAAAATTGCCACATTCAGAAGATATTGCTAGCTGCTTCAGCAATAGAATTAAGAATCAAATGTGACATCAGGGGCTCTGAGCATGTCTTTAAAACTGCCTTGTTTAAAGGTAACATAATCCCACACATAATCCCATGCTCCAGATCTGAGGATACCTATGATTCCCAGCATTCCCTATCACTGGCCACACTGGGTAATGCTGCTAGGAAGTTTAATTCAGCAACATCTGGATGGCTTTAATTTTTTTCTCTCTCTGCTCCAGAAAAGGAAAATTGAAAATTGAAATTTGTTTGCACAATGTCTTGCCACATGCTTGCCACAAGATCATTAGTAAGAAGTGTATAATCTCTTGTTTCCTGAGGTGTAACAGGACCCATAGATCATCCTCAAGGAGATGTCTGCCTTGGACCCACTCCTCTTTTAGAATTTCAATTTTTCTTGTAAGTGCTGTTCCAATCATCTTTTTCAAGTGGTTGTTTCTCAGGTTGAGCAAAATATTTTTCTTGGATATGTTCAAAAAAGTAGCAAAACGTTTTTTCTTCAGCTAAGAATGATACTGAAATGCTTAAAATGGCATTTTCACAGTCAAAACAGCAGATCCATTCATTAAAATGGACCTTTTGGAAAACGTCTTGGGTAATGGCAAGTCAATATCAGGAGTTGCCATTTAAATTTCCCATAATACCCTCAACCAATGTTTCTCAGCCATGCAAACTTTAAGAACTGTAGCCTTCAACTCTCAGAATTTCCCAACCATCATGTTGGCTGGGAGCTGAAGTCCACACACCTTAAAGTTGCCAAGGTTGAGAAACACTGCCCTCAACATTACCATAATACTTCCGGACAATGTGAGATGGACATTTCAATGTAAATACTTCTGCCATTCCTCCATAACTTCTTTCGGTATTCATGAAAATAGAAATTCTCATCAAATCTAGAGTAAGTCCTCAGAATTAATCTATTCCTTCTTTCTACCCTCTCTACTTTTTCCCCATTTGGAAGAGATCATTTCACAGGAACAAGGTTTACCCTACAATTACAGAAACGTGTATTTCTTATGTAGCTTCTGTACCTCTAAATTTCTTGAAGTTTTCCATTAATAGATCACTTTGCTGAGAGATGGCTCTGAGATCTTTTTCCAGGTTAACAGGTTTCTCATGGAAGCAAAGGAGCTCACCCTTTTTACACCTAGGAGATCAGAGAAGTACCAAACTATTTTAGTTCTGTGGCTTCCCCTGTTGTTTGACTGCTTCCAAGCATCTGGTAAGAGAAAAATCAGAAGCACAGCCAGACTGTCTCCAGATTAATTTCCAATACATACACACTGTATTTTTCGGAGTATAAGACGCACCTTTTTCCCTCAAAAGAGGCTGAAAATCTGGGTGCATCTTATACACTGAATACAGCATTTTTTACTCCTGAAACCCTGCTCCCTTCACCAAAATAGTCCTGCATAGCTTTTAGGAGGCTTTCAGAGGGCTCCTGGGGGCTGGGGAAGGCAGACATCCCCCTCCAGCCCCCAGGAGCACTCTATAAGACTCCTAAAGGCTATTTGTGCCCTTTTTTTGGAAAAAAAAACAGGCCTGTTTTTGGGGGGCTTGCAGAGTGCAAAAACTTTTTTAAAAATTTGCCTTTTCAAAACCTTTGTGCATCTTATACTCCGAAAAATATGGTATATTTTTCTGTAACCACTTAAATTCATTATTAGCCCCAAAAGATTATAAATCACATACCTGCTTAAAGTTTCCTTGAGATTCTAGAGAAACCAGAGACATTTGAGTTACTTTGTGAAGAGGAAAACAATTATCAGAGAACAACTTTGTTCAGGAGGATTTTACAATTTAAGAAAAAAGAAAAATAGCATATAACTAAGGGACCTAAAGGAGATAAACTAAAACAAGAAGTGGTTACTAAAAGCAAATAATAACAACAACAACAATAATAATAATAATAATAATAATAACCACAACAACAACAACAACAACAACAACAACAACAACAACAACAACGATAACTCCGCCGTTGCCGGTCCCAAGCCCGGATGAGAAAGGAGGAGGGTTGGGGTCAGGTTGGCATCTGGTCCCGTAAAAAAAAAACGCCAACCCATACAATATGGTGAAAAAAACAAATAAGAATTCCATACCGCATTGGTCGTCGCGCAGGTTAACAAGGGCCGCGACGGATGTTGGGGTCCCTGGACATCCGTTGACAAGTGGGTTACAAGTGGACCAGCCAACAAAACAACAAAAATATAGTGCAGATGAAAATCGTGCCATAATGGCCTGTTATTACAACTCAGAGCCAGAAAAAAGAGGCTATTGATAGACTATATCTGCCCCGAAAATCAGGTGGCAGAGGATTATTACAAGTGAAGCAAACAGTTGAAGAAGAAAAACATGCACTGGCTGATTATTTAAAAGAAAGTCAAGAACATCTATTAATCGAAGTAAAGAACAAAAATCTACTGAAGGCCCAACAGACGAAACAAGAATACAGAAAAGATGTGATAAAATCAAGAATGAAGAGTTGGCAGAACAAAGCACTGCATGGCCAATTTCTGGAAAAAATAAAAGATAAAGTGGACAGTGAACAAACTTGGTTATGGTTAACAACAGGTACATTAAAGAAAGAAACAGAGTCACTAATCCTGGCTGTGCAAGAACAAGCTATCCGCACAAATGCCATTAAGGCCAAAATCGAAAAATCCTCTGATGATGCCAAATGCAGACTTTGCAAAGAAGCTGATGAAACTGTTGATCACATAATCAGCTGCTGTAAAAAAATCGCACAGACTGATTATAAATTGCGGCACAATTCAGTAGCGCAAATGATCCATTGGAATTTGTGCAAAAATTTTAATATTAAAACAGCAACAAACTGGTGGGAACATCAGCCTGAAAAAGTCACCGAAAATCAGATGGTCAAGATCTTGTGGGATTTCCGTATACAAACGGACAAAATACTGGCGCATAATACACCAGACATCACACTGGTTGAGAAAAACAAGGTTACAATCATAGATATTGCAATACCAGGTGATAGCAGGGTCGCCGAGAAGGAACATGAAAAAATCGCAAAATACCAGGGCTTAAAAATCGAAATTCAATGACTATGGCACAAACCAGCAGTGGTAATTCCAGTGGTAATTGGCACACTGGGTGCTATTCCAAAAGCACTGGAATTACATTTAAAACAGTTAAAAATTGACAAAATCACCATCAGTCAAATGCAAAAAGCCGCACTGCTTGGATCTGCACGCATATTACGAAAATACGTTACGACGTCCTAGGCCCCTGGGTGGGGCCCGACTAGTAACCAATGCCAAATCCGATGAAACAACTGGCCGCTGTGATACAACTGTATAATAATAATAATTGTCAGTGCACATCATATGTACAATGAGATTGGTTGCGCTCCCTCAGTCCAGCTCACCAACACAATACAACTCACAGTGAAGACAAAAAGAAAAAGAAATATCCCTAGCCCAATAAACCATATTAACAAACACCCAGTGTTTGTTAATTCCTCCGGAAATGCTTAGAAATATTCCACTGAGTAGAAAGAGGTTTGGTTCAAAGTTCTATATCCCTGCATTTATTTTGTAAAGAAAGAACATCTGTCAGTGGGATTCTGAGAAAATCCAGTGTCACAAGATTCTTACTGAATTTACAACTGAATTCACAACGCAGATTATCATCTTTGTTTTGCCACCTAAGCATCTTTGCAAAGATGATAATCTGTGTTGTGAATTTGCAAAGATGCTTAGCTTCAGGGAGAAACAGCCCCAGCAATTTATGTTTAAAAAAGCAACAACCCTACATCCACCTGCAAAAATTCACCCGCAGGCCTCTGACAGTGCTTCTCCAGGTCACAGATCAGGTCACTGAGAAGCGAAATGTTGTTTGAAAGTCTGGTGCTACTTTCATCCTCTTGCTTCTCCAGGTCACTCAACCGAGTCAAGAGGCCACATTCCTGCTCTTCTAGAAACGAGTGGAGTTCCTGGAAGGCCTGCACAATCTTTCTTCTCTGTGCTTTGATGTCTTCCTGCAGTCGACAGAGAAAGAAAATAAAAAGTCAATAAGACTAAGGTTGTTTCTATATAATTAACCATATACTTCAGCACCAGCATTTTATGTAAAGGAACATTGCCACCATATCACAATATTGCTGTTATTAATTAATACTACATTGGTCAATATATTGCTAGTGCCTATCATTACAGATACCCCTCGGCTTACAACCTTAAGTGAGCCCAGAATTAGGTTGCAAAACTTTTTGGTCATTGAGGCACCCTTGTGACCAAAAGTAATTTTCCAGCCTTTTTCACGATAGTTGTTAAGTGAAGCCATGGCTCTTGAGCGAATTCATTCATTTGAATTAGTGTTTTTTGCCAGAGATCAGCAAAAGGCATTACAAATCACCGTTGTGTTACTGCAGAATTTCTCTGACTGGTCGTAATGCTGACCTGCCAAACAAGCAGTCGATGAATGATGAACACAGGGTGGAAGGGCATTTACAATGGCCAGGGTACTTTACTCATTTACTCATTTTATTGAGATTTATAGGCCGCCCTTCTCCCTGAGGGGACTCAGGGCGGCTTACAATCACAAGGGGAGGGGGTGCAGTACCAGGAGACAAACAATAGTGAACAAAATAAAATGGTTAAACCACAACATGCATTCAACAGTCAACACTTGGGCGGGTAAATTGGAAACCTATCCCCAGGCCTGCTGGGAGAGCCAGGTCTTGAGGGCTGTGCGGAAGGTCTGGATGGTGGTGAGGGTACGAATTTCAACGGGGAGCTCGTTCCACAGGGTCGGGGCTGCAACAGAAAAGGCTCTCCTCCGTGTAGTCGCCAGTCGACATTGACTGGCGGATGGGATTCGGAGGAGGCCCAGCCTGTGGGATCAAATCGGTCAGAGGGAGGTGATCGGCAGAAGGCGGTCTCTCAAATATCCAGATCCACTACCATGGAGTGCTTTACAAGCCATAAAGCACCTGTCCCATGGCTGTTAAAAAGTCAAGTGGTTGTAAAATGACTGGTTGTTAAACAAGGAGTACCTTTATGTGCCTGAATGCACATTTGGGGGGGGGGGATGATTAAGCAGATTTCTGTTCTCCTCCCCCTGGAGAGACACATACACAAAGCAATTATATTGAATTGGAAAGACAAATCACCCCTTGGGTAGACTGTGATACCAGGACTACAGGACTCAGGGTCAAGTTCCTACAGATTTACAAAACTCATTTGGGTGAATCAGTCACTAGAGCCTCACCTCCTTCACAGGATGAAAACTCAAGCAAACCACCTTTCCTAATGGAAAGACAAGATATAAAGTGGGGGGGGGAGACAAAGTTTCCCTGTCCAGTGCTATCCAACTCTGCACTGCTGATCTCTGTTTCTTGGCTGAGGGAGCCAGCATTGTCTGAAGATATTTTCTGTGGTTGTGTGATACACCAAAGGTTCACCGAATGCTGTTATCTTCCCACCAAAATGGTAACTCTTTATCTACTCACATTCACATGTTTTCAAACTGCTAGGTGGGCAGGAGCTGGGGAAAGGAATGGGAGCTCACCTAGTTGCAGCACTTGGGTCTTGAACCTGGGCTGTCAGCTGTCCAGCTGTCAAACTCAGTGTCTTTAACTGCTAATCCATGATGCCCCAAATGCAAAATAAAATAAAACAAATAAAACAAAGGAAAACAAATAAAACAAAATAAATAAATAAATAAATAAATAAAATAAACAAAATTATATATATATATATATATATATATATATATATATATATATATATATATATATATATATATATATATATATATATATATATATATATATATAAATAAAATAAAATAAAATAAAATAAAATAAAGGCAACTATAGGCTATAAACCTGCATTCTGTATTTAGTGGACAAAAATTGCTCATGACTATTTTTCAGACACTCAAATCTACTTTATTTTATGAAATATGCAACAAAGTGGGGGGATGTATTTCAGTGAAGAGAAACTGCTATAGTTTTCCTTAGTACTGTATATGAACAAGTTACCTACCAAATATGCAGCCGTTTGCTTCTCCTGAGTCTGCTTTGATCCTTCAATGGCCTTTCTCCCCAGCTTCAGATTCTGTAGCTTGATCTGGATCTCTTTCTGAACAAACAAAATCTGTCAAGATTATTCCTCAACAATTATTGAAATGCTAAATCACTTGGGAAGCTGATTCTATTGGGGGACTGAAGGAACCAATTCTAGAGCACCAATTCTTAAGGGCATCAGTCTAAGTTTCCAAGGAGGGGGGAGCTAGAATAATTAAACTGGGTTTGCACAGTACCCTAGGCATAATCTGGCATACAGTCAGTCCTGGGGAATCCAGCTGCTGCCTTCCCCATCACATTAAATCCTAATGGGGTGGTTGGGTTGCACAGCACATATTTACTGCAATAGTGTTGTTCAAATGGCTTTAGAATTAAGAATATTGTGCAATGTCAGTTTTTTTTAGAGGTATTCAATCAACGCACAAGTTCAGGAGGAGGGCTCTCAAGGTGCCGGCAAGCAGGGCAGAAGTCCACCGCCTCAAACAGGGAAGAGTGACAGCAACCGCCTCCCCTACGCCAGCTAAAAGTAAATTCGTTACCCTGTAATCTTGAGCTGCCTCCTCGGCGGGAAGTACCAGGTGGGCTCGGTGCTTCTTGGATTTGTCGCATACCAAGCAGATGAGGTCGCGGTCCTCCCAGCAGAAAACCGTGAGGGGCTCGCGATGTTTCTCACAGAGGGCTTCTCCCCACAACCCTTCGACGGCTTGCAGATGCAGCCCTTCCGACGCCCTCGACTCGGAGGTTCGTTTTTCAGGGCTGTTCTGAGACCCGGGTCTCCCCAGATCCCCCATGGTCTGGACGAGCAAAACCTAGGCAGGGACCTCCACCTCTCCAGCCAGCTCCTCTGCAACACTCCGGAGGGCGAAAACGGTGCAAGGCGGGGGTCGGAGAGGAGCGTTTCGCTTTCAAACGCCCCAAATTTCCTAGATAACTTTCATTTTCTTCCAACCAACGTGGCCGATGGGAGGAGTCGTGTTCCCGAGTCTCTCGCGTCTGATTGGTGGAAGGGGCCCTCTGGCGTGTGTGAACGGCACGGGAAGCGTGTGCCAAATGTTAGCCCCGGTCTCTATTTGAACGCTGTTAAGAGAGGCGGTGCGCGGTGGGCAACTTGAAAAAGCCTAGCGGGGATTTTCTGCCGACTGAAGTCGCAATTTAGACTTAGAATAACAATTAGAATAATTGTCACTTTGAATGTACGCTAATCCGCATACATTAAAACGAAATGATGTTGCATACAGCTCTCAAAGGGTCATCACCTTCAGTATAAACTACGTAAACATGACAAGATGGGTAGAGATAGATAGATAGACGACAGACAGATTGTTGTTAATTGCGAAGTCGTGTCCAACCCATCGGGGCCCTATGGACAACGTTCCTCCAGGCTTCCTGTGCTCTACCATCCCCTGGAGTCCATTTAAGCTCATACTGACTGCTTCGGTGACTCCATCAAGCCACCTCATTCTCTGTCCTCCCCTCCTTCTTTTGCCCTCAGTCATTCCCAGTATTAGGCTCTTCTTCAGTGAGTCCTTCCTTCTCATTAGGTGGTCGAAGTAATTGAATTTCATCTTCAGGATCTGGTCTTCTAAAGAGCAGTCAAGGTTGATCTCCTCTAGGACTGACCAGTTGGATGGCCTTGCAGTCCAAGGACTCACAGGAGATTTCTCCAACACCATAGTTCAAAGGCCTCAATTCTTTGGCACTCAGCCTTCCTTATAGTCCAAATTTCACAGCCGTACATTGCAACTGGGAAAACCATAGCCTTGACTATACACACTTTTGTTGGCAGGGTGATGTCTCTGCTTATTAGTATGCTGTCCAGATTTGCCATAGCTTTCCTCCCCAGGAGCAAACGTCTTTTAATTTCTTGGCTGCAGTCCCCCATCTGCATCTTGGAAGCCAGGAAAATAAAATCTGTCACTACCTCCATTTCTTCCGCATCTATTTGCCAGATGCCATGATCTTAGTTTTTTTTAATGTTGAGTTTCAAGCCAACTCAGGATAGATAGATAGATAGATAGATAGATAGATAGATAGATAGATAGATAGATAGATAGATAGATAGATAGATACCTATCTACCTACATACATAGAAAAATTATGCACATACCCATATATATTTGCAGAGGTCTTAAATGTAGAGGATTAGTTGTAAAGTTATTTTTTTCATCACCATCACCAAAGGTTGCTAAATAAGGCAGTCACTAAACAAGGGCTACTTGCACTAAACAATGCAACTTTGGCAGAAACTGTCTCTACGTGGATTGATTAGAGTCATTCTGACAGTGAGATGGGCAGCAGATGAATTTAATAAATAAAAAGGATTTTTGAAACTTTCCTGGCAGGGGAGACAAAACTTGGTCATTCCACTGTCTCAGAAGACTTGTTTTCATGTTTCTTTCTGTGAGAGAACCCATAAATCTTTTTTCTGCCTGGATGTGTCACTTTCTTCCATGCTCTGGTGTTCCTTAGAAAGGCGTCTTCAGGGCATGCTTGAAAAAATTAAGTCCCTGCAGGCTCTGAGAAGGAAGTTGAACTTATTCCAAACACACACATTTTGTGGCAAGAAGGAAGTCAAGCTTGTAATTTGAGTTATTTATTTTATTTATTTATTAAGTAGATTTATAGGCCGCCCAATCCCGGAGTTAAGCCCAGAAATGTAGCCCAGATGCCTTGTGGGCGTGGTGCTGCAGGAGGGCTAACTTTGCTGAAAGCAGAATGACAAACCAACTTCCTGATTATTATTTTTAAATCATCAGTGGGTCCTTTGCTTTGGGGCAGTGATCTTGATAGAGGATGTTTTGTATTTTTGCCTTTTCACCAGTACTTTTATTGTACAAAGTAATATGGAAAGGTGGTGGTAGAAGAAGAAAAAAACAGGAGGGAACAAAATGCTTTGTAATTTAGACTTAACCCCAAATTTATGTAGACTTGAATTGGTGCCACATCATATGCTACAGCCCAGGGGTGTCAAACTGGTGGGATGCGGGTTGGATGCGTTACACGCAGGCCACGCCCACCCCAGCTCCGCAAATGGGAAAACATCACAAAACGTCATGTGACAGCACCGTGATGCGGCGAGTTTGACACCCGTGCTATAGCTTATAGACCTATGACGTCCCTTAGAGGATCCTTTTTAACTGCTCAGAATTGGGACTGCCACAACTGAAGGAAGACTTTGCATTTAATGGCATTTGAAGGAATATATAAAATCCCAGTTTAGCTAACCTTTTGTAATTCAAGACAGATAACATTGGCTTAATATAGTTAAAACTGAGATATAAGTTTATGTCAAGGGCATTACTATTCAGGAACAGTAAACAGATTCCTACTTAAGTGCTTCTAAGCAGGAACGTGGAAGTAGAAATGCAATTTTTTAACTCCTACATAGTAATGGCAATCAATGTCTAAGAATACACACACACACACACACACACACACCAGTACCTATCCCACAAGATGATATATCAGGAGGCCAGGAAGAACTGCAAGGTTTGCTAAAGCATAAAGAGTTTAAGATAAATTATCCTGAACAGCAGCCAAATGAGGTCTAAATGCATTCAGTGAATATGGATGTTAAGAGAAGAAAAATGTCAGAGCAGATGCCTTAAGGAATCAAATGCAAAAGCAGATGTAACTTGTGTATTATTATCAGTGCAACAAGGTAACATTGGGTTTGATTTCTGGTTTTCTCTACAAAAATACTGCAATGCCTTTTAACACAATTTCTGAATTATCCAGTCTAGGAATTTCTTGCTTTCTTCCCTAACAAAGTTCTTGATGCAAAGCTATAAGATGAACTGATTTGGTACACCCAGAATCTCCCTGCTTTATTTATACTCCATCTGGCATGGGAAGAGTGTGTGTGTGTGCGTGCATGTGCATGTGCACACGTGCGCGCCCGCACACACACACACATATTGGGAAGAGTGTGTGTGTGTGCGTGCATGTGCATGTGCACACGTGCGCGCCCGCACACACACACACATATATATATTAGAATAGAATATGTGCCTCGTCACAAGAGACCATCCAGACAGAAACCCAATAAATTTATCAGCACAAATATAACAAATGTAACAAAAAGGCAACAGTAAAAAATATTGGGTTTCTGTCTGGATGGTCTCTTGTGACGAGCCGAAGGCAGAGAATGGAAGTGTGACCTTCCTCCCATATTTGGGCATACCAGGGGTTGTGACTTTAAATA
The DNA here is from genome assembly GCF_051295495.1 of Thamnophis sirtalis. Classification (NCBI taxonomy): domain Eukaryota; kingdom Metazoa; phylum Chordata; class Lepidosauria; order Squamata; family Natricidae; genus Thamnophis; species Thamnophis sirtalis. Next base: position 33,973,630 of record NW_028261383.1, read on the forward strand.
TATACCTTTCACCCTGGCCTGGCTGATAAGGAGTCAAGCTCTGTAGCTCAATGGTTAACACATCCTAAGAGGCAATAGAGCACAGGTTCGATTCCCAGCAAGGGTATGGCTAGCTGATGAGAGCTAAATAGCTTGAAATAGATCTATACTAGTCTCCCTTTTTTTATTTATCAGCACAAATATAAGCACAAATATAACACACACACACACACGCACGCACACACGCACACACGCACACACGCACACACGCACACACGCACACACGCACACACGCACACACGCACACACACGTTTTTTTATTTGTGCTGATAAATAAATAAAGGGAGACTAGTATAGATCTATTTCAAGCTATTTAGCTCTCATTAGCTAGCCATACCCTTACTGGGATTTGAACCTGGGCTATATTGCACACTAGGCATACTAGGCAGAGATCTTAGCCATTAGGCCACAGGCTCTTATCCGTTTATCAGCGAAGCCAGGGTGAAAGGTATCTATTAGATTTTTTACAACCCCTGGTAAGCCCCAATTATGGGAGGAAGCTAACTGCTTCCATCAACCCCTTTATTTATTTATCAGCACAAATAAAAAAACACAAATATAACAAAGGCAACAGTAAAAATATTGGGTTTCTGTCGTGATGGACTCTTGTGACGAGCCGAAGGACAGATGATGGAAGCAGTTAGCTTCCTCCCATAATTGGGGCTTACCAGGGGTTGTAAAAATATGCATGAGCTGCTCATGTTGTATTCGGGTCTTTTCCCATCTTACCTACACCTGTGAAAATCTACGAAAACATTATATATATACAGTATGTGTGTATGTATGTATATGTATATATGTATGTATTTGTATGTATGTGTGTATATATACATACATACATACAAACACACATATACACACATACACATACATATATATAAATAATAAAATAAAATAAAATTTGCTAAGTACAGTTAGTCCTCAATTTACAACCATTTTCTTAGTGACAGTTCAAAATTACAACAGCACTGAAACAAGTGACTTACAACTGTTGAAGCATTCCCATAGTCACATAATTAAAATTCTGGCACTTGGCCAGCATACTTACAATGACTGGAAGGTCACAGGGTCCTGTGGTTACCATTTGCAACCCTCCCAGCCAGCTTCTGAAAAACAAAGTCAATGGAAGAAACTGGATTTGCTTAAATGACTTCATGATTCACCTAACAACTTCAGTGATTTGTTTAACAACCGTGGGGAGGGGGGGTGTCACAAAATTGGGCTTTGTAACTGAAATTCTGGTCCCATTTGTCATTGTGAAGTAGAGCTGACTTTAAAATGTTCACCAGCATAAAATATGCGGGTCTCCATCAACCTTGTTGGGTAGGGACGGCCTGTCAAAAAGTTAAGAGGACCATCCTGGTAGCACAGCATACCTTTTTTCTCAAACACAACATACACACCCCGCCAAGATATTGCTGCTGCCCTCACTGGTGATCCCTTAGATCCCTGTCTTACCAAGACCTGATGCTGGGAATGGTGCTATCCTTCCTTCTAGAGCAGCCATTCCCAACCATTTTTGACACCAAGGATTGATTTCATGGAAGGCAGTCTTTCCACAGACTGGGGGGACAGTGGCAGGGGAGAAATTTGACTGGTTCTATCTGGTTCGGGTGAACCGGTAGTGGTGGTGGTGGGAGGTTCCACCCACCCACCCGGACGTCATCACATCCCATTTTTGATGGTCTGCATGTGTGGGAGGTCCTGCGAATACTTGGAGGTGGCCCATGTGCTCACATTTGCGAACCGATAGCGAAGGTAATGTGATTTTACCCCTGGATGTCTCTCTCTCTCTCTCTCTCTCTGTATTTTGCTCTTTAACTAGATCTCTGAGGCCTCCTGATATATTATCCTGCGGGACATGTACTGTTATTTTAGTTTGTGTGTGTGTGTGTCTATATATATAAATATTGGGTTTCTGTCTGATGGTCTCTTGTGACGAGCCTACTTGGGCATACCAGGGGTTGTGACTTTAAGTATATATATACACTTAAAGTCACAACCCCTGGTATGCCCAAGTAGGCTCGTCACAAGAGACCATCAGACAGAAACCCTATATTTTTTACTGTTGCCTTTTTGTTACATTTGTTATATTTATGCTGATAAATAAAGGGAGACTAGTATAGATCTATTTCAAGCTATTTAGCTCTCATCAGCTAGCCATACCCATGTTTGGGAATCGAACCTAAATAGCTTGAAATAGATCTGTACTAGTCTCCCTTTATTTATTTATTAGCATAAATATAACATATATATATATATATATATATATATATATATATATATATATATATATATATATATATATATATATATATATATATATATATATATATATATATATATATATATATATATATATATATATATATATATATATATATAGTCTTAAACATAGATTGCCATTACTCCTATGGTATGTAGGAGTTAAGAATTCCATGTTCATGCTTTTTTTTTAGAGAAACTCTCAAACAGGAATTTGTTTACTGTTCCTGAAGAGTAATGCCCTTGATGTAAATTCCTCACTTGCATAGCTTGGTTCCTAACAGGCTATGGACCAATACAATTCCTCAGCTCAGGGCTCAGGGACCTCTGCCCTGGAGAACATTGCATATCAAAGGCAGGTAGGTTCCCATGACATTTCTCACCTTCACCAACCCAACTCAGCAGCTAGCAGGAAAACACCCGTCAATCACTTTTCTTAATGTAAGCTGACTTAGGACAGCAAGTGAGTTTTAACAATTACTGAATTTAGTCCAAACACATTGTTTGGCTTTGCATGGCTACATTAAAGAGAACTATCAGGAATATCAACTGATCACTGGGCTTTTTTGAGATCATCTGATAAATAGGACATGAACAAATTAGACAAATTCTCATAAATTCATCATTGGTAATCTTTATTGAAGAAAAATGGCAAGCCATAATTAAAGAATTGTATTGACTGCAGTGCTTTAAGAAAAAATATAAAGAAACAATATTTAAATGTTCTTATGCTTCTTTGTTATTCTACTCTATATAATAGACTCTTATTTTGAACACGAGTTCTTGTTTCTATCAGTCCTTTGTTTCTGCAATGGTCAAATTTGTTATGATTTTTCACTGACTACATAAAAATAAATTTTCATTGGGATATAGGTTGAGCACTACCGATTAGCAGTATTCTGAAATGCCACTAAACTCAGTCCAAGTGACTGCACAAAACTTATGCACCAAACTAAAGGCACTTTTATGGCAGGTGGCCCATGTGCTCGCATTTTGGTGCTATTTCAAAGTAGCGTTAAACCTATGCTCAAAAGCAGCTTGGGTAAGAGCTGGCAGGTGTGGGAAGAGTTTGTATAATACAGGTAATCCCTGACTTACAACAGTACATTTAGTGACTGTTCAAAGTTACAGCAGCACTGAAAAAAAGTGACATGATTATTTTTCATATTTATGACCCTTGCCACATCCCCATGGTCACATGATCAAAATTAAGATGTTTGGCAAGAGACTCATATTCATGAGGGTTGCAGTGTCCTGAGGTCATGTGATCACCTTTTGCGATCTTCTGATATGCAAAGTCAATGGGGAAGCCAGATTCTCTTAACAGCCATGTTACTAACTTAACAACTGCTATGATTCGCTTAACAACTGTGGCAAGAAAGGTTGTAAAATGGGTCAAAATTCACATAATATCTCATTAGCAACAGAAATTTTGGGATAAATTCAGAGGTGGGGTCCCACCAGTTCGGCCGAATGGGTAGTAACTTGCCCAGACATGCGTCCAAACTGGTTCTATCGGCAGCGCCATAGGCACCTCCATCTTGTTTTGTTGCTTCTGTGCATGCACAGAAGCAATTTTTTTACTTCTGCACATGCGCGGGCGCCCAAAGCGCATCCCTGAGCAAACCGGCAGTAAAAGAAACCAAAACCCACCTCTGGATCACTTGTGGTCGTAAGTCGAGGACTACCTGTAATGCCTCAGAGAGCTGCAATGTGCAATGTTCATCCCAGTGCTGCTTGATGCTGTTTAGATTGATCCTTGTTTCTGAACTGAGGGTTGGCTGACTGATCTAACAGGTGAGGACAAAATAGGACTCTCCCACTGCCCAAAGGAGAGTGACCTGGAAGACACATCAGGAGGGGAGAGGAAGGGACATGGCCTACATCAGCCTAATGTGACTAATACAGGTAGTCCTTGACTTATAACCACAAATGAGACATTCATTACAAAGTAAGGCAGATATTAAGTGAACATAATAGCAGTGTTCCAATATCCATGCCACCAAGAAGAGGGAGTCAAGCTATTCTCCAAAGCACCTGAGGGCAGGACAAGAAGCAGTGGGTGGAAACTAATCAAGGAGAGAATCAACCTAGAACTGAGGAGAAATTTTGTAACAGTTAGAACAATTAATCAGTGCAATAACTTGCCTCCAGAAGTTGTGAATGCTCCAACACTGGAAGTTTTTAAGAAGAGACCTAAATGGTTATCCTGCCTAAGCAGGGGCTTGGACTACAAGGTCCCATCCAATTCTGTTATTCTATTCTAAATTACAGTGGAGAGAACCTCACCCAATTTCAAACCGTTTTTGTCGTGGTCATTAAGTGAATCATGCAGTCATTAAGTGAATCCAGTTCTCCGACTGACTTTGCTTTTGAGAAGTAAGCTGGAAAGGTCCCAAATGGCAATTAAAGGATCCTGGGACATTGTAGATATTGTAAATACAAGTGCTTGCATTTGGTCATGTGGCTGTGGGGACACTAATAGTAGTAAATGCAAACTCATATGTCTGTTTTTTAAGTGTCACTGCAACTTTGAACAGTCACAAAATAAATGGCCATATGTCGAGGCCTACTTGTATGTGCTGCTTTGCTACATCAACTTCTAATCCTGGCTGTAACACCAAATGAGGGGCTGATGAAATAGATCAGATTGCAACCACAGCAAAAGTGCCACAGCTCCTGTTGTGCTTAAAGAACAAAAAGCTATTTTAATATTAGAAGCTCAGGACAACTTTAAGCTGCTTGGGTATCAGATGAATAGAATATTATAAACATGTGGCTGAAAAAAGAGATTGCTGGGGGAAAAAAACTCCAAAAGCACAAGACAAACCTAAAGATTTTATATATTGATCTTCCTTTCACTCTCTTATTGATGCTTAATAGCGAAGTTGTTTGGAAGGGGAAAGCAGGCAATTTGACACAGATGTGAAGCATTTTTTATATATTATAGAAGTTAGTACAGTGCTGAAGTATCGCTACAATAATTTGTACATAATTCCACCTAGCATAGTGGACACGGAATTGATTTTCTGCTCTCTGGGCTATAATCAAAAGCTTGGTCTTCCAATCTCCTCTTTTTTTCAATAGGAGAGTTTGAATCTTCCTTCTTCTTAACAGAAGTTAGACCATCTGGTGGAAACAAAAAAGAATCCAAGAATAAACAGGGTAGTGGGTTAATATATCTGTATAATATATATAATACACCAAGCCAAGTCTCAAAAGGCTAGAGAATTCCGCAAAGCCTGGCACTCAAACAAATCAGCTATCAATAGGCACATAGAGATGGACAACATTTACATACCATTCAAAAGAGACAATAAAAAACAAAACAAAAAGGAAACAAAAAGAACAAAACACCACCCTGTTAGCAACCAACATCAGATGACCAGAGATTAACACCAATATTAACACTCTACCAAAAATCAAGAAATAAACAATACCCTAATCAAGGAAGAACTCAGACAAACTAACAATGAACAACAGCCTAATCAAGGAACTACCAAGAACACTTCCACTACCAAAGACAAAGCAAGCTATATAAGTAGACAGTAAAGTCTACTCTCTTCTAGTACTGATATAATATACATACATACTGTACATACATACATACATCATCCATCCTTCCATTCATATCTCATATATGTATAACTCTCCCTTTTTCTACACCTCACATTTCTGTCCACTGCAATTCTTTACCCCTTCCATTAATCCACATCAAATCTAACTATATAAACATGACTTCCTTTTTGCCTTTAATTCTGATTCCATCCTTTTCACACATTGCTGCTGTTTATGAATCTGATAAAGGAGAATAGTATTATTGTTTTGTTGTGTACATTTGGTTTGCTTGCTAGTGTATCTCTGTGTCTATAATGTATTGTAAACAAATAAATATTTTTACTGGAATTCATAGTTCTTATTAAGCTGCTCATAAAAGCCAAACTAGCCTGTTTTCTGATGTACAGGTAGTATAATTGACTTACAATTGTAATGAAGCCTGCCAGTGGTGGGTTCCTAACCGGTTTACTACCATTTTGCTCATGCTTGTGCGCGCGCTCATGCACGATGCTTCTGCACATGCACAGAAGCATCCGGGCGGGTGGGTGGAGCCTCCTGCTGCTCTCTACCGGTTTGCCCGAACCGGGAGCCACCCACCTCTAAAGCTTGCCCATTATCGTTGTAAGTTGCGATGATGGTTGTAAAGCAGATCACCACATGACCAGACTCACTTTTCTTAAGGTAAGGTGACTTAGGACAACAGGTGAGTTTTAACAATTGCTGAATTTAGCCCAAACACGTTGTTTGGCTTTGCACGGATATCCCAAAAGTACTTTTTCAAGTGGCAATTAGACTTTCTGTTTTTCCTTTGAAGATGTTTCTTTGGGTCCCCACCTGCCATGACCTGGATGACTGAGAATTTCCATAGACATTTAGTGATACACTTTGGGATGAACACCCTTCCAATGGTGAGGGGGTATGAATGGATTTCCAGAAAAATTGCAGATTACAGGAACCATTTGCACTTCAGTTTGAGATGCAGACAGGACAGACTCATCCCCAACAGGCTGCACCTGTGCTCAACAGTGAAGGGACTCAGCGGAAAACATCCTGCAGAAAGCAGAGCTCCAACTCCTCAATGAACAAAGGCTAGAAGAATGCAAATGACCAAGTGTCTGCAAGGAGTATAAATCCATCCATTCCCCACCATCCAGTCAGAGCTGAAGAAGCTTCTTGGATAAGAAGCAAAACATCTTCAAAGAAAAACCAGAAAGTCCAGTTGTCTTTGGAATAACCAAGAACAGGATGACCGAGAATCTCCATAGACACTTTGCAAGGATACATCAAAGAGAACTATCAGCAATATCAACTGATCACTGGGCTTTTTGGACACCTTCTGATTATAGGAGCTAGTACAGGGGATGTGTTGCTTGTGCTGAAATATCGCTATAATAATTTGTACATCATTCCACCCAGGATAGTGGACACAGATTATTTTTGACGTTTCTTCATGTTAAATTAGTCAAAAAAGAGACAAAAGAGCATTAGAAAGGCAGAAACATACGGATTTATTTTGTAGCACCTGAAGCCCTGCTGAAAGCTGATTATTATAACTTTTTTCCCTATAGACACTGGTTCCAATATTTAAGGAGATAAAAATATTTCCTTTATACCAGTTTTCAATAATAGTATCAGTTGATAATGTCTGCAGATATAATTACCATACACAATTACATTAAGCTGGAGGGGAGCATAACAAAAATGGGGAACTTAGCCTTTGTACCCATTGTTTTTATCAAAGGTACATTTGTGTGATTTGTTTTTAAATGGAAATTGAGAACATTGGACAAAATACAGAGAGAAACCATTGTCATGCACTTACTATCTCCTACTGGTGCCCTTTTATCAGGCTGATGAGATGATGAGGAATGCATTCTGCTCTCTCGGCTATGGGATTCTGATTTCCTCTTTTTTGCAATAGGAGAGTTTGACTTTTCCTTCTTAGCAGATATTAGAGCATCTGGTGGAAACAAAAAAAATCCTGTTTTCTTTAGCCCTATTACATTTATATAGGCCTTATCTATTCTAATAGATCAATCAGCTATATTTTCTTTTTTTTCACACAGCAAACAACAGCCTAATCAGGGAACTACCAAGAACACTCCCACCAACATTGACAAGACAAGCTATATAAGTAGACAGTAAACCCTACTCTCTTCTAGCACTGATGTAATATATATAGCAATAGCACTTAGACTTATGTACCGCTTCATAGTGCTTTACAGCCCTCTTTAAGCGGTTTACAGAGGCAGCATATTTCCCCCAACAATCTGGGTCCTCATTTTACCCACCTCGGAGGGTTGGAAGGCTGAGTCAACCTTGAGCCTGGTGAGATTCAATCTGCCAAAATGCTGGCAGCTGGTGATCAGCAGTAGCCTGCAGTACTGCTCTCTAACCACTGCACCACCATGGCTATCATCTGTCTGTCCGTACATACATACATACATACATACATACATACATACATACATACATACATACATACATATCTCAGATATGTATAACTCTCTCTTTTTCTACACCTCACATCTCTGTCCGCTGCCATTCCTTAACCCTTCCATTGATCCAGGTCAAATCTAACTACATAAATGTGACTTCCTTTTCTCCTTTAATCCTGATTCCATCTTTTTCACACATTGCTGCTGTTCATGCATCTGATAAAGGAGAATAGTATTCATTGTTTTGGTGTGTACATTTGGCTTGCTTGCTGGTGTCTATAATGGACCGTATACAAATACATATTTTTACTGAATTTGTTTATATTCCCCCTTTATCATTTGTATAAATAACTAAAGATGGCAAACATACCTAATACTCTTTTGTCCTCCTATTTTCTCCTCCACAAAAATCCTGTGCAGAAGGGAGACTGGCCCAAAGTCATACAGTTGGCTTTCATAGCCAAGGTGTGAATAGAACTCTGTCTCCTGGTTTCTAGCCTGGTGCCTTAACCATTACACCTTAACCATCATAATTGGCTGGGTTCTCACATATTAAACTACATTGTGGCTCAAAGCAATGTATAGACCCAAGCTTCATCTCAATCACTCATGCATCTTGTCAATATTTTCTCCTCTGATTGAGAACAGCCTCAATAGAAACTTGCTGTATTGCTCGGACTGCTGTTATTCACCTTCTGTTTCCCAGTCTCTCTCTTGCCCTAGTGCTTCAGGCTGCTTTAAAGGTTCTCTTAATAGGAAGACAGGACTCTCCTCTTTCAAAACATATATGCTATCTTCAGAAACAGGAATTAGAGCAGTGTTGGTGAACCTTTTTCAGAACCGAGTGTCAACACAGGAGCGTGCATGGGGGGAGCACCAGAAACCAGACGAGCAGCTCCCTGGCGTGGACGAGCGAGAGTGCCAGAAACCGGAAGAGCAGTTCTCCGGCACACATGCACGCACTGGGAAGCTGAGCTTCCGGTTACAGGAGTGCAGATGCGCGCTGGTCACCTAGTCTTCCAATTTCTGGCAAGCATGCATGTGTGAAGCTTCCCAGGAGGCGCATGGCCACCAGAGAGCTGCTCTTCTGGTTTCAGGCACTCCTGTGTGCACAAAGACCAGCTGGAAGAGCAACGGGAGACGGCTGGTGTGCCCAGAGAGATGGTTCTGCATGCCATAGGTCATCAGGGAACTAGAGTATAGCCAAACAAATCAATACTTTTAGGAACATGCATGTAAGGTTCCTTTCTGTTTCAACTGCATGGAATGTACCTCTCTGTTTAAAAACTTGGTCCTAAATGTAAATTTAAATATCTGCTAAGCTCATACCTTCCAATTTCCGCAAGGTACTTGTGACAACCTCATTTTGATAAGCAAGCCGGTTTTCCATTTCAGGAAGAAGTTCATCGAATCCCAAAACCTTCTTTTGCTTTAACCTAAAATACAAAGGAAACATTTGTATAGGCAGACTAGGTGGAAGATTTTAAGGTGAAAGGGGCCTATACAGACTGTATCATTTTTGCCCTGAAATATATCAGGAAATCATAAAACATCAAACTTGCTGCTTGATCAAAGATATTATGGAGTATTTGGAGTACTTGGAGAGGGCTGAATACTAGGTCAGGCCAAATAAAGATGAGGAGTTGGGTTTTAGGGAAAGTTTATTGGGTTACACAGTTTTTGCCCATGGATTTACACTCTAGTTTGTACTTGATTTCCCCATCTCAAAATGGTAGCCATCAATGTTGTGAACTCCTAATTACAGGGCCTTTGTGAACTGTGGAAAGGAGAGTTGTAGACTGCAATGGATCAGCTGCTTGTGTCAACCACAACAGAAGGCAAGTATATAAATTATATATTTCTGATCTAGTTTCCTGGTTGGCAGATCCAGCATAAACCGTACCCTAAAGCCAAGAATTCAATCAATCAATCGAGCTGGAAGGGACCATGAAGGTCTTCTAATCCATCCCCTTGCTCAAACAGGCCAACTTATACCATTTCAGACAAGTGGTTGTTCAATCCCTTCTTAAAAACCTCCAGTTTTGTAACACCCAAAACCTCTGGAGGCAAGCCATTCCACTAGTTAATTGTTCTGACAGGAAATTTTTCCTTAGTTCTAGGTTGGTTCTCTCCTTGATTAGTTTCAACAATAGGAGAGCAGCTTACATCTTATTATACTTAAGAAGGGACAGAGCTTATAATGAGCTGATGGCCCCATTGTTTTGCTCATCGGCTTTCATTTTAGTTTCCATTTTATGCCTTTCTTAGATAATCCAGCACAAATCAGAAGACAAAAAAGTCAAATACCTCATTGATGCATTCTGCATCTCCTGGTAAGGAAAGATAAGAAGTATTTTAGCATTACGTTATACAAAGTCTACAACAAAATATTGCCATGTGATTTGGAGCCTCTAGCTGTCTTCCAAGATATTTCATTTTTCCCCAGGATGTTGCCTTCTCATTTATCTTTTAACAGACCTTCAGCATGTGGTGGCTATTGAACCTGTAAAGCAGTGGTGGGATTCACTTACCTTCGCTACTGGTTCGCAAATGTGAGCGCGCATGCGCAGAAGGCTGCACATTACGTTGGGGCAGATGGGCGGAGCCTCCAAGCAGACGCCACTACTGGTTTGCCTGAACCGGTAAGAACGGGCAGAATACACCACTGCTGTAAAGCCTCCTTTGATTTTGTTCTCACCTTCCCCTAAGCCAGTGCTTTCAAATTTGGCAGCTTTAAGATGGATGGACCTCAACTCTTCAATGCTTGCTTGGGAATTCTAAGAGTTGAAGTCCACCCATCTTAAAATTGCCAAGGCTGAGAAACACTGCCATAAGCCTTTCTGATACCCTTTCTTTTATGTGGATGATGCCATTTCAAGGACCAGTGTCTATTTTCATTAGCACATAGCACATAAACTGCCTGGTTTTAACTGTGGTTTATAGAACAAGCCATAACACTGTCAATCATAATCTAAAAACCACAATCATTAGTCAAAACAATGTGTGAATCCAGCCTTGTATCAGAAATATGGGAGAGGAAGCCAATTTTTTCTACCATATGATGATGTTATCTATTTAGTCACATCTGACTTTTAACTATTCTATGGGCCTGGTCTCTCCACATCTTTCAATATTGCACTATTTCTTTGAGTTGTTCCTGACATATATCACTTTATGAGCCTCTCTCACAGGTATCCCATATGGGAAGCAATGATTTTGTTAAGCTACTTTTATCTAATTTTGCCTCCCCCCACTCCCAAGCCACCTTCCTGGTCATGTTACTAGGAATATGCAAAACCAATACGTCTAATGGGACTAGTTTGGGAAAGAGAGATCTACCATAAACTGAGGACTATTTGTTTCTTGTTCCCTAGATTTCAAGAACTATATTAGAGCTATACTCCCACCATATCTTTGGTAAAATAACCCCAGGGGTGAAATGCTACTGGTTCGCCCAAACCGGTAGTAAAAAAAATGCTATTGGTTCGGGCGAACTGGTATTTCCGATGATCAGCTGTGACGTGCGATTTATATTAGTTAGAATTGTTGGATTTCCTGCTTTCTAGCTAATCTAAATCACATGGCACAGCAGATCCTCCACCCCCCTCCCGCTGTTCTACTAACCTTTGCAGACTCTGAAGGCTTCAAAATGTTCCTTTTTTCCACTGCGCGGGCGCACCTCAGGGGTGCATGCGTGCATAGCACACGCTCAGTAGCAGACTCACCTAACCGGTAGCAGACTTTGGAGGATTTCACCACTGGATAACCCTTATTTACCCCAGAAGAAAATAATGTCCACTTTCTAACCTGTAAAAACTCAAGGTCTAGTATTGGCCATCTTTCTTCTGCCACAGTGATGAAGCTATCCAGGCAAGAAATTTCCTCTGAAATTGTGGCATTATGAATTTCTTGTTTCTTAAGTGCTGCCTTGAGTGAGTTCCACTGGGCCAGCAGCTGCTGCTTCTGTTCCTTAAGGGATTGATTAATCTGCTTAAAGGCCAATGATATTTTCTGAATCCCAGCATCGATTGTATTCTGCAATAAATTCCAGCAGGGAAATATGGTTACTGCTCTAAAAGACAGATTGAGGACAAATTCCAGTTTGCCAGTAGATAAATTGAAGAACCTACCAGGGCTCCTTTGTTCCTCGCTGTATTCACTGACTGAATTTTAACAAGTTTTTCTCTGTTTGTCTTCAAAAATGACAGCTGGTCCTGGAATTCTTGCTAAATAAAGAAGAACAGTATTCCGATTTAATGTATCTTGTGGTCTTAGATACCTACAAAATGAATCTTTAACAAGCTCTTATCCTCCCTTTATGGAGCATCTTAATCCACCTAATTATTCTTGAGCTGAGTTTTCCATCTAGCACAGGGGTCTCCAACCCTAAACACTCAAAAAGCCATTTGGACCCATTTCCCACAGAAAAGAAAACACCGGGAGCCACAAAACCTGGGTGTGGCCAACTCAATGTCACTCACTCCCACCCAGTCACATGACCCCCTCAGCTATGCCTACCCAGGTTTTGTGACTCCCAGTGTTTTTTCTTTTCTGTGAGAACTAAGTATCTCTCTGTGTGTCTCTCTCTGTCTCTTTCTCTCTATCTCTTTCTCCATCTATCTCTCTCTCTCTCTCAGGCCAGGCGAACAATGACTGGAAGGGGAAGGCGAGGGGCGGGGCCAACTAGTGGTGGGTTCAGCTGACAGCGAGCCACAGCAGGGGGACAAAAGAGCTACATGCGGCTCCGCACTCAGCACGCGGGTTGCTGACACCTGATCTAGCACATTTAAGATTAAACCAGTCACTACTTCAATATATCTGCACTCCAGACTTAATCACTCTCAATGTCCAACTTTCAAGAATGACATAGAAACTATAAACCTGCTAAGGCATAAATCATGAACTTTAACTGTGAATAGTTAAGCCTGTTCTGAAGTTCAGTTCTTGAAATCCACCAGCCAAGATTGCCAACACCTGGGAGATTATTGAAGACCAAAAGCAACTGTGGGAAAATTTGGTCTACATTATCCCCAAACTAGAATCCCCAAGATCACTAGAAGAAACTTTGGCAGCAAAATTGATGATAAAACAAAAAAGGGCCTGGACAGTTTTGTTGCAGATCACAAGGACAGGCTGTAATTCCTTGCCTTCGTCTTTTGAAAAGTGTTTTCATACAGCATTAAACAGACACTTAATTTTTTTTAGGTGTTCCATGTGTGAAAAAAACCAGAACTGAGCACTGCAAAGAAAATGCAAAGAAGAAAAACAGAGCAGAACTCACTCTGCGCTCTATTTCATAGTCATTTGCTCCTTTCTTAGGATATTATATATGTCCCTGCAAAATAGATCTTGATTCTTGCTTTTTCTGTATATGTTGTGGCATTTGTCTGGTTCCCAAGACAGAGCTAAGGCAACCATCATGCTCAGCTGTTCCAATTTGAAAGTAATATTCTCCCTCTCCTGCCAACACAACTTTTGCCATGGATAAATGTCTTCATCATTGAATCCCAAGGAGCTCACAGCATCTTTTCCAAGCAACATATTCTGTCAGCAGGAAGAAAAGGATGGTGAAAGTCAGCTGGGCATGATGGGACTGGCAGAGAGTAGAGCAGTAGGAGTTGTCCCTGGCAGTATTCGAGCTAAAGTAGATGCCCTGAGGAACAAATGTGGCAGGTGGCTGAGACTGCTGAAGAGCCTGGGCCTTCGGTCCCAGTGCTGTCACCACCTCCAAGGAGTATCACTGTGTAGGGTGCCAAAAGTGCAGAGATGGGTGAGAGATAAGCGGGTTGAGGGAGTTAGTCACCACTGTGGTCATACGTTCAGGTGGGCTGCCAAGCACACAAAATATGATTATATGACTGTTTAGCAGTCTGTAATCTGGCAATTATATAACATGGCAAGACAGTTGCTGACTATCAATTTCATCACAAAGAAGGGCTGTATGGAGTCCTCCCCTCATCAAATTTATCCCCTTGAGAGGCATATTAATTTGTACTAACTTATTATGTAACTGTCAGGCCTGCAGCCGGTTCCTTTTGAGATCTTTGGCCTGCCACACTAATATTCTATTTTACTATGCTGTTTCATTAGTGGGGAATTGGGAGGGGGAATAGTAAGGAGTAGAATGTGTTGTTGTCAAAACAAAACATTCCTTTCTGGAATCGAACGTCAGCCTTTGTCTCTACACCCCTGCATCTGACTGGAAATGGATGGGTGGAACTGCCAGCATGGCAGTGGAAGATTGGACCATGTGATGGACTGGTGGGTGTGGGGGGCAAGATCTTGAACTTTCAACTGGGTGGGGAAAACCAGGAAGCTCAGATTCACGTTTTCACAGATGTGCCAACATGGCTCTCTTAATAAATTGGAACTTTGAGCAATTCTTTACCTTGGACTCTGATTTAATTTTGGATGTTATTTGGAACCCTGACAGTAACATAGTAAACATTGTGTTTATTTATAAACATCCCAGTCACAGCAGAGGTGGTATTCTGCTGGTTTGCCCCAGTTCGGGCGAACTGGTAGTGGTGGCGGCAGGATGTTCTGCCCACCTGCCCAGATGTCACCACGGATGCTCTGCGCATGCGCAGGTTCTATGCATGCACAGAAGTGTGCGTGCGAAGTGTGCGCGCGCCTGCTCCCAGTTCCAAACTGGTAGCGAAGATCATAGCCTTTCATGCCTGAGTCACAGGTGAGATTATCAGTGTAGAAAGGTGAAAAATAATAAATTTACTGATTCTTCATTTACTAACTGCCAACCAACCAAACAACCTCTATTTTTTCCCCAATCTTCAGAGAGCCACGAAGCTAGTATACAAAACATGTCAGACAACAAATGAAGAATACATGAAAAATTGGCCTACATTTTAGCCCTCACAGCAAGAAATATGCCACCTAGCATTGTTTGATCTTACCTCCATAGGAACCACTGTATGGTCCTTGTGCTCTTTTGATTTGTCACACACCACACAGATCGCCATTTGATCATTTTTGCAGAAAAGTTTCAGCGGTTCCTGGTGCCTCTGGCAGACCTTCTCTTTTGCCTTTTCTTTTTCTTTGGTTTTTTCATCCAGCTTTGGGACAATTTTGGCAATGTTTCCTAACTCTCAGTTGCGCTTTAGGATTTTTTTCCGGCTGGTTTTTCTACACTTAGGACAGTGGAAACATTTTTTGTTAATGAAAACCCAGTATCCAGTAATGCAAGCTTGGCAGAAGGTGTGCCCACAGTGTATGGAGACTGGATCATGGAAACAGTCCAAGCAAATGGAGCAGATCAGTTCTTCCTTAAGTCTTCTTGTCAATTCCTCTGTGGACATAATGGCTGTCTGTGCTAAACAGTTTCTTTCTGCCGCTGTTGTTAGATATTCCTCTGGGGAAACAGTGCTATGTTGTCACTGTTTTCACTAAAAAAAAAAGTCCACAAACAGTAACAACATTAATGAAACTTTTGAAGACTTCAGAGTTTCCTGTGGGGAAAAAAAAGAGAGAGAGAAAAGTAGTTAGAGAATTAAAATCCGACATGGAAAGTGCCGAGCCATGTGTTTTGGGCTCAAACAAGAACCCAAAAAGAAATAATTTAATGGAAATAGCAGGAAGTGCTGGAAGTGCTGATTCCAGCACACTGAGTCCCCTTCGGGGAAAAGGGCAGCATAGAAATATAATAAATTCAATTCAATTCAATTCATGCATCAAAAGTCAGGATGGTCCCAGCCCTATTCTATAAGAGGTTTTGTTCGGGCTGATTGGCAGAACTCCAGCTTCCTGGCTAAAGAAGAAATATGAAAGGATTTAAGCCACTCCTCTAATAATAAGGTTTTAAGTAAATATTTAGCAAGCCTAGAAGCAAATAGACACACCAGAATATTTTCAATATTCTGTTCACACTTCAAGATAAAGTTGGTCAGAATTTGCCAAAGCTGCAGTTCAACATTTAGTGGGTACATCACAGCAATTTGGGTCTATTTTAAAACATAGTATTTTTATAATTAATCTGTAACCAATCACATTAATAATTTTGTATTTTCATGAGGCTTGGCTATAAATACACTACTTCCTGTGTATCTTGCTCATGGATTAATTGCTTGAACGTATCAACGTACTTGATCTGTCTTTGCAAAGCCTTTATTTATTTATAAACAACTCAAGGCAGCAAAAATACCTAATGCTCTTTCCGCCCCCTATTTTTCCAACAACCCTGTGTGGTAGATTGGGCTGAGAGAAAGGAGTAACTTACTGGCTCAAATTCACCCAATTTGTTTTGAAGGCAGGACTAGAACTCAGAGTCTCTTGGTTCTAGGCCGGCATGTTAACCACTACACTAAAGTGGTAGGGCAAATCTTGAAATGGTGAAAAATTGAAGAACAGTAGTGTCCTGCTTGAGTAGCCAAAATGGACCCTAATGTGAGAAGGGAGAGAAAACCTATAAATTGCAAATGGGATGGAACAGAATTTTCCCCTGACAGATTTTTCTCCAACAACTACATACTTCTTCTTGCCCCCCTATTAGCACTGCTGAAAGAGGTCTCCCCCAATCTCCCCGCCCACATCTGAGGAAGGAAGGAAGGAACCTAGAACTAAGGAGAAATTTCCTAATAGTGAGAACAATTAACCAGTGGAAGGCTTGCCTTCGGAAGTTGTGGGTGCTTCATCACTTGAGGTTTTTAGAAACAGACTGGATTGCCAATTGGGCTGCCAAAAGGGACCTTGGAATCTTAGTGGACAACCAGCTAAATATGAGCCACCAGTGTGCAACCAAAAAAGCTCATGGAATCCTAAGTTGCATTAATAGAGGGATACAATCAAGATCAAGTAAGGTACTAATACCACTCTATAAAGCCCTAGTAAGAACACACCTGGAGTACTGCATCCAGTTATGGTCATTACACTATAAAAAAAAATGTGGAGACTCTAGAAAAAGTGCAGAGAAGAAAGTGCAGAGAAGAGCAAATAGAATGATTAGGGGACTGGAGACTAAAACATATGAAGAATGGTTGCAAGAACTGGGCATGGCTAGTCTAGTGAAGAGAAGGCCCAGAGGAGACATGAGAGCAGTGTTCCAATATTTGAGGGGCTGCCACAGAGAAGAGGGGGTCAAGCTATTTTTCAAAGCTTGAAAAATGGAAACTGACCAAGGAGAGATTCAACCTAGAAATAAGGAGGAACTTTCTGACAGTGAGAATAATCAACCTATGGAACAGAAGTTGCTTTCGGAAGTTGTGGGGGCCTCATCACTTGAGACTTTCAAGAAGAAATTGGACTGCCATTTTCCAGAAATGGTTTAGGGTCTCCTGCTTGAGTGGGGTGGGTGGGTGGGTGTTGGACTAGATGACCTATGAGCTCCCCTCCAACTCTGTTAATGTTAATCTATTAATTGTCTGAAATAGTACGTCTCTCTTGCTTATGCAGAGGGTTGGACTAGAAAACCTCCAAGTTCCCTTCCAACTCTATTATTCTGTTCTGGCTGTTCTGAATGCAATTTGCCATTCTCTTGACCACCACCACTCCCTCCATCCCCATTTTCAAGCAGGCAGACGGGATGGGGGATAGGAACGCGCAGCCGCCTAAACGGGTAACGGCTTGACGTCTACCTAGCTCTTCCTCTGGGGGCTGTCAAAGAGGATCAGCCCACCCCAGACCTCCCCAGCGCGGCTGCTTCACTGGCGGTGCGAGCCATTGGCACCGGCCGTGCGGAACCGAGGCAGTTCCGCTCCGAGAGTTTCCGCGAAGAGATGCTTTGCAGGCTTCGGGCCTTGTTCCAGACGCGCCTGATTGAACTCAAGGAGGGGCGATTGCAGCGGCTTGAGCCTCCTGCCCCTTCCGCCCCGAATCACCCCGATTTTGGAAATCAGGGTGAATAGACGGACTGACCAAGGCCCCCTTCGGCGGCAGCACCGAGAAGGTGACGTTTCTCCGGCGGGCGGAGCGCGCAGATCAGAGCCATTCTTTCCGTAGCTCGGTTCATCCGCTAGCGCTATCGGTTCAGTCGATCCGGGACAAGGAAAGTGGAGGGGTCCCTCGGTCACCATGGAGAACCCGGTGGAAAGCCTCCACAAGGAAGCCACTTGCTCCGTGTGCCTGGAGTATTTCCGAGACCCGGTTTCCATTGCTTGCGGCCACAGCTTTTGCCGCGCCTGCATCACCCAGTGCTGGAAGGACCAGAGCACCAATTTCTCCTGCCCGCAATGCCGGGAAATTGCCCTGCAGAGGAATTTCAGACCCAACCGGGAGCTGGGAAACGTGGTGGAAATCACCCGGAGGCTGAGCTTGCACGCCTTGCAAGGGGCCGCCGGGCAAGAAGAAGGAGAGGGGAGGCCGCTGTGCGAAAAGCATCAGGAGGCGCTGAAGCTCTTTTGCAGCGAGGAGGAAAGCCTCATCTGTTGTATCTGCAGAGAGGCGCGGGCTCACCGGAGCCACACGGTCTTCCCCATTGAAGAGGCCGCCCAGGATTATAAGGTATCGGGAGGCGCGCGCGCCCTCTGCCCCGCACGGGTTTACGCGCGCCTGGCTCTCCTTCCGGCCAACTCCCAAGTCAGGTTTAAAATCCCCGGAGGGAGGGAGGGCAAAATCTTCATCTGAACGCTACCCCCCTTTTCTTCTGTCTGCATCCTGACTCAATCCGAAGCACGTGTAGAACAACTCTTGTAAGAATAGAATAGAATAGAATAGAATAGAATTCTTTATTGGCCAAGTGTGATTGGACACACAAGCAATTTGTCTTTGGTGCATATGCTCTCAATGTACATAAAAAGACAAGATACGTTGGTCAAGAATCATAAAGTACAGCACTTAATGATAGTCATAGGGTACAAATAAGCAATCATGAAACGATCAATATCAATATAAATCGTAAGGATACAAGCAACAAAGTTGCACTCCTGCAGTCATAAGTGGGAGGAGGTGGGTGATAGGAACGATGAGAAAATTAATAGTAATAGTAATGCAGTTTTAGTGATTGGTTTGACAGTGGTGAGGGAATTATTAGTTTAGCAGAGTGATGGCGTTGGGGGAGGGGGCTGTTCTTGTGTCTAGTTGTCTTGGTGTGCAGTGCTCTGTATTGTCGTTTTGAGGGTAGGAGTTGAAACAATTTATATCCAGGATGTGAGGGGCCTGTAAATATTTTCACCGCCCTCTTTTTGACTCATGCAGTGTACAGGTCCTCAATGGTCCCCAGGTTGGCAATAATTGTTTTTTCTGCAGTTCCGATGATCCTTTGAAGCCTGTGTCTGTCTTGTTGGGTTGCAGAACCAAACCAGACAGTTATAGAGGTGAAGATGACAGACTCAATAATTCCTCTGTAAGCTCTTGCAATATTTTCACAGATAGGTTTGCTGCTTCCAGTGAAAAATACTGATGTGTTTGATAATTATAGATGAAAAAGTACTGGTAGACCTTACTTATAACATTTGTTTACATCTAATAGCGGGCTGGCATTTTAGATTTTCCATACAAAAAAAGATGTGCAGTAGTCTCACTTGATTCAGTGCAATAGTCAGGTAGTGTCCAATGTTGCTTTTTCAGATAACCCCACCTTTTCACCCTTGCCATTTCTTTCAAGCAGCCTCTCGAAGTTGTAGAAATCTTTTCTATGCTCTAATTCCTGATATGATGCACAATCTCAGCTGCCTCAAGAGTGATTATCTGGTGGCCTCTGAGCCATCTATTAACCAAGTTCTACCTTGCATAACATTTTCAGCCAGATACTGCTGGGTAGAAATCTAGGGAGGGATTAGAACAATTAATTATAACTAAATATTTCAAACTCAGATTCTTTTTCTTTAGAAAGAAATTGAATGCCGTCTGCAAAAACTGAAGGAAGAACTAGAGAAACTTCTACGACTAAAACTGGCTGGAGAGGTTAGACATCAGGAATCTCTGGTTAGTATAGTCTCTGTTGACAGATTTCAGTGGCTTCCTGGGTGCTTAAATTCTCTCATTCCCCGCTCCAAATGCTCTTTCTCTATTCTGTTTCTCTCTCTCCCACCCCAGAAGCTTGTTGTTGTGTTCTTGTAACACCACAGTTCTTTTCCCTTGAATTCTTTATATTTTTTAAGAGTTTTGATGGAAAGACACTAATTCCCACAGTGGAACAGTGGCTGGAGTTAGTAGAGATGGAGAAATCGACTGTTTAAATTAAAGAAAACAATGTACCTAGTTTTATGAGCCGAGGTGGCGCAGTGGTTAAATGCAGCACTGCAGGCTACTGCTAGATCAGCAGTTCAGCGGTTCAAATCTCACCGGCTCAGGGTTGACTCAGCCTTCCATCCTTCCGAGGTGGGTAAAATGAGGACCCAGATTGTTGGGGGCAATATGCTGACTCTTTGTAAACCGCTTAGAGAGGGCTGAAAGCCCTATGAAGCGGTATATAAGTCTACTGCTATTGCTATTGCTATTTTGTTTCTATTTGGTAGCCACTTTTGGACTTTTTGCTTGAAACATTGAAACTTTGATTTTAGGTTTTGATGATTAAAATGATTTTGTAATTATAGAAATAGTTTGAAATGCTGTGAAATATAAAGCAAAAGTTGAAGTTGCGTATTTTTGTAATCTCCTGCACCAAAGAAAGTCGGAAGTTGTCCCAAAGGTGCTTTTTCAGGAGGCAACTGGACTTCCTTGTTTTTTTCTTTGAAGACATTTCGTTTCTCATTCAAGAAGCTTCTTCAGCTTTGACTGGGTGGTGGGGAGTGGAAGGATTTATACTCCTTGCAGACAGCTGGTCATTTGCATCCTTTTGCAGGGTTCTTGAAGCACTTGGAGGTTTATGTAAAAAAAAATGGATGTTACAAAACGCAGACTATAGGAACCAGGAGCACTCAGGTGATCCTGAGGACACAGATAAACATCCAAGTGCCTCAAGGACTTGTTGGCTGTGACCAGGGGGGCATTTGCCCAGGTTCGTCTGGTGCACCAGTTGCGTCCCTACCTGAACCGGGAGGCACTCGCAACAGTCACTCACGCCCTCGTGACCTCAAGACTGGACTACTGCAATGCGCTGTACATGGGGCAGCCCTTGAAGAGCATTCGGAGACTTCAACTTGTCCAGAATGCAGCCGCGCGAGCGATTGTGGGTGTACCTTGATACACACACATTACACCTATCCTCCGCGAGCTGCACTGGCTTCCAATCGGTCTCCGGATGCGCTTCAAGGTGCTAGTTATTACTTATAAAGCCCTTCATGGTATTGGATCTGGGTACTTGAGAGACCGCCTGCTGCCAATTACTTCCCAAAGACCCATTAGATCGCACAGGGTCGGCCTCCTCCAGGTTCCATCCACCAGCCAATGCCATCTGGCTACGAACCGCTGGAGGGCCTTCTCTGTTGCAGCTCCGGCCCTTTGGAACGAACTCCCCACGGAGATTCGGACCCTCACCTCTCTCCTGGCTTTCCGAAAAGCCATTAAGACCTGGCTGTGCCAGCAGGCCTGGGGTTGATGAGCTCCCTTCCACTCTTGACAGGTGTGGTTGTTGGTTATTTTAAATGTCTATTTTGTATTGCATGTTCCCCTTCCCGTTGGAGTTGTTCGCCGCCCTGAGTTCCTTTTAGGGAATAGGGCGGCATATAAATAAAATGAAACTTCAAACTTCAAAAACTTCAAACTTCAGTCAGAGCTGAAGAAGCTTCTTGGATGAGAAGCAAAATGTCTTCAAAGAAAAAACAAAGAAGTCAAATTGGCTCCTGAAAAAGCACCTTTGGGACAACCATGTCCTGGATGACTGAGAATCTCTATAAAGTTGGAAATCGTTATCTTTTGCTTCTCTTTTTGTACTTTTCTCTTTCTTTTTCTTTTATTTCTTCTATATTTTAATCTTATAATGAAACAAAACATTTAAATAGGAAACAGTGCAGGTAATGGAGTTTTGGGCTGTCTTCCATCCTGACTGTGACCAGCTGCTTTGCATACCTTGGAAAGCTGGTTTTAAGATCCAAAAACTCAGATCATTGCCTCTTATTTTAGGAAATTGAACCCAGACATTCAGTGACTGTTTATCTTCCCAAAGCCTTGCCCCACCCTTTTTTAAAGTTCATCTCCCTATTATATTACAGAATCAAACCGACACTGAAAGACAAAAAGTGGTGATGGAATTCGAGCAAATGCATCACTTTTTGGATGAACAGGAGAAGCTTCTGCTGGCTCAGCTGAAGGAGATGGAGAGGGAGATTGTCAAGCATCAGAAAATATATGACACGAAGGTTTCTGATGAAATTGTTGCTCTTACTATCCTGATTGATGAGATAGAAGAGAAGCTGGAGCAGCCAGACAGTGAATTCCTTCAGGTGAGAAGGGTGGCTTCAGAGGGTTATATAGCTTCAGAACTAGGAACCTTGAAAAGAAGGTGTGCCAAATACATTGTGATGAAGCCTTACATAGCTGCCCTGGGTAATGGGGAGGACCTTCTTCACTGGAAGTATTTAAACAGGCAGCACGGCCATCTGTCAGAGATGCTGTTATTGCGGATGCCTGCACAGGGATTGGGGTTTGACTAGATGATCTCAAGATCCCTTCCAATCTATATATTCTATGATTCTATTCTATAAAGAAGTAAATAAGAGAATTCCACTTGAAGGAACGGTGTTGATATAGGTTATGATTCTATTTGAAGAAGTTATTTCTCGGTTCCTACAGTAAAATCCACAAAAAGAAATACTTTTAGAAATTAAAAAAAAAACCTATATTCTAAAAACATAGACAGAAATAGGCATTTGCATGACTACCCCATCTCCTACCTAACCCACCCGAATCTCTAAGAAACAGAAATCGAATCTCTTTCTGTCTTGATTGCCATTTGCTATGCAGTGTTTTTTATCCCAAATCCTCATAAAGCAATTTTTACAAAAAAAAAATCTGCTAATAACCCAAAAGCAAAAGCTTTTAATTATTTGTGTTCCTTTATTAGTAGTATATCTTATGTTCTTGGAGAGAATAAATACAGAAACCCTACTGAGTAATTCATTGCTATATTATAGATCAGAAATGAAACTGGAGTTTGTTTTGATTTCAAAATTTCTTCCATCTCTATTGACAATCAATGTTAATCCATTGGAGATACTCTCTGCCAAAATCTGGCTAGCATGCATGCTACTTTGATTTTTAACTGTGTAAAATCAGTAATGTTGAATGAAAAAAGTTAGAACATGACTGTTGTTGAGACTAACTTTCGATATTTCACCTCATCCTTCCTTCCTTCCTGACCAGCAAAGCAGTACAATATTTTGTACTAATGTATTATTGTTGGGAGATCAAAATCGTATGCATTTAACATTTCATACCATCTGAGAACCTACTATAGAAATAGCGAACAATATTGTTAGATGTATCTTTTTGCTAAAATTTGCTCTGCAAGTCTCTCCATGATCACCAAGCTTAGATCTGTGTATTGTCATCTGCTTTCATTCCGATTCATTCATTTTTCCACGGGAGGGTCCTTTTCCTTATAATGATTAGAAGGCAACCTAAAAGCTAGTTGCACCAGTTTCTCAAATATACTTTCTCTGTTCTTCAGATATAATGGCTTTAATGAGAATCGAACTGTTATATTCATTGTCATGCAGAGTTCCTGTCTTTCTCTCCCCACCCACACCTCTCTTTCTCTAGGATATCAGAAGCACATTGTGCAGGTATGTGGCTCCACACTCGCAACTAGAGGCACATTTTCCTCAAAGATGGCCTTGCTTATTTTGGGGCAGATAGTTTGCCTTTCAAAGCGTTTGGCTTCTGCATTACACATTGAGCTACGCAAGGGCTTTTCTTTACAAGCATGGACATAGGCATTCCTGTGGTCCTTGACTAGCAGAAATTTATCCTGAACACCCCCCCCTCCAAAAAAAAATCTGCCTCAGTGATGTAGTTGGTGGCTGTTGCTGCCCTTAAAGAGTTTTCATGTGGTGCAATTTAAACGGGAGTGATTGGTGAATTGTCCTTGTTTTATTTCCCCTTTCATGGAGTGTCCATAGCCAGCAGGAAAAACAGCCACCTCATCCTTAATTTGTGATGAGTGGGCTTGGATAGATTCCTGGGATAGAAGATTTAGCGCAGGGGTGTCAAACTCGATTTCATTAAAGGCCACATCAGGGCTATGTGTGACTTCAGGGAACCGTGGTGGGTGTGGTCGGGGTGGGTGTGGCCAGCTTGATGTCACTCTTGTTGGGGGCGCCAGCGGTAGCTCGAGTGACTGCATATGGCCCTCCTGAGCTCCATTTTTGATGGGAGAGGCACTGCAGGCTAGTCCTTCACTCTTTCCAGGGTGGCCCTGTGGGCCAGATTGAAGCACCCCAGCTCCTGGGCCTTGAGTTTGACACCCCTGATTTAACGGCTTTTCAAGCTTCCTGAGTGGTAGACCATTGCAGTAGACTTTCTCTATGAATGTATCCTATCACTTTCAGCTATTTCTGGTGGAGCACTAAACTGGTGTCCCAAAAATTATCTGATAAGTTGCACACGCAACCTGTGTCTGTGACCTGTCATTCCTGCTGACAGCAGAAATCTTTGACAATTTCACCCCTACCAATGTCCCAGGTTAATAAGTGCCACAAGGTAGTGTACTATTGGCATCAAGAGATTGTGTACTATCAGCCCTCTAGACCATGGAGCTCCCCATGTCACACATACAGTAAACCTATAGAAAGCATGGCTGCATGCAATCCCTTGACAGCAGAAGTAGTAGAAAATCTATAATACATTCATTTGGGATAAAACCAACAGCAAACTGTTGGCAGAAAGCTACCTTTTTCCTTTAACTTAACCAATAGCCTAGTCCATTTTTTAAACACAACTCTAGCACTCTTGCAAAATATCAATAGTCTTTAAAACAGGGTCCAGAACTCTTCCAGGAAAAAACAGCATTATAACGTAAGAAGTATCTGTAAAGCCCAGTCAAACAGCAAGGGAGCAGATGCCTCTGTGGCTTCTGCCCTCTTCTACACTGTGGTCTAAGTGAAGAGCAGTGGCCATAGGGTATGTCTGCAGCAGCCTAGAATGGACAAGAGGAGCTTGGCAGATCCCAGTTCATGAGTCTACCACCAGCAACATAATCAGTGAAGCCTTGGAAACTATTGCTATAACAAGTCTTATATTGGAAAGAGGAAAACTAAAATGGGAACAGTTAAACAGGATATGAGCTGCCTTCGTGGTGGACTGAGATGAGATGAAAAAAGGGTTAGCAAAGCCTCTTGATGCGGGGACATAAAGATGGTTCCTCCTTGTCAGTTCTGGCTACTGCAACTAGCAGAGATTCTCTTGATCAGCTACTCGTGTTTTAAGAGCAGAGTCTAAAATAACCTGGGGGTTTGAGCTTTCAAAGCAAAAAATTCTGTCTCTTGACTCTGCACTTTTGAAGTTGGTATGGCTTTCCTTTAGGGGACGCGGTGGCTCAGTAGCTAAGATGCTGAGCTTGTCGATCAGAAAGGTTAGCAGTTCGGTGGTTCAAATCCCTAGCACTGCGTAATGGAGTGAGCCCCATTATTTCTCCCAGCTTCTGCCTATCTAGCAGTTAAAAAACATGTAAAAATGCAAGTAGAAAAATAGGGACCTCTTTGGTGGGTCCACACATGACCATGGAGACATCTTCAGACAATGCTGCCTCTTTGGCTTTGAAACGGAGATTAGCATCACCCCCTAGAGTCAGGAATGACTAGCACATATGTGTGAAGGGAACCTTTACCTTTATAGCTTTCCTATTTTGCTTTTTTTTCTGTAGTTCACCCAGGTTTGCTAACTCCATTGAAGGATGCCTCTAAGCTCCCCATGCTGCACAAGAGGAAGCTTTGATTATAATAATATGGGGGGAAAGATAAGTAGAAACTGAGAGGTAGATAACCATTACCTCTACAGGAGGGCATTTCACAAAATCCTTGTCAGATATTTCTAGTTGCTATGCAGTACTCAGACAGATGGGCAAACTTTGGAGAAAGGGAGGTTTTGGGTCATTTTAAGAGCTTCCCCACATAGTTCTAATCAATGTCCTAACAATCATAATTAAGATTACAATTCTATTTCATAATTAATAGCAGTGAGTATTGCTGCCATTTTGGACAGCTAGTAAAAGTGTGTGACTAGTCACCTCCCAAAGCAATGCACTGGAAACAAGTGCGGATCACAAGTTGTCCACATATTCACTGATATATTTTCTAGGTACAAAACGATGCACTGAGGCAGGAAGAAACAATACAATGCCACTTAGATGAAAGAGACATGAAAAAAGGGAAATTTATGCAGTTTACCTGAGAAAAAACCCCAATTCTACCCACAACAACAACTGTATAAATGCCACTGTGATGGATAATCAGGTAGAAGAAGCTCTATTGTTGGGAATAATTTTTTTTTTTAGTACTAGCAATACAGACAAAAAGTCTGTCTCTTTCAAAATACAGTAGTGTCAGTTTCTACTTGGCACCAAAATATAGAGGAACAGTACTGTATAGCAGGAGATAGGAAGTTACCGGTTGAAAGGCATAGAAATTATTTACTGTTCCTTTTTTTTTGGTGCAGTGGTTAAAATGTCAGTCTAGAAACCAGGAGACTGAGAGTTTTAGTCCCACCTTAGGCATGAAAGTCAGCTGGGTGAGTTAGGGCCAGTCTTTATTTCTCAGCTCAACCCCCCTCATAGGGATTTTGTAATGGGGAAACAAAAGGAAGGGATAAGTATAATGTATGTTCCCTACCTTGAGTTACTTATAAAGTAATAAAGATGGGATAAAAATCTAGTAAATAAAATAAAATAAATAAATAAGCAATAGCCGAACTGGACAAGGACATGGCATTTTCTTAGGTGTTGGGTGGCAGCCCATACTTGCTTTGCTATTCTGTCTGAATTCACAGGCAAATAGAAACAGCAAGAAAATGACATTAACATGGGAACTAGACTCAAATATCTACTTTGTTTGCACTCATATTTATATCAACAGCACCATCCCAAGCCCCAGATAACTTGAAACACAGGATTAGGGTACCGTCATGTCTTCTTTCAATTTGATAAGTATCATCTTCCAGCAATGTTTCTCTTTGATTCTATGTAGAATAAACAGGCCAGGCTTGGTCAGTGGTGGGATTCAAATAATTTAACAATTGGTTCTCTGCCCTAATGATTTCTTCCAACAAACAGTTCACCAAACTGCTCAGAAAGTTAACAACCGGTTCTCCCAAAGTGGTGCGAACTGGCTGAATCCCACTTACTGGACTTGGTGCAGAAGAGTGAATAAAATGCATGTTTGAATCTGGTTTATAAACCAGTTCAAAATAATAGTAGTTCTTTTTAACCTCCCAGAAACTGTTCTGAAACAAACTCTACCAGCATAATTGAGTAGGAGACTATGGGTCACATATATCAAAAGCTTTTAAGCTCTCAAAAGGTCTTAACATAGACAATACATTTTTAACCCTTTACAATAGTCAATAACGTGCATCTGCATACCAACACCGTCTTCTCTTCTCTTCCCATTTCTTAATTTAGTTTAGCCCAGTGTTTCTCAACCTCGTCAATTTAAAGATGTATGGACTGAAACTCCCAGAATTCCTCACACGTCTTAAAGTTGCTAAGATTGAGAAACACTGGTTTAGCAACTGATGAAGTGATTTTTGTTCATGAAAGCTTATGCCTTTTAATAAATAGTACTGGTCTGAAAAGTCACTGCCAGTTTTCTGATTTTGGATTTTTTTTAAAAAGTAATGGACACAATTTGTCCTGGTGAATAAAGAAATGAGAAAAAAGAGCTTGGTTAATTGATAAAAATTATAAATAAGAGCCAAATCCAACAACAATTTATCCTGATCTCAAAATTCTACTATTGTAAAGGCAGTTTCAATAATGCATTGAATCTAGAGTTACAGGTAGTCCTCTATTTACAACCAGTTGCTTAACAACTGTAAAAAGGTATGATGGACTCCCCCCCCCCCGCCAAGCTATTTATGACCCGACTTTGAAGTTACAATGACTACATACCCCATACCCTGCAGTCATGTGATTGCATTAAACTTTGGCTACTGGTTCACCTTTATTGCTATTTATAGCATTCTGTAGTCATGTGACTGGTTTTTTACTTTTTTTTTGCCAGTTTCCGGTGTTTACTTCCTCTTTCTGGGAAATAATGCCCATTGGGTAAAATAGAGTCACTTAATGACCATAGTAGTTGCTTAATGACCATCACAAAAAAACCCCAGACACAGTCACATGATGCCTTAACTTACAACCACAACAATTTATGACCGTAATTCCAGGCTTAATTATGGTTGTAAGTTGTGGACTACCTGTAGTAGTGCCTTAACAAATTCAATAAATAAATAAATGCATTGCCATTCCTGGGATTCACATTAACCATGACTAACCCACCACACCAAATCAGTGTCAAAAATTGGGGGGAGGGAGAAAACTACTTGAAAAAGTAGCTTATAAATGTTTAAATATTCTGGATCCAAACCAGTGATAGGGCAGTAAAAAAAAAGAGGACAAACAGTACATTGTTATGGGGATCAATTTAATTTATAGTTAATCCAATTCCTTGGATATAGACTGCTGATCATCCTAAAGAAAAGTATCAATGATGTTAAGTGATGGACAGCATCTGTTAATAAGATGGGGCAGTTCACTTTGTTCACAGGTTTGCAGATCCTGTAGGGTTGCCAAAGAAAAGAGCATATTTACAGTATTAGACTATTAATACTGCTAGTAAAGCAGCTCGACTCCCTTCAGAAAAAGTTCTCTTTTTCTAAACAAGAGTCATGCAATCTTTACTGACAATATTAACCATCTTAATCTCCTCAAACATCAGCACCATGAGGGGAAAATGATCTGATCCTTCTCTTTCTAGGTTTGATAAGGATTCTTTCCAAGTCCCTGAGGGGATGCCAGTGAAGATGGAAAAGAGACTAGAAGAGTTCTCAGAGAAAAATACGGTGCTTGCAGAAATGCTGAAGAATCTCAAAGGTATAAAAAAATCTGTGGTATGAATTACGATTATATTCAGCAACAAAACAATGTTACATTCAGTATGTAGGATTCCTGCAGCTATCTAGCTTTACCTTATTTTAGGATTCTCCATGATGTTCCCTCCACTTTTTCTGCCTTTTCTTCGGCTACCTTCAGACAGATACAGATAATGCTCAACTTATAACTATTTGTTTAGTGACCGTATGAAGTTACAACAGCACTGAAAAAAGCGGCTTATAACAGTTTTTCACGCTTACGACCATTGCAGTATCCCCATGGCCATGTGAACAAAATTTGGATAGCAATAGCACGTAGATTTATATATCACTTCATAGTGCTTTTACAGCCCTCTCTAAGCAGTTTATAGAGTCAGCCTATGGCCCCAACAATCCGGGTCCTCATTTTACCCACCTCGGAAGGATGGAAGGCTGAGTCAACCTTGAGCCTGTCTGGATCGAACTGCCAGCAGGGAGCAGAGTCAGCCTGCAATACTGCATTCTAACCATTGTGCTACTTGGCAACTGATTCATATTTATGACAGTTGCGGTGTCCTGGGAT
The DNA here is from genome assembly GCF_051295495.1 of Thamnophis sirtalis. Taxonomy (NCBI): domain Eukaryota; kingdom Metazoa; phylum Chordata; class Lepidosauria; order Squamata; family Natricidae; genus Thamnophis; species Thamnophis sirtalis. Next base: position 34,003,405 of record NW_028261383.1, read on the forward strand.
CGTCACCTTTTGTGACCTTCTGAAAGCAAAGTCAATGGAGAAGCCAGATTAAATTAACAACCATGTTACTAACTTAACAACTGCCCTGATTCACTTAACAACTATGACAAGAACGGTCATAACATGAAGCAAACCTCACTTAACAAGTGTTTCTCTTAGCAACGGAGATTTTGGGCTCAAATGTAGTCATAGGTCAAGGACTACATGTAGTAGGCGTTGTGGGTTCTCTGGTCATGCTCTGACTTCACTGGGTTGTTCTAATATTGTACTATATTTCTTGAAACCTTGGAGGTTCCTTAAAGCTGCTGATACCTCTTTTTCTGCAGTCATATTCTGGCTACAATCTAGTTAATGCTCAATAGCTGTATTTTGTAGTTTTCTTTTTAAATAAAATGTTTATTTTCAAAGAAACACAACACACAACACATATAACATAAAAGCCTCTTCAACTACATACAGTGTGTTGATTGATTACAAGGTCTTTCTGCATCCTTTCCATAGTCATCACTTGAATTTTATCAAAATTCACATATTGTCAATCAAGATATCTTTGTATACATTGTTATTATGCTTCTTTTGTTTGATTATCACTATTGTCTTTCCATTTTAGACAAGGTATTCTAAATATATAACCATTAATATTATAATGATTCATTATATCATCTTCAATATATCCAATAATAAAGAGTTATCTTTTATCCTATTCTAAGTCATTCTTATTTTAGCATTTAGCATTGAAATTTTCTCTCCTTTCTTCATCTATGTTCTGACATCTGAAATAAAGTTCCAGTTCATCGATCTCTCCTTTCCATATTTCACACTTGTCATTTCCCTCCACTCTCAGTTTGCTGTCAGTGTCAACAATTTTCTTATCACTTTCCTATGTGTGATTTTTTGAGCTCTGTCCTCAAACTTCATCACTGTCCCCATACTTTCTGTATTTTGAGCTATAATTTCAAGTCTCTTTTCAATTCTCTCTGTGATTATTAAAACTTTTTGAATTTCTAAGAAAATTCTTTGCAAAGTTAGTGCCTTTTCCTTTTCACATTGTGCCATTTTCCAGGTTATAAACACTGCCAAAACATCCGAGACCTTTTAGGTTTCAAACAAATTCAGTGGAGTTTTTCAAATCAAAACTTTCTCTTTCCTTCAAAGGAACACCTGTATAAACAAAACGTTTTCCATTGACCCTTTCAGTAAACAAAGCCTATAGCTTTGTAATATCAGATATTATCAAGCCTCTAGCCACTAGATGGCAGTGTTACCTCTTTTCCATCTGTTTTTGCCTCTCTCTGTAAACTGTAAAATGTTTAAAAATTATGCTCCGACCAAGCCTTGCGAGAGAAGAAACTTTTAATCCACGAATACAAAAAATGGAAAAAGTATAGAGAAAGAAGAAAAAAAAAGACCAGTCCAGTTTAAAAGTAAGAGGCATTTGTAAAAAGTCCATCCGTAAAAAACAAACAAAGTTAAGGTAGAAAAGATAACATGATAGTTTTAAACCAGGGTTAATTCACCACTTATTTTCTTCTGTCTTCAATTTTATTTTAAACTCCAAGTCTTTTGGGTTTTCCCTTCTCTAATAATATTTTTTTTTCCTCACCATTTCGACACACTGTCTCTCCTGTACTGCTTCTGTTTCAGGGGCTTGTCCCAACCTTCTGCAGCTGTTTTGGCTGCTTCTCTTGTAGCTGGCAAAAAGAGCTTTCTCCTGGATCAATTAGGGACTTTGCGATGTCCTGAGATCAGCAGGACATGCTCTTCTCTATCACTGTTCCTTCAGAACAGTTTAGGTCCAAAAGGACCATCCAGGAACAGAGATATCGACATCAATCCTGGAGCCCCAAGATTGCATGTCGTGTGGTTGTGACGTCAAGCCCCGCCTCTGGCTACAATCTAGTTAGTGCTCAATAGCTGTATTTTGTAGTTTCTATTGGACAGAATAGGGGGGAAATCTTGCTTAAAACTTCTTTTGAAAGTATTACAAAGTGCTCAAATGCATCAGTATGTTTATTTTTCTCTAGAGCTTCCTGGTGAATGATAATATGAATCAATGATGTTTGGATTTTATTCATTTTTTTCCCATGCATTTTCTTAGTTGTTAGTCGCGAAGTTGTGTCCGACCCATGGCGACCCCATGGACAACATTTCTCCAGGCCTTTCTGTCCTTTGCCATCCTCTGGAACCTATTTAAGGTCACACCTACTGCTTCAGTGACTACATCCAGCCATTCTGTCCTTCTTTTGCCCTCAATAGTTCCCAGCATTAGGCTTTTCGCCAGTGACTCCTTCCTTCTCATTAGGTGGCCAAAGTACTTTCTTAGTATTACTGTCAATTTCTTTCTGATTATAAATCACCTTGTATGTATAATTTCTATTTATAAACCTTTTAGGTTTCTGCAGTGATTTACATTATTTTTATTTTGACTTTTCATTATGGACATTAGTCCTCTAGAAGCACTCTAAAGTCTGCGATTTTAATTTCAATAAATATTATAAATAAGTTTAATGTTAAATCAATATTGCCACTTGCAAAATAGATATAACATTTAAATCAACTGGAAAATTTATATATTTTTAGAAAAAAATAAATACTACAATTATCACAAAGTACCCAAATCTCTGAACAGTATTCTTTTGAGTAGGTAGTTTTGCTGAAGTCAATCCCATCTCAGAGTAATGTATTTGTGTTGTTTTATTGGCAGAAATATGGAAGTAGTTTAGCATTGGCTTTTTCTAGGATATTTTTTCAACTTCCTGGTATAGCCTATAACCTGGGATTTCTGATGACATACTGCCCCTGTTTAAAGATCAGACAAAGTCAACTACCCTGTTTCCCTGAAAATAAGACCTCCTTGGATAATAAGCCCATTCGGGCTTTTGAGCGCATGTGCTAAAATAAGCCCTTCCCTGAGAATAAGCTTTCCCCGGAAATATTGCAACACGGCAGCAGCCATGAGGTGATCACGCCCATTGCCTCATGTACCTCAAAAATATTAAGTCCTCCCCGAAAATAAGGCCAAGCACTTATTTTGGAGGATCAAAAGAAAATAAGACCCTGTCTTATTTTCAGGGAAACACGGTAAGTTCTAATTCAATAAAACAATATAAACAGGCTTTTTTCCTGAAAAATTGCTCTTCAATACTGCCAAAACGAAATGCCTTCAGTCATTCATTGCGAGCATATGGGACTTAGTGCTCAAATTCTAACGTTAACCATTTTGAAAATTAACAGCTGCTTCAAAATGAAATGCCATTTTTCTCTTTTCTTTAGACGCTCTGCCCTCAGAACTAGGAACTGAATGGGGTAAGTATGTGATTTGAAATAAAGTTTGTTCATGCTTCTTTGGCTCTGTAAGGAAATGATGACTGTTGGTTACATATAAGATTTGATATAGCAATAGCAATAGCAGTTAGACTTATATACCGCTTCATAGGGCTTTCAGCCCTCTCTAAGTGGTTTACAGAGTCAGCATATTGCCCCCAACAACAATCCGGGTCCTCATTTTACCCACCTCGGAAGGATGGAAGGCTGAGTCAACCCTGAGCCGGTGAGATTTGAACAGCCGAACTGCAGAACTGCAGTCAGCTGAAGTAGCCTGTAGTGCTGCATTTAACCACTGCGCCACCTCGGCTATGTTAGCTACTTTAATCAACAGATTAAACTTAATGCTTCTTTTACTTTGGATTTTATTTCTCATCATTCTGCCAGGGTGAATATTGCATGAACATGGATGTGATGTAGGTTTGCCTTCAATACTGGGAATCCAAGACCAGTCACCGATGTTTAGCTTCTGTTACCTAACAGGATTATTTGCATTATTATTGTTTCGATAAAACAAGTGCTTTTATTTCAATGGCCTCATTCATCTTTTCCCTCCTTTTCCCTGCAGTTAACATAACCCTTGACAAAGACACGGCAAACCCTCAAGTCATAATTTCTGAGGATCGAAAAAGTGCAAGATGGGATGTCACTCGGACTGATGTGCCACATAATCCTAAGCGATTCAAGTCCTCTTGCTGTGTGCTGGGTTGTGAAGGATTCACATCTGGGAGACACTATTGGGAAGTCAATGTGGAAGATGGAGGCATCTGGGCGATAGGAGTAGCCAGGGGTTCTGTGAGGAGGAAGATAGAACTTAAACTCACCCCAGAGGAAGGGATTTGGGCCTTGCAAGGGGATTTTGGCCAATACCAGGCTCTCACCTCACCTGTAACTGCCCTGCCGCTCCTCTGTACTCCCAGGAGAATCAGAGTATTTCTGGACTATGAAAGGGGACAAGTGGAATTCTTCAATGCCGACACAAAAGATTCCATATTCCTTTTTCCCTCAGCATTGTTTGCTGGTGAGAGGATTTTCCCCTTTTTTAAGGTGTTGCTTGCTCAGCTGACCTTGGATGGCTGAAGAGCTTTCTTTGAGGAAGCTGCACCTGCACTATATCAAGTTTGAACTCAAGAGGAGTTTAAAAGAAGAATTATGCATGTTGAATTGAGTTCCGGTCTGCATTAATAGCTGTAAGTACTAAAAAGTGGAAGTGGTTCTCCAGATGTAGTTAGTATAGGTCAGTGAGATGACGTATTGTGTACATGACACCGAATTTGGGTGATGTCTGCATTGTAATCTAGGAAGTGGATTAGAATAACTGGTTTTAATTATATGGTAGCCTGTAAAGTTGTGTAGTCTTGTCCCGTCATGAGTTCCTTATCTGTTGTAAAAGGTCTTTATCATTTTGTCAAAGATAACATAAGCATTATCTGATGTCTTTGGACCCAACGGACTGAAAAACAAAGTGAAAATAATAAAGGGAGTCAAATCAAGTGGAATATGTGCTTTATGTAAGGCTTTGACATACTTGATTTTGTCTGATTCTAATGATAGAAACATGTTTATTCTTATTATATATAATTTTTTTATTTTTTATTTTCAAAACAGACACAACACAAAGAATCCTCCTTCTTTACATACTGTAGAAAGTGTATCAGTTGGTTACAGAAGTCTTTCGTCCATCTCTTCCACAGTCATCAACCATAATTCATATTAACTCAAGTATTTTAACTCAGATATATTTATACATATTACCATCATCATACCTCCATTTTCATTTGACTATAATTGTTTAAACGTCCATCATAAAATATACCAAGATTTAAAACATAACCACATACTGGCATTTCATTTGCTATTTCTAAAATCCTCCAATAACACTGAATTCTTATGGTCTATTCTGGCTAAACATCCATAATATTTAGTAACAAAATTTTCCAATCCTCCTTTCCAAATCATTGTTTACAATTTACATCCACTTTCCTTATGTTGTACCCATGCATATATATACGTTATCATTATCCCTCCTTTATTTGACTGTATCTTTTATCATAACATTTTCCCCTAATAACCAAACTTATAAATTTAACTTAGTTCTTTTTTATTAACCTTTATATATAACAAAAAAATTCTAATCTTCCTTTCATAGGTACCATTCAATATTCATATCCAATTATTACTTATCATAGTAATACATATGTATACATTATCAATTATTTATTTAACTATATCTATTGTCGCTAAATTTCACTAAGTTTAACTAGTTTTAGATTATACACTTTCATCTATCAACCTGTATCTTTCCAGTAGCAAAATAATCTCATGTCTTCTGCCATTTGTGGTATCAGTCCTCTAATCATCTCCTTAATCAAATTTGTATGGACTCCTCTTTGCAACTAATTGCTTATTAAGTCCCTCATGTAATTTCGATGCCCTTCTTCTGTTTCCTTGATCAGCTTATCTTTAATTGTCATTCAGTGATGTTGCTAATAAAATTTCTCTTTAAATCCATACATTCTTTTATTTTTTCTTCTTCTGTATCTTGCCATCTGAGCTAGAGTTCCCCTCCATTTAATTCCTCTTTCCGTATTCCATTCTTTCCATTTCCAGACACAAACTAATCACCATAGATATCAGCGGATTTAATTTCTTTGTGGTCATTTTTCTCTTCGGTTTTTAGAACTCTAACCTCCACTTTTTCCACTTGATAAACATCTCCAACTTCATCATATTTTACCGTTAGATGCTCTAGATTTTCCAACTTCTTCTCCGTCCTCTCAAATATGTTTGATAATTTCTGAATTTCTAACAATATCTTTTGCAAACTTAGTTTCTTTTTGCTGTTGAGATTGTGCCATTATCTCCAGCTGACAAACACTGCTGCTCTGGCTTGGAAGGTTTTTACAAGATTAAGCATAAATTCACAATAAGGTCTTATTTTCACTTTTCTCTGGTTAAAGATATACTTCAAAGGAACATCTATATGCTTTTCTTCTTATCACTCTCTATAGACAAAACAGTGAGACCTTGAAGAGCCAAGCCAGAATAATCAGTGAGGAAAGTAAAAGTGTTTTGTTTCCAATACACAAACCTCCAGCCTCCGAGTAGTAGTGTCGTCTTTCCCTCTGTTACAATTTTCTTTGTTGCTTTTTGTATCTTTTTTATTCCAAGTTTTTTTTAAAAAAAGTCAAATTCTTGAATGAAACAGAGAAGAAAAAGGGAAAAACACACGCAGTAATGAAGGAGAATTTTAGTCCATAGGTTGCAAAAAATAATAATGAATAAAAGATAGAAGAAAACTTAAACCATTTGTTTTAAAAGACTTGCATAAATTCCATCCATGAAAATAGCATTTAAAAAGTAAGATAACCCACTGTCCAAAACCATTCAAAGCTTAATTCCGACGCTTATTTCTTCTGTTCCCAAATTTAAATTAACTTTAAGTTTTTTATAGGCAGTCTCTTTTAAAACTGTAAAAATTCCTCACCAGCTGAAAACACTTTCTCTTTCCGTATCCTTCTGTTTCGGAGCCACCCCAAATTCATCAGCCTAGGGGCTGTGATTTTGTCACCAGCTAGAAGAATTTCTCCTAGATTGATCAGGGACTTTGCGATGTCCCTGAGATCAGCAGGACGTATTCTTCCCGTTCACCATCTCTGCGGGACGGTTTAGGTCCATTTGGACCACCCAGTGGCAAAAATATCAACGGCGATGTCAGAGCATTGAGATCGCACGTTGTCTCTTCGCGACTTTGGCTCCTCCTCTCAACATGTTTATTATGATTGATGACTCTTTTTATAACAGTTGCCTCTGCTAATTACTGATTTGATTTTATTAAGTTAGCATCAATGTAAGATCTTTATATATGTTAGTACTAATCTAATTTGAAATTTCTTGTGCAGTTTCACACAGCTTGTAAATCTCTTTTTTAATTTCTTTTGTTTTCTGATTGTCCTTTTTACATATATGTTAAAATAAAATTAAAATTAAAAAGCAGGTGCTTCAATACCTGTACTCCTGTATTAGGAGATTTGGTGTTTGTGACAAATTTGGAGGAATAAACTACAAATGTCTTTTCTGTGGCGAAGCAAGACTTCCTTTGTGAATTTTTCACCAATTCTTGACTTTCAATACACATTTATATAGGCAACAAAAAAGAAAACCTTTGTTTTAAAGGACTATTGGGAAAAGAGGGATTTTAGGTAAAATGGCAGTTGATATATATACCTATATTATATTGCTTATGTGCCATCTGCTCATTTTCATATGCTAATGACCACACAGATTTTCCATGACAATATTTTCTATCTATATGGCTTTCTTGGTAAAGAAATTGTTTACCATAGCCTTCTCTCACACTGCATGAATTGATGGTTTGGTCACTGTCGCTGAGAATGGTCATCTGTGCGCTGCTGCCCTGTTATATTAGCCACCTGCTTGCTCAGCTGGGTAGCTTGGATGAGCTTCACACCTTGAGTGACCTTACTGAGGATAAAGACTCTTAGCATATACTCCTAAGTTCTTCACTCATCACTCCCCGGAACACTTCCTACTCCAGCCACAATGAGGCAGCACATCAGAACTTGTGTGTTTGTGGTGAGGGGAGATTATTTTATGAAAGTGTGCCACCACTTTGTCCGAGCTACTTTGGATGCAATGCGCTGCAGTTCTCTAAATATTCTCCTTTGTTTCTGCAGAGTTGGTTTGGTGGTGATGGTGTATGAAAAATCTTATAAACCAATACATTTTTTCCTCTACTGTACACATGTGTAAAAATATTGTTTTCTTCTCGGTGTTGCAATAGACCCGACAGGCATCTTTTCCTTTCTTCTTGGGAATCCGGTCTTTCCTAGTGGGGAAAGAAGGAACCCCTTGGGTCCTTGCCCAAACGGGCTTCCCAGCGCACAGGCCAAGACTCCCCAACGCCCATAGGAAATAGTGGGCAAATCACTGAATTGAATAGCAATAGCAATAGCAGTAGACTTATATACCGCTTCATAGGGTAGAATCAAAATAAATGAATGAAAAGGTGTTGGTGTTTAGAGAAAAATTACATAGAAGCTATCATCTGCTGCCTGGGTCTCCACTATAAAATTTTCTGCTGAAATTATGACTTGGGAAAGGTTCTTTTAAGATTAGCCAAGATCAATTTGGATTCTCAATTGAATTCAACCCTTTTGGCATGAAGTAAATAACAGAATGTTGGATTTTTTTTGCTCTTCTACTAAAAAAGTTGCCCAGTTTATTGATGGCAATAAAGAACTTTCTATGACAAATTACTATCTAGTCCCCACTTTTTAAGAGGCTGTATCCTACTTATAAAAAGCAATTCTTTGAAAATAGCAGTAATTTTCCAACTTCTGTAAGGATCTTGGCATTCCTTCTTGTGATAGGCCCATTTCCAATTCCAGATCATACAAATCCAGGAATGTCGAATATGGATGAGGAGAAAAAGCTGCAGGGCTCTCTTTCAAAAATTACAAAGGAGGAAATGGTGAGTAATGTAACTTGATACCATAGAAGTATTGTTGTTTCATTGATGGTGCCTGCTCTTCTACAACATGAAAAAGTTAAAGGTTTTTCTTCTATTACTACTAAAAAAAATCTCCTTAGATGCCTTAATGAGTAAAAGCTGCAAAATCCTTTGAATCTTCTCCAGGTTCCAAAACTTACCAGTTGTAAAAGCAGAAAATTAAAAATCTAAGAAAATCATTGAAATAAACGTCACTGTCATCTGCTTCTTTCATTTTTTCCTGTTTAGAAGCTCGGAAACATCTGATAACTATTCCCAAATGTGAATTTCAGAAGCAGAGGAGCCAACAGCAAAACTGTAGACATTGCCAAGATCCATTCTAGGAAAATCAGTGTTTCCCCTTCTACAAAAGGTTTAAAATTTAACTTTAAAAAAGTTAACTAGCGTCTACCATTTTGCCACTCACTAAAGAACTACTAGGTATGTTTTATTAGGGTTAATTACTGCTCAAAAGATAACTTTATAGTCTCTTCAGCTTTTGTGTAAGTTTAGAACTTCAGCTGGGGATCTAGCAGTGCAAGGTTCCAACATGCACAATTTTTGTTTTAAAGGCTTTTATGAGAATGTTCACAAGAGACCATGTCTTTTGGATTGGCCTCAAGAGAGAACTGAATCACCCCTGGAAGTGGCTAGATGGATAATAATGACAAATGTAGTGCAAATGTTCCTGTAGTCTGCAATTGTTTTCTCTGGAAATCCGCTCATACTCCCATGCCATTCGAAGGATATTTATCCTACAGTGCAAGGCTAAAAGTATGAACGCATTTCCAGAGAAAACAATTGGAGACTACAGGAACATTTGCACTACTCGGGTGACTGTGAGGACACAAATAAACCTCCAAATGCCTCAACAACTCTCTGTAAGGGGCATGCATAAGCGCACCAACATACCTACCGTCCCTGTCCTAATGCTTCTTTTTATTCATATCCATTTCATGTATCCAAAATCACTTTTATACTTATATATGTTATCTAATACATGCTTGACGAAATAAATAAAACATTAAAAAAAATAAAAGGAGGCAAATGTCCAGGTGTCTGCAAGGAGTATAAAAATCCTTCCATTTCCCCACCATCCAGTCCCAGCTGAAGAAGCTTCTTGGATAAGAAGCGAAACGTCTTCAAAGAAAAAAACCAAAAAAAGTCGTTACCTCCTGGAAAAAAAAAACACCTTTTGGAAAACCATGACTTGGATGACTTGAGAATTTCCATAGAGAAGAAGGGACTTCCTCTCCTGCTGACGTCCCTTCCGGCGCGCGAAGCGTTACCGCACCAACGTCTCCCGTTGCCGTCTCACCACCTCGACGTCGCTTCGGCCGCGCCCCTTCCGCGAGGCAGCTCGGCCAATCGGGTCCCCCGCCGGAAGGTGCCTCGCGCCGTCTCGGGCGAAAGAGAGCGGCATCGTGCGCGGTCGGTCAGTCGGCCGGCAGGCAGGCAAGCGGGCATCATGAGCGCAGGTCTGGGAGGGATGACGGCGGAGCAGCTCTTGCAGCAGAGGCTCCTCCGGAGCCGCCTGCGAAGCTCGCAGCACGCGGGCCTGGGTATGGGAGGCCCGATCCCGCCGCCGCTGCTACAACAGCCTGGCCCGCCATGCCTGCTCTCGCCTCCTTCGCCGCCCGACTCCCCGCCGCCCGGCACGACGCCCGCCGAGATCCCCGCCGGCCCGCGTTACCCGAGCGAGACCTGGTGCTCCTTGTGCCGCGTCTACTGCCCGGATCCAGTGTGCCTTCCCTGCGGGCACAACTTCTGCACCGCCTGCATCGGGCAGCGGCTGGGCGAGCCCAAGATCAACATCTCCTGCCTGGAATGCGGCGCCAGCGCCCGCAAGAGGAACCTCCGGCCCATCAAGCCGCCGCCGCTGTTGGCCAACCTGGTGGTGGAGAGGCCCAAGCGGCAGAGGCTCGACTCCTTCACAGGGGTCGCGGCGGCGGCGGCGGCAGCTGCCGCAGCAGCAGCCGCCGCCACACTAGTCCCTCCGAGCGCAGCCGTATTGCCAGCAGCAGCAGCGCCTCCGGTGGTGGCGGCGGCGGCGACGGTGGTGCCCGCTCCAACCATCGTCCCTCCGGCGCCCGTGGTCTCAAGGCCCGCGACCCCGCCGCCTCGGTCGCCCACGCCCCCGCCGGCCACCCCTCCGCTGCTCCCTCTCGCGCCGTCCCCGGCCCCTCCCTCCACCCCGCCGCCGGCCCCTCTGCCCGTGGCCTCCCCGACCGGGAAAAGGGCGCCCATCGCGCCCGTGGGAGTCGCTGGAGACGGGATCGGCGAGAGGCTGTGCGAAATCCACCAGGACGTGCTGCAGTTCTTCTGCGAGGAGGACCAGATGCCCATTTGCGCCCACTGCGACCGATCCCAGGAGCACCGCGCCCACACCATCTTCCACGTCCAGAGGGCAGCCCGGGATTACAGGGTAAGGAGGAGCCAGGGAGCCCTCCGTCTAAACGTCCCCCCCTCTTCCTTTCTTTTCTTTTTTTAAAAAAATTCGTTATGTTTTTTTTTCCCTGAGGAAAATTACATATGGGGAATGCTAGATGGAAGTAGCATCTATTAAAATTCTGGTTTCCAGTTTAAGATATACTTTTCCCCAAATAATCATCATTTAATAGAGCTGCTATTCACACACACACACACACTCTGTTTCCCTGAAAATAAGATCTCCCCTGATAGTAAACCTAATCTTACTATCTAAAATAAGCCCTCCCCAAAAATAAGCCAGCCCAGGAAATATTACAACACAGCAGCAGCCATGATATAACCACACTCGCCGCCTCCTGTACCTCAAAAATAATAAGAATTCCCCAAAAATAAGGCCAAGCGCTTATTTCAGGGGGGTCAAGAGAAAATAAGACACGGTAGATATAGATACATAGATACGCACACAGACACACACCCTAGGCCTAAGACCAAAACCAGATTTTAAGAGTTTTTTAAAGAGCACCTGGCTGTGCCTTTTGTATCTTTGGGGAGCGCTGTCTAAAATAGGTATAGGCCATGACAGAGAATGCACGCTTTCTAGGTGCCATCATTTGACAACATTTAATAAAAGGTACCAGATAATGCTCAACCCAAAGGTACCAGCCAACTAGCCAGAAACAATGGAAGAAGAATGGTCCCTCGGGGAACTAGGTTCTATGCCATAAGGGGTTAAGTAAGAACTGGCACCTTGAATTGTGTTCAAAAGCCAACTGGCAGGCAATGCAGCTGACTAGCAGTACTGTTTTGTACAATTCAATTGCCTATCAAGCTACCAATGTTTCTTTAATATTCCCTTTTTATAGCACTTACAGCTAAAATATATACAGCTCATATATTTATAAGGCCCCATTACTGTTCACAACACTGTTTTGAACCAGCTAAGTTTCTGAATGGACTTCCAGGGCTTCCCCATGTAAAGCACATAGTGGGAGACCAGATATGACCAAGGTTTGAATTAATTGTAAATTAATAATATGGTCATTTAATTCGACTGAGCTATCTACTGTGTTGACAGCAGGGTTATGAATATGGGTATCCAGCAATGTCAGAAGTACTAAACACATGTTTGCGCAATCATCTGGAAGGCAAGACACTTAAATAGTCTTCAATTTATTGAGCCCAAAGTTTCTGTTGCTAAGAGTGGTTAAGTGAGTTTTGTCCCATCTTTTAATCTTTCTTGGTACAGGTGTTAATTGAATTACTGTAGTTGTTAAATTAGTATGGTTGTTAAATGAATCTGGCTTCCCCTTTGACTTTGCTTGCCAAAAGGTTGCAAAAAATGATCATATGACTCTGGAACACTGCAACAATCCTAAATATGAGCCTGTTGCCAAGCAGCTGAATGTTGATTACATGACCATGTGTTGCAACAGTAAGTCTGAAAAATGGCCCATGAGTCACTTTTTTCAATGCCACTGTAACTTTGAACAGTCACTAAATGAATATTTGTACGGCTACTTGTGTTGCCTTTTTTTGACTTGCTTGTTTATGTTCATCAAAGCATCTAGCTTTTGGGCCAAGTAAAGTAGCAGCAATTGCCCATCAAGCTACCTTTGTTTCTTGAGTGTTCCCTTTTTATTGCACCTAAAGCTAAAATATATGTAGCCCATATACATAACAGTTAGTTTACTATATGGAATGCACAACATCTTAAATAACCATACTTCTGTTTGTAGCTTAATCTCATGTGTTTATTGATAGAGCTTCACATTTACTGTATTTTCCTGTTTCTTTGACAAGACCGGGTTCAGAAGAGAAATTCTTGATTTATTTATTTATGCTTGCTACACTACGGTATGATCTTACAAATTAGCAGCATCTGATTGACTGTCTGATCATGAAAAGGCTAAGTAGTATTAGAGCCTAGTTAGTACTTAGTTGAAAGACTGTCAGAGGATCCCAGAACTCTACACTAGGTTTTGAAGGTTTTTTTTTATTAAAAAAACCTACGTTTGCTTCACAAATCCATGCAAGCATTTGAAAATTCAACTGTCACCAACATTAGGCTCTAGAAGAACATTTGGACAAGCGCCTTCTCTATTTCTAGCTCTGAAATAAAATCTGCAGCTGGATGGAGCATTGTGATCTCTGGTGTCCAATATCAAGGTTTTGTGTATTGTATTATTTTGTTGATCTTATGGGACTGGGTTGGGTACAGATATAATCAGTGCCCAAGACTCTTAAATTTTCTTTTAAGAAGCAAGAGTTAGCTTCATGGCTGTCAGCAGCTATGAAGCCTTAAAAAACCCAAGACCATTCAAACCAGTGGAAATGAGAAGCAGTCGGTATTCTGCTTTGTATACCTATCTCTTTTGGATAGGCATTATGGCAGTGAAGTGGATCAGAAATATTGGCCCAACAACATTCTAACCTATATTGCAATCATCCACTATAGTATTTTTTAACCTTTGTATTCTGAAGGACCCTTGAAATAATGTTTAGGTCTCAGAGTTTCCCTGCATACAAAATTATTATATATAGCAGCCAGAGTTGCTCTGGGAGGGAGATGGCAGTTTCTAAATTTGACATATGAATAAAATAAATATCTACAGCTAGCATTGTGTGGCATGCAAAGTCAATCACAACCTCTTGCTGAACCCTAGCAACTCCTCAGGGACCCCAGCTGAAAAAGACTAGTCTAGTTTGTATGCAGTCCCATCCAGTTTGGTCCATTTACGGGTTAGTATGTTGTGTGAACTAGCCAATTGAGGTTAAGTAGTTAACCAAAAATTAGCATATTATGTGAACGCGGGCTGCCTGTGCTTGTAATTTCCAAGGTCTTACCACCTCTAATCTTCTCCCCCCTATCTCAAGCCATTTTTATTTATTCAGGAGCGAGTTAAGGCACAGTTAGAAACTCTGAAGCAGGAAAAGAATAATCTGTGGAGTCAGAAGCTGACAGGCGAGAAGAAAATCCAAGAATACACGGTAGGTACCATTACATACCATGAGCAGAGAAGTAAGGCTTGAATTTCTGAATTCCTCCCCCCCCCCTTCTTAAAAATTCTCCTTGTTGTGTTTTGATTCTCCCTTTCTTCAAAGTGTTCTATGGCCATTTCTTCTGTGCCTGCACTGTCTCTTATGCAACATCTACAAGAAGTCCTCAATTGGGACCAGAATTTCCTTGCTAAGCAAGCAGTTGTTAAGTGAGTTGTGCCTGATTTTATGTCCTAGTTTGCCATGGTTGTTGAGCGAATCACAACAGTTATTAAGTGAAACATGATTGTTAAATGAATCCCTCTTTCCCCATTAACCTTGCTTGTTGGAAGCTGGCTAGGAAAGTTGCAAATGGTGATCCCATGACTTCAGGATGCTGTATAACACAATCAGTTCTGCATTGTGTGTCCTTCGACCCCCGTAATGACCTTCTGGTTATAGTCCTCATTTGGGATGGTTCGCTCCTTTCTCATCCCACCTCTGCTCCTTGTAGGAAAAGGTTGAAACCGAAAGGAAGGACATCGTCACTGAGTTTGAACAGTTGCATCAGTTCCTGAAAGAACAGGAGGAACGCCTGCTGACCCAGCTGGAAGAGCTAGACAAAGACCTAGAGAAACAGAAAGATGACATGATGACCAAAATCTCAGAAGAACTTTCCCGTCTTGGTGATGTCATCACTGAGATGGAGGTGAAGTGCAAGCAACCGGCGAGTGAATTTTTGCAGGTGAGACTTTGCGATCACAAAGGTCTCTCTTTCTGGCTTGGAGGTGACCTTGCCAATGAGTCAGAGGCCCTGGCACTGGGCTCCCAAGGTTTTGGATGTGAGGTTTGTGAATTCCTGGCCCTTAGATACAGTTGGTCAAACATGAACTTGGATGTGATCCCTACTGGAACCCAGAACAAGGATTCAACTATTTATATTCATATGGGGGAAAAAATAAAATCTGCATATTGGCGATAGTGGGGTACAGGCCATAGACAGGTAATGGGGGCTTCTCTGAAAAGTGTTTCCCCCTTCCCTTTCTACTCTGCGCAGGTGCTGGCATTGGCCTTTCTGGTTGATGTGGCTGTTTGTGATGAAACCAGATTAATTGAATGCTGTGGGTGGGAGTATTTTCCACCCTTGCAGAGTGCTGGCCTTTCATGGGAAGACGAAGGGGGACCTTACTAGTTTGGTCCATGCTCTCGTGGAACGGTGCCCTTGGTCTTCTACAAGGGAGAGCTGGAGCTCTGGAGCTCCTCTCATTGCAGAATGCTATGACATCATAGCATTCTGCTGTTGGCAGATGTACTTCCAGGTCCCTCAGCCTGACCTGAAGGCTGTTGAGAAGCTGGCCTGGATGACCCCATTCCTTCAGGTTCATGTCGGACCCATCGGGTATGGCTGCCATGCAGACCTCTAGTACGTACTGTCCTGTTAATATGGGTTCTCTCAAGGGTGATTGGGTTTCCCGGGCTGCAGCCGCTGCAGTGACGGGATGGGATTCGATGTTGCTCCCAACATTTGGTCCATGGATGAGTTGCATGCCTCCAAAGAGACACGGGCGGAGGGGAGGGGGAAAATAACTTGGGCACATAGCGAAGAAGTGGGGTTTCTTTTGTGGAGAAGAACAAGAGGGTGTTGTGCCGTATGTGTGCCTGCAAAAAAGCCTGCATTTTCTGGGATCTCCTTAGGGTCTTCCTGTGGTCCACTCCGTGGCGAACATCATATGTAGCTATTCCAAGGATGTGAGGCTGGTTTATTTTAAAAATCGAGCAGCACCTCCTGCGCACTTGATCTCTTGGCACAGAATCCTTTTTTTTTGTTTTGTTTTGTTTTTGTTTTTTAATTATTTTGCAACCAGCTTTCTGACCACAAGCAACAAGGACAAGATTTTTAGGTAACCTGTGACGTGCAGAGAATCTCTCTGAGGCACAACGGGTGATGGTGAAGAGGCACCGTGATCCTGGGACACGGGGCATTGTGGGGGGGGAGGCCTTTGGGGGTCCTTCCTTCTGGGCCTGGGCTTGTCAAAGCACAAGGCACAGTTGCCTCGGTTGGGCTGAAATGAGTCATGCCCTCCCCTTCATTAGGTGTGCCTAGCGGACAGCCCGCTTAGAGGTCATGTGGGTGGTGAAGCAAGGCGTAGCTGGTGGGCAGGCCTTGGAGGGGGCGCAAAGCCAGCCTGCTCACTGGCAGAAAGGGTGGGCGGACAGTTCGGGGAGGAGAAGGCTGCTGAAAGAATTAGGGCAGCCCTTCTCCTCAGAGAACCAGTTACAGCACCAGGGAGAGCAACGTGGCCTGAAGGCTCCCGTGTGTAACCGGAGCATCCCCCACCTCTTGTCTTGAAGCAAACATCCGATGTTCCACCTCAGGGATCACAGGTAAGAGCCTGAGGGTGACTGGGGGGGGCAGGCTACTTCCCCCTGCCTAGTAAGCACCAGAGGCTAGAACAAAGCTCCCACCCATCATGCCTTGGACAGCGCTCACAGAGTCCTCCTCCGCAGCCCAAGACAAGGGTGCTGAGGCATGCTCCCCGTTAGCCAGCAATAGACTGCAGGGGTAGAGCATTGTGAGGCTCAATGCCTTTCTTCTTTTTTTCTTTTTCTCTTCTAGGACATTAAAAAAAACATGGACAGGTACGTGTGATTCTCCTCCTTCCCCTTCTCCGCAGGGTCTTTGAAGCACCGTCCTTGGGTTTTGTAGGCAAAGGAAGGTCATGCTCGGTGCTCTTGTATTCTCTGCTAAAATCAGGGCAGTTGAGGTGCTCTCGGAGGGGGGGGGTCACATGATCAATGAGAGTAGCTCTAATCTGACAGGAAAAGTGGATACAAGTGCTCAGCTGCCATAAAAAGAGAAAAAGTGGCAGCTGACGAAGCAAGAAGAATTATTTTTAGAATAGTGAAGCTGCCACACTTTATGCTAATTAACAGAGAGCATAATGTATTATTAATTCTCCATATATTATCAAAATAGATGCCGGAGTTTTGCATAAAAAAAAGTAGTTTCTATTACTGGTGTCATTTGCCAACCCGCTCAAAAATCTGCCATCTTGAAGCCATCGTATCACTTTGCATGCTTGAAGTAGGAGTTAGCATTTCTGGAGCAAGAAGGGCAAATATATAAAAAGTGAGATGCTGGAATTTGGTATGCATTAGTGCTTCATTCCTTGGATTAGTATACTAGGCTAGTGTGCTCCTCTCAGCGTAGCCCTTAAGAAATATGTAGGAAAAATGCACAATATGACAAAAATTGAACTTTTTTCGTAAGTGGTGTAAATGTGCTCTTTAAAAATTCAGATGCACCGCAGAACAGTTCCCGTCGGCTGAGGAAGTGACATCCAAGCTGGCAGAGCGACTGGAGTTGTTGTCACGGAAAGGGGTGGTTCTAAAGGAAACTATGAATAAATTTCAAGGTATGTGAAAGTGATTAAACAATCAGTTATCCAGGGGACGCTGTGGCTCAGTGACTAAGATGCTGAGCTTGTTGATCAGAATGTCATCATTTCAGCGGTTGAATCCCTAGCGCTGCGTAATGGAGTGAGCTCCCGTCACTTGTCCCAGCTTCTGTCAACCTAGCAGTTTGAAAGCATGTAAAAAATGCAAGTAGAAAAATAGGAACCACCTTTGGTGGGAAGGTAACAGCGTTCCATGTGCCTTTGGCATTGAGTCATGTCAGCCACATGACCACGGAAACGTCTTCAGACAGCTCTTTGGCTTAGAAACAGGAATGAGCACCGCCCTTTAGTGCCGGAAACGACTATGGCACACATGTGCGGGGGAATCTTTACCTTTTTCCTTAATTTCTAATTGCTAACCTAAGAGACTGCAGGCCTTTTTAAGACTATACTCATCCTAAGGCATTTTGTATGCTATTTATTTATCAATATGCTAGTCTTTAAATCTTGATATAATGTGTTAAGTGCCAGCTTAGATAGGAGGAGCCCCTGTTTTACTTCTGAAAATCTGTGATAAGCAGTGAGGACAAGGGACGGTAGGATATATACGGACATACAATATATTTCAGTGACATGGCCAATGGAAGCTTTGAATTGAAAGTCAGAATACGAGGCAGGCAGAAGCTGCTGTAGGAAAAGAATAAAATCAAAATGGTTCCCTACGCAGAATGTGCTGAGAAAATAAATAGGAAGGGAAAATAGAATTCAGCTGTTAGAAGCCATTCAATAGACACCTTGAATGAGGGAATCACGTTATCAAACCTACTCTGCTAAAAGTAAGTTGTGTCAAGTATACTTTCTCTGGAAGATAAAATAATGCCTGACTAACAGATTGACCATACATTGATGGGACTCAAACAGTTATTATTTATTTAGCGTATGGCATACAATGTCAAGGAAATCTACACATGTTAGGTACACAGTACAGTATTGACCGCATAGATTGCTAGTTCATTCTGTTCAGCCCTTGCACATCTATTTTTGGTGCATTATTGGGGGGGGGGACACTAGCTTTATGCTAATTAACTAGCAGTACTCAGGTGGCTGGCTTTTATAGGCTCCGCCAGGAAGCCAGGTCCAGATCCATCATCACACCTCTTCATTTGATAGCATTCTGACAAAAAAAGGTGGGAGGGGGATTGGGGGAATATAGGGAGGGGGGATGACAGAAACTAGAGGTGCCAACTAGAGACAATAGGTGAAAGATCCAAGGACCCAGGCATGAGAGTGGAATGAAAACGCCCACCAAAAAGGTGCCAAACTTTAGAACTGTTACCAAAACACCTAGTTTGAATATCATTGGCCATTAACAAGATGATCAAGGGGACCTGGGAAAATCACTGGATTTATATAGGAATATTCAGATCTGGCTTTGCTTACTCTCTAACCGCTTGGCTTTAGTAAAAGTATACCTTTCGCTATGAATGGAGTCAAGGGTCTTTCTTTCCTAAATGCCCAAGTTGAGAGACTTGTTGACAGCCAGCTGCTTCTCTCAGTATACGCAAACACAGCTAGGATTTTCCCAGTGAGGTGACTAGGTTTCCCCCCCCCCCCCCCCCCATTTAAGTTCTATTTAGTCACAATATTGCATGCTTTCAAACTGCTGGGTAGGCAAAAACTAGGGATCAAGTGTGGGGAGCTCACTCTGTCTCATGGAGCCGGTTTTGAACCGTCTGGCAGTTCCAGCATCATTAACCCATGTGCCATCACGTCCCTCTGGTTTCACTGTTTAGTCAGTAAACTTAATTTCTCTACATTGGAGGAGCTTAAATTTGGCAAATATCTGTTTTTTCTAGATAATGTGACATACGCCATCGAGAGAACAGACACTATGAAATCACTGAATGATAAAGGTGAGTTTTTGGGAAACATCTGTTGACTTTGTAACTGTTTCTATATTTTTACTTTGTTTCCAATGAAAGCTGCTTCAACTACTGAGGATATATTGCTAACGCAGAGTGGGAACATGGCTTGCTTTTATTCCAGTTTTATTATTAATCTGATGTAAATTCTTAGCAAGTTATTCATTTTGCATTCACAATTATTTTGTAGAGTATTTTGCCAAAGGGATATAATGATTGCAAGTTTATTAAAGAAAGAAAATCAAAACTGTAAATCCAAGGATTGAAGCTGGTGATTATAAAAACCCTGAATTCTTTTAAAGTATTATGTGGAACTTCCTTTTGCTTTTTTAATCATCCGCAGATTGGCGCTTTGATCCCCCCCCCTTTTGCTCTTAACTGTGTGAATGAGACAATATTTTAAAAAAACTCTGCAAGATTGCATATCTGAGATATATGGCAGATACATGAATGAAAAGTACTCTCCCGAGTATGAGGTTTAATTTCCCTAATCTGTGAGGCAGCTGTTCTTTAATTGTAATACTCAGAGTCTCAATTGTATGGCTGTTGGGTGTAACAAGTCCTTTGAATTGGACTTGAGGGTCCTTGTCCTTTGCTTGAATCTATTGATCTGTCTAATTCCATCTGATGGCTCTCTTTAAGTTCTTAGCAGAGAGCTCTCAGTCCTGAAACCACCTTGACAAGGATTCTATGGCTCAGTAGATAATAGTTTTATTTGGTTGTATTTATTTTTCACATTTTTTTTAAAACCACCCAGGGAATTTGTGCAGGTGGTTTGCTAATTCAATTCTGTTGTGATTTATGGGGATCCCAGTCCAAGGTAGAGTTGCACTGTACCTGAATTTTGGGGGTGTTGCCAGGAATAGCTAATGGTACAGAGAAGATGCAGTGATACTCAGCTGAGCAAACAGAGCCAGAAGCAAGCAGCAGCAATGGAAGGGAAATCAAGGTGCTGACAGATGTTTGCTTCTTTCTGCTCACAGGAACTTTTGATCTGGATTTCTCAAGTGCTCTTCTGCCTCTGGACCAAAGAAATGCAGGAGATGGAGAATCTCGGCACCGGCTGCCTGCCTTACATTATGTCCCTGACACCCCCCAAAGATTGGATTCCAGAGCTCTGGTTCTGGGCTGTGATGGGTTCACCTCTGGGAGATACTTTTGGGAATTGGAAGTGGGCGATGGGGAATTCTGGGCAGTGGGGGTCACCCGAGATCCTTCCAAGAAGAAGGGGATGATGGACTTTAGCCCAGAGGAGGGGATCTGGGCTGTGGGGCTTTGGAAGGGCCAACACTGGGCCCTCACTTCCCCTGTTACGGCTTTGTCTCTGAGCAAAAACCCCAAAAGAATCCGAGTGTCCTTGGACTACGTGGGGGAATGTGTGACCTTTACCGATGCAGACACGGAGGACCCCATCTTCACGTTCCCACCAGCTTCCTTTAATGGGACACGTGCCCATCCTTTGCTGTGGGTAGTAGGTTTCCCAGCCCAGACTGTGTTTCTGAGGCGCATGGGTGTAAAATACCCAGTTGGGGTACAGGAAATGGATATGATGAGTCCATAAGTTTAAGTATCCACCGTACCCAGAAGAAAAAAATTACAGATCACTAAACCTGCCAGCTCAGAGCAGGGTGTTGAGCCATTTTGATTTAATGAAATTGGAAAGATTGATTGTTTTATTGCCGCCTTGTGTACCGTAGAATGTGACATGGAAGCAGAACGGCTCTCCTTGCACACCAAGGCCTTAAGACTGTTGCCCCTGGGGAACAAAGGAAGAATTACAAAGAGCAGGGAGGCTGGCTTGGCCTTCCTGACATAATATCCCTTTTAGGACATCCTCTTTCACCAAGGGATCAAGGTGACCCCTTCTTAGCGCTAGGCTCGATCTTTTTTTTCATTTTGAAAAAAAAAGAGAAGAAAATTAGCTATTAAATTTCCCATTTTTAGTTCCTTCTCAATCAGTTCATATTTTGCATTTTGATGATTTTACTTTAAAAATGGCTGCATGTATTTCGGCTGCAATACCTAGCAGCATGTATTCCTTTGAAAGGAAAGGCTTTAACTCTGTCCTTTGTGCTGGAGAAATGTTTTTGTTTGAGAACCATACATACATTTTGGCCGCCCCTGGGTCAGAGATCCTAAATTGAAGCACTGAAGTCTTGGCATCTATGGCAGCTTTGACTGGATCGTCCTTCCTCTACATCTGTAGGGTCTTCCCTTTTGCTGCCGTTCTCCGAAACTTGATTATAATCTTCCCAGTCTTCAGTCTGATTCTGGAGATGAAATGGACAGATGTTTGTGCCATAATAATAACCTGGATGCTCTGGTTTAATAGATGAAATGCAATGTCTGAAAGATATGTAAAAGGAACCCTGGGGTTATGGTTGATGCCTACTGAATATACAAATCATAATAAAGACTGTTAGTATGTTCTTTGGTATATTTCATATTTTTATTTGTGTAGCATCTCTTTTCTGTATGCATATTTTTAAAAAGTTTTTGCCATGTCTGCATGTTTCTGTAAGAAGGAGCAAGTACCCAAAATAAAGCTGTGGAGTTTTTTTAAATCATAATTTTGAGAAAAAACCAAGACCCAATTTTAATAACATTATCTTTTAATCTTTTAAACATGCTTAGCTTAGTTCTTCCCAACAACCGACAAGAATATTATCCAATGATTTTGGTTGACTGCAGTGGCTTCTGATTCAGTAAAAAGGAACTTTAAAAGTTGAAAATACCGTGGGTGTATATCAAATTATATTTCTCCATTTTGAGAGTGGATTTCAACTCCCAGCTGACTAAGTTGATCTCAGAAAAAAAAAACCAAGCATGATTTGGATGGAAGATCACCAGGAAGTCCCTGGCTAAACTGGGAAGTGAAAAGAAAATTGAAATGGGCAATGGCAAACTTTGTGATATGTTAGCAGAGGAAATTAGACTATTTGAGGCAAGAGAGTCTCCCTTTTAATTGTGAAGAAAATACGGGAATCAAAACAAGGTATGAAACTTGACTGTAGTCCCGTCAATTGAAACAGTCTTCCTCAACCTTGCACATCTGGATGTGTTAGACTCCATTCTTCCATGGTAAAGGAGGATGGGAATTGGAGTCCAGGTTACTTGTAAAGCATTAGTTGGCAAACAATATTAAGCCATAGGCCTTTTGGCTGGCTTTTCTGACTTCAGGCATGCAAGTAAAAGTCTTTAGAGATTCTCAGTCATCGAAGTCATGGTTGTCCCAAAGATGCTTTTTCAGGAGGCAATTGGACTTTCTTGTTTTTTTCTTCTTTGAAATGACCCTCTAACACGGCTGTCAAACTCACGGTGGCATCACATGACCTATCGGGACTTTCCTCCCCCCCTTTGCTAAACCGGGCATGGGCGTGGCCAGTGTGTGACACATCCAGCCCATGGTCCCGGAGTTTGACAGCCCTGCTCTAAAATGATGCGAATGATTAGCTGCCTGCAAGGAATCCTTCCATTCCCTGCTATCCTGTCAGAGCTGAAGAAGCTTTTGGGTGAGAAGCGAAATGTCTTCAAAGAAAGAAAGAAAAAATCCCGTTGCCTCCTTTGAGAAAACCATGACTTGGATGACTGAAAATCTCTACAGATTTTTTAGCTATACCATTTGGGATGAACACCCTTGGAATGGTGTGGGAGTAGGAATGGATTTCCAGAGGACAAAATTGCAGACTACAGGAACCAGGAGAACCACTCAGGTGACCCTGAGGACACAGATAAACCTCCAAGTGCTTCAAAAGGATGCAAATGACCAGTTGCCTGCAAGGAGTATAAATCCCTCTATTCCCCACTGTCCTGTCAGAGCTGAAGAAGCTTCTTGGATGAGAAACGAAATGTCTTCAAAAGAAAAAACAACAACAAATCCATTTGCCTCCTGAAAAAAAGCAACTTTGGGATATACAAGTCATTTGTTTTACTTCTTGCTCATGCAATCATGAAAATGAAATACAAAACTGATGTCATCTCATACATATTATGGGATGGACCACGAGGTAGATTTTTGCTTGTGAGTGGAAGAAAAATGACTTGCCTTCTCGTTGCTGAACTCAGTCTGGCTGTGCTATTTCTACCAGGGGGAGCCAAAGTCAGGGGTGGGATTCTACTAGTTCGGGCAAATCGGTAGCTCTGTTGATCAGCTGGGAGCAAACCGGTTCGCTCCGATGATCAAGTGGACCTGTCCCCCCACTCAACCCCTGCACTTTACTGACCTATATCATCTCAGTTGAGATGTGTGGCAGAGCGGATTGTCGCACCTCAGCTGTTTCCCTCCCCAGCAGTAATGCAGAAGGAAAGTTTTCTCAAAACTGCACATGCGCATGCAGCGAAGCAAACTGCGAAGTGCGCGAACACTGAGCCAGTTGTTAAACCGGGAGGATCCCACCCCTGGCCAAAGTTTTAAAAAAAATACTGATAGCAATATTAATGGATTCCTGCTGGGGTTGTCTCAGGGATATTTCCATTTAACTGTGGTTATCGTCAAGTCCCTTTCAGCTCTTAGCTATATCAAAAGTCCCTCTGTTTTAGGAGATTTTAACAGTCTCAATATATTTCATTGGGGACGATGACAAAAAGACATTCTACCACAATAAACCAACACGAATCCATCCATGCTGAGGGTCATGAAAACATTTTGAATGTTTATGTGGTTAGAGACACAACTACTGGAATCTTTGAGTCTGAGATCTTAAAAATCTAATAAGTTTACTACTGGATGCACTGCTGAATTTCTCATTTCCACAAATAACTTTCTCGGTTATATGCCATCAAATTGTTTTTTGACTCCTAATTTAGATAGACTTTCTCTGTGAGTGTTAGTTACAGAGACCTTTTCTTTCTTTCTCTCCAACTAAGATAGAAAGGTAGATAGATACCAGATGGAGAGGAGATAATTATTTTTTGTTTGCAGGGTGAACACATTGATCGCCTATTAAACTCACATACAAGGAAGGACTGTAAATCCAAGATCCTGAAGTTCCAGTGCCCCCTGCTGGCTGTATTGGGAATATTATTGGCCTATAGATTCATAAAAAATAAATGGAGATAAGTTAAAATGCACTCTGAAATGCACTCTGACTGTAAATAACAAATAATTATCTTAAAGAAAAGGGAAATGTGTATAGCAAGATATAGAAACAAAATATCATAAAATAAAATTGAAAAAAAATACATAAAAAAGATTGAGATAGTAGTGTGCAGAGAAAATCATCGAAGAGAGAATAGAGGCTAAAATATGAAGAATGGTTGCAGGAATTAGGTGTGTTTAGTCTAATGAAAAGAAGCACTAGGGGGTGACATCATAGCAGTGTTCCAATATTAGAGGGCTGCCACAAAGAAGAAGGAGTCAAGCTATTCTCGAAAACACCTGAAGACAGGACAAGAAGAATGGACGGAAACTTATCAAGAAAAGAAGATCCAACCTAGAACTTAGGACACATTTCCTGTTAGTGAGAACAATTTATCAGTGGAATTGCTTGCCTCCAGAAGTTGTGGGTGCTCCAACACTGGAAGTTTTCAAGAAGAGAATGGGCATCCATTTGTCTGAGATGGTACTATAGGGCTTCTTGCTTGAGCAGGGAGTTGGACTAGAAGATCCCTTCCAACTCTGTTGGTCTGTTCTCTCAATTATCAATAATGAACAGTAACATTTTATGCTTTTGAGGCAGCCTTGGCTCCTGGAGATAGTCTGAGTAAGTCTCTACAATTTTCTTGGCAAGATCTTAGAAGTGGTTTGCCCTTGCCTTCTTCCTAGGGCTCAGCGTGGGTGACTGGCCCAAGACTATGCAGCTGGCTATGTGACTACATCTCTCAGTTTTTCCCTGGTACCTTAACTACTACATCAAACTATTTCCCCCATCATTCCATGTGATTGGGGGGAAATGGCAGGAGGGAAAGGGCACCACTTCTCAGCCAGAGAAGAAAGAAAATACTAAGTCCTGGCTGCTCCGGCAGGCCAGGGGGCTGTTGAAGTATCCAGCCCCATGGTAACTATGAATGTTATGTATTTTAAATTGTTGTTTTGTCTATTTATCCCCTTCCCCTTTTTATTGTAAGCCGCCCGGAGTCCTTCAGGAGTGGGCGGCATACAAGACCAATAAACTAACTAACTAACTAACTATTTTTCCTTCTGCTTTGCTCATACTTGCATTGCAATTATCTTAAAATGTCACCTGAAATCAGCGCAAAATTAGAGTAAGTTTGGTGGCTATGGTGAATTTTCTGGATCTCCCCAATTGCTGGTTATTTAAAACAAAGTTTATTCCAGTGGGTTAGCATGGTCAATTTCCAGGTTGGAGGGATTGACTTTGCTGGCGAACTGAAACTTCTCAGCCCTGTTAAAAATTAACCTCTGCTCTCATCCTAGACAGGACTGAAAAACAATATGAGTCACGAGGAATCTGGAAACGTGCCTTCTGTCTCTCCAAACCTAACAAACCCCCCTGCTCTGGTTTTCCTTCTCTTCTAAACTCCAAAGATACCTTAGCATTTCCCAACTTGCCCAGGAGCTGACTCATTGCCAAGTAAGAAACCAGAAGCTTCAGAGATGACCTTGCAACATCAGCTGGCTTCTGACCGAGAAAACCCTGCCCTGGGTTTTGCCTCCAGCATTCGTGCTCTCTATGCTGCAGCGAAAGCAGGAAGAGAAGAAGAAGAAGAAGGTGGAGCCATGGCTGCTGTCCTCCTCCCGGGAAACCTTCAAGATGAAGCCACTTGCTCGGTTTGCTTGGAATATTTCAAAGACCCCGTGTCCATCCAATGTGGGCACAATTTCTGCCGGGCTTGTATCACCAAGAGCTGGAAGAGCCTGGAGGTGGACTTTCCTTGCCCCCAGTGCAGGGAACTGTTCAAGGAGAAAAGCTTCAGGCCCAACCGACAGCTGGCCAACATGTCTGAAATCATCAGCCAGTTCATCCTGCACGGCGGGAGAGGCCTTGAGGAGGACAGGATTTGCGAGAAGCACAAGGAGGCTCTGAAGCTTTACTGCAAGGACGACCAGAAGACCATTTGTGTGGTGTGTGACCGATCTCGGGACCACCGACCTCACGCAGTGGTGCCTGTAGAAGAGGCAGCCCAGGAATACAAGGTACGTACCTGCCTATCTGTTGCACAAATAATCTTCTCAGGTTTGCAAACGTCTCGGGTCTACCTGTCTCGAAAACCTTTCCACGTTGTACCTGTTCTTTGCTGAAAACTACCATGGGGCTAGGCATGAGCTTTCATGGAGAAGGTCCTCATTCAGTTCCAGGGATCTCCAAGGAGGGCTTGGGGAAAGCCCATCTCTATAATCTTGAGGAGCTGTTGAATGTGAGTCAACAATAGCATGCTGAGAGCTGACTCAGCAGATAGGTTCAGACAGCATGCTAAACCTCCACTCATGCTTTATTCCCAGTTACATGCTCTGGTTTAATAGGGTGGATGGCCTGTTTCATCCAACATGCAGCCAAGTAATTGGCTAGTTTCTGATATCTGTTGAACCAGAAAGTCCTATTTTAGCCTATGTTGTACAAAAGACTAATGTTTTTCTATGCTCCTTAACTTTTTCAGCGAAAAAAAACAAAAACAAAACAACAGTAGAAGGGAAGCAATCTTGAGAAAAAATAATGGTACGCACAAAATATCCAAATGTTACCTATATTTAAAAAAAAAAAATCATTGTAAGCCTTTCTGTATTTCCTTTTGATTTCTTCCATTAGTATTCCTCCTTTCCTCTAAAAACTTAAGGGAGGATACATGGGGATTTCACCCAAAAGCAGCAACCAGAAATGGTGGCATGAAATACGATAATGGCTGGAAAAGTCACTGTGGTTGCAGTTGGGATTTACGTTAGACCATTGTCTTGGGGGTTCCTTTCCAAAAGTCCAACCACTGTACTCCTGTTATGGGAAAACTGAAGAAAATGTCAAACGAAGGACCGGTTCACTTAGATTCCATGTAAAAATCTATACATGAGGCCTCTGTAGGTGGGTGGGAGAGTTATACAATATGATTTCCAGCTGGAATTAAATCCCATAGTTGCCTCCAGTTTTCGTTCCAAATTAAGCCAGGCTCAATAGACATGAGTCTATTGAAAAGTAATGAAATTGTTTTAGTCTTCAGCACTGGGCAAAACAGTCGCCTCTGGACCATTCACTTCCAACGGCTGAACCTCACAAGATGCAGCTCTGTGGCTGGTTCCTACTCATATATTTCCCTTTATGGGGTTTAAAGGTTGCAGGGGGATGGAGGGAAGAGGTCAGCAAAACCCATCAAAAACCCCTGAGGGGACAGAAGAGCTGAGCTGCTAGTCTGCCAGCTGGGTCAAGCAGAAGTTCTGCAGGCAGGTGTGGGCAGGGGCACCTCATAGACACCATGACCTGGATTTTGTGAATTGGGATTTTCAGGGGGAGGAGCAGATTTAGCTCCCTGGGTATCCCGATACCAAACGGGCAGGACTTTTCCTCAGCCCCTTTTTGGTAGGGGAAAAAGAGAGGAGCTGATTGCATCTTAAAGCACAAAGATTAGATAAGTTTCCATTCAAAATGAAGTTACGGATCAAGGCCAAACCCATTTTTCATATTCCACAGTTTTCCATTTCCTTCTTTTGGGTTCTTCAATGGTAAACAAAATAATAACAAAACAACACTTTGTAAGCATTCGATCCCGCCTTTTATTCCCTTGCATTAAAACCAGGGTAGACTCTCGTACAGTCCTAAAATTTCACCACATGCATTATCCCACATGGACTGTGGTCCATGAAATCTTGCACAGTAGTACCTTTATTTATCATGAAAATATCACACGGTTCCTAATTACAGTAGCAATCATTACTTTTTATAGTCTCCCAATATACCCATTCCTTACTCCATTTAGTAGGATTACTAAAATCATCTCAAATTACCTTGCAAGAGTTAAAGTCAGAAAAACATCCTCTTTTGATCACAATTTAGCAGGAAGGCAGGAAGGAAGGTGAAGTTTTTCTGCCACCGGGATAAACAAAGTTGTGCTACGGTGCACAACTACCCCCCCCCCAAAAAAAAATTCTATAATAATTATTGAAAGCAATACATTTTAAAATAGTATAGAGAAAGTAAGTTAGCAACAAAAGATGAAGCCTGCAATTTTAATATATAAACTTCTAAAGTTGCCCACTGATGAGTCCTAAACTCCATTTGGAGTAAATGACTTTGGAATAACAAAATAGGGATTGCCAGATGGGCTGATTGCAAACTTGCAGTCATTGAGACAATCCATGCCAGGCAAGAAATGGTTAAGTCAAGAATTCCTGTTCTATTTCTGGAAGTAAACCTTCCCAAAGTGGGCACCAGATCTCAGGCTGACACCGATTCCCTGGAGGGAAGGAGCCAAGCTTGTTCTTTGTGGCCCTAGTGCAAATATCCAGATAAAAATAGACACCACAGCTGATGAGGTGACAAGAGCAGATGGGTTAAGGCACTCGGGGAAGATTTGAGAAACTAATTTCCTATCTAAGCTTGAGGGCCTTCCTATTACCTTCTGCCATCTTTCTTTTTCTACAAATGAAGAAATGTACAGCTAGTCCTGGACTTAGGACCACAATTGAGCCCAAAATTTCTCTTGCTAAGTGAGACAGTAGTTAAGTGAGTTTTGCCCCATTTTATGACCTTTCTTGTCACAGTTCTTAAGTGAATGACAGCAGTTGTTAAGTTAGTAACATGATTGTTAAATGAATCTGGCTTCCCTATTGACTTGTCAGAAGGTTGCAAAAGGTGATCATGCGACCCCGGGACATTGCAACTGTCATAAGTACATGCCAGTTGCCAAGTGTTTTAATTTTGATTACATGATTAGGGGGATGCTGCAACGGTCATAAATGTGAAAAACAGCCGTAAGTAATTTTTTTTCAGTGTCATTGTAACGGGTCACTCGAGGACTACCTGCAGTTTGCAGAGTTCCTCTTTAGCAAGATTTATTGAGAAGATAGAGATGGTTTCCATAATTTGGGCAGTTCAACTGTTTCTCATTTAGAGCCTATCTATCCCTATATGTATGGTGAGTCCTTAGTTTTGTATCTAAGAGCCTCCCTGGGATCTGCCAAGGGGGAGGATCTTTTCACTCATAATAGAGTCTCTTGCAGCTGCCTGTTTACATCAACTTTTCAGGAAAAGGTATTCCTCTGGGAGCGAACTTTTCTGTCTCCTCTCTTCTTCCATTTCAAAGCACAGAGAATCCCTTCCCCACTCCTCCCCCTAGGGAGAAAGCACCAGTTGAATCACAACAGTAAGACAGATCTCCTGTTTTATTTTTACTTTAAGGCAGCCATCTTAGTAGGTGAGCTTCAAATGTCACTTGTCTCCATCAGAGGTGGGTTGCTGCCGGTTCGCCCTGGTTCAGCTGAACTGTTAGTGGCAGCGGTGACAGGCTCTGCCCACCCACCCGGACACTTCTGCGCATGCATAGAAGTGTTGCGCGCGCACGCATGTGCACGAGCGAACTGGTAGTAAACCGGTTAGCAACCCACCACTAGTCTCCTTGTACAGATATCCAACCTTGGTCTCTATAGCATGGAGAAGATTAGTAATTTAAGGCAGGATTATACTTTAAATCAGCTTTCCCCACTTCGGTACCTTTCAGATCACCAAGCTATAAAAACCTTACTTTCCGTTGATTGGGTATGATGGGGATTGTGGTCAAACAGACTAGATTTTGAAGTTGGTGTGATCCAGAAATGTCAATAGGAATTTATTTAAGCACACATAACCCAGAGGTGGGTTGCTCCCGGTTCGGGCTGGATTGGGTGAATTGGTAGTAGTAGTGGCAGGAGGCTCCGCCATCCTGCCAGATGCTTCTGCGCACGGGGGAGCACGCGTGGAAGCGTGCCCGAACCAGTAGTAAAAAAAATTGGCAACCCACTACAGCAGGGGTGGGTTTCTCGCCCCGTTCCAACTGGTTCACTTGGAATGGGGCCGGTGGCGTCCTCGTGCACGCGCGCAGTGCACGCATGCGTACTAGCGTCTGTGCGATGCTCCAGCTGCTCCTGGAGGATCGCGCAGCCGCTGTATGCGTCCTGCGCATGCGTGGAAGCGCAGAACTCGTCAAAACTGGGTAAAGAGCGTGGGCGGGCGGGTGGGCCCTTCGCCGTTTCCGGAAGTTACTTACTTCCGGGTTCGCCTACCAACCAGTTCGTGGGGACCGCCGCGAACCGGTTGAAACCCACCCCTGCACTACTGACACAACCTACATTATTTTTGATGTCTGAGACCAATCGCAGTTTAACTCTTTTTCATTGTAAAGTGTCCAGTAGCAAGTCAACTCTACAGATGTTTGTGCGCCTTATGCCAAATCAGACTAGAGGTCCATCTTGGACAAACCTGTTCATTACACTGCTGATGTGGCTCTTGTGAGTTCTCTGCAGAAATTTTTTCTTTGGAAATGAGTAAAATTGCACTGGAGCCCTTCTGTAGGGAGAATAATAGCTCTATCTATATATTACAATAGTGGTCCCCAAATTTTATGACTTGGCGGCCCGGCGGGGGTGGAGGAGAGAGGAACTGGCCCATGCAAATGCTGGGCTGGTGAGCATGTGAGCTTACCGGCCCACCGCTTGTGCAAGTTGAGCTGCATGCGCATGTACATGCACGCTGGCCTTCCACTTGTGGAAGTCAAACTGCGTGCAGCCCTGCATACTGGCCAGCCACTCATGTGGTCCAGTTCTGAAAGGGTCACGACTCAGAAGTGGACCGTACCCCAGGGGTTGGGGAGCCTTGTATTATAACCTCCAAGAATATTTGACTTCACTGCTCCTGTGAACTGTTTCACTATAAGTCATTTGGAATATGATTTTTATAGAAATTATAGTTATATTTCAATGCAGCAAAGACTCTGGCAATACCTTCCTTCCTCCTTCCTTCCTTCCTTCCTTCCTTCCTTCCTTCCTTCCTTCCTTCATTCATTCATTCATTCATTCATTCCTCTCATAGCGGTTTACCACAATACACTGAAATTGTAGTAAATTGTTACACAATAAAGAAGAATATGCCAGAATGTGCCATTTAATAGTTGGTACAAGGGCATAAAATCATTACAGCTGTGGGCTTCATAACATTCATTGTTCACAGACTTATAATTTTTCCTGTGAATGCATGGAATATTCTCAAATCTTGCCTTAGAATCGTGAAAGCATTTTAAAACAATTGTATATTTTGGACTTTAGGAACAAATACAGACTCGCTTGGATTTCTTGAAGAAAGAGAGACAAGAACTCCTGGAATTCAAAACTCAGGATGACAAAAAGAGCCAAGAATTGCTGGTAAGTACTTAACTGTTACTCAGAAATTGGCACGCTTGTGCAGCATTGTTCAGTTAGGTGACTCATTAAGATTTTTGAAGAAAATCTTCAAAAAGAATTATGTTTGTTAATGTCTATGGAGTGTCTTGACTTTTTAAAAACGGAGAGATGGAAGGTCCTCCTTGAATTTGAAGGGCTAAATCCTTTTGAGTTTTTTAATGTCACAACCATAAATCAGAAGTGAGGCTTCCATATTCAGAAGCACTGTGTCCCTATTTCCATATACTGAGGGTGGAATAATAAATCATGTCACTTTATCTTCTCATCTCCTAGTAGTTCTTTGAAAAGCAGGATGCAAGTAGAATAATATATCAACATCCTATAGGAGAGGTTCCTCTCAGGCCCACACTGGAGAGATCTTTGAGAAACATTTATTTATAGAATTCAGTGAATATCTTGTTTTTCCGTCCATAGGGCATTCATACACTGTATTATAGATAGTCCTCCAACTTATAAGAGCCGAGGTGGCGCAGTGGTTAGAGTGAAGTACTGCAGGCTACTTCAGCTGACTGCTAACTACAGCTCAGTAGTTCAAATCTCACCGGCTCAAGGTTGACTCAGCCTTCCATCCTTCTGAGGTGGGTAAAATGAGGACCCAGATTGTTGGGGGCAATAGGCTGACTCTGTAAACTGCTTAGAAAGGGCTGTAAAAGCACTATGAAGTGGTACATAAGTCTAAGTGCTATTGCTATTATGGAAAATATAGGTAGTCCTTGACTTACAACAGTTCATTTATGACAGTTGAAAGTTACAACAGCACTGAAAAAACTGAGTTATGACCTTTTTCCACACTTACAACCATTGCGGCATCATGTGATCAAAATTCAGACATTGGGTAACTGACTCTTATTTATGATGCTTGCAATGTCCCAGGGTCATATGATCATTTTTTGTGAACTTCTGACCAGCAAA
This sequence comes from Thamnophis sirtalis, assembly GCF_051295495.1. Classification (NCBI taxonomy): domain Eukaryota; kingdom Metazoa; phylum Chordata; class Lepidosauria; order Squamata; family Natricidae; genus Thamnophis; species Thamnophis sirtalis. The sequence goes on from NW_028261383.1 coordinate 34,036,195, forward strand.
GTCAATGGGGAAGCCAGATTCACTTATCAACTACGTTACTAGCTTAACAACAGCAGGGATTCACAACTGTGGAAAGAAATGGGGCAAAACTCACTTAACAAATTTCTCACTAAGCAACAGAAATTTTTGACTCATTTGTGGTTGTAAAGGTAAAGGTTTCCCCTCGCACATATGTGCTAGTCATTCCCGACTCTAGAGGGCGGTGCTCATCTCTGTTTCAAAGCCAAAGAGCCAGTGCTCTCTGAAGACGTTTGCGTGATCATGTGGCCAGCATGACTCAACGCCAAAGGCACACAGAGTGCTGTTACCTTCAGTTCCTATTTTTCTACTTGCATTTTTACATGGTTTCGAACTGCTAGGTTGACAGAAGCTGGGACAAGTAACAGGAGTCCACCCTGTTTCATGGTGCTAGGGATTTAAACTGCTGAATTTTCTGATCAACAAGCTCAGCATCTTAGCCACTGAGCCACCACGTCTCAAATTGTGGTTGTAAGTCGAGGATTACCTGTATTCTAGTTTTAGGCCAGTTTTCTCTGAAACTGGTACTCTTCAGCTGTATTGAAGTTGCCAAAGCATTGCGGGGGGGGGGGGGGGCGTGATTAAACTGGCAAAGTCTATTCCAGTGATAATTCTTTCAGGATAATTGTCTTCTGCTTCCTCACTTTCTTTCTTTGACTTTTTAAAAAGAAAACCATAGAAACCGAGAGACAGAAAGTCCTCTCTGAATTTGAAGGGCTACGCCAGTTTCTTCATGATCAAGAACAGGTTCTCCTTGGACAGCTGGACAAGATGGAGAAGGGCATCGTGAAGAGACAGAATGAAAACATCACAGAGCTGTCCAAGGAAATTTCCCTCCTCAACAAATTCATTGCTGATCTGGAGGACAAAAGCCAAGAATCATTGCTTGATTTCCTCAAGGTAAGACAGACAAAGATTGTAGAAATTTTGTGTAACGTCAGGTCTTTTTGTATTAGCACACATCACTGGGTGTTGGGAAAACTTAGCTATAGCTTACTCAACACACCAGAAGAACAATGCAGCAATTTAGTGACTTTAGAATAGAATAGAATAACAGAGTTGGAAGGGACCTTGGAGGTCTTCTAGTCCAACCCCCTGCCTAGGCAGGAAACCCTATACTACTTCAGACAAATGGTCGTCCAACATCTTCTTAAAAACTTGATTAGCTAAACCTGGTAGGGCTTAGTTTCAGTAATTTATAGCTTTCAAGCACTCATGTCAGAGAGAGGGAGATTACTAGTTGGATTTGTTATTATATTATCTGAAATCTTTTCAGCTGGACATGTTTGGGGCAAATGATATGCATATTGCTTTTTACCTGAATTCTTTAAATATTACAGAAATTATACCAGCAACGTAGTATTGCTGAATAGGCTAAAAATTACATAATTCTAGGAGTATATTATAGGATCCTACTGATCAAAGAAATGACATTTATGTGCTTTCATGCCTTAGTAACTGGGGATCATACACACACACACACACACACACACACACACACACACACAGAGCCATTTATATATAAATGGCTGTGTGTGTGTATGTGTATGTGTTCCAGTGTAATTCTGGAACGCTTTGAGCAATTTCAATCAAACTTGGTACACAGATGATTTACTCTCTGGAAACAAATACAGTGGGGGTAAGACACCTCTAACACTCCTCAGGGTGTGTGTTCTGTTAAGATGCAGCCTGTTGTGCCTTAAAATGGATTCTGCCATACTGCTGTAAAATGGCTTCTACTGTACCATGGAGTTGCCATGGTAATGGCTTTACAATACTCCATAAGGGGGCTCCCTCTAGTAAGGGGGAAAATCCATCATTATAAATTACTTTTGGTCTGGACATTTTCAACAAAATCAGGGCTTTTCCTGTCTAATATAAGATTCAAATAAATAAATACCCCGGCAACATCAGGTTATCTGCTAGCATTATATAAAAGAGAAACTGTCTGGAATTATTGCTTACTTGTGTAATGTTTTAGGAAGATACAAACCTGCTTGTGCTTCCTAATTTATTTAAATAAGTGTTTTTCAACCTTGGCAACTTTAAGATGAGTGGACTTTAACACCCAGAATTCCCCAGCCAGCGTGTCCACCCACCTGAAAAATGGCCAAGTTTGAAAAACACTGATCTAAGTAAATGGAGTTTTTATTTGTTTATGAACTAGGGCCAGATGTTATAATATTTCTTAGAATTGGTAGAAAAAATTGTTTCGAGGTTGGAGACTTTAATTCAACAACCTTTTAAAATATAGGTCAGTGGCTGTTTGTATTTATACTGAATAAACCCTTCTATCTTTGCCACTTGAAATTTGCAAAAAAGTTCTTCCCTGCCTTAGGTTTTGGCCATGATCATTACTCTCATGTTACACCTGATGTTTCCATACTATAGAGTTTCTTATGACTATTTAAAGATTGCCACATTCTTTTGTGAAGCCCGTAGCACTTGAGAAATTAAGGTTAAGGTTCCTTTAAATGTGCATGGTATCTATTAATAGTTTACTGTACTTAAAGATGGTGGTGGAAAATGCAGTGGGAGGTATATTGAGTATTCTGCAGCTTTTTCTCTGGAAAGAGTCAATGTCCATCTGATTTCATGACAACTGAGAAAGCCGAATTGGTTCTGCTTTTTTCAGGAGTGTTATAGGCAGCATTTCATGATCAGTTGACTAAGCCACATGTCTTCCTTAAAGCAAATACTGTAGTTCCTGAAATGTAAACAAACTGAGAAGCAACAAGACGAGTCGCAGGCTAGGGAGAAATAAGACAAATTTATCATTTATTTATTTTTCAAATTGCCTGCAGCAGTTTACAGTACTAAGTAAAATCAAACTTTTAGTGAAAATGAATTAGAGACCTAGAAGTAAATAATGATAAAGGCAAGCTATCAGAACATTAAAAAAAGTTGTTGCTACATTATGTAAAAAGAACATCAGGAAGAAATTGCCGGCTTATAAAAATATATTTTTTAATAATAATTTTCAGACTACATTTAAAAGTAATGACAGCCAAGGTCATACAGATACTCCTCATTTAGCAACTGCTGACACTTAAGACTGATGAAAAAGTATATGATTTTCACAGATCAGTACAGCAAAGGAAAGCTGAAGTAGGATCATAAGCACTGTTGTCATTTCACTTAGTGGCTGCTTTGCTTAACAACTGAGCTGGGGGTAGTCACTAAACAAGGACTATCTATATTTCAGCGAGAATGAAATTCCACAGCTTGCGTGGCCAATACAAAGAAAGATGATATCCTAGTTAACTGCAGTCAGGTCTCCATTCTTGGTGGCACCATCAAAAGACTCTTAGTTAATGAGTGGAGACTCCAGTTAGTACAATAGACCAGGACATCTTTTTCCCTAATCCTCTGTTCTTTTTCTTTTTTCCTCTCTCTCTCCCTCTCTCCCTCCCTCCCCCCCCCCATCTCTTGTAGGATGTGACGGCTATTATTGCCAGGTATGAAGCTGCATTTCCACCCTCTCTTTCCCTTTGAATAAATAAATAAATCAAAAGGTCAGTGACAGCTGTTTGGAGAAATATGGTCTTAAAGACATGCTGGGCCCAGCCCCCCTTGTATCAGGGTTAATACTCCTAGGCTGTTGATGTCTTATTTATATGGAAATTAGATACTCTTCGACTCTGAAAGTCTTAGGTTTCCTTCATCTATATATGCAGTGGAGCTAGTAGGAGCCAGATTGAAAGAATGGTTTCTATGTATTCAGAGAGCTTAAGTTTGCTCAAATTTGCTTTGCTCAAGTTTGCTTTGACCAAAGTTGCCCAACTTATCTAATTTCCATAAATAGCAATAGCCTTTAGACTGATATACTACTTCACAGTGCTTTACAACCCTCTCTAAGCAGTTTACAGAGACACCAACAATGTAGGTCCTCATTGTACTGAACCTCGGATGGATGGAAGGCTGAGTCAACCTTGAGCCGGTCAGGATCGAACTTTTGGAAGTGGGGAGAATTAGCCTGCAATACTGCATTCTAACCACTACGCCACCATGGCTAATACAAAAAATAAAAATGCAAATCCTAGCAGAGGTGGGTTGCTCCTGGTTCGGTCTGGATCAGTCGAACTGGTGGTAGGGGTGGTGGGAAGCTCCGCCCACCTGCCCGGATGCTTCTGCGGATGCACAGAAGTGTTGCGCACACGCCTGAACCGGTAATAAAAAAATTGGCAACCCACCACTGAATCCTAGCATGTGGGTTCCAGAACCCCAATGAAAGTTGACACCAAACTGCAATTTGGCAAAATTCTTTAAATTTGTGGGTGTAAGTAAATTCACATAAAGTTAAATTCTACACCATTTTACTTTGACCACGTCCAGTTTTTGGAATATGACTGTCAATATCAAATGAATCTATCAACATGAAAAGGGATGTGCGCTGTTGTCTTATGTGAGTCTTCCCAAACAAATGTCCTCTGGATGTGTTTTGGAACTTCCAAAAGTGCCTTTGAAAGAAATTCTGGAAATTGTCTTAATGTATCTGGAGGGCCCCAGGTTAGGTCATCCTGGAGGGAATCTGTCCATGTAATTCCTAGGAATCTGTGACCCGACAATTGCGCGATAGACATATGTGCACCAACAAAATAGCGCCGATTAAAACGTGACATCAAAATCGCACCGACAAATTCGCAATGATAAAATCACGACGACAAAAGCGCGATGACAAGCACAATAAAATCGCAAAAATTTTAAAACTCAGCAGTAAAAATTTATTATGCCACTAAATAATTTGAATTAATTTAGGGTTAGGGTTAGGGTTAGTTGCACGTATTGTTGTACACCCACTGGGCTGTCTATATGATGCAATTTTGTTGTCGCGCATTTGTCGGCGCGCTATTGTTGAAAATCAATTAGCGATTTTGACGGCGCTAATTTGTCCATCGCGGTTTTGTTGGTGCACATATGTCTATTGAACCCTAGGAATCTACTCTCAGGTTGATAGTACTTCATCAGTCAATCAAACAAATACCAAGCTGAGGGTAAAGATAAAGGTTTCCCTTCCACATATATGCTAGTTGTTCCCGACTCTAGTGGGTGGTGCTCATCTCTGTTTCAAAGCCGAAGAGCCAGCGCTGTCCGAAGACGTCTCCTGTGGCCAGCATAACTAAATGCACAGAACGCTGTTACCTTCCCATCAAAGATGGTCCCTATTTTTCTACTTGCATTTTTACATGCTTTCGAACTGCTAGGTTAGCAGAAGTTGGGACAAGTAACGGGAGCTCACTCCGTTATGTGGTGCTAGGGATTTGAACCACCAAATTGCCAACCTTTCTGATCGACAAGCTCAGGGTCTTACCCGCCGAGCCAGCTGAGGGAAGGGTAGCTTAAAGATTCAGATGATTTCAACTTTTCCTTCTCAGAAGTGTGAAATAGAATAGTAACTTGTCCTTGTAGAATCTATCTGGAAGCTCTACTATATAATGCAAAATCTGAAATTTACTTAAAGCCAAAGAACCTGGGTGCATTACAAATATTTCCTCTATTCTTTTGCCATTAAATTTCCACTCAGATTAAAAGCACAGGTGAGAAATAACTGTTGAAGCCTCAAACTTACCAGTTGTTTTGAACCATAATGGAAAGTTTAGGATAATACATCTACCAGTCCTGATATCTTTCTTTTGTTTGTTTGTTAGAAGTGACAATGTAAAATGTCAGCAGCCTATCCCAGTTTCCTGTGACATGAAGGGCCATGTCTCCAACTTCTCTCTGAAGACGGTGGCACTCAAGGGAGCACTTAAGAAGTTCAGAGGTAGAGAATAATGAACACTTGCCATGAAAATCTGATTATTTTAGCATTTAAAGAAAGTTGGGGCATGGAAACTCTAATGCCGGCAAAGAATAATAAGAGTTACTTGATTGTTCATATATAGCTGTGTTTGGAAAAAAGGGAATCAACAACTAGTTTGTATGATTCCAATTAAAATGAGCACTTAAGATAGAGTGAAAATTACACAAGTAAGATAAAATCATGCTATATTCATGTTATATTGTCTGATATAAAAGATTGATACAAAAATGGATAAGGCTATCCTTTTATAAATATTAGCAGTAAAGTAATTTTAAATCAACCATATTCGTAAAGTAATTAGTATTAAAATTCTACACTTCTAACTTGACACCCAGCTATCTACCTTTGCTAATAGGTTTTACAACAGAATAGCCCATTTATCTATTTTTACCACACACCATTCTCCTCTAGCATGTAGAGGTATGATTTTGAGAACGATATTCAGGAAGAAGCTTTTGTAGTTAAATGGGATTGTAGGATGGCCCTGAAATGGGACAGAGGTCTTTATTTCCAATATTCTGGTGGCCAGCCTAAAAATGATGTTCTGTTGGCCAGGAGAGCGTATCAGTCTGTGGAATTCATTCCCACAAGACATGGTGATGGCTACGTTTAGAACAGAGTTGGCTAATTTATAGATGACAGGTCTATCAAGGGCTTTTAGTCTTGGAGACTCAACTTATCTCTGAGTTGATTCTGAAATACCCAGGAAGTATAGATATCCTTGCTTACAACCAGTTGTTCAGTGACTGTTCAAAATTACAATGGCACTGAAAAAAAGTGACTTACTTATGGCCATTTTTCATAGAACCACCCCCATGGTCACATGATCAAAATTCAGAAGGCACACAATGGCCGTCTTTTCTTTCTTGACGGATTGAGAGCTTCCCTGGGTCAAACAAGGAGTTGGTGGTCTCCTTGTGATCTACAGAGTCTCCTTTCTTCTTCACCACCTCTTCAAGGTGGCTTAGATCCTTTGGGACTCTTTGGCAAGATGAATTTGGCAAACCTCCACAGAGCCCTATGGAGTAATCATCATTATGCCGCCATGTCATCTCTCCCTCCCCCTCCCCCTTTGGACTTTCTGACAACCAAAGTAAATTTATTTAACAACTGTGCTATTAACTTAATAACTGCACTTATTTAGTTAACAACCTTGACAAAAATGGTTGTAAAATGAGACAAAATTCACTTAATAATTGTCTTGTTCAGCAATAGAAATTTTGGGTTCAGTTGTGCTCACAAGCCAAGGGCTATTACAGAGAAAGGGTCAGATCTCTTCCCTGATTAGCCATTGTGAGAAACCAAATGCTATAACAGAATGGTCCTTGGTCTGAATCAGCAGAGCTGTTCCTATGTTCTTATGAGTAATATATACGGAGCCTATGAGACTGAGGAACACTGAGTTCAAGGTATTTGGATAAAACTGCTTTCTGTTGCCTTTTAGATCCGACTCCTTGACAGGTGTGTTCTCTTCTTTCAGATCATCTCCGGGATGAACTGGGGAAAGGTGAGAAAGGTAAATGTTATAAGCCAATCAAAATTGTTAAAGACAAAATCATGCATACAGTGTATAGGTGTAGGCTTCCTGTTTATGCTTCCTGTTACCATGGTAGGGGACTTTTTCAAAGTTGCAATTAAATGTTGTTTTTCCATTAATTTAACAGAACACACGCGTATTTTTCGGCGTATAAGACACACCCTTTTCCTTTTAAAAAGAGGGTGAAAATCTGGGTGCATCTTATACACTGAATACAGCAATTTTGGCCTCCCAAAACCCTACCCGCTTTGCAAAAATGGCCGTGCATAGCCTTTAGGAGGCTTCCAGAGTGCTCCTGGGGGCTGGGGAGGGTAAAAATGAGCAAAAGATGGGCCGTTTTTTGCTCGTTTTTGCCCCCCCCCCCGAACTCCCAGGAGCACTCTACAAGCCTCCTAAAGGCTATGCATGCCTCTTTTTGACAAAAAAACCAAACCTGTTTTTGTGAAAAACAGGCCATTTTTTGCTCGTTTTTGCCCCCCCCCGCCCCCAGGAGCACTCTACAAGCCTCCTAAAGGCTATGCATGCCCCTTTTTTGACAAAAATAGGGCCGTTTTCATGAAAAACAGGTCTGTTTTTGTGAAAACAGGCCGTTTTTGGGAAGTCTGCAGAGAAAAAGAAAAAACAAGAAAAAAATTTTTTTTAAAAAAATTTGCCTCTTCAAAATCTTGGTGCATCAGTGTGTCTTATACTCCGAAAAATACGGTAGTCATGATACTTCATGATTGCTATTCTGGACTTGATGGAAAGGTAAATAAGATAGATTTTAAAAAGGCTGTTTCAATAATGGATTACTTGCTACAAGTAATCCTCGGCTTATAACTGCTTACTTTGTTACTGAAGTTATGACAGATCTCCCCAGGGGTACTTACCTCTCTGCTCTGAAATTCCAACAGCTGCCTTCCATCCCCACTGCCCCACATTCACACAACCACATGTTTGCAGCCATTTGCAGAGTCCAGTGATCATACAACTGTGTTTTATGATGATTTTGCAGAAAACCAGGATTTACCTCCAGTTTTCAGCAAAACTGGCCCACAGAGAACAACTGTGGTGTTTGCTAAATGACAACCACAAAAAGGGTCATAAAATTGGGTTGGTCATATGGATGATCACTGTGTGATCTTCACAACTTACAACTGTAATGGATGGGCTCATTTATGGGCATAAGGTGAGGAACATCCATAAGAGAATGCAATGTTTGGTGCTGGCATAATAAGCAAGACAAATCGTATCCAATTAATAAATGGGAATGTTTAAGTAGGTTCAGCTAGAAATCTTCAGGGTTTCCCAGTAAGCAAAGAGATTTCAGTGAAAAATAAATATGTTGCTCAGTACTGTTACAACAGTCTGCCTTGGTCTAAGCAGGGATGGAGAACTATGGCCCTTTTATGATCTGTGAACTTCAGCTCCCAGAATTCCTGGGCCATGCTCATGTTCACAGATTGTAAAAGGGCCATAATTCCCCACCCGTAGTAAGGAGAGAAATTCTTTTTACTTGCTGACTCTATCTAGGCATAGCTTTTTATTTTTATTTTTAAAAAAAGAAAATGAAAACAAAGCAAAATACTCAACCCACTAATTTTCACATGCAGACCTTTGCACCCCGCTTTTCGCTGCTGCTTTTAACAGATTAACAGAGTTGGAAGGGACCTTATAGGCCACCTAATCCAACCCCTCCCGCTCAAGCAGGAGACCCTACACCATTTCTGACAGATAGCAATCGAATCTCTTCTTGAAAGTCTCAAGTGATGAAGCCCCCACAACTTCCGAAGGCAACTTCTGTTCCATGGGTTTTATTGTTCTCTCTATCAGAAACATTCTCCTTATTTCTAGGTTGAATCTCTCCTTGATCAGTTTCCATCCATTGTTCCTTGTCTGGCCTTCAGGTGCTTTGGAAAATAGCTTGACCCCCTCCTCTCTGTGGCAGCCCCTCAAATATTGGAAGACTGCTATCATGTCTCCCCTGGTCCTTCTCTTCACTAAACTAGCCATGCCCAGTTCCTGCAACTGTTCTTTGTATGTTTTAGCCTCCAGTCCCCTAATCATCCTGGTTGCTCTTCTCTGCACTCTTTCTAGAATCTCAACATATTTTTATAGTATGATGACCAAAACTGGATGCAGTACTCTAGGTGTGGTCTTACTAGGGCTTTATAGAGTGGTATTAGTACCTCACTTGATCTTGATTGTATTGCTATTGCTGTGGTTGTGATAGTTGACATAGCGCTATGTGCTTCAACTTAGAGGACTTGCTTCTGGATCTGGAGACGGCCAACCACCTCCTCCTCATCTCGCCGGATCTCAAGACAGTGCGGATGGGTTGCCGGAAGCAAGACCTCTCCTACAGCCCAAAGCGTTTTGACACCAACTCTCGAGTCCTGGCAACAGAAGGGTTCAAGTCTGGGCGGCATTATTGGGAGGTGGAGGTGGGGTCTGCCGACGGCTGGGCCTTTGGAGTAGCCAAGGAATCGGTGCGAAGGAAAGGGCTGACTCAATTTTGCCCCGAAGAGGGCATCTGGGCCCTACAGCAAAACGGAGGGCAATATTGGGCGGTCACCACTCCTCAACGCACCCCACTTTTCCTGAATGAGAAGCTGATTAAAGTTAGAGTCTACTTAGACTACGAAGGGGAAGAAGTGTCCTTCTACAATGCTGACACCATGCAACACATCTTTACCTTTAACATTGCTTTCACGGAGAAGATGTTCCCGCTCTTCTCGGTGTGCTCCACTATCACTTATATTAAATTATGCTCCTGAGATGAAAGAGATACCTCGATAGAAACAGGAAGAAGCCATGGCGATGCTTGTTTTGATATGGGGTTGACCTCAAGAGAGACGCAAGGGTTTGTAGGAAAAATATGTGAGAAACCTGGCCACCTTCAGACTGCAGTGGGGCTGAAAACTAAATCTTGGGCAAAGTTACAGAAGATGCCACCAATTTATCTACACCATGCAGGAATCTGTTAACAGGCTTGATGTTTGAGCTTTTGTTTCTAACCCAATCCTATCACACAGGCAGGATTTCATCTTGCCTGCCTTGAATGTTGAGAAGAAATGCACCATATCTTTTGGAGTATAAGACGCTTTGGAGTATAAGACGCACATTAGTTTTTGGGAGGAAAACAAGAAAAAAAATCTGTCTCTGCCTATCAGCATCCAGCGATATTCATCTGGCTAGTGTCCTTACAACAAATATCAAACAGCCTGGTCAGCTTCAGCCCATTATCGCAGCCTGGTTCAACACAGGCAGCTGATTGGCGGTTGGATCAGCCTCCCGGAATGCCCTCAATCAGCTGTTCCAGCCTGCAGGAATAGCCACAGACCATCGCTGCCCCTGTGTCTTGTGTTTTTGGCCTCTACATGTCGTGTTTGTTGGCCTCTGAACACTCCATTTTAGACACGTTCCAGGCTGCAGGGATTGCCACAGCACATTGCTGCCGATCACCGCTTCTGCATGTTGCTTTTTCAGTCTCCGGATGCCCTGTTTTCAGCCTCTGCGCATCACATTTTTGGGCAGTTCCAGATGTCAATCCCTGCTGCCTGAAACTGCCCAAAAATGCGGTGCGCAGAGGCCAAAAACAGGCATATAGTGGTCAAAAACGCAACACCTGGAGGCCGAAAACGCAACACAGGAGGCCAAAAACATGAGGCAGGAGGCCAAAAACATGAGGCATGGAGGTGGCGATGTGCTATGGCGATCCCTGAAGCCTGGAACAGGTCTAAAATAGAGCGTGTGGAGGCTGAAAACAGCCAAAGGGCAGGGCCCGGCAGGTGGGCAGGGCTTCAGCAACATTCAGTGTATAAGATGCACCCAAATTTTCACCCTGTTTTGAGGGGGAAGTGTGTCTTATACTCCAAAAAACATGGTATTTTTTTTCTTCCTTTGGAATAGCTGTAGGGAATGAGTATGACAGAGAGAGGGTAGAGTGTGTCCAAATTGCATACAGGACTGTTCCCCCCCCCCCCAGCTGCTTCATCATTCCTCCAAAAGAGTTACAAAGGTGAGGATTTGCAACAGGAAAGTGGTAGATGGAAGGCTTTCCCTTGTCCAGTTCTTTCTCTCCAGCAGGGTCTCAGATTTGACGTTAATACAAACACTGCTACTAATAGAAGATAATATTTGTAGCTCCGAGTTGAACCGTTGGGATCCTTAGTGCTCTCTGAATGGGGATGTTTTCTTGCAGACATTTCATTATCCAACTAGATAACATCATCAGTGCTAGAAGGGAGTGGGCTTTACTCTCTGTTTATATACAAGTGTTAGGCTATTATTTTCTGCTTGATTGCTTGTCTCATTTGGGTAGTGTCTTGATTGGGGTATTGTTTACTGCTTGTATAATTGCTTGTAAACAATAGAAGGTAGAGAAAACAACCAAGCTCAGGGAGCATTAAGAACCCCACATAAACATGGCTCTTGAACCTTGGTATAAAAAAGACAGCTGGTCATGAGTTGCAGGAAAGAGTAAAATAATCTCTCTCCCTCCCTCTCCCCTTCTCCCCCTCCCTTCCTCCCCCCCTCTCTCTTTGTTCCTTCTCAAGGTATCTTAGTGGAGGAAAGAGAATGCTTGGGGCATCAAAATATAACATGCCCACACACTGTGCAGTTCCCAGGGACAGTTGAAGAAAGATTTCATCCTACAGGATCAGGCACAATTAGAGCCAATGATTCTATTTACTATTAAAAAAATAATTACTTTTGTTAAGTTTTTTCCCCCCAGCTTTAGTTCTTGGGACTTTGGGATATCTCAATGTGTGACTGGCTCTTGAATGCAGGGGAGATTCTCTTGGGTGTGGCCTTGTGGGTTTTTTGCACTTGCTATATATACCCTGCAGCACAGAATTGATTGATCGTGGTGAAGAGGCTTTTGCAAATGAATCCTGAAGATGCCTATGGATGCCTGAAGACGACCCCCGCCCCTGGGCCTTGTATATGTGCACCGAGAGAACAGCAAGCCATTCTCTTTGTCTAGCTAAGCCCATTGTGGGGATTCAGTGGGCTTTGCTTGCCTATCCCAAATAGTGGAATGTACCATCTGTCGGGCGGAATGCTGTGGACTTGCTTTACTAGAATCTATCCTGAAATGGGACCTGGGATTGACCGAGCTTTGGTGTGGTTTGGAAGAAGAACAATATTGATAATCTAGGTGTGGATTTAATATGCTCTCCTGTAAACGCCTGCAACCCTGAAATTAACCTGTCCACATGTAAATAAACTGGTTCTTATTAAGATGTGTGGCCAAGACTGTGTTCTTTTCACATACCCCTGCCCCGCTTTGGAGTAAAATGGCCTTAGGAAATCTATCTTGAAGGTCCCATGCAAAGATGTGATGAAAGAAATATCCTTCTGGCTTCAGCTCCAAGTGGGGAAAAAGACACTGGAGACATGGAGGCTGCTTGGAAAGATGATTTATTGTTGGACAGGGCCACATGGCTTGAACCCTGAACAGAAAAGGTGATCACATGTTTCAATGTTGGTGGAGAAGAAGAGAAGGGCTGAGGAAGGGGCTTGCTAGGCTTTTTATAACCTGTTCAGTCCCACCTCTCTGTTTCCTGTTCCTGTGTAAGAAATGTATTCTGATTGGTTGTCAGACTCCCATGGGGCCATGCAGGGGCAACTCTCTGGGCTGTGTTTTGAATCCAGGTTTAGTTGAGTTCTCAGATGCCATGTGGTCAGTTGAGTAAAGGGCCAATATTATCATGCCTTTACTCCCATCCCCCCTGGGGCTGCAATGGAGAAATCTTTATTATGTAAAAGGACTAGCTTGGCCTTAATGGCCCATTAACAATGGGGATGGGCAGGAAGCCACAGGCAACTATTCTGTCTTTTAAAACATGTTTCTTTCTTTTCATATCCAGAGAAATATTCTGCCTTTTCAATATTTCCTAGGATATTTCATTTTTCTGGGAGAGGGCTGGGTGATAACTTCCCACAGGTGGGAGGGGGATTAAGGAAAGAGTGTTATTTTAAACAATAGGTACACAGTTGGGGCATAAAGTCAATCCTGCATCATTTCCAAATTATCTGCCATCATAGGCAATGATGAAAAGCTCCTACGTTTCCTCCTCTTAGACCAGGCCTGGAATTAGCCAGAGGAGGCCTCGGCCTCAGGTAACAGATGCAGACATAAGGGTGAAAGCAGCAATGGGGAATGCTTGGGGCCGCAAAACTGGATCTGCACCCCAGGACCTGCCCTATACCCCATTAAGGAGTATGGCAGGGATGTATGTTTGTTCAGGAGTAAGATTTAATTGCTGGGCTTAAGTTTCTTTTATCCTCTTCTCACTGGAGAAGAGCCTAATGCTGGGAAAGACTGAGAGCAAAAGAAGAAAGGGACAACAGAGAATGAGGTGGCTGAATGGTAAGGTGACCAGATTTTCAGATTGGTAAAGAGGGACACCTTTGACCGGGGGGGGGGGGGGGAGGCTTGATTAAAAATTTTATACGGAGCAACAAAAATTTTCATACAACGCAAAAATAGTATTGTAATTTTTTTTTATTTCAACATAACTACAATTTACAAATATAAATTGTAACTGTTGCCAAACATCAAAATTTTGATCACGTGACCATGGGGATGCTGCAACGGTAGCTAAGTGTGAAAATGGTTGCTAAGTGTGAAAAATGGTCATCAGTCACTTTTTTCAATGCCATTGTAACTTTGGTCACTATATCACCTTTATTGCCACAGTTCTTAAGTGAATAACTGCAGCTGGTATTTTGTATTTTGGATAGAATCCTTTTTTAAACAGTCTAAGATAATTTTAAAAAAGAATCCACACAGAATAAATTGAAGTAAAACATTTCAAACTATTCCACACAGAATAAATTGAAGTAAAACTATTTTTAAAAATTCTATGTACAATATATTTCAAAGTATTGTGCATAGAATTTTTAAAAATGGTTTCACTTCAATTTATCTGGTCACCTTACTGAATGGAGTCACTGAAGCAGTAGGCATGAGTTTAAATGGACTCCAAAGGATGGTGGAGGACAGGAAGGCCTGGAGGAACATTGTCCACGGGGTCACAACTTCGCAACTAACAACAACAACAAGGAAAACATGAGCAGATATCTAGATTCTCAGCAGGAAGGAAGGAAGATTATTGGTTGTCCATATATTCTATCATTAACATATAATTCTATATGATATCAATACTACCATCATCCACATAGAATTTGAACTTATATTCCTCGCCACAAATTTTGAGGCCTGTGATTTATTAACCTTGCCTTTTTTACTGCCAGTATTTCTAATAGAGAGAATGGACATCCTGGCCTTATTCCATTACTGATTTGAAAATCTGCAGATACATACTTTAAACCCAAGCTTGCATATTGTATTAACTCTTCATAGCTCCTTCTCTTATTTGACTTTTCTATCAATGAAGTCCCCTTCCCCCAAGCTGGAAATGCCAGAGTAAATTTCTGCATTTAAATGAACCCCGCTTTTCCTTCAGAGGCTTACTGAGGAGGGGTCAGCATTCTCCAGTTGCAATGTATGGCTGTGAAAGTTGGACCATAAGGAAGGCTGAGTGCCAAAGAACTGAGGCCTTTGAACTCTGGTGCTGGAGAAGACTCCTGCGAGTCCCTTGGACTGCAAGGCAATCAAACCGGTCAGTCCTAGAGGAGATTAACCCTGATTGCTCTTTAGAAGGCCAGATCCTGAAGATGAAACTCAAGTACTTTGGCCACCTAATGAGAAGGAAGGACTCACTGGAGAAGAGCCTAATGCTGGGAAAGACTGAGGGCAAAAGAAGGAGGGGATGATAGAGAATGAGGTGGCTGAATGGAAGCAGTAGACGTGAGCTTAAATGGACTCCAGGGATGGAAGAGGACAGGAAGCCTGGAGGAACGTTGGCTATGGGGTTGCGATGGGTCGGACACAGCATCACAACTAAAAACAGTAGCATTCTCTCTTCTGGGGTCTGTGCTAAGATGCTCAATTAGGAAGAAAATCAGAGTCAATTCAAAGTGCTATCAGGAAGCTTTAGAAAGGTGAGGAATCTTTGTTCTTTTTAAGGAAAAATTGGGTCTTTTAAAAAAATAAAATAAAATTAGGCCTGTTTTATGATTTAATAACAGCTGTGGTGGATCTACAGCCTTCTCAGGTTTTGGACATTTTACTTTTTGGGACAGTCATCATATATTTCTTGGGGGGAAAAAACAAAAAACAAACCTGAAACAGGGGGCAAATTTGAAAGAACTCCACAAAGATTTTTTAAAAATGCAATTGTTTATGACTTTGCTTTACGAAGAGATCAAACCCAAGGCAAGCTTTACAAAAACGCCTGTTCTAATTAACAATATCTAAAATCAAGTGGTATATATATGTACATTTATTGACAATTTCATTTCTTTGTTTTTTCACATGAATTTGAAAGTGGTACCTACGATAAATGACCAAAGAAAGGTAAAAAATGAGTTTTCGAAAAATACATCTAAACAAGGATAGTTTTCTGAAATCAAGGAAGGACGTAGGATCACCATAACACAAACCCATAGGGTTATTTTTCCCCTTTTTTCTCTGCTGAAGAGCTGTGCGCCGTCAAGACTCATTCTAGACAGCAGGAGGCACTGTTTCCACGCAGTCTCTTTTCCCCTGCAAAGTACATTCACGTAAGTGGGTTGCTTATTGTGGAGCTGCTATCTTTGCCGATGTGGGAGGGACAAAATGTAGGGCTATTCGAGAAGGATCCTCGGCTAAGCTCCGAAGATGGCCCCCCATTTTAGGGAGGAACGAGTTGGCATACTACCATAAGGCTCCAGCCAAGCGGAGCGTTAGCCTTATCTACAGGAAAGAGGAGAGCCTGTAGCATGTGGGCTCCATAGCTCAGGGGTTAGAGCACTGGTCTTGTAAACCAGGGGTCGCGAGTTCAAATCTCGCTGGGGCCTTCCCTTTTTTTTTCTCCTTCCCCGTTTGCTTTTTTCCTGCCTTTGGGAGAGGATTGACTTTCCCCCCCCAATCTTGCAGTCAAGTCCTTGTTTGAAGCAACAGCAGCATTTCAAAAGCTTGTACAAGACCCCGAATTTGCCTAATAAATATCATATCACCTAGATAAGTGGGCAGTTCAGAATCTTTTTTTTGGATAAGCCCTGAAAAACAGGATCATTTAAATTCTGCTGTTTAAATTGCTAGAACAGTTCAGGTGGGGGGGAGGAGGGGAGATCGGTGGTGAAGGGTAGATTTGCAATGTACCCTTCTTAGTAAAAGCTGGTTTAGGAGGCATTTTAATAGATGGCAATAGCAGTGGGGGCTTCTCCAGCTTTAAAGTATGTCAATCATAGCGTGGTTTAAATCAGAAGAGTTTTTTTTTTAAAAGCGAGGATTAAGAGCCGGGAAATCACGGTCCAGTAGCGAATGAAAGTTTCAAAGCAAACGGACAAGCAAAAAGCAAAACAACACAGAAGAAAACACGCACACACCAATTGCTCCCGTACAAGCGAGGAGTAAGTAAGCTACTGGAAAGGGCTTCTATATCGCCGGCTCGTTGGTCTAGGGGTATGATTCTCGCTTTGGGTGCGAGAGGTCCCGGGTTCAAATCCCGGACGAGCCCTTCTTTTGGTGCATTTGTTTCAAGAGACAAGACTTCCGTATTTGCAAAACGGGACTTTCCCGCCATCTCCATAGCTTACAGTTTCTCCTTTTACGTATCTTAAAAAGGCATTAAAGTGAAAACAGAAATGACCCGGAAAGTCTCCCCCCCCTCTTCTTATACGTTTTTTATTCTTTATCTTTTACAAACATATCTGTGTGAAAAGTGTAGTACCTGAGCATCGTAGATTTCATACTAGAAAATTAGTATCAATCACATTTGTTTCATTTTAACAAGCTTACATAATGCTAATAGGAATACACATCTTTATATTAAATTATAATCTTTCATTGTTGGGTTATTTAATATTTCATTTTTTTGACCCGGGAAAGCCTAAAATATGAGTCCCTCCTGGCCCTGGACAGGGAAAGTTTGCAACAAAGGAAACCGATGTGGCGACCATCTCTTTCCACAAAATCCAGTTAATTTTGGCAACCTCCTTCTTGCTTGGACGCATGAGGAAGGCTCAGGGAAAACAACCAATTGGGGTTGAAATACACGTGTCTACATCCAGAATGCAATCTTGGGTTTCCGGTCGCAGGATGAGAAAACGAAGCTAGCCCGAAATCTTCGTCTGTTAAGGATAATTAAAAACAAATTCCTTGTGTGTCCACACTTGGCCAATAAAGAATTCTATTCTATTCCTATTCTATTCCTATTCTATTCCTATTCTATTCCTATTCTATTCCTATTCTATTCTATTCTATTCTATTCTATTCTATTCTATTCTACTCTTAAAGATTTCCCGGTTAATTACTCTTAATGTAACAAAGCCATATTATCCAGGTCTTCGTCCACAAAAAATATATCATAAGGACCTTCGGGGAAAAAGAAAGTGAAAGGGGTTTCTGTAGTGTAGTGGTTATCACGTTCGCCTAACACGCGAAAGGTCCCCGGTTCGAAACCGGGCAGAAACATCTCTTGGTTTCTTTTCTTTTCTTAAAATGGAAAATAAATGATTTATTGTCCTACACCGCAATCCTTGCCTTGCAAATGCTTCGCTTGTCTCAGTACAATGGAATTTATTTCCCACCCAAAATGCATGTATGGTGCCCCATAATGAGTTGGAGCCTCAACCAACTTAGTTCCGAAAACTCTCCAAATGTCTGTGTGTGTGTGTGTGTGTGTGTGTGTGTGTGTGTGTGTGTGTGTGTGTGTGTGTGTGATTTGTGAGTTTTGTGAATGTGTATCATTTGTGAATTTTAAACGATCGGCCTAATAGCTTTACTTTGGTTTTACCAAAGTGTCAATCAAGACATCCCAAAATCAGGACGAGTTGAAAGATGGAAGCTACGATCCGTCTCTCTCGGATCCAGTGATGTCTCGCATCCGGAAGCCGTATGGGCACAGCAGTAAAAATGCACTCATTATATGCCGCAAACCGGATATAATCACGAATGGCGAAAGTGAAAGATGGATAATAAAATTGAAATGGCAGCGGTGGGATTCGAACCCACGCCCCCGAAGAGACTGGAGCCTTAATCCAGCGCCTTAGACCGCTCGGCCACGCTACCAGATGCTGGAGACATCACTCTTATTTTTCAAATTCCATTTCTTTTGATAATGAAAACTATGTGTTTCTAAAGAAAGTCAGCTGATAGTCCAGTTCAAAAACAGTGACAAAAAGACGTATATATTTTCTTAAACAGGCAGTTCATAAAAAGTGTAAAAAGAGCTGCAGGGCTGGGTCCATCTAAACAGCAGGTATATTCCCAGGAAGAGAAAACCAGAAAGAGAAGCCTGTAGAGATTCTCAGTCATCCAGGTCATGGTTGTCCCAAAGGTGCTTTTTCAGGAGGCAACTGGACTTTCTTGGGTTTTTTTTGAAGACGTTTCTCTTTTCATCCAAGAAGCTTCTTCAGTTCTGACAGGACCCACTGCCAGAGCTGAAGAAGCTTCTTGGATGAGAAGTGAAACATCTCCAGAAGAAGAAAAAAACAAGGAAGTCCAGTTGCTTCCAATAAAAGCACCTTTGGGTTACCAAGCAATTACTAGGAGAAGCCAAAAGAAAGATTTACACAGAATTTTTTTTTCTCTCCTCACAATAGAATATTTTATACCACCAGCTTGAAATTTTGGGCTTAGACAATTTAGAACTATGCGACTTTTGGTCTGACCTGAGGGTAGTACACAAAATTATCTGCTACAATGTCTTACTTGTCAATGACTACTTCAGTTTCAACCACAATAATACAAGAGCACACAACAGATACAAACTCAATGTAAACCGTTCCAAACTTGATTGCAGAAAATACAACTTCAGCAACAGAGTGGTCATTGCCTGGAATGCACTACCTGACCCCCTTGTTTCATCCCCCAAACCCCATAATTTTAACCTAAGACTGTCTACTGTTTACCTCACCCCATTCCTAAGAGGTCCATAATGCATAAGTGCATCAACATAGCTATTGTCCCTGTCCTAATGTTCCCACTTATTCGTATCCATTTCCTGTATTCATAATCATGTTTATATTTATATGCCATCTTATACATGCTTGACAAAATATAAAAAATAAAGGAACTACTGTAGTCACTACAATTAATTCACAACCCCAGGAGAAAAATAATAATATTGTAATCTCTAGATGGGATGGATCACAATACTTATGTTGACTTGAAAACTATTGAATTGCCATGCCCAAAGACAGGACCATTGTGCCCACTGAAATGGTCAAAAATCCAAAAGTTATTCATGTATTTTATGAAACAGGAAAGTGCTCAAGTACTATGGAAAGTATTGTTTGTGTTATGCATTCCAGAGCGCTAATGTGCAGCGGATTTTGTTATTAAAATACAGCTACCAATGGATGTCTGCAGTGGCGGATGAAGGCTCGCTGGTGCCCTAAGCACTGACAAATCTTAGTGCCCCCCTCCTTTATACATACTGTACAAATCTTCATTTGGTTTTTTCTTTCTTTCTCAACTTTGTGGTGCCTCCTTTGGGCCTGGTGCCCTAAGCACGTGCTTAGTCTGCTTAATGGTTAATACCAGAGGTGGGTTCCTACCAGTTCGCACCTATTCGGTAGAACAGGTTCGTCAAATCTACCAAACCAGTTAGAAGAGGTTTCACCAGTGGACCCGGAAAGCAGGCCACACGTACAGAAGAGGTTCCAAAAATTTTTGAAACCCACCACTGGTCCTTGGATATGATTATTCTACGCTATCATGCTCATATTTATAAAACTCAGTGCCTCTGTGAAAGGTAAGGATGATTACTGTGTTTGTGGTGCAATCGGAACATTGCGTGTGTTGAAGTTGTTTTAACGCAAACCAAAGATGCCTTTTAAAGAACAAGTTTACATCATATTCTTATGCATGCCAGTGCTGTGTGTGAGGTAATTTAAGGTGGTTCTGACAAGTGTCGTCGGCATCTTCATATCCGGTCACATGGGTGGCAAGCCACTCCCATCCGGTCACATGGGTGGCAAGCCACTCCCACAAAGGAGGCCACACCCACAGAGTAGGTTCGAACAATTTTTGAAACCCACCACTGGTTAATACATCACTGGATTTCTGCTGTAGTCAGGGCTACTGTTCTCTTCTTCATGTGTTTCTTCTCTAATGCGTAACCTCCATTTTTAACCTGCGAGAAATCAAGAAGTTGGAGCTTTTGAGAACATCTTGATTATTTGCTGAAGGTTGAACACACAGTCAACTTCTGCTAAGGCAAGACAAGAGTGGTACCGGGATCTGGAGAAGATTTACCAGACTGTAGAGTGCTGGTGGCCAAGAATAACACTTATTATTTTTCCCAGTTAAGGTACTTAAACTCCATTTGATTTCTCTTTGATTCACTGTGGTCATTATACAATCAAATAACTTGAACCCAAGAAGTGTGCTTCCAAGTGATAGCAGCTTTCTTAACAAATCTCCGATACACTTTACTTTTACCGTAAAGAATGAAATATAAGATCTGGAACAACTGATTGGTTGTAATCCAGGAGGCTGATCCACTCGCCAATCAGCTGCTCATGCTAAATCAGGCTGTGATAAAGTGCTGAAGATGACCAGGCTGTTTGCTGTAAGGACGCTTGTTGTTAGTTGCCAAGTCATGTCCAACCCATCGTGATCCTATGGACAACATTCCTTCAGGCCTTAATGTCCTCTACCATCCTCTGGAGTCCATTTTCTGTCGTCCCCTTCTTCTTTTGCCCTCAATCTTTCTAGATGGCAAGTCTAGACAGCAGTAAGGATGCTAGCCAGATGAATACCGGATGGATGCTGGAAGGCAGAGGCAGATTTTTTTTCTTGTTTTCCTCCCCAAAATCTAGGTGTGTCTTATGTTCCCGAGCATCTTAAAGTGCAAAAAACCCCAGGTAACTTGCAATAAATCAAGAAGTCAGAGCATTTGAGAGTATCTTGAATATTGGCACCAGGTTCTGGAGAAGATTTACCAGATTGTAATGTGCTGATGGCCAAGAACAACACTTACTATTTTTCCCAGTTAAAGTACTTAAACTCCATTTGATTTCTCTCTGATTGACTATGGTCATTATGCAATCAAATAACTTGAACCCAAGAGGTGTGCTTACAAGAGCTTACAACTCTTCTCGTAAAGTTGTTACGATACACTTTATCGTAAAGAATGAAAAATCAGATCTGGAGGCACCAGTTTTCTTAAAACTTCAGAGTAGTTTTTTTTAAAGCTCTAGAGCAGAGCTCAGAAGTAGCCCTTCTCAATAGCTACTGAAGAACAACCGGAGTTGCCTATGTGTTAAATGTCAAGGGGGGTGGTGTTCTTGTACAGATAATCCTCGACTTACAACTATTTTTTTAAGTGACAGTTCAAAGTTACAACGGCACTGAAAAAGTGACTTAGCTAACATTGAAAAATGCATGGCCATGGTGGGTGTGGCCTACTCAGCCTCCTACACCACGGTAGGGTTTTCGCCCTCCCCAGGCTCTGGAGGTTTTCCTCAAGCCTCTGGGAGGGCAAAATGGCTTCCTCTGGGCTCCGGAGGCCTTCCGGAGGCCAAAAACAGGCACATTTTTGAACTTCCGGTACTTCCAGGAGGCCTGTTTTTCACCCTCTCAGAGCCTCTGTGTGGGCCCTGCACTTACCTGGCATGATGAACGCTCTGCGTGGAGACTCCTGGGAGGGAAGGGGAGGGGTGGGTGTGGCCAGCCAGTCCTTGCAACTACCGGTTCGGCAAACCAGATGTAAAATTAACATCCAATTTGCCCGAACCAGTATGAAGCGGCTGAATCTCACCCCTGCTTAGGACCATTTTTCACACTTTCAACATTCCCATGATCACATGATGGTAGCCTTCATCGCCATTAATATAGCCTTCCCAGCCAGCTTTTGACAATGGGGAGAAGTCTATTTTCCACCTGGCCTGTAATTGCCCATACTGGAACCATGTTTGAACTACCTTCTCCTCTTTTAATACCTCCAAAGATTTTAGTTGTAGTACCCCCCTTTCCAAAATGAGAAGCTGTCTATAGGTAGTTCTATCCTGTTTTTGTGCTATGTTCATATTTTCAATTGTATGTCTAGGAATTGCCCACATGGGTATTTTGTCATTTAATTTATATTGGTATTTTTTCCAGACCCAGAGTAAAGCATTTCTTAAAATATGACTTTTAAACTTCTTATCCAGTTTCTTGTTGAATAACAAGTAAGCATGCCAACCATATACCAGATCGCATCCCTCGATATTCAGTATTCTATCATTAGTTAAATGAGTCCAATCACTAATTACAGATAGCGCCACTGCATCGTAATATAATTTTAGGTTAGGTAATTTCAAGCCTCCTCTCTCCCATACATCTTGCATTATTTTCATCTTTACCCTCGGCTTCTTTCCTGCCCATACAAATTTGTTGATACCCTTCTGCCACTCTAAAAGATTCGCATCTTTTTAAAGTATAGGTAACATTTGGAAGAGAAATAAAAATTTTGGTAAAATGTTCATTTTCACTACTGCTATCCTACCCAGCAAAGATAAGTGCAATTTCTCCCATTTTTTCATCTCTATCTGTATACTATGCCAAAGTGGTTCATAATTATGCTTATATAATTTCCCGTTTGAGGTTAAAATATTAACCCCAAGATATTTGACTTTTTTGACCACCTCACATCCTAACGTCCTTCCTAGTTCTTCCTTTTGTTTAGTATTCATATTTATAGCTAATGTTTTGGTTTTTCCTAAATTTATTTTAAAACCAGATACTTGACCATATTGATTTATCGTATTCATTAAAACCCTACTGGATTCCTGCGGTTGTTCCAATATTATGACCAAATCATCCGCAAAAGCGCGGACTCTGTATTCTTGCTGCCTAATCTTGATCCCTTTTAGACCATCCAAGCCCCGTATTTTATTCAACAATACTTCCAAAGTTATGATAAACAATAGCGGGGACAAAGGAGAGCCCTGTCTTGTACCTTTTCCAATTTGAAAAGAGTCTGTTAAACTTCCATTGACTATAATTTGTGCTGTTTGCTGTTGATATATTGCTTTAATTGACCGTAAAAAGCTATCTCCTATCTGCATTTTTTGCAATATCTTCAACAGAAATTGCCAATTAACTCAATCAAAGGCCTTCTCAGCATCCAAGAATATGAACGCAGCAGGGATCTGGTTGTTCTTTCCCAAATATTCTAATGCATTAATAATTAATCTGACATTACTTTTCATCTGTCTCCCCTGTATAAAACCTGTTTGGTCAGTGTGTATCAATTGTTGAATAACCAGCATTAACCTATTTGCTAGTATTTTAGTAAAGATTTTATAATCTACATTAAGTAATGAGATAGGTCTATAATTTTTTGGTTGGGTAGTATCTTGATCTTCTTTGGGTATCAAAGATATAAACGCTGTCTTCCAAGATGGAGGGACTTTACCTTCCGTTTGAATCATATTAAATAATTCTCTAAGAGGTTCTACCATTTCTAACTGTAAATTTTTATAGTAAACCGCTGTCAAACCGTCTGTACCTGGTGCTTTCCCTAACTTTAATTGCTTAATTACCTGCAAAATTTCCCCTGAGGTTATTGGTTGATTCAATTTTTGCCTGTGCTCTTCTCTAACTGAAGGTATTTTCTCTTTATCTAAATATTTGTCTATATCTAGACCATTAATTTTATCCCCTTTATACAATTCTGTAAAAAATTCCCGAAATACCTTTTGAATCTCTTCCTGTTGAAACACCTCCTTCCCTCTGTAAATCAGTTTAGATATATTTCGAGTTTTCCTTTTTTTCCTAATCTGATAAGCTAACCATCTGCCAGGTTTGTTTGCGTTACAAAAGGTATTGTGTTTTGCATATAATAAATTAGTAGCTACCTGGTCAGAGATCAACATGTCAAATTGAGATTTTAATATGGTGATAGCTTCCTTAACCTTTGTATTGCCTGGATTCATTGTTAACTCCAACTCTTTTCTCTTAATTTCCTCTTCCAATTCTGTTCGTTTTAACCCTTGTTTATATCTATGTGTTTCATTTATATTCATCAGCACTCCTCTCATATACGCTTTGCTTGCATCCCATACGAATTCCATAGATGTACCCTTATTCATATTCAAAACGAAATATTCAGATAACAATTTTTTACAATCATTAATATACTTTTCATATCTAAATAAGTTTTCATTCAATCTCCAAGACCTTCTTGCCTGCACTACCCTTCCCAACTCCATCCAAACTGGGTTATGGTCCGAAAGGACCCTAGCCACAATCTTTGTCTTCTTGACCCTAGAAAACAAATCATTAGTGGTTAGTATAAAATCAATCCTTGAAAGGGATTGATGCCTATCAGAGAAGAAAGTAAAATCATGTTCCTCTGCATTTCTTTCTCGCCAAATATCTCTCAATTCAAAGTCATCCATGATGTCAAAAAAAGGTTTGGGTAACTTTGCTCGCATCTTAGTATTTGGGCGAGAAGTCTTCTTATCTCTCTTAGTGTCTATCACTCCATTCCAATCACCCAATAGTATACAGGAGCTATAGTCCCACTGTACTAATTTACCATGAAGATTTCTATAGAATCCATCTTGCTGTTGATTAGGGGCATAAATTCCCAAAAGTAATGTCTTTTTCCCTTCTAGGATTAGGTCTAAAGCGATATATCTTCCGAAGGGATCTGCTTCAATTAATTCAGCTTTCATGTCTTTTCTTAAGTATACAACTATACCATTCTTCTTTTCCATAGCAGAAGCTACAAAATGTTGACCAGGTTTTGAGTTAATCAAAAAATTGGTTTTATCCAAGCTGAAGATAATTTGTTTAAACAAATAAGAGATCAAGGCTTAATGCATATAAAGAGGATATATAATGTATTATTACAGATGGATTTGGAAACAGAATTAATTAAAGATTGTATGATAAAGTGGGCTCAAAATATTGAAGAACCAATAATGTTGGATACATGGGAAAGAATATGGGTAACAAATGTGAAATTCACACAAGCTCAAAATCTGAGAGAAAATTTTTATAAGATGTTCTATAGATGGCATTTAGATCCTAAAAAGCTGGCTTCTATGTATCTGAATGTTCACCCTAAATGTTGGAGGTGTGGTTCTCTCGATGCTACATATTATCATATATGGTGGACCTGCCAAAAGGTTAAGGCATTCTGGATAAAAATATGGTGGATTATGCAAAATATCTTTAAAAGAAGGATAAAGTTTACTCCTCAGTTATTTTTACTAGGTATATGTACTGATTTTACAGTGGTAGAGAGTAACTTGATTTTGCATCTAATAACGGCAGCAAGACTGTTGGTGGCGCAATACTGGAAGAAGGAAGACTTGCCTACAACTCAAGAATGGACATTGAAAGTTACAAACTTAGCCGAGATGGCTAAAATATCAGCATATATTAAAGATCACTCAAATGAGAGATATAAACGAGACTGGAAAAAATGGATTGACTATATACAAAATAAATATGGGACCAAGAAATTCCAGTTAGCCTATGCTTAAGATCAGAAATGATTTAAATTGTTTAAAGTTAGTTCAGCAAGAAGAAGCTAAGGTCAATGTAGAATGTCATTAATTTCTTTATTTCTTTTTTTTCCAATAGATTTTAGACTATGTTTGTTAAAAATCCATACCGTGTACGGGTTCTGGGAAGTCGGGGGGCGGGAAGGAGGAGGGGGGTTGGGGGGGAGGGTGGAGGGAGGGAGGGGTATGCATTAGGCTAGACAAGAATTTGGTGGTAAACTAGAATTATTTTGACATACAAAAAATTGTACTTCGATGTCTTACTGATTGAGGAATGATGAAATGTTTGTTTTAAAAGAAATAAAACTTCTGAACACTTTGGAAAAAAAAAGAATAAAAAGACAATGGGGGGGAAGTGAGATTCATTTAACAACCACATGATTCACTTAACAACTGCAGTGATTCACTTAACAAGTGTGGCAAAAAGGTGGCAAACTGCG
This sequence comes from Thamnophis sirtalis, assembly GCF_051295495.1. Taxonomy (NCBI): domain Eukaryota; kingdom Metazoa; phylum Chordata; class Lepidosauria; order Squamata; family Natricidae; genus Thamnophis; species Thamnophis sirtalis. The sequence continues at coordinate 34,062,536 of NW_028261383.1, forward strand.
GCACCATTCACTTAACAACTGTCTTGCTTTGCAATTTGAGCTCCATTCATTCATTCATTCATTCATTCATTCATAAGTCAAGGAATACCTCTATTCCAGCACGTATTACACCACTTTACCTATAGACTTCAGGCTACAGCAAAAAACATGTAATTCTTGCTGAAGAGTTTCAGTGAGAGCTAAAGCTTGCCAAGACTTTCCTCCTGGGCCCAATTTTCATTTACCCGGACTAATTTTTCTACTCTTGATAACCATTTTTATCTCCTCTCTCTCTTTCTTCTTCATGATGACAGAGATGCAACTTGTTATGAGCCAGTTGTGATTTAAGTTGAGAGGTGGAGACTTCTGCAAGTCTTGGGTCTCTATTTCAGCTGCAGTGCCACTAAAGAAGTGCCACAGTGCAAGTGTGACCAAATGGGCAGAGGTGGTAGCGGTGAAGAGATAGATGGGTAGGGAAGATCAAGAGTGATTGAAATTCCCGTCACAATTGTTCTGAGGCCTTTCTGTAGGAAAATACGTGTAATTATGTAAGCAGCCGGCCTCCTTTTTCTGCAATTGAGTGGCTAAATATTTGGGATTCTCATGATTTGAACATTATCTCTCATTATTTGGAAGAAATACTTTGATCAGGCCTATTTCTATATCAAATGCTATTGGGTCTACATCTGAGTTTGTTTATTGATGAGTAAATTCTTCTCAGTTTTTTTTATCTGAACTTTGTACCCCTTCCTTGTTCTGACTTTGGAATGTGACACTGGTTGATTAACATTGCTTCTGTAATTTTTACAGGAATCTACACAATGACTTAAATGCAACATCTCCTAAGGCGGAAGTCTGTTATCTTATCTTCTTTCTTAAGTTTTAGCAAGAAAAGCCCTGTAATAATATAAATTCCCCAAGTAAAGTTATTTTTAGAGAGCCAGCATGTTAATTCTATGCTGTAAAAGCAACAAAAAAAATATCTTGTGACTTTTAAAAAGCCGCCCTGAGTCCCCTCAGGGAAAAGGGCGGCCTATAAATCACAAATAAAATCTAAATCTAAAATCTAAAAAACTAACCCAATTACTGGACCAAGGTGGCGCAGTGGTTAAATGCAGCACTGCAGGCTACTGCTAGATCAGCAGTTCAGCGGTTCAAATCTCACCGGCTCAGGGTTGACTCAGCCTTCCATCCTTCCGAGGTGGGTAAAATGAGGACCCAGATTGTTGGGGGCAATATGCTGACTCTCTGTAAACCGCTTAGAGAGGGCTGAAAGGCCTATGAAGCGGTATATAAGTCTACTGCTATTGCTATTGTGGGCCACAGTTTACTTTTTCAGATGTGTGAATACAAGATCCTGAGAGAGGAATATTGCAAATACAGGGAGTCTTCGGCTTACAACAGTTCATTTAGTGATCTTTCAAAGTTACAACGGCATTTTTAAAAAGTGACTTATGACCACTTTTCACACTTATGACCATTGCAGCATCCCCATGGTCACATGATCAAAATTCAGATGCTTGGCAAATGGTTCATATTTATGATGGTTGGAAGATATATAGCATTAGACCTAATTCTAGAAGGGAAAAAGACTTGATGGACGACTTTGAATTGAGAAATGTTTGGCGAGAAAGAAACGCAGAGGCATATGACTTCACCCTTTTTTCTGATGGACATCAATCCCTTTCAAGGATTGATTTTATTCAAATCACTAATGATTTATTTTCTAGGGTGAAGAAGACAAAGATTGCGGCGAGGGTCCTTTCGGATCATAACCCAGTCTGGATGGAATTGGGAAGGGTAGTGCAGGCAAGAAGGTTTTGGAGGTCGAATGAGAGTTTATTTAGATATGAAAAGTATATTAATGATTGTAAAAAATTGCTATCTGAATACTTTGTTCTGAATACGAATAAGGGTACATTCATGGAATTTGTAGGGGATGCAAGTAAAGCGTATATGAGAGGAGTACTGATGAATATAAACAAAATACATAGACATAAACAAAGGCAAAAACGAAAAGAATTGGAAGAGGAAATTAAAAGAAACATTTGAAATGTATCCAAATTGTGTTATAGAGGGAAGGAGGTGTTTCAACAGGAGGAGATTTAAAAGGCATTCCAGGAATTTTTTTTTTTATAGAATTGTACAAAGGGGACAAAATTAAGGGTTTAGATATAGACAGATACTTAGATAAAGAGATAATACCCCTAGTTAGAGAAGAGTACAGGCAAAAGTTGAACCAACAAATAACCTCTGGGGAAATCCTGCAGGTAATCAAACAACTAAGATTAGGAATAATGTAAACTGCTTAAAGTTTGTGTAACGGCAAGAAGCTGAGTTCAACGCAGAGATTTTACTGACTTTTTTCTCTTTTTTCTTTTTTTAAAATTTCCTTGGTTTTAATATATTTTAGACTGTGTTTGATAAAATGCTATACCGTGTACCGGCTCTGGGAAGTTGTGGGGGGGGAGGGAGGTGGGGTCCTAGGGGGGAGGGGGAGGGGGGAAATATAGTATGTGCTAGATTTTAAAGTAACATGATTGCACTTGTATACTGTTGCTTTTTTAATTCTAGTGTAAAAATAGGAAGCTGAATATATTGATAGATAGTAGAAATACACCGAAGGGAGGAGCAGAGGGAAAGAAGAAAGAGGGGTAGAGAGGGTGGGGGAGAGGATCGGAGGGAGGGTGAGATGGAAGGGAGGGAGTGTATTGGGAGAGAGGAGTGATAGAGGGGGAGGGGAAGTAGGGTAGAGGGGAATGTTGGAGGGGAGAAAGGAAAGTTGGAGGGGGGGTGAAAGAAAGGGTGTATGGAGGGTTGAAGTGGTATATTGAGTTTGTATTTTGGGGAGTATTGTTGACAAGGATGAAGCATTAAAGCATGATAATATTGGCCCCAACTCACCATCCAAGGAAGGGCTGAGGGAGGGCCTTGCTAGGCTTTTTATAACCTGTTCAGTCCCACCTCTCTGTTTTCTGTTCCTGTAGAACAGAAAATGTATTCTGATTGGTTGTCAGATTTCCATGGGGCCATGCAGGGGCAACTCTCTAGGCTGTGTTTTGAATCCAGGTTTGGTTGAGTTCTCAGATGCCATGTGGTGAGTTGGGGCCAATATTATCATGCTTTAACCCCATCCCCCTGCAGCTGAAGTGGAGAAGTCTTTATTATGTAAAGTGGACTAGCTTGGCCCTCTTAATGGCCCATTGACAAAGTGGGGATGGGCAGGAAGCTACAGGCAGCTATTCTGTCTTTTAAAACATGTTTCTTTCTTTTCACATCCAGAGAAATATTCTGCCTTTTCAATATTTCCTAGGATATTTCATTTTTCTGGGAAAGGGCTGGGTGATAACTTCTTACAATCCCCCCTTTTTTTTCAAAACATGTTCCTACACCCCCAAAGTGCCCAACAGATGAAAAGAGGACTTCGCTCTGCCCAACTGTTCCAAAACTCACCCACTACGACAACTCCCACTTGCCCCTCCACAGTCACCTCCCCCTTCTAGCCAGAGTGCTGCCCTGCCCTACCCAGAGAGACTTGTAGGTCTCAAGGGTTATAGAGTCCTTTGTTGGAACTTCCATGGCAGCTCGCAAGTATCCTGGTCCAGGCCCTCTTCCAAGCCTTCAAAGAGACGGATAGCTGGTTCCTCTCCGTCTGGACCCTCACAGTCTTCAGGGAGGGGGTGATCATCTGAATGGGAGCCCTGGAGTAATAGCAGAGAAAATGGTAGTGGGGGCCCATGTGGAGTGTCTTGCTGCTCCTTTTTTTTTATATCTCTGATATATATTTTTATAAGTGTCTGAAATTATGATGGATGTTCATATCGCTCTGTTAAATAAATAAAGTGGAGGTGGAAAAAAAACAATAAGGTGTTCTAAATGAATGAAGTCAGTTATTAATATATTTAATTGAATTCATTAAATTAATCCATTCAAATCTTTCGCAACTTTTCTAGAACCTAGTCTAATCTTATCTACATTAATCAATCAGAAAATAGCACAGCAATGTGGGCAGACGATCCTGGCAGAGCAAGTTACACAGTAATTTCCAAGCTTTCTTCCTCCTGGGAAGACTTATCGTCATTCTTCTCCCTGTTTTTTATGAGGCCCTTATAATATGTCTTGCTTTCAGAAAGGGCATTGAGCAAAAGGGGAGATTGTTAGATTGTTAAAACTTTGTGCATTTTTGTTTCCCTTAGCATTTAAAGAATTATTATTATTATTTTGTAGTACATGAGATCTGAATGGTTAATTGGTAGGTTGTGCGTGACTGTGGCATGGAATTCTTCATAGTACTTGTTTGAAGTTGGTGTGCAACTAAGGATCCTATCTTAGGAATGTTTGGCCATTGAAAAAGTTTCAGTTGAGAAAGTCAGTTTTCTGAATCACAATTGGCTCATAGGTCACCACATCCTGATTATACAGGTTGTCTTTGACCTCCGAAACGGTAGCTGGATTTAAAATTAATAAATAGAAGACAAACAATTTTAAACCAAAAACATGGCACAAAATGACCAATTAGAATTAATGATTAAAACAGGCTTTAAGGTTGAGAAACAAGCAAAATATTTAAGGGTTACTGTTATGGGATAAAACAGTTAGAAAATCATGAGATGTTTTATTGCTACAGTAATAAACTTTTATATGCTCCGTGTTGGAAAAATCCTATGATATCTACATTAGACAAATGGTTAATAAAGATGACAGAGCTGGCAATGATGGCCACGCCCTCATGAAAGAAAAATTGATGAAAAAATTCATCTCTAATTGGAAGCCCTTTGTGGACTTTTTGCAGGTGATGGAGAAAAATCAAACTTTGACATTTGAATTTGATGATTGTCAATATTTACAAAACGGATCCCCCCCTTTTCTTTTGAGAGGAAAATATACATTTTATTTTAGTCTTAAACTAAGAGTTGGATGTCAGCATTTTTTGTATCCTTGAAGGAAGTCAGAAGTTATTCTTTTTGCATATTTATGTTTTCCAATCTTTTCCTTTCTTTTTTTTTACATTTCCATTCATATTCTTTCTTTTTTCTTCTTTTTATTGTTTCTCTGGATTGTTAGTTTATGCTGCTTTTTATGTGTGTGCTTTGCAAAATGTAATAACATTACTGGAAAATGAAAAGATAGCCGCAATCTATCTTCAAGACTTCAATTGAAATATATTCCTCCAATAAATGTACCATCATTCAACAGTGAGATAAATTTAGAAATTCCAGAAAGAGATATAGAGACCAATCAAGTAAGCATTCTACAGTTTAAGCTTAAGGAGAATTAGATGCTTACAATATTGCTAAGATGTTTATTGTATGCCAACCAATTTGCTTCCAGTGAGAGGGGTGGCCATATAAATGTGATAGATGAGTGGATGGGAGGGAGGACAAGAGGAAGGAAGGGACAACATTCTAAGACAAAATAATAGTTTTGAAACTCACTGATATAACCCATTGATTTTAAAGCACTGTGATGACATCTATGCTCCCTATTTTTCCCTAAAATACACGTTTAGTTTATTTTACCTCTTGATTTGCTAGGATATCAGTCCTATAAAAAACATTTGAATCATGCTTCAGGCCCATTAAAAATTGCCTCATGCATGGTGTTGCTCCATCCATCCAGTGCCTCAAGCACATATATCTTTCTTAATTTTATTTGAAGAAAATAGTGGTTGAATTAGAAATCCTTTCCATACAGAATGATGTGCAATTAAGCTCCAAAGGAATGTGAGCTTAGTATTCACAACTGTGGGGTTTCTAAACCACTCTACCCAATGAACCATTCCAAATTGGCTACCCTGCATTTAAACAGCCAGAAATTTCTGGGGATCCAATAGTTATTTAAGATGTAGAAAGAAGACAGTCACAAAATATTGACTATTGTAACAAACCCCTGAGTTCTGATGAAAGATCCACCTGAAAGGTGTTAAAGAAAACTCAAATAGGAAATTATTGATCTCTAAGTGAGAAAATAAAAATTGTTACTCAAGTATGGCTCAGTGCTAAAGGCCTGGAAATTAGTCCTTTGTGAAGGAAACTTAGCATGAATTCCACAAAGGTGTCTCACCAGTCTTTTAGAGTTTCTTCAGTATGTCAGATTGCAAATAAAGATGCCAACGTTATAATGTCCTTATGTATAAAACAATGGTATGTCCACAGTTTCAGGTATTGCATAATATTCAGATAGATCTTTATAGATCTACATTATCTGTCATTCCTAATATAGTCTTAAAATGAAATGTGCAATTTTGATATTGATAAATGGGAGTAATTAAACCTTACCCTTGGGGGAAAGGTGGACACTTTCAAAATGAATATTATTCCCAGATAATAACTTTTATTCTGAGAGGAATCTCAGTTCATATGCTTAGAAAATATCCTGTATACTACAGGATTCTTTGATTCCAAGAATATTGCAGAAAATGCAACTACCAATTAGCACAGAAGAATTTGGTTTTCCAAATCTGGAGCTATATAATCATACTTACATATTATCAAATATTGGAAACCAAGAATTGGTATTAATTTTCCAATTTGGACCACTTTGGAATTTAAATGTATATCACCTTTGATTGGATGGACAGTACAAGAATCAAAATACACTAGAACTCTAGTATGTCTGGAAACAATTACGTCAGAAAGTTATGAAATGTAATGTCTATTAAAAGAAGATTTGACCCCTTTTCCCATGCTAGATTGACTTTATGGAAAAACTCAATTTTAAAAATTAGGATATAGATGGTAATATGGAAAATGTTTTCATAGAAAGTTTTTTTTAATTTTTATTCTCTAATATATACGTAGTCACAGGTATACATTCACATAGTTATTCTTATTTATCTTTATCACTTTTACATGTTTGTTTTTCCATATAAAAAGTTAAAATATACATCCTGGGTTGCTTTTCTTACTCTCCCATACACCTACTCTGTATTGTGACCACTCTATTTTTTCTTTTCTTTTCACCCTCCCTCCCTTCTCTACTTTCTTCCTTCTTCTTCTCCTCTTTGGTAATATGGAAAATGGTTTTTTTAATTAAAAGTTTTTAATTTTTTTTACAAATATATACCTCCCCCCGCGAACCCAGCTCCCCCCCCCCCAACCTCCCAAAGCAAATATAGGGTATACACATTAACAACCATATTCTAAAATAAACTAACAGACTTTAGCATCATCCCTCACTTGTATTTTATCTCCCCTTTTGTAAAGTTAACTTTAAACAAGTTGTATCATTCCTTGCTCATTCACTGGAAAATGAATGAGCATATGGAAAATGTTGATGGAAGTGGGCATGTTGACTTTGGACCAACTAATACACAATGAGTATTTAATATGTTAATAAAATAATAGAATAACTGTATTGTCACTTTGAATGTACAGTAACCGGCATGCATTAAAATGAAATTTTGTTATATACTGTACAGCTCTCAAAAGGTAGTCCCCTCCAATATATACACTACATAAACATGACAAAATAAATAAATAAATACAAAATTATGCACATACCCACATGTGTTATATGACACAGAGAAACAGCACAGTCTAGTCCGGATGGTATACAGGTACATGGCGAGAAAAACGAGTCTTGCAAGTTTACCGGATGGATGGCATAGGGGACAGAGCTGTTACAGAATCGTGTAGTCCTGCTATAAATACTTCGAAATCACACGATGACGTGTGGAGAGACCAGTTCAGATTGTTAGTTATCTGCACCCCCAGATAATTAATAGTGTTGACTACCTCTACAGCTGCATTCTTGATATGGAGTGGAGTATGATCATGCCGGCTCTTTTTAAAATCTACAATGATCTCCTTTGTTTTATTAACATTTAGAACCAGGTTAGTTTTATTGCACCAGTCCACCAGAGACTTCACCTCTTCCCCATAAAATATCTTCATTGTCATCCTGGATACGTCTCACCACTGCCGTGTCCTCCTCATACTTTAAATAAGATTCATAGCAGATTTCAGATAATATAGTCTTTATTGTCATTGTACATCATGTATACATGAAATTGGTTTTAGCCTCACTGGTTCAATCTGTGACAAAAACATAAATAGTATAAAGAATAATCCCTATGCAAATAATTAGGAAAAAAATAGTCATATGTTTCTGTGTGTGCGTGGAGTGATTATGGTTGTGTTTAAGAATCTGACAGCCCAAGGATAGAAACTATTTTTAAACCCATTTGTTCATCTGGCTATGCTTCACTGTCTTCTGCCCGATGATAGAAGTGTGATGAGACTGCTAGATTTGGCCCAGCAATCATGGGTCATCCAGGTGAACAGTAGCAGACGCAGGACACAGCCCTCACTCAAGGAGATGGAACTGGAAACGTTTTTTTCAACTCGCAGAAACTCATGTGGGCCCTATTAATTAGGATATCCAGTATACAATTACATAAAGAAGTATTAAAACCCAATAGGCCCTGTTTGTTCACCAAATGCTGAGGAATGAATGTGTTGAATGCCAAACTAATCAACAAACAGCATTTGCACATCAGTATTCTCCTCCAGATGTGCCCAAGCTAAGATAAAGAACGCAGGAAAGTGCATCTTTTATAGAGCAGTTCTTCTGATAGGCAAACTATATTTGAGTCAAATGTAGGGGGGAGGCATGAAACCGTGTAGTCCTTTACCAATTTCTCAAAACTCTTAATCATAATGGAAGTGAGTGCAACTGGACAATAATCGTTAGCAATAGCTCTTAGACTTATATACTGCTTTACAGTGCTTTACAGCCCTCTCTAAATGGTTTACAGAGTCAGCATATTTCCCCCAAGACTCTGGGTCCTCATTTTACCCACCTCAGAAGGATGGCAGGCTGAGTCAACCTTGAACTGGTGAGATTTGAACTGCCAAATTGCAGTCAGCAGAAGTAGCCATTAAGGCATCTGATGATAGTTTTTTGGGGGCACCGGTACAATGATGCAGTCTTAAAACACGATGGCATGATACAATGAGAGATTGAAGATGTCTGTGAGAACAGTGGTCAGCGCCCTCCTTAACTACTCACCCGGATATATTATCAAAATCAGCAGCTTTCCAAATATCAAGTTTCCGCAGAATCTTCCGAACACCAGTTGCATCAAACCTCAGAACCTGCTCATCAGGGAGCGGAACAGTCGTCCTTGCTGGATCGTTGTTTGTGGCCTCAAGCCGTCCAAAACATATTTAGTTTGTTTAGAGTATCCGTGTCACCCTTACATGTCAGTAATAACCTGAATACCTTGCCACATAGGTCTCAAGTCCATAGGACTGTGATGGTGAATCTATGGCATGCATGCCAGAGGTGGCACTCAGAGCCCTCTTTCTGGGCACATACGCCATTGCCAGCTGCTCTTCTACTTTTTGGCATGCACATGTGCACTGGCCAGCTGGTCTTCATGGCGCTGGAGCATCAGAAAACAGCTAAAAAATGGCCTGAACACTCCCCCAAAATGGCCTGAAAATGGCCCGAAAAACCAGCATGTGTGCACCATCCAGCTGGTCTTTTTTTTTTTTTTAAATATAATTTTTATTAAACATTATTACCTTTAAAAAAACGGAAAAAACAATACAGCGACATAAATACAACGACATAAGCAAGACAAATCATACATAACAATATAAAGTAAAACATACAGATACAAATACCGTTTTAAACATACAAACCCCCCTCCCCCCCCCCACGGTGACAGTCATTCACAGCCTGGTTTTTCTTTCTTTCCTCATTATTAGGTCTCTAAGCCACATCTTCTCATTGCAAGATTCAGGGATCTATTACGGTACCTATGTTAACTTTCCCCATTTTAAGTCCCTGCTGTTCTCCTAGTCACCCACATATACCATAGGTTCCAGCTAAGATAATGTTCTGTTTCTCCTTTGTCCCTCAGCCAACCCGTCATTCTGTCCATTTCTGCACATTCGTAGATCTTTTTAATTAAAGCATCTTCCGGCGGTATAGTGGTGGATTTCCAAAGTTGTGCATAGGTTATTCTTGCGGCCACAATTATATGCAGGCTCAAATGCCATATTGAACTGCTTATGTTATCTGGTTTGATGCTTAGTAACAGGTTCTCAGGTCTCCATTCAATGTTTGCCCCAGTAACCTCTTTTAACCATTTTTTAATCCTTTTCCAATATTTCGTGGCCTCAGTACAGGACCACCAAATATGGTAGAATGTGCCATCCTTTCTTCCACATTTCCAACACAATGGAGATAACCCAGGAAACATCTTAGCTAATCTCGTTGGGGGGAAGTGCCACCTATAAACCATCTTGTATATGTTTTCTTTGAATGCAGTAGAAGTTGTAAGTTTAATGGTCTTACTCCATAGATCCCACCATTTGCCCATTTCAATTTCATAACCTAGGTTTCTCTCCCATACTGTTAGAAGGCTTTTGTCCATCTCTTCATTAGTATCTTGGCAGGTCAAAAATTGGTAGATCTTCGATAACATTTTTTTGTCTCCACCAAACAAGATCTTATCTAGCCCCTGAGGGTTTGGGTAGATCCCGAAACGTGCCTTATCACTTTTAAACCTGTTTCTAACCTGTAAATATTCCCACCATTCCAAATTCCTTCCCTGTTGCTCTAATTCCATCTTTGTTTTTATGTTGCCCTCTTCTGTCATGATATCTTTATATGTTATGTTTCTTGTCCAATTAAATAAACTCGGATGCGTTAAGGCCTCTAATGGTGCCAACCAACACAGAACCCTAAGATAATATTTTTTCCTCATTTTTTCCCAGACGCCCATCAAAATCTTCCGAATATAATGTCCCATGAAGTACCTATGGGGGGTGTCTCTTTCTTGCCAGAGGGAGGCATGCCATCCCTGGGGGAGGTCATGTCCCTCTATAGCCAATAGGCGCCTTCTATTCAACATCACCCAATCTTTTACCCATGTCATGATTGCTGCGTTATAGTATGCTTCCCAGTTGGGTACTCCGAAGCCTCCCAGTCCTCTGCGTTTTTGTAAAGTTTGGGCTTTGATTCGTGCTTTCTTGCCTTGCCATATAAACTGTGTCACTATTGTCTCCAAGGATTTAAAAAATTTTTTGTCCAATTTAGTTGGTGCCGTTTGAAACAAAAACAAAAATTTTGGTAATACATGTGTCTTGACTGTCGCGATCCTGCCCATCAGAGACAATTGTTTGCTACTCCAATTAGTCATATCTTTGGATACCTGTTGTAGCAATTTCATATAGTTATCTACCTTGATAGAGGAACATCTCTCCGTCAGCCAAATTCCCAAATATTGTACCTCAGAACCTGCTCATCAGGGAGCGGAACAGTCGTCCTTGCTGGATCGTTGTTTGTGGCCTCAAGCCGTCCAAAACATATTTAGTTTGTTTAGAGTATCCGTGTCACCCTTACATGTCAGTAATAACCTGAATACCTTGCCACATAGGTCTCAAGTCCATAGGACTGTGATGGTGAATCTATGGCATGCATGCCAGAGGTGGCACTCAGAGCCCTCTTTCTGGGCACATACGCCATTGCCAGCTGCTCTTCTACTTTTTCGCATGCACATGTGCACTGGCCAGCTGGTCTTCATGGCGCTGGAGCATCAGAAAACAGCTAAAAAATGGCCTGAACACTCCCCCAAAATGGCCTGAAAATGGCCCGAAAAACCAGCATGTGTGCACCATCCAGCTGGTCTTTTTAGTATCATAGATATTTGTTATTTGATATTTGTTATTTATTATCAATAAATCAGTTTGATATGAAGGGGTTAAAAATGAGTAGAATTAAGAACTGGAAGTTCCTATATTGCCTAGACAATGAGAAAATGTCTTCACTTCCATATCATGAGTATCAATGAGTATTAAACTACAATTTATATAATAAAAAATATTTAGAATTTATTAGAATGCAGAATTTACTTCTGTTCATTATGTCTGTACAGAAAATAATTGTCTAGGACAGCATTTTGTTGGAAATGTAATAAGGATAATGCTTCTTTAAAACACATGCTTTTCACAATGTCCTACACTTATTACGTTTTGGAGGAAAGTAGTTGATTACATAAATATGACTGTGTGACAAAAATTAAAATGTTCAGAGGGTAATATTCTCTCACATTACATATTTATTTCATGAAATTTGACAATTGGACAATGTAAATGGATTCTCCATGTCCTTAATACGGTGAAAAGATTGATAATCCAGCATTGAAAAGATAAAGACACGGCCCAATTTACCTGATAGATTAAAGCAGAGGTTGGCTGCTATGGATTCGCCTGGCTTTAGGAGAACCTGTAGCTAACATTATGGCCGGTTCGGAGAATCTCCACATCCCACCCCTGGCTGGCCCTGCCCACCCCACCCCACTCTTCCCAGGAGTCTCCATGCAGCCCATTTTTGATGAAAGGTAAGTTCAGGGCCTATGCAGAGGCTCAGGGAGTGGGGAAAATGGGGTCTCCTGGAAGCTCCGCGGGGCCTCTGGAGCCTGAAGGAAGCAGTTTTTGCCTTCCCAGAAGCTCAAGGGAAGCTTTCGAAGCATGGACCCTAACCCAACTAGGCTATGCCCATGCCTACCCAGCAAATGAGCAGAAAACCTGTTGCTGAAATTTTTGAAGCCTACCCCTGGATTTAAGTCATGATTGCCACCTATGATAGACTGCCTATAGATTTTGGATAATTCAAAGGACATAAGGGATGCATTTATACAAAGGATAAATGAAAGTTAAAGATAAATGATAGTTATATAAATGTGTGTATGTATATGTACATGTGTGTGTGTATTCATTTTTCTTTCACTTTTAAAAAAAAACACTTTATGCATTGTTTCTTTTTTATGAGAATGTATGCATCTGCACTACAATTGTTCTTCTGTTTTATTAATTTTCTTTTTCTGTTATTACTTTAAAAGCAAGAAAAATAAAATATGCATTTCCTATGCAATATTCTAGGCATTCGAGACATGGCACTGTGGCTTTAGACTGCATACAATCCTAACTTCGTTTAAGCATATCAGATTACATGAACCATCATTTGCTGGAATAGCCCTGGGGGTAGTGATTGCATTATAAAACAAGACAAAGGCCAGTTTTCTTGGATTCTCAACCACATTACTAGGCTGTTCAGCACTATTTGCTCTCCATAAAATACAGTCAGTGCTATCAACTGATGGAAAGATGATGGAGTCCTTCTGTAAGTGAATTATTTTGTTTTGAGTTTCCAATGCAGGTTAAAATGCATAACTATTTGTAACTCAGTATTATAATAAGCCTATGAAGCCAGAGATTTAGTCCCTGATTTTTCTGTCGAAAAAGATCTCAGGAGAACAGGAGTTGTGTTTCTCTGTAGTAGAGTAAACTAAACTTATTTTTATTATTGTGTTTTTCTGTGATACACTGTGCCATGCTGAGTGATGATAGTAGAAGTCAATGTACGGAAGACATTATATTAGGAACCGTTAGGATTAGGCAGACCAATAATCTGATTTTGTATAAATGAATGAACCAATCAACTTTTTTATTAAACTAGTGAATGCAGTAGGATGAATTCCCATTTTTATTAACTGTGAATGCAGTAGGATGAATTCCCATAGTTAAAATTTTTTTAGATAGAATGTTTGGGTCGCATCGCCAGAAATATTTCGCTTGGAATGGCCACTTCTAAAGTGGCATCAGCTGAAATTTGTGTGTATCTCAGTGTAATGGAGTAAATGAAAGATTGTTGATTTAAGATATTTTGCCACATACCAATCAAAAGAATTTAACATATTAGTACTTGCATTCCTCCATTTATTTTATCTAGTGGTTATGTAGTGTTGCTATAAAGCAAATTTTCTAATGGAAATTCATGGCACAGATCTCTTTGATTATTTTTAGATCTTTTGTGGGGTTTTCCAGATCTCATAAATGCAAGTGAGATAGAACCTATGAAATAACAGAATAAAGGATGCAGAATTATTATAATTACACCATTCAAGTAGAAAGCGTTCGTTTCGCCCCACAATTAATTTCAAAAATAAGTTCATTAGATCATGAATCATATATACCCTAATTGACCTTTGAAGCATTTGACCACATAAATGAGTCAGGATTTAGTATTTATGATCCAAAGGCATAAAAGACGAAATCTTAGAATAGCATGGGAGTTGGAGAACAGGAAAAGTGACATATCAGGGCTGCCAATTTTTACTTTATTCTTGTTGGGTTCTGTTACTTTTTAATTTAATTTTATATTATTATATTATTGGCTTGAACTATATATACTACTCAGTACTGCTTACATAAGATGAGCAGCCATATACATTAAATGTTACAGAAACATAATTAATTGGACTTAGATCAGAAGAGGCTTCGCCCACCTGCCTGGACGCTTCTGTGCATGCATGAGCAGTAGTAAAAAAAAATGGAAACCCACCACTGACTTAGATTATTTTGAACTTTGTGCACATTATTGAAAACAATTTGGAATTCCTCGGGATAATTATAATATTATAAATTCAACTGCATAAAATATAAAAATCCTCTGTGTTGCAATATATTGGAAAACACATGGAATATATATTTACAATGACGATGATAATGATCTATCACTATTGTTGTATATACACTGAGAGCTTATGCACTGAAGACAAATTCCTTCTGTGTCTAACCACACTTGGCCAATAAAGAATTCTAATTCTAATCCTAATCCTAATTCTAATTTTAATATAAGTCTGTGATTCCATCCTTGCCTTTGTATTGAATATTTTTGGGAAATCCATCATCAACAATATTTTAATCCATCATTAACACGATCTTCCATTTCTAACCATACTCAAGACTTTTCATAAAAATCATACTGGATTATTAATGGAAGTAGCTAGATATATTTTTTTTTTGATGTGACTGGTGGAATGTTCTTACATTAATATTAACCCCAGTCCTTGTCAAAACATAGTCACACTCATGGCAACAACTTCAGAAGGGGTTTGCCATTCCCTGTTTCCTAGAGCTGAGAGAGCGTGACTGGCTCAAAGTTCTCCAGCTGGCTTTGTGCCTAGAGTGGGACTTAGAGCTCATCACCTCCTAGTTTGTAGTCCTGTGCCTTAACCACACCAAAAAAAAATCTGTTTCCCCCTTCCCCCAAAGAGGATGCCCAGTAGACATGGTGATTAGCTGCTGTGTCACATTTTCTACTATGGGAAAATGGGAGGGGGCCTGAAGGCCCAAATGTAAAAGATGGTTTCCAGGTCTGACATGCTGGGGATGAGAACAGAAAATTGGGGGAGGAGCCAAAAGGATTGAAACGTTCCAAATCGTGACCAAATGGACTCCATGTTGCAATGTTTGTCAAACTATTGTCCATATTCTAAAATATTCAAAAGCTATTAGATGCAACTGAAGTAGATATTAGTAGAGAATAAGAAGATATATTTAGGTAAAAATAAATTATTACCTGTTTTTGCTTATTTCTAGTACTACTTCTTTTAGTACTATTCTTGAGTGTGCCCAGTTCAGAAAATCATGTTACCAAGGTGGAAGAGTGTTTCCAAGAACCTGAATATGAAAACTGGCTGGCTACTGCAAAGCATGGTCTAAGAAGGACCTTGAAACCTAAGACAATTGTGATTGTTGGAGCAGGAATTAGTGGATTGACTGCCGCCAAATTACTCAGAGATGCTGGACATAAGGTAACTACCCAATTGCCTTTTTACTCAGCTGACAAAAAGACAAATTAGATGTGTTTGGGATGGTTTTGGAACACAAGCAGTCATTGGGATGGGCAAGTAGAGGTAGTCCTTGGTTTGTTTAGTAGCCTTTTGAAGTCACAATGCTACTGAAAGAAGTGAGTTATAACCAGTCCTCATACGTACGACTGTCGCAGCTTCCCCATGATCACATGATCAAAATTTGGATGTGTGGCATGTATTTATGATGGTTCTGTGAATCACCATTTGTGACCTTCCCAGCTGGCTTCTGATAAGCAAAGTCAATGAGGGAAGCTGGGTTTGCTTAACAATCATGTGATTTGCTTAATAACCATGGCAAAAAGTGGTAAAATTGCACACACCTCACTTAGCAACTGCCTTGCTCAGCAATGGAAATTCTGGTCCCAATCGCAGTTGTAAGTTGAGGACTATGCCTATAATATTTGATGCATAGCACTTAGCCCTTAGTTACGGCACTTATATACCACTTCACAATGCTTTACAGCCCTCTCTAAGCAGTTTACAGAGTCAGACCAAACAATCTGGGTCCTCATTTTACCCACCTCAGAAAGATGGAAAGCCGAGTCATCCTTGAGCCTGGTGAGACATGAACTGACAGCCACTGATCAGCAGAAGTAGCCTGCAGCCTGAATAATATAAAGACTAAAAATTAATTATTATTTGTGAATATTTACTTCAATTATTTGATTTTTTTTATTTAATTCATGGTCTCCTAGAGGAGCCAGAATAGTGTAGACATTAAGACCACAGGCTAGAAACTGGGAGACTGTGAGTTCTAGTTCTGCCTTAGGTTCAAAGCCAATTGGATGACCCTGGGCCAGCCACTCTTTCTCAGACCCTGGAAGGAGGCAACGGCAAATCACTTCTGAAAATACTTTGCCAATAAAACTGTAGGGACTTGTCCAAGTAAGCTTTGAGAGAGGGAGGAGGGGGGAATTAAAGGACCAAACTTTATAATAATTGCTGTAATATATTAATAGCCAACAGAGAATATAACTCCAGCCAATAAGGATTTGCAAAGATAAATCAAAGTTCATGTGAAACCAAAGGGAGATTTGCAAGGGGAGGCACACACAGGTACAGATCACCAAACACTTAATGAGAAGAGAAAGAAATTAGAACAATCCATTCCTCTTTTCTCCTAGGTTGTGATCTTGGAAGCCAGTAACCGGGTGGGGGGACGCGTAAAGACTCACCGAGAAGATGACTGGTATGTGGATTTGGGGCCGATGCGATTGCCCAAAGCTCAGAGGTAAGGTTGATTGAAAGATCTTTCTCCATCCATCATCTGATGTGAGAGGCAAATTCATTCACATTTAATAAATTGTTGCCTTCCTGAAATGCTAGATATAGTGTTAGAAAATTTAGAACTGTTAAATTGCTTACTGGAACAGGACAACAGTTGTGTTGATAAGACGTAGGTCTGTAAACTATCCAGAAAGCTTGCATCTTGCAACATCATTTTTGGGTGGCCCATCAGAGGTGGTATTCAGCCGGTTGAGACCTGTTTAGGCAAACCAGTAGCTCCCACAATCAGTTGGCCCCACCCACCCGCCCCCACCCTATCTTGTCCTTTATTTCCTGATTTCTAGCTCATCCCAATCACGTGGCACAGTTCCCCCCCCCCCCACACACACACTGTTCTACTTACCATTGCTGACTCGGAAGGTAAGCAGCTGAGCTTCTAAATCAGGGGTGGGTTTCTCGCCCCGTTCCAACTGGTTCAGTTGGAACGAGGCCGGCGGCGTCCTCGTGCACGCGTGCGGCATCCTCACGCACGTACGCGGCGCGCGTGTGCACACACGCGGCGTGCGCATGCGTACTAGCGTCTGCGCGATGCTCCAGCTGCTCCTGGAGGATCGCGCAGGCGCTGTATGCGTTCTGCGCATGCGTGGAAGCGCAGAATTCGTAAAAACCGGGTAAGGAGCGGGCGCGGGTGTGCGGGCGCGCGCGGGCGTGGGGGGGGGGGCTTCGCCGTTCCCGGAAGTTACTTACTTCCGGGTTCGGCGACCAACCGGATCGCAGGGACCGGTGCGAACCGGTTGAAACCCACCCCTGTTCTAAATGCTCCATTTTCACTGCTGTGCAAAAGTGCTTTAGGCTCACCAAACCAGTTGTTAAATTGGAAGCATCCCACCACTGTGGCGCATACAAAAGTAAAACTCATTTAATGACATCTAATAACAATAGCTATAATAAATCTCTATAGAGCGGCAACGATGGCCAATTTCATGGGCCTCATCAATGCCCTAAATCTGGGGAAATGGACACATTTAAAGAGTTTTCAAAAATGCCAGCTGTGTCAAGGCCAGCTAGATTTTGGATGGTGGTGGAGAGTTCCAGAGAGGAGTAGTAGAGTTGTGTAATTTTGGAAATGGTACTATTATTATTTCAAACTTTTGTATTAAATTAAGGATAGATACTCCCTTGAAATTGTTTGACTCTCCTATAAAGACTCTGCTTCTGTCATGGAAGGTGGGAAACTTTTTTAAAAATATAATTTTAGAGTGGGGATTATACCAATTAACAGAGGATCTTGCCTTGCTACCAAAGCAAGTAGTCATTAGGATTACAAGCAATGGTGGGATTCAGCCGGTTTGCACCACTTTGGGAGAACCAGTTGTTAACTTTCTGAGCAGTTTGATGAACTGGTTGTTGGAAGAAATCATTAGGGCAGAGAACCGGTTGTTAAATTATTTGAATCCCACCACTGATTACAAGCTATTACCTGGATCATGGCCAATCTGTTTGTAAGGTGCAATTTCAGGAGAACAATGGTAGGGACAGACAATTATCCTTGGTGGTCATTGAGAACCAGATAAGGCTAGAACAGAACAATCCTTAATCTGACAAATTTGTGTTTTTCTCTTGCTGTGATAAAGAAATAAGTTTGCAAATAAATCTGGGTTTCTTTCCCCTCACAGAATTGTACGTGAATACATTAAAAAGTTCAAACTTCATTTAAACTCCTTCAATCAGACTGATGGGAATGGCTGGTATTTAATTCGAAATGTCAGGGAAAAAATGTCACCCCACAATCCTGAAAACTTTGGATACCAACTTAACCCCAATGAGGAGGGAAAGTCTGCAAGCCAGCTGTTTGAGGAGACGCTGAACAAGGTAGTTTTAAGGAGTAGACGGGATGTACAAATCTAATGTACTTGTATACTTATGGTTTGTATTGTGAGAGTGGTAGAATAATATTAGGGATGGGAAAGGTTGGGGAAGGCTGCTATAATGCTTACTGAAATAATGTGCATAATGCATTTTATGTCACATACAAAATATTATATTAAATGACATGAAATATTTTAAAAGTACACATTAAATAACAGAGTCACACAATTCAGTCTAGTTTTAATAATTTTAATAATCTTAAGGATTTTAATAGTTTTATCTTATGGTTATCTATCTATCATCTATCTATCTATCTATCTATCTATCTATCTATCTATCTATCTATCATCTATCTTTATCTATCTATCTATCTATCTATCTATCTATCTATCTATCTATCTATCTATCTATCTATCTATCAATCATCTATGCCTGTCTGTCTGTCTGTCCGTCCGTCCATCCATCCATCCATCTATCTCTATTTATCTATCTACCTATCATCTATGTCTGTCTGTCTGTCCGTCCATCCATCCATCCATCATCCATCCATCCATCCATCCATAAATCCATCCATCCATCCATCCATCCATCTATCTATCTATCTCTATTTATCTATCTACCTATAATCTATGTCTGTCCGTCCGTCCGTCCATCCATCCATCCATCCATCCATCCATCCATCCATCCATCCATCCATCCATCCATCCATCCATCCATCCATCCATCTATCTATCTATCTATCTATCTATCTATCTATCTATCTATCTATCTATCTATCTATCTATCTCTATTTATCTATCTACCTACCAGATATTAATTTTTCGGTTTTCAAAGGAATCAGGTGAAAACAGAGGCTGCATGAAAGTGATCATCCCTGTTCAGATGTGTTTTCCCAAAAGAGAGCAGGTCTTCTTAATGAGCAAAAGAAAACATTCAAAGAGTGACACACATTACCCAAAACAAAACAGATTTTTTTTTTGCTTCATTTATATGAGGAGACCAACTTAGTTCAAGGTAAATGCAAATGGAAGGAAGCTGCAACTAACTATATGTATTCTCTTGCTCAGGTCACAGACAACTGTACCCTTCTGAAGGAAAAATACGATTCATTTTCCACAAAGGTAAAACTGATGTTGTTATTCATTCTTTTCACAAAATGAAATGCTTCACTATCTTTTTCAGTTGATTATGTTGTAGGGGTCTGAGTATGGAATTAAAGAAGAGTTAATCACATTAATAACTTTCTATGGCTTTTCAACACTAATAATAAGGGAAAAGGTCACATTCAACTGACAATACAATTTTGAACCAGTCTAATGAATGAACTGCAACTCGCTAAGGTCCATGCTTTTTCAAGTTCGCAGTGTAGTTTGCCAATTAAAAAAAAAAACCTATCAGAGAAAACTTGCAGAAAATTGGATGTATTTACTTGGAATGAATCAAAGTACAAAATATATTGAAGAACATTAATTGCCAAGCCTATCCATGCTTGTCAAAATTTTAAAGAAAAGAAAAGTATGTTTGGAAAAATGTATATCAAACGGAGATACATTTTATTATGAACATGGTTAGAACTGCTCAAAATGGTAGGAAATTGCCTGGTTGAATTTATCAGTGGAGAAAAAAAAACCTTCAAAATAAATGAAAACATCTGCAGCTGACAGAATTGTACAAAGAGGTTAGTAAAAATAAAAATTGACACTTGTGTTTATCCTTTACTCATTGTGCATCATCCTATATTAATGTCAAGGCCGAAGGATCAGGACAATCCATTAAAATGCAGCATAGAATATTTATTCAAGCCTACACCAAAGAATCCAGCTAAAGTCCAGCATTACATTGGAGCTAGATAAGGGTCAATGGGGTTCAGAAGGAGATGGACTTGGACCATCTGTGAGAACGTAATGACTCTAAGCTGATGATCCACATAACTCCACTCACTCACCCCACCCCATTCTACCTGTTCTTATCCTACAATTAACAATATAACTGGTTTTGTCGAAGGTGAATGTAATTCCTTTTCCCCTGCTGTTGTTGGTGTGTGTGTGGAGGATTGGCAATATAACTTCTTATTGTTTTGAGGCAGAAAGGGGCACAAGCCTTGGGGATTGCCCTTGTGATCCACACTTTTCAGGGTTTGCCACATGCCACTTACCTTCAGATCAGAGGTGGTATTCTATCAGTTCGGACCTGTTTGACCGAACCTGTAGTGGAAATCGCAGGTGGCCCCACCCACCCACACCTGGCTCTATGGCATCCCATTTAGGCCATTTTTTCACCAAAAGCGCATGCACGGAAAGTGGCATGCGCACACTCACATTTGCGAACTGGTAGGGAAGGTAAGGATATACCACCCCTGCTTCAAGTGGTGTTTTCGTTCTGTTGGCATACCCACAGCCAGCCTGAGGCTTATTTGGGTCGCATTACAGCTTCATTCATAAAGTGGCTTCAAAGAATGCTCTTCCACAGCCTTTGCAACCTACAAAATCCATGAGAAATCCCGCCCTCACCTGATTTTCAGAGGCTCCAAATGACATACAAGAGCATAGTCCTCTTGCATGACCTTCAAGGTCCCCAAAAAAATCACATGAGAATGGAGCATGCTTTCGAGAATTGTTGTTGTTGGATGTGGGTGAACATTGGCATGTCACCCAAAACATCATGGTGTTTCACCTTTGACACATGTGTCATAAGTTTCCTATCACTGTGGTAGCCTATGGATATATTGCTATACTGTTTCCCTCATTCACCTACCTACTGCACTTTTCCAGAAAGTTTAGTTGACCTTCTAAGGTTGTCTGCCTTTGCATTAGATCAGTGGGTCTCAACCTTCCTAATGCCGCGACCCTTTAATACAGTTCTTCATGTTGTGGTGACCCCCAACCATAAAATTATTTTATGTTTTCCGTATTTTTTCGAAAATATGTGTTTTCTGATGGTCTTAGGCGACTCTTGTGAAAGGGTCGTTCGTCCCCCAAAGGGGTCCTGACCCCCAGGTTGAGAACCACTGCATTAGATCCATGCAATCAAAGCAGAATTCTATTGTATATTCATGCGTGATAAAATTCAGTATTTCCTCCATCAAATATTTTTTTCATATTAGGAATATCTCATTAAGGAAGGAAATTTGAGTATAGGAGCTGTTGAGATGATTGGTGATTTCATGAATGAAGAAGCTGGGTTTTATTCCTCATTCCTCCTTTCTGCTATGGATTATTTCATTTTTTCAAATACCAGGTAAACAAGATGGTGGCGGGAAACCAAAGGCTACTTTTAAAAACAGTTAATTTCGTGTATTTTTTCCCTTCATTTAGTGCACTTCTGGCTATTTGTTTTGATTGTTAAATTTTGTTTCTAATTTTTTTTTAAGAATATAAATTATATTTGCTACCTTCTTGGCAATTATGACAGTTAAAATAGTACCGAACTGAAACAGAAACTAGTAGATCTCAAATAGATGGGCTAAAATAACTGGCCTTGGACTGCATTAACTGTCAAGGTTCTGTTGTGGCCTGCCAGTGGAGCTGGCAGCAGATTCGGACAGTGAGGAGGAAGTTGGGGAGGAACATGGGTCAGTCCTGGAGTCTGGGGAAGGCTCTGATGAGGTCTCTGTGCTGGAGGCAGAGAGGGGGCCAGAGCCGTATGCCAGTTGTCAGCTGCCTTCAGAGTTGGACATCAGTGGGGCAGAAGAACAGCTGGAGCCTTTTCCCAGTGTGCACTGTGCAGAGTTGCCAGACGAAGGGAACAGCTAAAGAACAAGGGTCGATTCGGAAATAAAGCCATAGATGGACGGTAAATGGCCCCTCCCATAGGGAATAAAGAGGAGTGAAAGGGGAGTGGAGTTTGCAGAAGACAATTAGTTCGCTTAATTAGTTTGTGACTCTCTGAGACTCCTTGCCAGGTTCTACAGATATCAGCCTGTCAGCTCTCCAAGCCAGATAAGGTCTGTGACTGTAAATCCTCCCCTGAAAGACTTTGCTGGATGTGAATGAGCAGAATTCACAGTCAATTAATAAAAGGGATTTTTGTCGGGACAAGGAGTTTGCTTCATGCTCTTGGGAAGCCTGGGTCAGAACAGGTTCTGACTGATGAACCCAAGCAAATCAGTACTCTGAAACTCCATCTTCTTCAAAGCACTAATGTACTCAATGAGTTATAGTACTCATCAATTGGGCATAGATGAGCTTAAAAAACAACCCTGGCTATTTCCCGCTCTTTTGCATAGTTAAAAGTTAAGCATCCCCCTCCTAGGTCACAGGTCCTGTTGTCCAATTGGGTGCTGTGACATCTCCTTGGCAATGGTGTTCAGTCTCTAGTCAGTGGCGGTTGGGATGACCTTAGTTCCCAGGAGATAGCAAGTTGTTTTGGCAGGTGTGTATTCTGAGCCTCTCCCATCCCCCGTCCCCTGAGCTGTCTGTCAACATCAGAAACAGAAAGATGGCTGCGACAGGTCTGACCCATTTCAGAGTTGACATTAATTGCATTGTCTTCAGAAACAATGAACATTTTTTGGGGTAACCTAGAAATAACTGATAAACTGTACATGTATTTGGTTTTTTTCCTTCTCTCAAATTCAGTTTTGATGAAATTACTGGTGGCTTTGATCAACTTCCTCAAAGTTTCTTCCGGGAAATGGTTAGAATTGTCCATTTCAATTGCACTGTGGAGAAGATACTTCGCACCAGAAACAAAGTGAGAGTCTTCTACAAATGGTTGTCCAGGTCTATGTCTCTAGTTGCTGACTATGTCCTCATCACAGCTACAGCAAGAGCTGTGCGACTGATCAAGTTTGTGCCACCTCTTTCCATTCCCAAGACCCGGGCATTGCGGTCTTTGGCTTATGCAAGTTCTACTAAAATTGCCTTGGTTTGCACTGAGAAGTTTTGGGAGAAGGAGGGGATCCATGGAGGGAGATCAGTCACAGATCTCCCAGCACGAATGATTTATTATCCAAATCATGACTTCCCCCATGGACTAGGTGTCCTTCTGGCATCCTATACTTGGTATACTGACTCTGATTTCTATACGGCACTCAGTGATGAAAAGTGTGTTGATGTAGTGATGGATGACCTTGCGGAAATCCATCAAGTATCTAAAGAGTATCTCAAATCAGTCTGTGGCAAATACGTGGTACAAAAATGGAACCTTGATCTATATTCTATGGGAGCATTCAGCACCTACACCCCATACCAGATAACCCAGTATACTCAGATCCTGGCCCAGAAGGAAGGGAGGATCTACTTTGCTGGTGAATACACAGCTCATCCACATGGTTGGATTGACACTTCCATGAAAACTGCCATAAGGGAAGCAATTAGGATCCACAATGCATAAAAGAAAAATTTATTGCGGAAGAATGTACTTGTTTATTGAAGAATAATTTACTTACAGAAGAAACATTTGGCTGTGATTCTAAATTAGAGTTTGGGATCAGCTCATGGTGTTGTTAGCTCACAATGACAAACTATCAAAAGCTGCCTGCCAACAGACAATGCAAATAAAAACAGCTAGTTATAAGAGAAACTTGAGAAAATACGTCAGGACTTGGAAGCATGACTTGGAAGAGTTATGATCATCACCTGCAGGAACTTTCCCATTAAAAATGTTCCAGCAAAACGTGCATTAGTATTGCACAAGGACCTTATTTTTTGTTTAATCTGCAATTCCATATTAAATAGCAATAGCAATAACACTTATACTTATATATCGCTTTACTGCCCTCTCTAAGCAGTTTACAAAGTCAGGATGTTGCCCCCAACCATCTGGGTCCTCATTTTACCCACCTCAGAAGGATGGAAGGCTGAGTCAACCTTGAGCCTGGTGGGATTCGAACTGCCAAATTGCTGTCAGCTGTCAGCCTGCAGCACTGCACTCTAATCACCGCAAAGTCCAGATTGACTTTTTATCAATGATGTGCACATTCTTGGGTTATAATTAAATGTTTTTGTTGTTGTTTCTAATCCATAATGCTTTCTAATTTCTAAATGAAATATTTTAAACCTCAATAGTATTGTTTATACTGTTTCTTTATTTTTCTGTTTATGGTCTTGCTATATAAAGACAGATCCACTGCAGAGGCGGGTTGCTCCCGGTTCGGCCCGGTTTGGTCGAACTGGTAGTGGTATTTTTGCCTGGGTCGCAGAACCGGCAGCGATCCAGGCTTGCCACGTCCCCGAACCAGTTCCCTCACCATTGTTGATGCCTCCGCCATGTTGTTTTCTAGTGACCGCTCATACGCAGCTCAATGTAAATTGTTCTGCGCATGCACAAATAACAATTTACATTGAACTGTGCACACACATGTGGGCAAAGCGTGCGAAAAGCGAACCAGTAGTAAAACCAGCAGCAACCCATCACTGATCCACTGCCTCAGCAGACTAGCCAAAGTAAGGCATTTTTGCAGAATGTGATTTGAACACATCAGCCAATGCTATCTGGCATCCATAATTACACAATATTATAGATTTTATATAAACTATCTCAACATACTTCTATTCATTCTAATATTATCGATGTTAACTACAAATTAGGGGATGACACATTGCTGAGGACACTTTCCGTGGTCATGAGGCCAGCATGACTATACACCAAGGTGCATGGAATGCTGTTACATTCCCACCGAAGTGGTACCTATTTATCTACTCACATTTTCATACTTTAAAACTTCTTTCAAGGTGGGCAGAAGCTGGGGCAAAGTACGGGCACTCACCCATTGTGCAGCACTTGAGCCTCGAATTCAGGCTGTGAGCTTTCCAGATGACAGTGTCTCTGACCACTGAGCCACGATGCCACCTTTATGGGAAGGGATAGACTACCCCAAAACATTACTTTAACACACTACCATCTTGGTAGAGGCCACAATATTGGTGCAAAGAACTACAATGCTATCAGCTGTTTGCTCTTCCTAACACACATGAAGCAGCAGGTGAAGCTAGGCAAAATCATATCAGATACATGTTCAAGTAGCACAGAAGCCCCTCAGGGCTGTGTGCTCTCTCCACTTTTCTCTATATACCAATGATTGCACCTCAAACAATCCATCTGTTCAACTACTGAAGTTTGCAGATGATACAACAGTGATTGGTCTCATTCGAGACAACGATGAAACCGCATATAAACGAGAGGTTGAACAACTAGCCTCGTGGTGCAACTGAACAATCTGGAACTGAACACACTCAAAACCATATAAATAGTGGTAGACTTTAGGAGAATACAATACTAGACAACACAGTATCAACAGTAGAGACCTTCAAATTTCTAAGTTCTATCTTATCTCAAGACCTAAAATGGACACCTACCATCAAAAGTGTCACCAAAAAAGCACAACAAAGAATGTTCTCTTCCAAATAACCACATTGATTGCCTCTGATGTGGCCCTTGTTAGGTGGGCTAGATATGCAACTTGCATTTCTTAATGTGCTTTCTCAGTTCTAGTAGCACATCACGGTTCCTCAAACTGTATATCAAGGGATTTAGCATGGGAGTCACAATGTCACAGAACAAAGAAGCCACTTTATCCTGTTCTGGTGTTCGGTAAGACCGGGGTCTCATATATTTAAAACTTGCTGCCCCATAGAAGAGCCCCACCACACAGAGGTGGGAAAGACATGTATGAAATGCTTTTTGCCTTCCTTCCACTGATTGCATTCCCAGGACCGTCAAAAGGATAGAGATGTAGGAAGCCAGGATGATGGAGAAGGGACCCAAGAGTAATATACTGCCAGTTAGGAACAACCAATTTTCATAGGTTGATGTTTCAGAACAAGATAATTTCAGCAGAGCTTGGACTGTGCAGAAGAACTGATTCACTCTATTAGACTTACAGAAAGGCAGCTGGAATACACAAAAAGTGTGCACGATTGAATGAAGAATCGCCCCAAACCAGACTCCACCCGACATGGCCACACATACCCTCCTGCTCATGAGAACTGGATAGTGTAAAGGTTTGCAGATGGCCACGTACCTGTCATAAGACATGACGGTCAGTAGGAGGCACTCCGCTCCTCCCATCATGAGGGTGGAAAAAATCTGAATCCCACATCCAGCCAATGAAATTGTATTGTCTTTTTTCCAAAAATCCATGGACATTTTGGGGACAATGCTAGAAGTCTGGCAGATGTCTATAAAGGAGAGCTGGCTGAGGAAAAAGTACATAGGGACTCTGGAATACGAACCTACGACAATTACAAAAAAGAAAAGACAATTTCCCAATAAGGCAACAAAAAAAGTCAATAGGATCGCCCCAAAGAAAACTGTATGTATCACTGTGTGATTCAGAAGTCCAAGAAGAATGAATTCGGTCCACAAAGTTCTGTTCATTATTTACATTATGAGTTCTCCTGAAAACATAACAGAAAATATTGGAATTAAAGCTAGAAAATCATGGGAGGTTGAGATGAAAACTGAACCAAAGCTGGTAATAGTTGGATAAGAATCACTTATACAGACGTCTGTAGAAATTCTCAGTCATTTAGGTCATGACTGAGAACCTTTACAGACTTTTAGCTATACAATTTGGGAGGAACACCCTTTGAATAGTATGGGAGTAGGAATGGATTTCCAGAGGAAAAAATTGCAGTCCACAGGAACCAGGAGCACCACTCAGGTGACCCTAAGAACACAGATAAACCTCCAAGTGCCTCAAGGACCTTCTAGAATGATGCAAATGACCAGGTATCTGCAAGGAGTATAAATCTTTCCATTCCTCACCATCCACTCAGAGCGAAAGAAACTTCTTGGATGAGGAGCGAAACTTCTTCAAAAGAAAAAAACAAGAAAGTCCAGTTGCCTCCTGAAAAAGCACCTTTGGGATACACACACACACACACACACACACACACACACACACACACACAAGCACACATACAGACACACATACCTGTTGTCAGAAAATCCTTGAATCCTTTGGTGAGTGAGCTATCTTCCATTACCAAACAGTTGTTTTTTGTTTTTTTTTAAAAAGCAAGTTCTTCAGTATTAGGAATAATATCCTGGCTTGAAATTCTACCCATTTCTTTAGAGAAAATTGGGGACCTGAACAGATGTCCTTTCATTATTACAGTTGCAGTCTCTGGGTGAAAAAATGTAAGTCTGGAAATGCATTTGATTCCCACCCCCCCAAGGACTCCAGTTATTATTCTAAGAATCAAGATTGTGTCTCACACCCATACTTGCTTTCTTACCTATGCATTCAATCATCTACCTTTGTATTATGATCTTTGCCCTGAAGAAATTGGGGCTAAAGTGATGTCTGATGATTTTTAGAAATTCAAATATTCTTCACAACAACCCAATGTCAACCCCAAAGCCATTATTACCTGCTAGATAGTATATATTACTTTCATTCATAATTTTCAGGCTTTCTCCTCCCGCTTCATTTTTAGCGGTATTCCTACATACTTTCCACTGTCCAGTAACTTCTGTTATGTTGAACAAGCCATGGTAAGTAATTCTTTTGTTTTGAAAGAATGGCTGATTAATTATTGCATCAGGCAGGCAGCTGAAAATCTCACACCTCCAGAATTAAAAAATAAAAATCTTCACTCACTATTCCCAAGGCTTTAATTTGGGACTCACTAAAGTGAGTAATTCCCCTTGAGAAGCAGAGTGACAATGAAATACTTGTAGTCCTTGACATACGGCGTGTATGGGTTCTGGGAAGTTGGGGGAGGGAAGGCTGGGGGGAGGTTGGGGGGGAGGGTGGGAGGGAGGGATCTATATTAGGTTTGACGAGGAGTGTTAGATTTTAAAGTAATATGATTGCACATGTATACTGTCTTCTCTTATTTTTTCTTTAAAACTAAGATATGTTAAGTATATTGATATGGAAGCATAAATACCATCAACATAGAATGGAGTTTGCTCAGAAGCTGAAATACACCAAATGAATGAGAGGAAGAGTGGGAAAGGAGAGAAGAAAGATAGGAAGAGAGGGATAGGAGAGAGGGTAAGGGGGGAAGATGAGGAGGATAAGGAGGAGTGGAATGAAGAGAGAGGAGAAGGAGAAAGGGAGGGGAAGTAGAGTAGAAAAGGATGATGGAGGGAAGAAAGGAGGTAGGAGAGAGGCAGAAGAAAGAGCTAATAATGGGTTTTAATCTTTCTGGGCGTTGATGGCAAGAGGAACTGATGTAATTACTACTTAATACAATAGGATATTGGCTATGTAATAGTATACATGTGATTATATGTTATGAAAATGGAAAATAAAAAAAGTATATGGTAAACAATTGAGCCCAAAATTACCATTGCTAAGAAAGGCAGTTGTAAAGTGAGTTTTGCCCCACGTTATGACCTTTTTGCCACAGATATTAAAGCAAATTACTGTAGTTATTAAGTGAATCATGCAGTCATTAAGTGAATCTGGCCTCCCCCATTTACTTTGGTTGTCAGAAGCCGGCTGGGGGGGAGGGGAGGTAACAAATGGTGATCACGTGACCCTGGGACAGTACATCCAAAATAAAAGCAACAAGCACCGAAATTTTGATCATGGGACCATGGAAATACTGCAACAATGATAAGTGTGAAAACTGGTCATAAGTCACTTTTTTCCAGTGACATAACTTTGAAGAATCAGTAATTGAATGGCTGTAAGTAAAAGTCTAAGTGTATAGCAAACCATCATTTTTGGTGATTAGACTGGACAAGATCGTCTCTAATATGCCAGCTATTCTGACACCAATCTGCTGCACCAACGAGTTCATTTAAAAGAGGTTGATGGATTACTGATTACTGATTTGGATGAAGGGAACATAAACAATAATCAGTAAAATAATTTGGGAATCATAGAACTGTAGACGGAACTGCATTTGTTTTATCCCATGGTTAATTTATTAATTAAAATCATATGCCACCCATCTCTCAGTTGGAAGTGACTGAATGGCTTACAAGATCATGAAACATAGAGATATAAAGACAATTATAAGTATAAAAACACATTAAAATCACCAAATGTTAAATACAGACCAAGAGACTGCTGGTTTGGAGTACAGCAGTGGTGGCACCTTCTCTGACATTGCACCAACTCACCTAAAGCTCCACCCTCCGGCCTAGAGCTTCTCCATCAGGGCCTCATACCAACTGGCAAATCCAGGGTTTAAGGCTGCCCAGAATGGTGAGGGCAGATCTCACTTTGGTTGCAAGATGTTCCAAAGGGTGGGGGGCCATGGCAGAAAAGGCTCTTCTCATGGACTCCACCAACTGAAATTCTTTGGCTGATGGAGTTCACGGTAGGCGTCTTCTGCCCAAGGGTGGCTTCTGGCTTCTGTTACTACCGATTCACTTAGGGACGTGCATCGAGCGCTCGCTATGAGCTATACAGGCATGTGCAGTAGTAAAAACAAGATGGCAGTGCCTATGGCACCACTGATAAAACCAGTTCAGGGATGTGTCAGGCCGTTATTACCTACTCGGACAAACCGGTCCGAACCAGTAGGAACCTGTTATAACCCAGCAACAACCTGTGTTGCGTTCTAATTGGTTGGTCAAGGCACAGCATCTGATTGGCTGGCCTCGTGACAGTTGGGCTTGACAGTTGCTTCTGGCTAGTATAAATACCCTGACAGTTGCAGGGAGAATCTTTGAATTGCTTGTCATCTGGTACTAATAAAGATCTGTCTTGCATACATGGCTCCTGCGTGTCAATTCCCTCACAACAACAACCCACACCCACACACGTTTTACAATAGAACCCACTTCTGCTTCTGCCAGAATGAGTGCGGTAGGCCAATCCCATTGGGATGAGATAGTTCCTCAGTTAACCTGGACCCATGCCATGATCCATTCTAACAAAGCTATTTTGACTCAGTAATTATAATTTGGGGAGGTGTCATTTTTAAAGATTCAAACACAGCTCCTAGCTTCTTTTTTTCTTTCTTTCTTAACTTTCTAGATAGTCTCTTTAAGGAAATCAGCCCGTGTAACTATCTTCTTAAAAATGAATCGATCTGCACTGTAGCAATTAGGAGGCTATAATATTTACTTTCACACAATGGAACATTTTACTTTTAAAATTTTGGGGTGCCTTTGAATATTGATTCTTGGTGACTGCCTGGAAAAGTCACAGAGGTTTCCTTGGCAATATTTTCAGTGGTTTGCTCTTGACTCCTTCCTCCTAGGGCTGAGAGAGAAGGACTGGCCCAATGCCACCCAGCTGGCTTCATGCCCAAAATGGAACTAGAACTCACACAGCCTTCCTGTGAACATGAGCCTACGAGTGAATATTATAGAAATATGCTAGAATGTCTGTCTGGAAAATTATTTTTTTTTATGTGTAGCCCAGTATAAAAGGTAAAGGTTCCCCTCACACATATGTGCTAGTTCCTGATTCTAGGGGGTGGTGCTCATCTCTGTTACAAAGCTGAAGAGCCAGCACTATCCAAAGACGACTCCGTGGTCATGTGGCCGGCCTGACTAAACAGCGAAGATGTACGGAATGCTGTTACCTTCCCACCAAAGGTGATTCCTATTTTTCTACTTGCATTTTTACATGCTTTCGAACTGCTAGGTTGGCAGAAGCTGGGACAAGTAACGGGAGCTCACTCTGTTATGCTGCACTAGGGATTCGAACCACTGAACTGATGACCTTTCTGACTGACAAGCTCAGCGTCATACTGAGCCTGATATATAGAATGACAAAAGCAGTGTCCTTGTGAGTTGGGGGCTCATTTGGTTATCCTGCATAAATTATAGCATGGTTATAAAATAGTCCTCTTCTTTACATTTCCCCTTTTAATAAATAATATACGTGTTCATTTATTGTATGCAAACCCATTTGCACAGGGCTCCTTTGATCTCCTTGTTTCTTAGAGAGTAAATACATGGGTTCAAAAGAGCAGATACCACATTGTAAAAGAGAGAAAACTTCTTGTCTCTTTCTGGCTTATAGCTGGAAGCTGGGCGCATGTACATGAACATGGCAGCACCGTAGAAGAGAGTCACCACTGTAATGTGTGAGGTGCAGGTGGAGAAAGCTTTGAACTTCCCTTCTGCCGAGCGGATCTTCAGGATAGCACTCAAGATGAACATGTAAGAGGTCGCAATCAAAGAAAGTGGGGTCATGAGCAAGATCACCCCCAACACAAAGTCCACCACCTCATTGACGCGTGTGTCAGCGCAAGCTAATTTCAAGATAGCTGGCACTTCACAAAAGAAGTGGTTGATCTCGTTTGGGCCGCAATAAGGCAAGCGCATCGTGAAGCCGGTGTGCATCATGGCAAAGAGGAAGCCACAGGCCCAGGACCCGACGACCATCTTAACACAAACCGACTTGCTCATCATGCTAGAGTAGTGTAATGGGTGGCAGATGGCTACATACCGATCGTAAGCCATCACGGCGTAGAGAACGCATTCAGTTATCCCCAAAGACAGGAAGATGTACATTTGAGCAGTACAGCCAACAAAGGAGATGGTTTTACTCTTTACAAGGAGATGTATTAACATCTGGGGCATTGTGGTAGAACTATAACTGATGTCCAAGAAGGATAGATTGGCCAAGAAGAAGTACATGGGCGTGTGGAGACGAGAGTCTATTCTGATGAGGTTGATAATGAGGCCGTTGCCTAGGAGAATCATCAAATACAGGATGAGGAAGAGAGCAAAAAGGAACCGTTGTGTTTGCAGCTTAGTTGAGAAACCCAGAAGGATGAATTCAGAGACAGAACTTTTATTTTCCCATAGGATATTGTTTGCCATATTCACCTAAGGTAAAAAAAAGAAAGGGGTTTAATATATTTTTTTTAAAAAAAAATCATGCAGAATTAAAGAGGGCTATTTTTGCAAATGCAAGAGCCGAGGTGGCGCAGTGGTTAAATGCAGCACTGCAGGCTACTGCTAGATCAGCAGTTCAGCGGTTCAAATCTCACCGGCTCAGGGTTGACTCAGCCTTCCATCCTTCCGAGGTGGGTAAAATGAGGACCCGGATTGTTGGGGGCAATATGCTGACTCTCTGTAAACCGCTTAGAGAGGGCTGAAAGCCCTATGAAGCGGTATATAAGTCTACTGCTATTGCTATTGCTATGATTGTGAGCTAAATAAAATAGAGAAAACTGGTGCCATTGAATAATGAGGTTTGTGTGGAAACGCATATTGGTGTTGTGCGAAGCAATTATCCTGCAGTTTTCCTGCCTGTTCCTGCTTAGTTTGGTGAAAGAGAAATCAAATGGAAAAAGAAATGTGGAAAAATACTCAAGAAGTAACAGCCGTGTTCCAATTTAGCTATAAGAAGGTGCAGCATATATATATCATCATTTAGTCAAATGGTTTCCCACATTTGCATTAAACTGTGAAGGAAGATATTCCTCCAAGTGAAGCGACCCCTTTTTTTATTTAAAAAAAATGCCCTTAAGCTTAAATATGTAAAAGTTCTTTCAATAAAGATTGAAGAAACTGACTCAGAGAATGCCATAAAACTTGCTCTTCTAAAGGTTATTAATATTTGAAAAACAGTAAAAAAAAAATCCCAAAGGTGATTAAGAAATTAGGCTTAGCGGAAGATTGTGTTCATAAAGGCTACATTACAATTATGAGCTTCATTGGGATATCTCAACTCCCAGCTGCTGCGCAAAAACCTCAGTTCCTACAGTGTACTTATGAGGAGAAGCAGTATGGAGGACATGTGATCAATCTCACAATTTCTCCTTTCTGTAGAGTGATTTTGCCAGCCAAGATGCACCCTCTGGCCACCGATTTCACTGTAAAGTTGTCCCCACTCCTTCAGGGATCTGTAGTTTACCAAGTCCTCACCAGAATTCTCCAGAAATAACAGTTTGGTGAGCTCTCTAGAATGCATTTCTTGTGAGAACTTTGCATTATTTAAACGAATGGTTTGGCCCCATCCTAAGGTATTTATTTATTTATTGATTAGACTTATATACCGCTTCATAGGGCTTTCAGCCCTCTCTAAGCGGTTTACAATTTTTTTTTTAGCAAATTGAGTCAGCAACTTGCCCCCACAGTCCGGGTCCTCATTTCACCCACCTAGGAAGGATGGAAGGCTGAGTCGACCTTGAGCCGGTGAGATTTGAACCGCTGAACTGCAGATCACAGTCAGCTAAAGTGGCCTGCAGTACTGCACTCTAACCACTGCGTCACCTCGGCTCATATCTATATACAACAGTCACAAATAAGCACAAATGTACGGCAGCTGAAAGAAAATAGCCTCTTGGGAAACGTAGTAACACAATAGCTCAATTTTATTTTTCATATCCCAAATAATCACCATATTTAGGAATAAGAAATATTTTTTTCACCAGATAAAAATGGTAATTGATCCCATATTCTGCCACTATATTGTGGGATGTTCATTAATTTCATTCACCTAAAACAGTTTTATTAATATTCCTCCTATGTGTTGGTTTGTGATTTGCGCATGGAAGGGTCTGTGCATGGAAGGAGTTGCCCCTTGTCTATGGATGCTGCATTAACTCTGCAGTACCTAGACTACCCTTCTGTAATTTGGTGCTAACCAAATGTGCTGGGTTTGCAATTCCTTAGACTTCTTAGCTGTTTTGAGAAGCTGGTATAAATTGAAGCCTGTTGTGCCTAATATGAATAATTTCTTTATCTGGGACACTGTATTTGATTTCATGCCCATTCCACCTGTGGAAATCAATAGTAATAGCAATAGCACTTACACTTATATACCACTTCACAGTGTTTTCCAGCTCTCTCTAAGCAGTTTACAGAGTCAGCCTATTGCCCCCAACAATCTGGGTTTTACCCACCTTGGAAGGATGGAAGGCTGAGTCAACCTT
Organism: Thamnophis sirtalis; assembly: GCF_051295495.1. NCBI lineage: Eukaryota > Metazoa > Chordata > Lepidosauria > Squamata > Natricidae > Thamnophis > Thamnophis sirtalis. The sequence continues at coordinate 34,097,033 of NW_028261383.1, forward strand.
GAGCCTGGTGAGATTCGAACTGCCAAATTGCAGGCAGCCGGCAGTCAGCAGAAGTAGCCTGCAGTACTGCACTCTAACCACTGCGCCACCGCGGCTCTTCAAAGGGCACTTCAAAGGACACTTTCACATCATTCTCTTAAGGCAGAAATAATTGATCCATGAATGTCTTCACTATTGTTGATCTTGATATTGGAGAATACACAAGGAACATCGCTTCCCCTCACCTTATCAATACTACAGTGCAAAGGACATCCATTAACCAATGTCCAGGTCCCTGAACCATCAACAAATATAAAGTAACAAAAGTCCTTGCACTCCCATTCCATACAACACTGAAATAATATAAATTGCTAATTGTTCTACCTGTAGCTTTTCTTGCTGTATGCTTCTCATTTGCCTCCTTTATAGATTAAAAACCCAAATGCCACAACTTTTATTCAGCGGGAAGCTGTCCAGCCCCTTCATCAACCTAGTTCTCCTCCTCTGAACCAGAGGTGGGTTGGTCCCAGTTTGGTCCGGTTCGGCCAAAGTGGTAGTGGATTTTTGGCCCGGGTCGCAGAACTGGCAGCGTCCCAGGCTGGCCACGCCCCAGAACCATTTTCCTGGTCCCTGCTGTCGTTGCTGGCATGTTGTAGTATGCTCGTGCGTGTAGTTCACTGTAAATTGTTCTGCGCATGCACAAGGAACAATTTACATTGAACTGCACATGCACATGCAGCCCATGTCTGGTGCACACGCAAAGCAAACTGGAAGTAAAACCAGGAGCAACCCACCTCTGCTCTGAACCATCTCTAGCACCACTATATCCTTTTTGAAGTATCGCAATCACACAACCGCACAAAATATTCCGATGCACACGGTTACACTTATTTTGCTATTTTTACAGTATCTGTGATTTAAACTGTGCCTTTGTTTCAGTTTTTAATGCTTGTTTGCCAGCTAGAGTCCTTCTAGCCATAAGATGGACAGCTATAGGAATAGTTCTAATAAAGAAGCAAACAAATTGGATTTTGTAAGCTGCAAACAATCTACTGGAATGAGCAGCTGTCACACATTTAAATAACAAGCATAAAACATTTCTTCCCCTTCACTGCCTTCCTGAATGGAGTAATCACAAATGGGAATTTGCTCCCTACAGAGAAAAAGAAAAAGGAGACAGAAATCGTAAGTGATTATTCAGCTGCCTTCATGATTCCAGACTTTTTTTAAAAAAAAGAAATATATATTCAGCTCTGGTTACTGTGCAACGGAATGGGATTTAGAACAAGAGCACAAGAAGAAGTTTAAAGATATTGGACAAAGTTACCAAGCAAGGGGTATCCATCTCTGCTGCAGCCACAGCAAATATTTTCCACCCTCTGATGCCAGGCAAAAGTCATTTTTCTGATCACTGCTGCATGTGTACCATCAAGACAATGATTGTCTTGACACTGAGTTACAAAAGAGGCAATGGAAACAGAAAATGAAAATAGAAGTTCAGTTTTTAGCTGACAGCAAATCAGCTGTCAGGAAAACCTATACAGGGAAGTAATTTCATTTTACAGACCCGAGTGATATACATAAAGAGAGACATGAAAGCAAGGAAGAGCCATTTCTTGTTATCTGCAAAATAAAATGCAAGCAGCTTTGACTTGTGCAAAACAGTTGACTTGTGTAATTACACAGCCAGAGTGAGGTGCAGAAGTAGAATTCAAGGTTTCTGAATCCAGGACTTCGCTCTCAGTATAAATTTTGAATGGGACTGCTCAGTCTTTCCTTGCTACAACTCTCCTAACTATGCCACATTTCCCTTGTTTCAACAACATAATTTAGGGGAAGTCATTCTGTGGTTATTGTTAAACAATTCTGAGCCTAACTTTCTACTAAACTATTGAACACTTAGAGATCTACCAGAAGGTTCCAATGTAACTACATGAATGTATGTAAACATTACATTGACAGGACAGAAGATAATAGCAAATTAACAAGTTTTAAATTCAGATTAAGCTACATAAGATTTTTGTTTATATAGATTCAGTCCTGGATTGTTTGTCATATAATATCTTACCTTCATTCATCTCTGTTCTTTTTCACCTGTCTCTCACAATGCTTTTTTCTTTCTTTATTAGTCATTTGAGCAGAATATTGCCTCATTATATTAACGTGAGATCTCGCTTGGCTGCTTTCTTCCTTTCAGCTATCAGTTCTTATAGTTTACATCTGTTGACTACATTTGCAATAATACACTTATAATATTTTTAAAAAGAAATATATAATGGCTATTCTTTTGTTTTGATGAGCAAAGTTGGTTTCTTTCTTTCCAATAATATCATAAGAGAGAGTGTTGATGCAATATTAAAGAACCTAGAAGGAAAAAAATCAGCATTAATTTATATCCTTCTTATATTTTTTATGAATCCCAGAAGATTGCATTTCCCCCCCAAATAATTAGCTTGACTGCTTGTTATTTCAAGATGATTAAAGCAGAGCACAGAAGATAGGAAATGAAAAGAGGCATTTGGACAATGAAAAAACGATGTAACCCATTGATTTATTTATTTGGCTGCGTCATGAAAGTTGTAGAAAAATAGTCAAATATTAATATTCATTTAGTAGTAAATATTAATATATATATCCACAATATATCCATCCAGAATGAACATATAAATGTCTCCACCTCTATTATCTTTAGCTTAAAAAGGATATGTCAATAAACGAAACAAGAAAATAAATCATAAAATGCTCTCTTTTTGTTTCGTGTATTTACTTCTCCACATAATCACTGCTGTTCACTATATTCCTCTGCCCATAATGGACAAGCTTTATACAGCTCCACATTCTGTCTCTTCAACCAGATCCTGAAATCTCGTTCCCTCTTTTCCATGTAAGTCAGACAGATGTCCACAAAGGTACGTCTTCAATTTTGAGAAAAGGTAAAAGTTGCATGGCATGGCACCAAATCTGAATTATATGGTGTGTTGGGCAAGATGATGAGATCCAACATCACAAGTGTCTCTTGGGTGTTGCATAATGTGTGAGGCCTAGTGTTGCTTATTGTAATAACGTTTTCTTTGAACTCTGCCTATTCTTTGTTACTAGTTCAAAGCCACTACACTGCAACATTCAAACCTTTGGGTCAAGGAACTCCATGTGAATGATGCTAACCCTGTTCCAAATAATTGTTACTGTTATATTGTCTACTGAAACCTGAAGTCTGACCATTTCCTTTCACAGATGAATCTTTCTACAGTAATAATAATCAATGGACTGATAACATTTTTCTGAGTCACAATGATGAGCTTATATTTTGTCAACTCTCAAAATGCTGGGAAGAAATTCCTCACCTTCATTCCTGCAATATGGGAACAGTTGCTGGTAAATTTCAGCTCCTGCAGCTTTCATCTTTGCCATCAATGTGAGAGGATCCCTTCTTGTACAAACCCTTCAGTATTGAAGAACATCAACAATGTGGCTCATACATTCCTGTTAAAAATCAAGCTTGGCAGTGATTTCCCTTTGAGTGATGTCCAATGATCCTTAATCAGTTTATGACCTTTTCTCATTTGAAACTCATTGATTACTGTCACAGGTCTATGACTATTCATGGTATTCTCAAGTGTATTCTCCAACACCAGAATACAAAAGCATTTATGCTTTTTATTCTGCTTCAACACACTTTACATACACACACAACACACATACATGCACATACCAGCACATATAGATAACAATAGAGCTGTTACATGGGCAAACCTAGGGGGTATCATTACTGTGCATCCTGTTGTGTTCTGAACCAGTCGAAGTTTCTAGGTGGCTTTCAAGAGAATCCTGATGTAGAGTACGCTGCAGAGTAATTTATAATAATGGACAGGAGGGAGTGACTCAGGTAATTAACAGATCTTCATTGATCAAAGAAAGAAGAAAAACAAGGACTTAATGGAGAGAGGAAGGGAAGAGAGTCATAGGCAAGAAAAGAGTTAAAAGCACAAGTACTTTTGTTGGGGGTTTTCTCATTGTCAGCTTGCCCCATCATTTTTGGAAAATAATTATACAAAACATATTTTTACTTCTTGGAGTTCTATTTTCACTCTATTTTCTTTCACTTTTGTACCCAATTCTCCCAAGATCCACTCTTGATGCTTACCAAGAAATGGCTTATTCCATATTCAAAACTTCTCATGACCTATCTATCCATCAGCAATTGTCTCAATTTCATTATCTAAATTTTATATTCACTCTTTTAACCTAATGTACAAATCAATACATATCTGGTTAAGCCACATATTGGAAAAGTAGACTAAGCAAACACTGACTAATTACCATATTCTTTTATTTTGGGTGTCTAAATGTCCCAAAATGGCACTCTTCCACTTCTCCCTTCATGTCAACAAACAGAATATCATCCCCCCCCCCGAATCAACTGTGGCAGAATTTTGCCCTCTAAACTCATGAATTAACATGGCGCTATTACCAATCTACGAGTTCCTCCATAAAAATATTTTTGTTATGGATTATATGAGTTGGTTGTACATCATCAAAGTGCATTAAAAGTGATTATCCACGTTATTCAGCCATTTTCCAAGACTTGTTTTTCACTTTCAGCAGTTTCCCCCCCTAATTTTCCAAGTTAGATGTGTACGTGCATTGGGAAAGTTGTAGGGGTGGGGGGGAGGAAGAAGTGGAGCTAATCAAAAGTTTATAAATTCCACTTATATTTATAATTGGAAATTGAAAATAATATATGGATACTTTATGTAATAAGGTGATAGAAAATAACCTATTAGGTTTTGTTATGAGACATGTGTCTCTTCTTAGCTGAAAAATAATAGCATGGATAATTATCCTATAGTTAATATTTTTCTAGCAATGCAGCCCAATCAAACATAAATATTTAAATCTTTTGAGAGTCTGCACCTGAGACTTCAAAATATCTCAAGAGCTTCTTGAACTTTCTTCAGAAAGCAACCATTTCCCAAAAGCAGAGAATCTCATTATCTGAAGTCTTTTCTCTTGAGATTACATTTTTTTAAATAGTTCTTAAACAATAGCTATGTATTGAAGCCTCTTAATAAGTACCGATGGGTCTACTTGAAGTTGATTATTAAATTATTAAAGAGCTTTTAATGAGAAAAAGTTTTGCAAGTCAACTTTTCCGAGCAAAGAAATGCAAACGTTGTAAACGGAGAATTTGATTGCTTCATTAAGATAGAAGCTATTCATATATATTTTTAATTGGAATTGAAAGAATGGTACTATTAGTTATTCTTTTTATGATTAAATATCTTCCATTGAATCAAGTTGGTGTAGAAATGGTTTTCATGCTTCCATGTTTCCCATTCCAAACACGGATTAACAGTGAATGGATTTTAGGAAAAATCTATATCAGAAACAGTAAGGAAAGGTAATATTTAAGGTGCAGTTTTTCAATAGACACATAAATACATACATCAATGTATTTCAATAGGCCTGAATTTTTATGTGTGCATAATTTCTGGAAGAATATGTTTTTATGTCTGACTCTACATTAAGTACATTGGTCAATGTCAAATGCAACAAAAGTGAAAATAACTGCTTTAGAGATAAGCAGATCAGGGGTGTTGGGTCATGGCCCCAAAGTTGCAATGTGGCAAGCGTAGTGTGATAATCCAAGTCTCATCTCTCACTATAAGGCAATGAACTCCAGTGTAACCCAAGGAAGTGGCTTTTAGATTGCGATGTTGTACCTGATATATTACAAATGTTGCTCTCCTCCCCAATAGAAATCTCACTTAAGTTAACCCCTCCCCCTTGTCTTATGATACATTAGTTATTTTATCAGGGCCAAGGTTTGCACTCCTTTGCACCTTCATTGCAAGCAATTTTGGTCATTAGTGAATTGAATATAGTGCAATTGAACTTTGGAAAAGTGAAAAATATCTTAAGCAACATTCAACCCAAAGCTGGAGAAAGCAGAAGTTTTAAATATAGTTTTATGTTGTGGCCCAGCAGGAGCCGTTGGAGCTGCAAACAGACTCCGATAGCGAGGGACCCTATGAGTCGGCTCTGGAAGATGTGGAGGACCCTGGACAGGGTTCCGACTCCGAGCAGGGACCAAAGAGGTTGGTTGGCCACCAGGATGGCGCCTGAGGCATGGAGTGAAAGCCAAAGGGAGTGTGCCCATGACGTCAGGCCTTGGAGCAGTGGGGAGGAGATAAGGGAGTTGGTCCCAGATGCCAGACAAAAGCGGGCAGATAAACGCTGAGAGCAACTACGCAGATACAGAAGATAATTGGACCCAGGTGGTTATAATTAGGCTCCTCCCAAGAGAGTATATAAGGAGAGACTTTGGGAGGAGGCTGTTGGCAGGATTCAACTATTTATACCAACGCTGGAGAAGCTCTCAAGTATATTTCTTATCTTGGAAGTCTGGATTGCTGCCCAGGTCTTGTCAGTGTGTTAATTTACTGTGAATAAATTGTCTAGCAGTAGTCTTGTCTTGGAGTGCCTCGGCATACGGAGGGGTGGGGGGTCAGAACAGTTTTATATGCTTTTGTGTTTTAATAATGTCTTTTTGCTTTATTTTTGTATTGGTTTTAATTGTTTTAGCCATGCAGAGTCATGTATTTGTGATGTGCAATTATATAATCCAAATAAACAAACAAGGGTGCATAGCTAATATAGCTTGCCTTGCAATTCTTCTTTGCCATCTGACACTTGTTTATTATCTACTTAATCAATCAGAATAGAACTGGAAGGGACCTTGGAGGCCTTCTAGTCCAACTCCCTGCTCAAGCAGGAGACCCTATACCATTTCAGACCAGTGGCTGTGCAGTCTCTTCTTAAAAACCTCGGTGATGAAGCAGCCACAACTTCTTAAGGCAAGCCGTTCCACTGGTTAATTATTCTCACTGTTGGAAATTTCTCCTTAATTCCAGGTTACCTTTCTCCTTGATTAGTTTCCATCCATTCCTTCTTGTCCTGCCTTCTGATGCTTTGGAAAATAAGTTGACCCTCTCTTCTTTGTGGTAACCCCTCAGATAGTGGAATATTGCTATCATGTCATCCCTAGTCCTTTTCTTCTCTAAACTGGCCATACCCAATTTCTGCAGCTGTTCTTCATATGTTTTAGTCTCCAAGCCTTTAATCATGCTAGGTGCTCTTCTCTGCACTTTTCCCAAAGTCTCAACATCTTTTTTGTAATGTGGTAACCAAAACTGGATGCTCAAAAGCTTCTAGTTCTGAATTTTCTTTTAAGTGTTGAAAGAAATGTCCTTCTGCGTTGAGCTCCAAGTGGGGAAAAAGACACTGGAAACATGGAGGCTGCTTGGAAAGATGGTTTAATGGTGGACAGGACCACATGGCTTGAGCTCCTGAACAGAAAAGGGGGATCACACGCTTCCAGATGTTGGGTGAAGAAGAAAAGAGAGAGAAGGAGGGGCTTGCTGGGTTTTTTTATACTCTCTGTTCAGCCCCACCTCTCTGTTTCCTGTTCCTGTGTAAGAAATGTATTCTGATTGATTGTCAGACTCCCACAGAGCCATGCAGGGGCAACTCTCTAGGCTGTGTTTTGAGTCCAAGTTCGGTTGAGTTCACAGATGCCATATGGTCCATTGAGAAAAGTGGGGGCTATTAAGAGTGAGTCTGTTTCCTGCCTAAAAACATGTTTCTCCATTTCTGATCCAGGGAAATATAATATTCTGCCTTTCCAATATTTCCCAGGATATTTCATTTCTCTAGGAGAGAGGTGGGTGTGAACTTCCTACATAAGGATGAAACAACATTAGTCTTTATTCAATAACAGTTCAGTCTACGAATCTCTGCTTCCAAATTTCAAACATTTGCCTTGGAATGTTTTTGTAGGTGGAACAGATTGACAGAAACATGATTTTTTTCTCTTCTTTTGCCTTCCAGTCATATTGCAGTGCCATGACCTGCTGACCTAGCAAATAGGGGTTGGTTTTGTAACCCACTTCACTGGATGCCCAAAGCCACAGAACTCAATGTAATCCTTATTGATCTGGGCATTAAACAATACAGTATAGAGTTCCAATTTTGTTTTCACAGTTGTTAATGATGTTTCTCTGTTGAGGCTTGTCTGACTTGCTTGAAGCTTCTGGTTGTCAATGCATTGTCATTAACATCTATATTAAAAAGATTTGGATACCATCAGTATAAAATTAATAATGAAAACCTTGATAATGGACCAGGAAGTCAAAGGAAGGGGTAGGAAGGATAAACAAAATAAGAGATGGGATTGGTCCAGAGGTGGTGTTCAGCAGGTTCTGACCAGTTCTGGGGAACCGGTAGTGGAAATTTTGAGTAGTTTGGAGAACCAGTAAATACCATCTCTGACTAGCCCCATCACCCATCTATTCTCTGCCTCCAGAGTCCCAGCTGGGGTCCCGTGGAGTGGGATGGGAATGGAGATTTTACATTATCCTTCCCAGAGGTGGGTTGTTCCTGGTTTGGCCCGGATCGGCCAAATTGGTAGTGGTGGCGGCAGGAGGCTCCGGCCACCCGCCCGGACATTTCTGCACATGTGCAGAAGAGTTGTGTGCACGCAAGCATGAGCAAACCAGTAGCGCTGGGATTTGAAACCCACGTCTGATCCTTCCCCTGCCATGCCCACCAAGCCATGTCCACCGAACCGGTAGTAAAAATATTTGAATCCCACCCCTGGATTGGTCCCTATCTTTACAGTCCCTGAAATTTCCAGGAATGTAATTCCCATGGATAGCTCTTTCCATATTTTTATAGTCTGAGATGACAAAAAATATAACAAAACCTAGACAGTTTAATTTTATTTTAATGATCTTAATATTAACTGCTTGGTTCTTCAGGGATTCTTTTTGAATAGCAACATTTAATGAGCCAAATTCTCCAAAGGATGCAGCCCATCGGTAGCTTCTTCATACATGCTGCAATGCCTGAGTAGGCGGAATGATGCAAACGCCATCCTGTGTTCAGACCAAACAGAATGACTTATGCTATATAGATCTAGATTCTGGCAGATACTTCTGTTAATCTTATACCAGTCTTTTTCCACAAATCAACATACTCCAGAGTGGAAAAGTTATGACTAAAGAGTAACAACATCAATCTTTTTATTAGCATAAAACTTAAAATAACTTTTTTAACTTTCTTAAGATCCAAACAATTCTCTTCCTCTTAACGCATGGACGTAGGAAGGTAGGAAGTGTGCGTGTGTATGTGTGTTTTGTTTTTTAAGTCAAGCATTTTGTTTTTCGGGTAGATGTAAAAATGGAGTGGGCAATATAGTTCTGCCTGTATTTCTCATTAGAAACCTTTCTAACTTTCCTATAACAAGTTAGTTTTTAAAAATTAGTGTTTATAAAAAAAAGAATCATATTCAGTCGCTGAAAATTATTTCGCTAGCAGAAGTCACAATCTAGCCATCTTTTGACAGTTATAATGTTTTCAATTGGACAGCATTAAGCAATACTTTATTGTTAATTTTACTGAAATTAAGCATACGGGGTGGAGATTTAAATTTGGCTTTTTTGTACTGGTTCTTATTTCTGCCTCTAAATGAACAAAGAAAACCTTGAACCAGACATCTTTCTTTTTTTTTTAAACAGAACTTTTTATTTTTTTCTTTAAAAAAAAACACAAATATGTCATCATTTGTCAATCATTAAGACATTGAAATACAATTTTTTTTGTTGTGTGTACCCCTCCCTCCCATGGCACCATGGGAAATGAGAATGTAACTTCGTGGACAGAATTTCATCTAATTGGACTTAGTCACCTGAAAGCTCCCACTGTTTTTTTTGTCGTTGTTCTCTTTATGAGTCTCATTGCTCTGATGGGAAACTCCCTCCTCCTCTTTCTAATCCAGATGGATGCCTCACTTCATACCCCCATGTACTTCTTCCTGAGCCAACTGTCCTGTGTGGATATGGGCCAAATCCTCATTGTGGTCCCTAAAATGTCAGTCATTTTTTTTAACTCAAAGAACCACTATTTCTCTGGGAGGCTGCGTAGCACAGATTTTTTTAACTCTGACCATGGGGACCACAGAATATTACCTTTTGACTGTCATGTCATACGACAGGTATGTAGCCATCTGCAGACCCTTGCAGTACCCAATTCTTATGAGGAGAACCATCTGCCTCCTCATGAGTGTAGGAATCTGGTCTTCTTCATCGCTTATCATTATGGTCATAGCAATTTATGTACAATCCCTACCTTACTGTAGGTCAAATGTAATTGATCATTTTGTCTGTGAATTCCCAGCTTTGATGAAACTAACATGCGCTGATACATCTGGATTTGAAAAAATAATATACTTTGACAATGTGTTGATAATTCTCTTGCCCATCTTAGTGATTATCTTCTCATATATAGCCATTCTTGTGCAGATTTTGAACATGCACTCAACTGAGGGAAGGCACAAAGCATTGGGCACCTGCTTATCCCATTTATGTGTAGTGAGCATCTTCTATGGCGCAAGCATCCTGACATACAGTACTCCTGTGTCTTCTTACTCAGCCCGTAAGTCCATGATTTATTCGATCTGTATCACAGTTGTCCCTCCAATGCTGAACCCTTTTATCTATAGCTTACGGAACAGAGATGTTATAGCAGCTCTACGAAAACTCCTTGTAAGACATACATCCTAATGGAAAGAGCTGAAAGATTTTTTTTTGTGTTAATATCCTTTTATAAAATTACAGAAATAGATAAAAAAGATGTCTGTTGATTTTATTCACAATAATGGAAATAAAAACACCTTGCTAAGAAAGGTGATGATCGAGGAAAGAAAGGAGGCCCACATACAGCATGGGATACCATGGATCCTTCTCCACTAGCCATTACCACACCATAATAATTCCATGACCTTGATATTTTTCTACATTGAACCTTAAATTTGCTTTCTTTCTTTCCTTCCTTCCTTCCTTCCTTCCTTCCTTCCTTCCTTCCATCCATCCATCCATCCATCCATCCATCCATCCATCCTTCATGTGTAAGAGATAGAGTTAACAATGTGCAGCTGAGAATATTTCTTGTGTGAGCTGGTGGACTGAAGAAGTTTCAGTTAAAGTTAGTAGAACGTATTTTACAAGAAAAGGAAGTGGATTGGTGTGTGATAAAGAAGTGTGAGGAATGAAATAGTTGGATAATATGAAGCAGAACATCTTAGAGAGGCACTCTGGAGACTGTTCATCTTCATTTGAACGAGTCTTGTAGAGTGAAGCCATAAGATACTGGACTCTGATTGCTACATACAGGCCTGAGGAGAGGGGGGGGGTGCAACCGGGACATTGTTCTGGGGCCCATGGAACTCAAAGGGGGCCCCATGAAGGGGAATTTAAAAAAAACATTTTACAGAGCCAAATTTTTGAAAACAAAATCAATACTGGATCATTTAAAGTATATGTTAAAACTTCAAAGGTAGCAGGAATGAAATCTGGATTTTACCAGTAAATAGACAGCAAACAAGGAAGAACAAAAGAGGAGAGGAAAATTCAGCATATTGGTTGAGTGTAATTAAGGTTTGAAGGAAAGTCAAAGGCAATGTGGAATAGGTAGATCTTTACGAACGATGTAAAAAAAAACTGGAGAAAAAAAGTGTGCTTTTTTTAAAATAAAATTTTTATTTTCGAACAAACACAAACACACAACACATATAAGATAAAGGCCTCTTAAACTACATACAGCGTGTCGATTGGTTACAAGGTCCTTCTGCGTCCTTTCCATAGTCATCACTTGAATTTTATCAAAATTCACATATTGTCAATCAAATATCTTTGTATACATTCTTATTATGCTTCCCTTGTTTGATTATCACTATTGTTTCTCCATTTTAAACAAGGTATTCTAAATATATAACCGTTTATATTATGATTCATTATATCATCTTCAATATATCCAATAATAAAGTTATTTTTTTATCTTATTCTAAGTCATTCTATTATTTTAGCATTGATAACATTCTCTATTAATTTTCAATTCCATTTTTCCCCATTATTAGTAACATCAATCTAATATACATGTATACAAATTGTTATAATTATTAAACATCCATTAAGCCTAGCTATTATTACATCCTTTCAACATAGGGCATTTTAAATTTGAAGTAAATTTATATTATGGCATTTCATTACACCATCCTGAAATCATCCAATGATATTACATCTTTATATTCTATTCTGTATAGAATTTTTTATCTTTTATAAAAAGGCTTTTCAACATCATCTCCATAATCCTCACTTACAGTTTCTATAAAATTTCATATTATCAATCTAGTATATATAAATGCTTTGTTATCATTATTAATCATTTATTTGACTATAGCTATTATTACATTATACATAGCACTCAAAATTTAACTATATTTAACTAAATTTTATTGTGACATTTCATTTCATCATCCTGTAGCCTTCCAGAAATAGTAAAGGCCAATATCTCTTGCCATTTGTAAAGTCTGTATTCTAAGTGTTTTCTTGATAAGTCTTATGTGGACTTCTCTTAAGAACTTGTTGTTCATATGCATGTCTTATAAGGATTTGAAACCCTCTATCTGCTCCTTTTACCAGCTTAACTTTTGTTATCATTAATGCTTCTGCCGAGATTACTCTAATTATTTCTGCCAAATTTTCTCTCCTTCTTCATCTATGTTCTGACATCTGAAATAAAGTTCCAGTTCATCGATCTCTCCTTTTCATATTTCACACTTGTCATTTCCCTCCACTCTCAGTTTGCTGTCAGTGTTAACAATTTTCTTATCATTTTCATATGTGTCTGTGATTTTTTGAGCTCTGTCCTCAAACTTCATCACTGTCCCCGTACCTTCTGTATTTTGATCTATAATTTTAAGTCTCTTTTCAATTCTCTCTGTGATTATTAAAACTTTGAATTTCTAAGAAAATTCTTTGCAAAGTTAGTGCCTTTTCTTCTTCACATTGTGCCATTTTCCAGGTTATAAACACTGCCAAAACATCTGAGACTTTTTAGATTTCAAACAAATTCAGTGGAGTTTTTCAAATCAAAGCTTTCTCTTTCCTTCAAAGGAACGCCTGTATAAACAAAACATTTTTCACTGACCCTTTCAGTAAACAAAGCCTATAGCTTTGTAATATCAGATATTGCCAAGCTCTAGCCACTAGATGGCAATGTTACCTCTTTTCCATCTGTTTTTGCCTCTCTCTGTAAACTGTAAAATGTTTAAAAATTACGTTCCGACCAAGCCTTATGAGAGAAGAAACTTTTAATCCACGAATACAAAAAATGGAAAAAGTATAGAGGAAGAAGGAAAAAAAGAGACCAGTCTAGTTTAAAAGTAAGAGGCATTTGTAAAAAGTCCATTCATAGAAAACAAACAAAGTTAAGGTAGAAAAGATAACACGATAGTTTTAACCAGGGTTAATTTGCCGCTTATTTTCTTCTGTCTTCAATTTTATTTTAAACTCCAAATCTTTTGGGTTTTCCCTTCCCTAATAATAATAAAAGTTCTCGCCATTTTGACACAATGTCTCCCCTGTACTGCTTCTGTTTCAGGGGCTTGTTCCAACCTTCTGCAGCCATTTTGGCTGCTTCTCTTGTAGAGCCAAGGTGGCGCAGTGGTTAAATGCAGCACTGCAGGCTACTGCTAGATCAGCAGTTCAGCGGTTCAAATCTCACCGGCTCAGGGTTGACTCAGCCTTCCATCCTTCCGAGGTGGGTAAAATGAGGACCCAGATTGTTGGGGGCAATATGCTGATTCTCTGTAAACCGCTTAGAGAGGGCTGAAAGCCCTATGAAGCGGTATATAAGTCTACTGCTATTGCTATTGCTATAGCTGGGAAAAAGAGCTTTCGCCTGGATCAATCAGTGACTTTGCGATGTCCCTGAGATCAGCAGGACATGCTCTTCTCTATCACTGTTCCTTCAGAACAGTTTAGGTCCAAAAGGACCGCCCAGGAACAGAGATATCGACAGCAATCCTGGAGCCCCAAGATTGCATGCCATGTCATTGCGACATTAGGAACCGCCTCCCCTGAAAAAAAGTGTGCTATTGATGTTTACAATTATGACATTATTGATTTATGTGTCCATGTGTAGGTGAGGGGGGCCATATTAGTCTTGTTGCAGCACTTAATAATCCTCTCAGTTGCACTGGCTATGTAAACTGTCCTTGGAGTGATAGTGGTAGAGACAGGGCAGCATAACATTACTGAGAGATTGGCAGTCAGGGAGGAAAGCTAAGATCAGTGCTGGTGTGCAGACTGAGGTAGCTTTCTATGAAAAATCAGCTTTATAGCAGTCTTATTTTCCCCATGATTCTAAATTGTCCAAGTACAGTATTCAAAATTTGTGAGGATTTGTCACTTTTCCCCTTGGATGGAAATCAGGGGTGAAATACAGCAGGTTCTGACAGGTTCAAAAAAAAAATGAATTTCACCATTGAAATCAGAGATATGAAAAAGAGGCACTAGAGGCAGCATATGGGGAAAAGATGCTTTTATATAGTTTTTGGTGGATGATGTTTAGGTAGCACTTCAATTCAGCAGTGGAATGAAGTCCTGATGGAAGCAAAACAAACTCTTTGCTTCCAACTCCACCCAGATTACTTCATAAGTCTGTGACACTGCAAAGAATTCTTATACTCAGTCTTTTATTTTTTGCATGGCTTTGCTCTACTTTTATATTATCTTTGATGAAGAGTTCTTATAATGAGAAAATGGCTCAGTATTTTCATTCATTATTTGATTTGATTTGATTTGATTTATTGCATTTCTATGCCGCCCTATTCCCAGAGGGACTCAGGGCGGCTCAGAAACCAAGTAAGGGGGGGGGGAATACAAACAGGAGGAAAAAGACAACGGACAAACAACTACAACAATTTAAAAACACTCAACAACCACACAATTTGAGCGGGGGCGGGGGAACTCGTCAGCCCCAGGCCTGTCGGAACAACCAGGTTTTAAGGGCTTTGCGGAAAGCCTGAAGGGTGGTGAGGGTCCGAATCTCCATGGGGAGCTCGTTCCAGAGGGCCGGAGCAGCCACAGAAAAGGCCCTCCTCCGGGTGGTAGCCAGACGGCATTGGCCAGTAGATGGAATTCGGAGGAGGCCTAATCTGTGGGATCTAATAGGTCTGTTGGAGGTAATTGGCAGCAGGCGGTCTCTCAAGTACCCAGGTCCAATACCATGAAGGGCTTTATAAGTGACGACTAGCACCTTGAAGCGTATCCGAAGACCAATAGGCAGCCAGTGCAGCTCGTGGAGGATACGTGTGATGTGGGTGTACCGGGGTGCACCCACAATCGCTCACGCAGCTGCATTCTGGACAAGCTGAAGTCTCCGAATGCTCTTCAAGGGCTTATTGAAGGCACTGCTGTAATATGAATGGATGGATGGAATTTTGCTTTTGATCTAAAGCATGTTAAAAATATTGATGTATATTCTTTTTATGTATATATAGATATCAATGTATAAATACATATAACAATAGATATTTTGTTATTTCTCTTCCATCACTTACTATGATAACCATGCTATTTATCACTATTATCTTTGTTACTTTCCTTGGATATAAATCTGAAATATTGGAAAGAATATATGTAGGAATGCCTTAGAGTTTATATACTATGTGAAGTTAGCAGTATGGCAGACATTCCCTTATGATAAAATATCAGAATGAAAGGATGTCCATGGGAATCATTTATATTTTACCTTATTTCTCCAGCCAACTTGCAATAAGTCAATTTGCTTAACAATGAAAAGCAGCCTTTCAATTTGAAATCTGCCAGAAGACCCAGATACTGTACAACAGCAGCAACAATAACACGTAAGAAGGAAATGGATTAATGTAGGAGAACATCAACATTGCTTTCTGGCAAATAAATGCACTTACCAAATGCTGAGGCTGATGGGTAAGGAGATAAGAGGGACCATGCTTGAAAATAAGTTGCAAAGATGAAAATCTATCTACAGAATATACAGTAACTGCATTAGAAAAAACCCTTCTGGATTAGGTGAAAGGAGTTTTCCCAAGGCAGCATTCTACCATGTCACAAGGACAGAGACAGTTTATGGTAGTACAGTATTCTAATGTTATTCCCCAGCAGCAGATTTTATTTACCCAATGTCACTTTTGTTCTAAGCAAAGATGGTAGTTTCCAAGACAAAGCACCTGTTTTCCAAACAGAAAAGTCCCAGCTTACATGGCACAGAATATTTTGTAGAAAGAAAAGTACCCTACACTACACCTGTAATATATTTCTTATATATTGGATATATGACATCCATGGTGGATACAGTACGTATTGCATTTGTTCTTAACCCTTTTATTGGGAACATCATGCTTTAGATGATGGAATTAATCATTTAAAAAAAAACGATAGTGGCCACACAGATGGCTTTGACTAGCCCACCCATAAAATTCATAACAGAGATAAAATTATCAGAGCTATATCCTCTCTCCAGCAAGTCTTTAAGACAGCAAGATAGAACACTGTTCTGACACTCCCCCCCACCCCCCCGGTCTGGTGATTAATGCCGACACAGGCCTAGTAAGTTGCCACTCTTTATTTACAGCAATTACAATCCTGTTGATTGAAAGCCCAACACGACTCACTGGCAAGACCTTGGCAGCAACCCAGACTCCCACAGACAAGAGATACAATACAAACAAGAGCTTTTCCAGCTTGGTATGAACGGTTGGGTCCTGCAAAAGGACTCCTCCCAAAGTCTCTTCTTATATACTCTCTTGGAAGGAACCAAGCCACAACCACCTGGGCTTGATTATCTCTTATGAGTCTGTCTCTGTAACTGCTGCCTCCATTTCTCCACCCTCCGTTGCCTGGTGTCAGGGACAAACTCCTTTTGATCTTCCCCACTGCTCCAGTGCCTGATGTCAGGGACAAACTCCCTTTGATCTTCACCACTGCTCCATGCCTCAGGCACCTCCTGGTGGCCAACCAGCCTCCCTGGTCCCTGCTCGGAGTCTGATCCCTGCCCAGAGTCCTTCACATCCGCCATAGCTGACTCATAGGGTTCATCACTATCGGAGTCCATTGGCAGCTCCAACAACTCCTGCAGGGCCACAACATTATCCCTCACAGCAGGGCCCTTCCCCCGGGTCTGATGCTCAGGGTGCGGTCTCGAGGGATATTGTGCATGGTAGGCCTGGACCAAAGCAGGGGCATGTACGTCCGTCGCATCGGTCCAAGTCTCCCCTTCTGACCCCTCATCCTTCCAGTCCACCAAGTACTGGAAACATCCCTTTAGCCATCTCGAGTCTTGGATCCGAGCCACTTCATGCGGTAGCTGTATTTCCACCTCACGCGATGATGACTGGGGTGGAGATGGTTGGTGGAGAGGACAAGCCAACTGCTCAGGGATCAGGAGCGAGTGATGGAACACCGGGTGCACTTGCATCAAGTGTAGCAGGGTCAGGCAATAGGCCACCGGGTTGATGACAGCCTCCACGGGGAACGGCCAAAGATACCGGTGGTCCAATTTCTTAGCCGGCCGGTGGGATGGAAGATGTCGCGTGGACAGCCACACGACAAAGGTTGCTCTGTCAAAGGTCTGCATTGTGTTGAACTATTTTTCTTCCATCACAAAAGATGACAAGGTTCCACTTTCATCTTTCTTACAGCTGCTAATCATACAGTGCCTTGCTTAACTTCATGATGTTATGACTCGCCTCTCATTCTCAGGCTCCATTTGTATTATCAGAATGATGAGTACTGTAGAAGAGTTTTCTAGACCAGTGGTTCTCAACCTTTTCTTCCCAATGGATCCCCTTTAAATACCTTCCATGGTCATGGAATATGGCCATAGACCATTAAGACATAGCTCAAGATTTAAATCCACAGATCATCATGTATCTGTGGAGCCGAGATGGCCCATTGGCCACCAGTTTGACAGGCTTGTTCTAGACAATCTTCTGATAAGATGACCTTACTAAAGATGATTTTCTCTTTAATCTATGTCACTCTGGAAATGCTATGGGCAATGCACCACAGCCATGGTTGGCAATAAAAGGCTGCTTTTGTCACTATGTTGAGGGCTGGTGAGGCTGGGTTTGAATCTTGTGATCTTGTAGCCATCAACACTGAAGTAATCTAGTCAGGTTCTCTGCAGTCATGGCAGCAAGTATTTTGAGACAGGCTAAATAGCCTTTCTACTCCCTCTGAAATTTGATCCCTCCTTCTCTACCATGCAAAAATTGAAGAGGGAATATTTTTATTTCTCTCCGTTCTACTAGCTACTACCAATTAATAATAGTAAGTGAGTGAAAGGAAAAGGAGGGTTGAAGGATCAGCAGATAGGAGAAAGATTTCTGGAGAGAAGTGGGGATGGCTAGGAGATGTAGGTGTGTATGGAGTCATTTACAAATTATCATTGTTCATTATCATGGTGATGGTAATACCAACATTCTTTTAAATCTAATTTGAGCCAATGAGAGTTAGATGACTCAGAATGCCAGATTTTTACATTTTTATTATAACTTTAATTAACAACAGAATCAAACATTTGTTCAGGAAAAATGAATGTCTACCTTCATAAATACTTCCATCTGAATTTATCTTCATAGATCAATACAGTTAGTGTCTCTAAAATTATTTACACTTTTTGCACTTTCCAAATAATTTCTTGAGTGTGGATAAGACGTCTTGATTTCTTAGACTGTATATGAAAGGATTCATGGTGGCAGGGACAATGGTAGTAAACACTGTATTAATCATAGACCTTTCAGTAGAATAAGAGGAAGAGGAAGTCATATAGGTCAAAATGGCTGCTCCATAGAAGAAGCCCACCACACAGAGGTGGGACAGACAGGTTGTCAAGGCCTTGTGGCTCCTTTCAGAATATTGTACCCTCAAAACCTGGAGAAGGATAGCAATGTAGGAGGAGAGGATGACTGAGATAGGAATGAGAAGTACCAGGAAATTTCCAATGTAGGTTATTTTTTCAAAACCAGAATTATCTGAGCAAGACAGTTGTATGAGGGCTGGATAATCACATATGTAATGGTTAATCACATTGGATTTGCAGTAGGGAAGAGGCAGGACATAAAGAGAGCAGGACAATGCTTGGAGAGTAGGCCAAAACCAGGCAGCCACTGACATCATATGAAGGATGCTTTTCCTCATGAGGATGGGATATTGCAAAGGTTTGCAGATGGCCACATACCTGTCATAAGACATAGTAGCCAGGATGAGGCATTCTGCTCCCCCTAAAAGCAAAGTTACAGTAATTTGGACAATACATCCATAGAGTGAAATGGTATACCTCTTGGTTACAAAACTCACAAATACTCCAGGAACAATGGTGAGAATTTGGCAGAGGTCCAATAAAGCTAATTGTTTGAGAAAAAAGTACATGGGAGTGTCAAGGCTAGAGTCAGCATTAATTACAACGAGAAGGAGACAGTTTCCAATAATTGCAATAAAGAACATGAAGCTGATAGCTGCCAGAAAACTGGTGGGTGATTTTTGATGTTGGAGTCCAAGTAGAAGAAACTCTTTCCATGATGTGGAATTCTTCTCCTCCATCCCCTTTTTCATGCATCTGGGGCTACTCCCTGATGGTCACAGCACTGTATAAGTAATAATATAGGCAGGTTTATAGTTAAAGAACGTGGAAAATTAAATCACAGTAAACTAGAAGTGAGGAATAAATGAAATTAGACATTCACGTCCCCTCTCCTCTTTCCACTCTCTTCCTATATTTAATGATTATTTGCCATCCTTCATGTTCCCTTTGAGTGCCTCCTTCCACTTATTTTAACATCTAGATATCAAAGATCAATTCACTGGAACATGTAATACTTGGTGTATTAATTGAAGACACAAAACATTTCTCAATCTGTATTCCCAATTCTATCGCTTCTTTAACTTTGCAATTTTTTTACAAACCGTTTTTATGAACAGGTTGTGCTGTTTTCCTTCCAATAATACTTTGGGTATTATTCTTGCCACGACAATAGTTTTAAAACTGTAGAAGCTTCTTTGTATCACATGGAGATGTCGATAGAGGGAAAAAATGTACAGGTACAAACTTAAGGTAAACCGCTCCAGACTTGATTGCAGAAAATACAACTTCAGCAACAGAGTGCTGAGTGCCTGGAATGCGTTACCTGATTCAGTGGTTTCTTCCCCAACCCCCCACAATTTTAACCTTAGACTGTCTACTGTTGATCTCTCCCCTTTCCTAAGTGATCTGTAAGGGGCATGCATAAGCCCACCAATGTGTCTACTGTCCTTGTCCTAACAACCCCATTTATTCATATCCATTTCATGTATTCAATATCTTGTATGTATCTATTACCTTATACATGCTTGACAAAACAAACAAATAAATAAAGTAAATAAATAAGTATATCTCTGGTTATACTAAGGAAGAGCTTATATTTCAGTGCTGCATAGTTGCAAATAATGTGAATAACTACATCACCAGTTGTGCAATAATCATCCCATGAAATATTTTGAAAGAAAAGCTCTTTGTAGGGATATTCTGTGTTTGTGGAATAAGCAAATTTTTCCTATTCTTATGTCTCCATGCATGCTTTAGTGTGTGCTCATAGAACACTAACTGCATTGGAGATAAACAAATACACATGAACAAATATACATACACATTCACACATACAGTAAATGCATACATAGGGCACAATGTATATATATGCACATATAC
Organism: Thamnophis sirtalis; assembly: GCF_051295495.1. NCBI lineage: Eukaryota > Metazoa > Chordata > Lepidosauria > Squamata > Natricidae > Thamnophis > Thamnophis sirtalis. The sequence goes on from NW_028261383.1 coordinate 34,117,640, forward strand.
ATGCATAAATACGGCATGCTGTAACCTTAATAATGTAACCTTAGTAGGGGTGGGTAAGGCTGCTGCTATGGCTGGTTTGCTCACGGACATGCTTCGCCTATGGCACTGCCGATAGAACCGGTTCGGGGTTCACTTAGCAACATAGATTTTGGGCTCAATTGTGGTTGTAAGATGAGGATTACCTGTACTGAGATCCATGGAAAACTGTTGTCAAGGAGCAGCTGTCTAGACCACATGGGAGTGGATTGCCTGTCCTCTCTTTGTCTGGAGAAGTTTAGAAAAACCATGGTCAGCATCTCTGCTCTCTCAGAGACACCTTTAATTTGCCATTCCTCCACTGGAAGTCCCTATCCTTGGGACCTTTCTTATGTTGCTATGGCAAGGGACCAGACACTTTCTTGTATCTATTCGGGAGGGAGGGAGGGAGGGAGGAAGGAAGGAAGGAAGAAAAAAGGGAGGAAAGAAGGAAAGAAGGAGAGAGAGAGAGAAAGAAAGAAGGAAGGAAGGAAAGAGGGGAGGAGGGAGAGAGGAGGAGGATAGAAAGCAAGAGAGGGAGAGAGAGAAGGAAGGAAGGAAGAAAAAGGGAGGAAAGAAGGAAAGAAGGAGAGAGAGAGAAAGAGAAAGAAAGAGTGAAGGAAACAGGGAAGGAGGGAGAGACGGGGAGGAGAGAAAGCAAGGGAGGGAGAGAGAGAAGGAAGGAAGGAAGATAATATTATTTCTCAAATGCATATAAAAACATATAAGGAAGAGTTACATGGAGCAGCTCAACAACCCATCCAGCCCAGCATACAGTGTCCCACGCAGGTCCAGTCAGAAGCATGGACATGAGAGTAATAGGCCACTTCATTTACCTTCCCTAGCAGCTACTCCTCAAGGTAGACGTTCCAGCCAGTCATCTCTGATTCCTGAAGCAACAAGCACTCACCAGTATCAGAATCCAGGACCAGCTCAGCCTCCCCTGGAACTCCCTGGATGGAGATTACATCATCTCTAAGAGCTGGTTGAGCCACTGGTGCAAATGAGGACAGAGAAACGAAGGGAAAAGTTTTCAGATCTTCTGTCCTAATCAAGCTATTGTTTCAAAGCAAAGTTTTTGCAGCTGTTTTTCTAATAGCAAACACGTTCCTGCTGCTGAAATTAACACCTAAATAATTTCTAGCATTCGTATGACTCAGGCATGCCAGGATTTAATCTCTCTAAGGAGACAGAATTAGTTTTTCCTTTAGGGAATTATGTTTAAATATCTTCCCAGCTTGGGCTCTTGTGAATTTTTGACAACTGGAAAAAAAATCCCTTTCCATTCTTCTATCTCCTAGCCCAACAGGATCTCATCTCCTTATAATAACACCTGAATTCTATTTGTCTTGTTCATCCATGTTCTTCCTTTGGGAAGATTATGTCACACTTTCATAAAACCTCATCCTGCTTAATTTAATAAGAACTAGCTCCCCCTCCCTCAGCTAATGGTTCTCTCCCTTATAAACTGGTCTGATTAAATTTGACTTTGGAAAGAAGTTATGTAAAGGGGATCCTCTCTTTTCTAATGAAATGGATAATGTGCCAAAACATAAAAAGGGTAGAATGAAATTTGGTGTGGTGATAAAATCCAGAAAAAGAAAGCTTAGGAATCCCACCAGGCTCAAGGTTGACTCAGCCTTCCATCCTTCTGAAGTGGGTAAAATGAGGACCCAGATTGTTGGGGGCAATAGGCTGACTCTGTAAACCACTTAGAGAGGGCTGTAAAAGCACTATGAAGGGGTATATAAGTGTTTGGAATAGAAGAGTACATAAGAATATGTCAGTTAGAGTTAAGGAAAATAGATATAAAGTGATATGGGGGTGGTACCTAACACCACGTAAATTAAATCAAATGGATGGTAAATATACAAATATTTGTTGGAGGAGGTTGGAACATATAAACATATGTGGTGGGGTTGTGATAGTGCACAAAAAATATGGGATATGGTGTTTACAGAAATTAGAGCACTGTTGAATGTAAATCTAGAGATGTCACCCAGGATTGCATTATTGTTGCTGGTGGAAAAAACAGGATATAAATGAAACAAAAAAGGAATTGATTGTAAATTTGATAATGACAGCTAGATTAGTGATGGCTGAATGTTGGGGACAAAATTGGGATATTCAAAGAAATGAGTGGTATAATGAAATTTAGAGTATAGCAACAAATTATAAATTAACAACAGAAATTAAACTTAAAAAAAGGGATGATTAAAGTAAATAATTATAATGAAATATGGGGGGATTTTATAAAATCAGTGTTGGTGGAAGGCAAAGGGAATAAATCTACTCACGAATATATGTTGTTTTGGAGGGTATAAGGGCACAATTGGAATATATTGTATATCTAAGAAATTTAAAGGGGGAAAGGTCCCCAGGGGGTGGGGGCTGCACTGCAGGGGTGGGTTTCTCGCCCCGTTCCAACCAGTTCGGTTGGAACGAGGCCGGCGGCATCCTCGCGCACGTGTGTGGCGTCCTCGCGCATGCGCGCAGCGCACGCGTACACGCGCGCAGCACGCGCATGCATACTAGTGTCTGTGTGATGCTCCAGCTGCTCCTGGAGGATCGCGCAGGCGCTGTATGCATCCTGCGCATGCATGGAAGCGCAGAATTCATCAAAACCGGGTAAGGAGGGGGCGCGGGTGCACGCAGGCGCGGGAGGGGGGCCTTCGCCGTTCCCGGAAGTTACTTACTTCCGGGTTCGGCAACCAACCAGATCGCAGGGACCGCCGCGAACCGGTTGAAACCCACCCCTGCTGCACTGTAACAGGGACGTGCACTCACTAGAGGCAGGGGAGGTGTGGCCTCACCAGTCATGAGGAAAAGGAAAGAATTTTAAAGAATTTTTAAAAAATAATTAAAGCCAAGGTAATTGCTACCAGATTCACAGTGACTTGGAACAGTGCTTTGTGTTAACCATAGGAAGAGGTCAGAGAAATAGGGGCCTCCTGTGCATAAGGAATTTTTCGCCTTTTAAGAGATAACCAAGGGTTAAAATGCGAAGAATTCCTTATGCAAATGAGGCACGTATTCTCTCGCCTCCTGCAGAGGGCATTTTTAGAGGCTTTTTAGAGTTCTCTGGGAGCAACTAGCTCAGTCTGACAGAGTTCTGGCCTTTCATGAGGGGAGGGCAGGGCAGGCAGAAGCAGAATTGAAATCGTCTCTGAAACAGCTGGAAAAAGGTGTGTGTGGGGGGAGGGGGGAGGAATTCAAAAAGTTTGATCGGAAGGCAGCAGGGGAAGTGGGGTATGGCAGAGGAGCTGCTTTCAAGCCTTTGGAAAATATATCCAATCCAACTTCTGTGTTTGTTTGAGAGTGAGGGAGGGAGGGAGGGAGGGAGGAAGGAGGGGGAGGGAGAAGGAAAAAAAAGGGAAAACTTATTTTGCAAGGGAGAAAAATGCTGTCGCTTTAAATCGGAACTGAGCATGCCTGGCTGTGGAATTCTGGGAGTTGAAGTCCACAAGTCTAAAAAGTGCCTCACCAGCCCTAAAGCACATCACTGCACTGTAATATGTGTTTTTTCTTTCTTTCTTTTTTATACTCAATTGTATATGTACTGTTTGTATTATTTGTGTTTTAAAAATATATTTAAAAAAAAAACAAGTCTATTGCTTTTTGTTATTCCTTCCACAAAACACTGTCCCACGAAAACTAAATTTGCCGGCTCAACAATATAAAGATTTAGAAGGCCAAGGAATGCTGGGAAAAGGTCCTGGGAAGCAAGCAGGACTCAGGGAGTGTGATGGTGCACATGGTTAGGATGCTGGGGTCACCATCAAGGCTCATGTCTGAGACCTGGTTGATGCCGTGGGATGAGGTGAGCTTCCACCACATGATCCCGCTCCTGCTGACTCACTGGTGCAAAAGTGGGTGACTGCAAGTAGCTTGATGGGTATCACTTCGGTGGGCAACTTAACAGGGATATGAAATGAGCTTGCAGCTCGGCATCCTCCAGGCAATGGTGATGCTCCTTTTAACCAGTGGTGGCATTCAAAATTTTTTACTACCGGTTCTGTTAGAGTGGCTTTGTTGGCGTGGCAGGGGAAGGATACTGCAAAATCCCCATTCCCTCACCACTCTCAAAATTTCCGCTACCGGTTCTCTAGAACCTGTCAGAAGTGGCTGAATACCACGTCTGCTTTCAACTCAGAAGAGCTTCAGTGGTCCCAACATGAATGTAGTAGTAAGAGGATTCTAGGAAAGCAAAAGAAATCAACGCCCTACAAAGAAATCTTGTTCACAGAATCCTATCTCCTTACCTTTCAAATGTCCAGTGTTTTTGTAACCTTGCCCATGACCCCATAGTTACACCTTAATGGCCTCACTGATCTCACTAAGCACTGGAGTGGGTGGCTACATTAAATCTAACAAATAACAACAACAGTGTGCTATATTCAATGAAATGCCTAGGTACTATATCCAATCACATGTATATTTAGTTGTACATGGCTATCAAGACTGCATTGTGTCTAGCATGTTGATTCCCCTGACATTGTATGCCATACCCCAGGGGTGTCAAACTTGTGTCATCATGACGACATCATATGACATATCGAGACTTTTTCCCCTTCGCTAAACCAGGCCTGGTCAACGTGTGATGCATCCGGTCCGTGGGCCGCGAATTTGACAGGCCCTGCCATATGCTAAATACATAAAAGTATATTGTAATTAGTGCAATGAAGGGCTGTAATCACCTCCCTCTTTGCCTCCAGTACTATCAATAAATCAACTGGTGCTTCAGTGCAATGAGTCTGTCAGGTGGGAGAGATCAGGTCCACAAGTTAAGTTCCAATTAAATTGATTTATTGCTCATGCCTGGGAATCTAGTCAACTGCATAGCAATCTAGTCAACTAAGGCCAACACTAATTTGACATTAGATAAGGGTTAATGGAACTTCAGAGGGGTGGGCTTTAGGCTGCTTGTGAGAACATAATAGTTCCAGGCTGATTCCCCTTTTGACTCTTCTCCCAGGCTCTGCTTTTCCTTATCTTACAGTGTCCTGGTCATTGACCCAAATTTATCCCTTAAAAATTCTACAACAGCAGACACTAAAATCCACAATGTACCAGAATCTCTGACCAACCATGCTTCAGAGAGTAGTCATAGCTATTAGACATGGTAATTATTATGTGCCACAATCTATTCCAATTGTTCCCAACCAGATGCCCTCCAGATACTGGGACAACTTCCAAAACTTCTAGAAGAATAGAATATAATCTGGCCAACCTTTAGTATCCTAATCAATAGGTCCTTAAAGTGATATCAATGAATGATCATCAAAATGCTAACAGTTGCTCCTCACCATAATAAGCTGCTACCTACAGTATCACACGTGAGATGTGCTGCCTTTGTTCACAACCCAGCTGGTATAGGTGGAAAGTGGAGACCCTTTTCTGGAAATTGGATGGAATTGCTACACTTGGGCATCATTTACACCTAGATTTGCAATCTATAAAATTTACTGATTTTTCCTTTAATAAATTCAAGAGGACACCACAATATTCAGTGTGTTAGAAGACTGTAAACCACACAGGACACAATCTGTTGATATTGAATGGGCTATTGATAGCCGGAAAGGCATATAACCTCATTAGGATTAGTCCTCATCCCTGTACATTATTGTAAAAATATTTATTAAGCAAAAGCAAATCACATTTAGATTTCATAAGGCATTTCAAAACTTTCTAAGCATTCTGCATTCATAATCCTTATAGGAGTTCTGCAGGATCATATACGTTTTATATTTCAGTTCAGAGGCTGAATATGAAAGTAATATTTCTAGGCATACAAAAGACATCATAAGTAAATCAGAGGACATAATATTTTAGACTCTAATAGAATGCAATTGTTTGATTCATGTTTTCAATATTTACATTGATCAATAAGACAAATGGGGAATAGACTTCTATTGTCGCTAAGTATTGAAGTTTGCCATAATGGGAAAAATAGGAGGAAGGTTTATCAGGTATGTTCACCACTTTAATTCCACATGTAGGATGGGATAAAATAATAACAACAAGAACATCTTCACTCCTATTGGAGCAAATGGCTAGATTTAAAAAAGAAAGTATGTTGTACCAATAACGTTCCACTATTATGTTGTACCTTTCAAGTCATTAATGCAAGTTGAGTTTTCCAAAGATTTTCTTCAGAGCTTCCAAGACATCTCGATTCCTCAAGCTATATATGAAGGGGTTTGTCATGGCAGGTACAATGGTAAAGAACAATGTATTAACCATGGCTTCCTGGGGTGAATAAGAGGATGCAGGTTTCATGTATGTCGCAAGACAAGTTACATAGAAGATCCCAACTACACACAAGTGAGACATGCAAGTTCCCAAGGCTTTGTGGCTCCTTTGAGAAGATCGTACCCTCACAACTTGGATGAGGATGGCAACATAGGACGTGAGGATAACTGAGAGGGGGATGAGAAGTACCAGGAAATTTCCAGCATAAGTTGTTCTTTCAAAATCAGAATTATCTGAGCAAGACAGCTGGATAAGAGCGGGATAATCACACATGTAATGGTTAATCACATTGGACTTGCAGTAGGGAAGGGGCAATACATAAAGAGAGCAAGTGAGAGACTGGACAGTCGACCAAAACCAGGCTGCCACTGACAACATATAACAGACGTTTCTCCTCATGAGGATGGGATATTGCAAAGGTTTGCAGATGGCTACGTACCTGTCATAAGACATGGTTGCCAGGATGAGGCATTCTGCTCCCCCTAAAAGCAAAGTTATAGAGATCTGAACAACACATCCATAGAGTGAAATAGTATACTTGTTGGTTATAAAACTGACCAATACTTGTGGAACAATGGAGAGAACTTGGCAGAGGTCCATGAAAGCCAACTGACTTAGAAAGAAGTACATGGGAGTCTGAAGTCCAGAGTCTGTTTTAATCAGAAAAATAAGGAGGCTGTTTCCCATCAGAACAATCAGAAACATAAAGAGAAGCCCCCAAAGGAAGAGGGTGGGTGACCATTGATGCAGAAGTCCCACCAGCAGAAATTCTCTCCATGAAGTTATGTTCTCCTCTCTCATTCCTCCTTCATGTGCCAAGCTTTTATCTAAAGATACAAAAATAATTTGGGACACCTTTTATCATAAATCTGTTGAAATCCATCATTATTGATAGATATCTTCCTCACTCCCTCTGCTGTGGATAGACAATGGCTAAAACAATGATGATGACATTGGAAAAGAATGTTTCATCTGAAAATGTTTTGCTTCTCGTCCAAGTGGCTAACTTCAGTTGGAACTGAAGAAGCTTCTTGGATGAGAAGTAAAACTTTTTCAAGGGAAAAGAAAAGGAAGTCCAGTTGCCTTTTGAAAAAAGCATCTTTAGTACAACCATGACTTGGATGGTTGGGAATCCTCACAGTCCACTTGCCTATCTCTTTCACCCTGATCCAGGTCCCTGCACCTTTCTGTCTTTAAAACCCTGCAAAATATTTCCTTTAATAATAAGCACAAAAGAAAGGGCTCTTGGATACAACTATAATATGCTGCAAGAGAGAGAGCCCGTATGAGCAGTCATAAGCCCTAAGTCAAAAATCTGAAATGCTCTGTTTGTCCACACCAGAGGTGGCCCTTGTTTAATATTTAAATCAGGAGGCAGAATGTTCTCTATACCCAATTTATGTTGAGACTATTAAACATTAATGACCTGCTTTAGTTTTGCATCTCTGATAATGAGCAGCTAAGGAAGATGTAAGTGTTGAGTATTTGGAAAACAAGTACTTGTTGACAAAGATCAGGCAAGCAGATGTGTTTAGTCAAGTAAAGAGTTTGCTGCATTGTCAGGGATACCCTTAAAATGAAAAATTGAGTTTAACCTCACACAAATGTGCAGGGAGACATATACCTGCACACACATTCATGCACACCTTCATGTGCACCAGAAATGTCACTTACAGCCTCATGAATTCCTGGATATTGCAGGGATGCAATTACTGCTATTATATGATTGCTATTGTGGTGTTTGTATACAAACACACACAAACAAGCACAAACTTAATATAACTCACTGTAATTATCTCTTCAGAAATGAAGATAGATAGATAGATAGATAGATAGATAGATAGATAGATAGATAGATAGATAGATAGATAGATAGATAGATAGATAGATAGAAGTTACATACCTGCAGATGTTGGCAACAGCCAAGGAGAAAAACAGGGTTTTAAAATAAAAAAGCTCCATTTGAGGTTCTGAATCTTTGCCCAACTGAATTATTTTTCATGGCTTCCATCTCAAGCCATGCAATGTGATTCTTTTCAAATTCCTCGGGTTTATTCGTTCACTGCAAGAGTCATCGTCCGACATCCTTCAGGAGACAAGCGATTTCCATTCTGAAAATTAGTGAGACGAACTGCAATTTTTAGAAATCAAATCAGGGAGAAAAATACGTGCTAGAGATTCAGGGATCAGTCGCAAGCATTGACCTGATTTTGATATGATCAGTTATTATATACATCTAATTCTTAAACATGTAGACTGTGATTCTAGGATTACTTATGCACAGCAATGGAGAGAAAGTGAGAGAGAAAATAAGAAACAGACTCAGTCCATTTTTTCCTGCCTGAATTATCTGAGGAAGGAAAAAACTGCATTCATTTTGCAAAGTTCAAGTTAGGGTCACTCTGTTTGTCATTTTTCCTACAGCCAACTAAGTCTTTCCTATATCCTGGGAGAGGTTGAGAGGCTTCTTCTTTTGGGAATTTGGTCTCTTTTCACGGTTTTAATTAAGGTGCAGTTTCAAAAGGGGAAATTTCAGAGCATAAGATCATATCATTTATTTCTGCAGGTTGTTTCTTTTTAAAAAAATCTGATTTTCTTAAGAGAACTTATTAGGCATTTTAGTGAATTGCAAAGTGACATCATGAAAGTCATGCTAGTTCCAAAAAGCCAAATCTTTTTGCAATAGTGTAGAAAAAAATTGCATCCTAATCTAGAGTATAGGCAAAGTCCCACTTAGTTCTGGTACTTGCCTTGTTATTTGAGCCTGAAACCCCAAACCTTTCTCTTCAGATCTCAGAGCTGCTCGTGTTCTGCTCCCATATCTTGCACAGATGGATCTCCTTATTCCTGAGCAAACTCACTGTCTGGCCTAGAAGCAATCTTTTGCATTGGGCCTTCAGTCCTGCCACATTAAATGCTGTGGGGAAATGGGGAGGATTATATGGAGTATGGGAGATATATAGTCTAAATAACATTCCTTTCTCAGAGGGACAAGGACACTTTGCACTGGATTGGTGTGACTGGGAGGCATCTCCAGTTGGGACAGGGCCTGATTGGACCATGTGATGGACTTGTGGGTGCTGGGCAGGGACTTGAACTTTCAATTGGGTGGGGAAAACCTTCAGATTCGGGTTTTCCCAGAGGCGCCAATATGGCATCTCTAATAAAATGTGAGCCGAGGTGGCGCAGTGGTTAGGGTGCAGTACTGCAGGCCACTTCAGCTGACTGTTATCTGCAGTTCAGCGGTTCTAATCTCACCGGCTCAAGGTTGACTCAGCCTTCCATCCTTCCGAGGTGGGTGAAATGAGGACCCAGACTGTGGGGGCGATATGCTGACTCTGTAAACCGCTTAAAGAGGGCTGAAAGCCCTATGAAGCGGTATATATGTCTAACTGCTATTGCTGAAATGGAACTTTGAGGAAACTCAAGCCTGGGAGTCTTCCTTCATTAGGGGTGTTACTTGGAACCTTGACATTAACCCAAATCTTCTTTAAAAACTCAACGAGCTCCTCCAAACTCCCGGGTGCTGTCCAGGGTCCTGAGACCCAAATGTCGACCCGAAACCAGGTGGTGCGAAGACTCAGGGAAGATGAAAGAAGACCCCAAGGCCCGAGTTTCCTCAAAGTTCCATTTTATTAGAAATGTCACATTGGCACATCTGGGAAAACCCAAATCTGAAAGCTTCCAGGTTTTCCCCACCCAATTGAAAGTTCAAGTCCCTGCCCAACACTCACATGTCCATCACATGGTCCAATCAGGCCTCGTCCTAACTGGAGATGTCTCCCAGTAACATCATTCCAGGTGCAGGGCAAGATGTCCTTGACTCTCTGAGAAAGGAATGTTATTTAGACTGCCATATAATCCCCCCTCCCATTTTCCCACAGTAGAAATTGTGTCAGGCCTGAAGGCCCAATGTAAAAAGGCTTCCAGGTCTGACAGGCTGCCCAGCCCCCCCCCCCAAGCAGAAAATCATGTCCTGTAACAAGAGTAACACAGGGGTTTAAAATCATATACCTGACCACTTCTTTCCCCCGCCCCTAGGGGTGGGAGTAACAACAACCACCCCTTCAAACAGACCGAAAACAGTCTATGACTCAGAAGCATTTGGACACTAATTTGCATCACACAGACAGTACTTAAAACCAAAGACCATGTCTCAGTAACAACAGCCAATCAACAATCAGACCACGACCCAGTTATTAGTTTGCCTCCAGTGCACTCGCAGTCAATCCCAAAGGTGCTATTTGAAGAGCAACCAGACTTCCTTGTTTTTAGAATAGAATAGAACAGAGCTGGAAGGGACCTTGGAGGTCTTCCAGTCCACCCCCCTGCTCAAGCAGGAGAACCTATACCATTTCAGGCAAGTGACTGCCCAGTCTCTTTTTAAAATCCTCCAATGATGAAGCACCCACGATTTCTGAAGGCAAGCTGTTCCATGAGTTAATTGTCCTCACTGTTAGGAAGTTTCTCCTTAATTCTAGGTTGCTTTTCTCTTTGGTTAGTTCCCAACCATTGTTTGTTGTCCTGCCCATTGGTGCTTTATAGAAAAGGCCTTCTTTGAAGATGTTTTGCTTCTCATCCAAGAAGCTTCTTCAACTCTGGCTGGATGATGGGTAGCTGAAGTTAAAGCTTCGATGAGCAGCGAAATATCTTCAAAGAAAAAAACCAGAAAGTCCAGTTTCCTCTTGAAAAAGCACGTTTGGGACAACCATGACCTGGATGACTGAGAATCTCCATAGGCACTCCCAGATCAATCCTTATATCCAGGCCAAAATAACCACTCATGTTTCTCTCATCATCTCCACTACAAAAAATCAAAAGCTTGGTGAGATTTATTTATTAAATATTGGGAAATCTTACAGTATTGAGTGGCCAAAAAGAGATAAAAAGTAACAAGGCAGCAGAAGAGGGAGGAACAGAGAGACGTGGATACTGGGCAAGAATATATAGTGTTTACACAGGCATAGAATTTTCTCATGCTTCTAGAAACGAAAGGAAAGCTGATTATAACGAGCAGGTTACTATAGGTTGGGAAATCTAAAGGATTGTTACTCCTGCGCAGCTGTGTATTTAGGAAGTTCACAAGACAAAACACAGGTTTCATTCTGCTGGACTAATAGCTCTTATTTTTGAATGAAATCTGTCCAGAAGTGGTATTTAGCAGGTTTTGACCAATTCTGGAGAAACAGTAGCGGAAATTTTGAGTAATTCGGAGAACTGGTAAATACCACATTTGACTGCCCCTACCCTCATCTATTCTCTGCCTCCTGAGTCCCAGCTGATTGGGAGGAAATGGGGCTTTTGCAGTAACCTTTTCCCGGAGTGGGGAGGAAATGGGGATATTACAGTATCCTTCCCCTGCCACGCCCACCAAGCCATGCCACATCCACAAAGCCGGTAGTAAAATGTTTTGAATCCCAACACTGAGTCTGCCCAAAGTTGGCTCAAATCAGGCAGCCTCTAAATCCAATAAACAAATTTATATACATTTATCCCGTTCTCATTTCTTGACAGAAGGGGATGTAAACATCTTGGTGATTGGGACCAATCCTCACCCTTTAAAATAGGATGCCTAAGGAAGGTGTGAGATAAGCCAGCCTAGCTAAAACATATCATATATTATATGATAAAATAAACTAAAAATAAATAAAACTATGTAATCTTATGCTTTGAACTTCTCACTTTTGAAATTGTATCTTAATTAAAATCTTGGACTGAGAACCAAACTCCCTGAGGCAGAAGTTGCTCAGAACCTCTCCCTGCATATAAGGTTGGCTGCAGGGAGAATAACAACAATGTCGTCTCTAACTTGATTTTTTTCATAATGAATAGTCAGTTTTTTCTCCATTCCTCAGTTATTAAGTAAACATTTAATTATGTTGGTTATAGGTTATAGAGTTATCTATTCGATACTGTATCTGTTTCTTATTTTGTGTCTGTGTGTCTCTGTGTGTAAGTGACTCTAGTATTAGAGTCTACATTTTTAAAAATTAGATTTTTATCTGATCAGACCAAATGGGCATCAATGCATGTGCCAATCTGTACTTCAATAGCACAATGTTTTTGCCCTGATTTGGTTTCTTAAAATTGCAGTTTGTCTCACTAATTTGCAGAATGGAAGTTTCTTGTTTCCTGAAAGATGTAAGACAATGAATTTTGCATTGTAAAAAATAATTACAATATATTTGAATAGAATATGGCAGATGGCATGATTTAAGGAAGCCATGCAAGAAGCAATGAAAACAAATCAGCTGAGCGAAGAATCGGAAACCTAAATGGAGCTTTCTGACTTTAAAAGACCCTGTTTTTTCCGTTTGCTGTTGTGAACAGCTGCAGGTATGTAATTCTTGATTTCTGAAGAGACAATTGTTCCTGAAAAGCAGATATTTTATAAAAGTTCATACAGCAATCATTCAACTCATAAAACTGTATTTGAAAATAACTTTCAGGCAGACAATTATAATTACAACATGAAAACAACTATAATTTGATTGATATATACAGATAGATAGATAGATAGATAGATAGATAGATAGATAGATAGAGCTATAGATATAGATGTATCAGTAAAATATAATAACAATCATATTATTCTTATATATATTGTATAATGTACTATACTATACTATATACTATGTAATGTACTGTAATGTATTATACTATATACTATGTAATATACTATATTATATAATATTATAATATAATATTCTACCCTCCCCCCCAAATGTGTGTGTGTGGGGGGGTGTATTTGAAAATCTCATTTTAACAGCATGACTGGCAACACAGATGACCCTTTGCTTGATTAGGAACAAACCAAACTGTTTCCTCATCTTGATATACAAATCCTTATTTTTTCATTGTTCAACAATATTGTCCTCTTTTATCAGAGATGCAAAGCTAAAGCTTCTCATTAATGTCTAATTATTTAGACAGAGTTGGAGAAAGAGAATATTCTATTTCCTGCTTAGAGAAAGGACACATTTTGTGTATATACTGTATTTTGAGTATTGCAGATTTTTTTGTTTGGGACCTGTGACTGCTCATACAGGCTCTCTCTTGTACAGTATATTATGGTAGCATTCAAGAATCTTTTTCTTTGGGCTTACTATTAAGGAAAATGTTTTTCTGGCTTTTAAAAACTCAGATCTTTGCAGAATGAAAGAGATAGGCAAGAGATGCTTTCAAAGTGAGGCCAGGGAGATAGAAAAGCAAAAGAGAACGAACACCCAGATTAGGTTCCTATTTCCTCCAGGACTTTGCTCTCGGTCAACCCACTCACAATATTCTTTGGTGTGAGGAAATTTAACCCTCCTGAGGTAGGATAGAAATCTAAGAAGTGAACCCATCAACCCCCAAACTTTGCTCTAAAATTCAGATAATCCTTGACCATGACAACAACTAGGGGTTTGTGGATTTTATAATTCACATATTTGTCAAGATACTTGAACATGCCACTCATTTTTGAAGATGCTGAAGACATTGACATGTATTTCCACTGAAAAAAATTCTATTTTAGTGTATCTTTTTACTTTTTAGTAAATATTTATATTCTATCTATATCTCTTATCTATCTATCTATCTATCTATCTATCTATCTATCTATCTATCTATCATCTATCCATCTATATTTCTCTATCTACCAATCATACATACTAATCAGTGTGAACTAATTTGAGGTTTAAGATTTGAAAATTCAATTACAACTTAAGATTTGCAGGTAAGGATACAGAACTGAATTGGATCGGTTGGATTTAAATATAATAATCTTACAAATGTCTGTAGGTATGTGCATGTGTGAAAACACAAGACCCTAAGTTCTAGTCCCATCTTAGTCACAAAGCTAGCTGAATTAATTTTGAGCCGGTCACTTTCTCTCAACCCTGGGAAGAAGGAGACAAGGGCAAACCATTGAAATTTACCCAGAAATTATGTCCAGACAAATCCCAAGCACATTTGTCTAGGCAGTCACCAGGGACAAGAAAACACCCAAAATATTTAAAATATGTTCCAAAGAAATAATCTGCAATAGTTTATTAGATATTTTTCCCACCTTTATTGTTTATAAGTAACCCAAAGCAGCAAACGTACATAATTACTCCTCCTGTTTTCCATGCAAAAACAATCCTGTGAGTTGGGCTGGGCTGAGAGAGAACGACTTTGCTTTCATTTATTCTTTTTGGATACAAATGCTAACAATTTAATTAGAAGGAGCGGAGAGAGGAAGGCAAATGGTCTCAACTAGTTATATCTGTGTGGGCATCAAACCTAAGCCTTGAGTCTATCAGTGGTCAAGCTGTGGAGCAAAGCAGCAGCACCACTCATCTGAGTCTCTCATCACAGATGTGCATCCTTCTTGTGCACACACTGGTGTAAGAGCAAATGTACTCAGCCACTCGTGCAGTGGACCTTCCCACCCAGTATCAGACATGACAGGGAATACATATACAAATATGGAAGCAACATGGAGTGGTTTCTTGATTCTAGTTTTCAATAGTGCATGAGGAAAATGAAAGGGAATAAAGCTGGGTGGAAAAAGAAGAGGTCAGACAGATTGGACAGACTGACAGTATATTCCGAGTTGGACCAATTTATGGAGATGTAAAGAAAGATGCAAATGGCTATGGGGAAGTAAAGTGCCCCATGAGAAAGAGAAAACAAGAATTAAATTAGGAAGATGATAAAGTTTTGAAGACAGTTGAAATCAAAACTTCAATATTTTGGACACCCCTCAAATATATGGATATGTTTTATTCATATTTAAATCTATGGATGGTTGGATGGATGGATGGCATAGATAGATGATAGATAGATAGATAGATAGATAGATAGATAGATAGATAGATAGATAGATAGATAGACTTAGTTCTACATTATATTTATTTATTTATTTATTACATATATATGCTACAGAATAATATATATCAAAATGAATATGGATAGATGATAGATAGATAGATAGATAGATAGATAGATAGATAGATAGATAGATAGATAGATAGATAGATAGATAGACTTAGTTCTACATTGTATTATTTCTTTCTTTATTAAATTTATATGCCACAGAAAAATATAAATTAAAATGATATTTTTCAACGATGCCTTACAAAATTTATAAAAATTGTAATTTGTTAACTAATGTGCAACACCTGGCACCAAAACACCCCTTGGAACATAGTCCCACACATAATACCAGAATTCAACTTTTGAAAGCAACTGTGTTTGGGGGGGGGCATTAAAGATGCTTGGAAGAATTGCAAATAAGTGCTGCTTTCATAATTTTCCACATTCTAAAGTAGCTTTTTAAAAGCAAATCTGAAGCAAACAATACCTAATTTGTTAACAGAATGAAAACAAATAATGCAATCAAGTCAATTTTCATACTGGGATGCTTCAAAATTCTGGAAATCTGATCTCAACATAAGTGGAAAGTAATGAATGGCACAAAGCTGGCATACCCTAATGAAGAATTGTGCACATTCTTGTGCATTTTCTCATATAGCCTGTTCCTCCTGGACATTTGTAATAATCTTATCAGAGGTGGCCTATGATATACTGTTTCTTCAATTTAAAGTAAATTAGGAGGGGTGAAAAAGAAAAATCTATTAATAGTGGTGGATTTCAACAGATTTATGACAAAAGCACTTCCAAATTATTTTTGTATCTTTAGATAAAAGCTTGGCAATGAAGGAGAAATGAGAGAGGAGAACATAACTTCATGGAGAGAATTTCTTCTGGTGGGACTTCTCCATCAATGGTCACCCACCCTCTTCCTTTGGGGGCTTCTCTTCATGTTTCTGATTGCTCTGATGGGAAACAGCCTCCTTATTTTTCTGATTAAAACAGACTCTGGACTTCAGACTCCCATGTACTTCTTTCTTAGTCAGTTGGCTTTCATGGACCTCTGCCAAGTTCTCTCCATTGTTCCACAAGTATTGGTCAGCTTTATAACCAAGAGGTACACCATTTCACTCTATGGATGTGTTGTTCAGATTTCTGTAATTTTGATTTTGGCAGGAGCAGAATGCCTCATCCTGGCAACCATGTCTTATGACAGGTACGTAGCCATCTGCAAACCTTTGCAATATCCCATCCTCATGAGGAGAAACGTCTGTTATATGATGTCAGTGGCGGCCTGGTTTTGGTCCACTGTCCAAGCTCTTACTTGCTCATTTTATGTATTGCCCCTTCCCTACTGCAAGTCCAATGTGATTAACCATTACATGTGTGATTACCCAGCTCTTATCCAGCTGTCTTGCTCAGATAATTCTGATTTTGAAAGAACAACTTATGCTGGAAATTTCATGGTACTTCTCATCCCCCTCTCACTTATCCTCACTTCCTATGTTGCCATCCTCCTCCAGGTTGTGAGGGTGCAATCTTCTCAAAGGAGCCACAAAGCCTTGGGAACATGCATGTCTCACTTATGTGTAGTTGGGATCTATTACGTAACTGCTATTGTAACATACATGAAACCTGCATCCTCTTATTCACCCCAGGAAGCCATGATTAATACACTGTTTTTTACTGCTATGCCTGCCATGATAAATCCCTTTATATATAGCCTGAGGAATCAGGATGTCTTGGAAGCTCTGAGAAAAACCTTCGGAAAACATAGCTTGCATGACTGACTAGATAATAAAGGCATACTGATAACATTAAATATTTTCTGTTTGAAATCTGCGCATCTGCTCCAGTAGAAATGCAGTTATTGATATTTCATAATATTGGATGTCTCTTTTTAATTGCTGTTATTTAAGTGATGGAAAGGGGACAAGTGAATCCAAAGACTACATTATGGAGCTGGAGTCTAAAATGCTATATCCTCTCATCTAGTTACGATATCATTAATATACCCAGAGAAAGTGATTTTTACTTTAAACATCTGAATTGCAATAGGTGCTTGGTAATGTGGAATATTGAACAGAATTATTTGAGTTTTTCTATGCGAAATCTTTAGATCTCTCAAATCTAAGATGGTTAAATATAAGAATGGTTATTTCCCTTATTTAACTCAATAAATACTTGTAAAATAATAATGTGTTAAGGATTAATTGAGGTGTGATGTGGTCACTTCTACCAATAAGGCAGTCAAAGTTATCATGTTGTCTAAATTATCCCTAACGACACTGAACACAATCAATTTATATTGTATTCTATTATATTAAAGTGGAAAACAATAGACTTTGTAGTCTAAGACTTAATTAGAATAGATTTATCCATCATCCACATAACAGAATAACAGAGTTGGAAGGGACATTGGAGGTCTTCTAGTCCCACCCCCTGGTTAGGCAGGAAACCCTACACCATTTCAAACAAATGGCTATCCAATAGCTTCTTAAAAACATCCAGTGTTGGAACATTCACAACTTCTGGAGGCAAGTTGTTCCACTGATTAATTGTTCTAACTTTCTCCTTAGTTCTAGGTTGCTTCTCTCCTTGATTAGTTTCCACCCATTACTTCTTGTCCTACCCTCAAGTGAGAGGGTAGAAGGAGAATAGATTGACTTCCTCTTCTTTGTGGCAGCCCTGAGATATTGGAACACTATTATGCCCAATTGATTCTTGAAGCCTTATGCTTCATATGAAAGCTATCGTCTTTCCACCTATACTGGCTGGGTTTATGAATAATGATAATGCATCCCATGTTGATACTCAAAGAATAACCTTATCGTGGAGAGGAGCAATTGACTACTCAGATAACATTTTGATGCTGACTCAATTATTGTTCAGCTGCTAAGTCTGTCTCTTCATGACCCTATGGATCATAGCAAGCCAGGCCCTCCTGTCCTCCACTGTCTCCCAGAGTTTGCCCAAATTCATCTTGATTATGTTGATGACACTATCTAGCCATCTCATCCTCTCCTGTCCACTTCTCCTTTTGCCTCCAATCTTTCCCAACATCAGGGTCTTTTCCAGTGAGTTCTCTCTTCTCATTTGGTGGCCCCAAAGCATTTGAGCTTCAGCTTCAGTATCTGTCCTTCCAAAGAACAATCAGAGATTATTTCCTTTGGGACCCTATTGATACTAAAGGTTGAATAGATGGCACTCTTCTCTTCTGGAAATTTTGAGAATTGCTGTCCCAATACCTGAAAGACATCTTGTTGTGTAATAGAATATGTGGATGACCTTGGGAAATGTGGGGAAGAGATGCTATCTAGGAAACAATATGACAAGAGACGCAGGAGACCTCAGTGGCTTAATGGTCATGGAAGAGGCGGAAGAAAATCTGCCCTAATGGACCAAGCAGTTAAAAGTATCAGTGGGAAGTCCATACTTTCAGATTGGCAAGATTGTGTTAATATGCCCTTAAGTAGGATTAATTCTCCTTGTGTGGGAAGTGAAGGAATGGAAAAGCACAATGGCCCTGCCTCTTTCAATCAGATCCCTTGAATTTAGTTATGTATGCTGTTGCACTCATAATATTGATAGTATGTCTATAACAGTGGTGGGATTTTAAAAAAAATTACTACTGGTTCTGTGGGCATAGCTTGGTGGGCATGGCATGGCTCGTTGGGCGTGGCAGGGGAAGGTTACTGCAAAATCCCCATTCCTTCCCGATCAGCTGGGACTCGGGAGGCAGAGAATATATGGGGGTGGGGCCAATCAGAGGTGGTATTTACCAGTTCTCCAAACTACTCAAAATTTCCGCTATCAGTTCTCCAGAACTGGTCAGAACCTGCTGAATACCACCTCTGTTCTATAAGCCAGTGTATTTAATCCATGAAGTCGTAGAACGGAAGAAATGGAAGAATTGGAAGAAGATGTGAAGTTCATCTGGTCCACTGGTGCATCCCCAACAGAGATCTACCCTGCTTTTGTTCACATTTCTCCAGCACAAGAGAATACAAAAAATTAATAATAAGAGAGGGAGAGAGGGAGGGAGGGAGGGAGGGAGGGAGGGAGGGAGGGAGGGAATACAGTCCATTCTTGGACAGCTCTCAGTATTAGGAATTTTCTTGTTGATGTTCAACTGAAATCTGCTTCCTTGTTATGCCATTCCCTTCCTTCTTTCTTATCTCGCCTTCTAGAATGGCCCTGAATAACTGGATGGCCCTAGAGAGTGCAAGGGTCCCTCATATGACATCTTAAATTGTGATGTACCTTATTCCTTTTAGGTTGCTTGTGGTGAGCAATAAAATTTCCAGAATCTCAGAATTAAATTAGGCAAAAGTTCTAATGAAAGGAAAAATTGGTGATATATTCGAGGGAACTTTTTTCTCCTTAGTGGATTTTTTTTTTTTACAGAATCCTGAAAAACTCTAGTCTGGGGTACAGATAGAACAGAAACTATGCAGTTGTGTCTTCTTAGTAACTTTATTGTTGATTAGCCAATATCAATATACAGAATATAAAAAAACAGAATGTTGGTAAGACCATACATAAAATGGAATAAAAGAAACAGATTAAATAAAAAGAATAAAATGAAAAATGGAAATCAGATTTTTTGTATCATCCCTGTAATTTATCCCTATCAGACTTCTCCCTCCCTCCATACACACACACACACCCCAATATATATGTGTGTGTATGTGTGTGTGTGTGTGTGTGTGTGTATGTATATATATATATATATTTATGCTGATAAATAAATAAAGGGAGACTAGTATAGATCTATTTCAAGCTATTTAGCTCTCATCAGCTAGCCACACCCTTGTTGGGAATCGAACCTGTGCTCTATTGCCTCTTAGGCAGATGTGTTAACCATTGAGCTACAGAGCTCGACTCCTTATCAGCCAGCCAGGGTGAGAGGTATATATTTAAAGTCACAACCCCTGGTATGCCCAAATTGTGACGAGCCGAAGACAGAGAGTGGAAGTGTTACCAACTTTACTTTCTGGTGATAATTAGGAGGAAGCCACTGCATATACTAAAAGGTATAGTTTTCCTACAAAACATTCTGAAAATGAATGAAATATCCAGTACAATCTTACCCAGTGGAAAACTCCATATTTCTTATGCCTTACATATTATTCAGTAAATAAGTGAAGACTTATATAATCTATACTATAACCACCATAAGCAGTGGTGGGATTTAGCCAGTTCGTACCACTTCAGGAGAACCAGTTGTCAACTTTCTGAGCAGTTTGGTAAACTGGTTGTTTGAAGAAATCATTAGGGCAGAGAACCGATTGTTAAATTATTTGAATCCCACCACTGCATATAAGGTTGCAGATTTAGTCCAAACTTAGAATAGGGCAATGTTCTTCAGTCTTAGCCATTTTAAGATGTGTGGACTTCAATTTCCAGAATACCCCAGCGAGCAAATGGGAGTTGAAGTCCATATATCTTAAAATAGGTTGGGAAACAATGGAATAAGCTACTAAGGATATTGCCACATGCTATTCAGGTGCTCATCATATGGTGTAGCGTCACACAGATCTAGCACTTTTTAACATCCTTATTCTAACAGTCTTTTCTTCACTCTGCATTAAGCAAACACGACAAGTTTTTAATGTAAGCGTTTATTTTTATTCATGTTTGGTAATACTATAAATTATCAGCATTATTATTCCAGCAATCAGGATCATGAGTGTTAGGTAAGCTCCCCGTTGGGACAGCGAGTACGTTCAGCGAAGCGTTGTGAGAGTTGTGTTGGAGAACACACAAACCAGCATACAGAGACACTGCAGTTTAAATAGGCTTTTACTTTCGTGGAAATAGAGGTATCAGAGTCCATCAAACAGTCCAAGTCATACACGGATAAGACAGTCAGTCATCAATGTCTTTCAGTTAAGGGATAATCCAAATAAAATAGTCCATAATCATACAAACAGTCTGGTACTCAAAGTTTGCTAGCAGTTGCAAACTTACAATAGCTCATGGCACTTTCTAACAGCCAGCTTCCAAATCAGATCAGATCAGTCCAGCATCTAACAAACAGAGAGCTAACAGTCATTCTGGCTCCCTCTTATGACCGATTGAGGAAAAACAGCAACCAATCACATTTTACAGTATGATTTAAAGAAACAGGTATAGCATTGCTATATGATTTATATATTGCCAACCCAAACGTTAGATTATATTCCTAACAATGAAATAATCTTCTCTTTCCTTTTTATAATCTATTGTCTTAAGAAGCAGCTATTATCACAAGCAGATCACCATCAACAGCAAGAAGCATGAAGTAAATTTTCCCTCTTTTATCTGAAAGAGAAGCTGAATCACCAGACTGAGTCCTTCAGATCCTGGGATGTAGATTTATGAGCATTAAGATGAATGCTACATGCCGCTCTTATAGCCGATTTCATTGAACTGTCAATCCAACCAAAAGGGTAAGTTGTATGTTCTCCTGCAAAGTATACCCTACCTTCATTCTGAAACAAAGCCTTGAGAAAAAAATTATACTGGTATGGGGTAGGAAAAGTAAAGGCCCCCATGGAGAATTTATCCAGTGCCCATTTCTGAATCACATGCCTGTTGCACACACTTTCAAGATAATACTTGGAGATGTTGTGGATTTTTGAAAGGTCATCCATAACTACATCAAGACATTCATCATCACTAAGAGGAGCAAAGAAGTCAGCATCATCATGCAGGGTGTATGAGACCAGGAGCACCCCAAGGCCACCAGGGAAGTCATGACTGGGATAGGTGACTAATCGTATTGGGAGATCAGTGAGGGACGCCCCACCTCGGATTCCTTCCCTCTCCCAAAATTTGTCTTTGCAAACTAAAGCAATTTTAGTAGCACTTGTATAATGCAATGAGCGTAGAGCATAAGCCTTTGAAAGGGAAAGAGGGGGCTGGAATTTGATGAGTCGTGTGGCTTTTGCTGTTGCTGTGACAAGGACATAGTCAGCAATCAGAAATGATGAGTCATCTTTATCCTCCTTGTGGAAAAACACCTTCACGTACTTGCTGGAGCGAATTATCTTTTCCACTCTGCTGTTTAAATAGATTATCTTGGACATTTCCTGACAGAAGCTGTTGGGCAGCTGGTCAAATCCACCTGTGATTTCCTCAAAACTGAAGAGGTTGAGGAAGAAGGAATAGGAATAAAGAAAGAAGTGAACGAATAATCAGAATAATCAAGCAAAGTCAATGGGAAAGCCAGATTCACTTAACAACTATGTTACAAACTTAACAACTGGAGTGAATTACTTTATAATTGTGGCAAGAAAAGTTGTAAAATGGGGCAAAATTCACTTAACAACTGCCTTGTTTAGCAATTGAAATTTTGGGTTAAATTGTGGTCATAGGTTGAGGACTACCTGTTGTGGCCCACCAGAGGCCAGCTGATCTGGCAGCAGATTCGGACTGTGAGGAGGTTGGGGAGGAACATGGGCCAGTCCTGGAGTCTGGGGAAGGCTTTGATAAAGGCTCTGCATCGGAGGTAGAGATGGGGCCAGGGCTTTCTGACAGTTATCAGCTGCCTTTGGAGTTGGACATTAGTGGGGCAGAAGAACAGCTGGAGCCAGTTCCCAGTGTGCAGATGCACAGAGCTGCCAGGAGAAGGGAACAGCTAAGGAACAAGGGCCACTCTGGAGTAAAGCCACAGATGGATGGTGAATGGCCCCTCCCATAGGGAATAAAAGAGGAGTGGAAGGGGAGGGGAGTTTTCAGGAGTCAATTAGTTCAATTCATTAGAGTGAAGACCTGTTCCTAACTTCTTGCCAAGTATTGTCTGCTACAGAGTGGCATTTGGAAGATATCGGCCTGGCAGTTCTCCAAGCCTGATAAGGGTCTGTAATTGTGAAATCTCTTGAAAGATTGTTGGCCGGGACTTTGCTGGAGAGGAATTCACTTTAAACTAAATAAAAGGGGTTTTATCAGGATGAGGAGTTGGCTTCATGCTTTTGGGAAGCCTAGATCATAACCACTACCTATATTTAGAAAGCTGTCTGAAAGCCATTAATTCTTGAAACAATTCTCAACAATTCTGTTCCATCTTCTACCTTGCAGACGTTCAGACAGTTGAAGAAAACTATTGTGTCTTTCTTCTCAAGGCCAAAATGCGCAACACCTCCCAGCCATTCCTCATAAGATTCCTTTCAAGCCCCTTGTCATTATAATTGTTCCTCTGGACATTCTGAAGTTTGTCAATGTACTTTCAAAATTGCAATGTTTTGGTTGAAATCTGATCAATAAGTTATCTGTGTGTGAACACTGTTTCATAACGATCAAGATAATGCAAAAATCCTACCTATTCTTATCTGAGAAGGCCAGGTAACTCAGGACAGAAGTGAAAAATGACATATAGTATCCGGCACCTTCATTCAAAAAGTCTCCAATCATCTCTACTGCCCCACTGCTCAGATTTCCTTCCTTAATTAAATATTCCTGTTAAAGAAAAATTGGTGAGGGAAAAATACACATAATACCTTCTTTTTGAATTGCATCTAATTTTGTAGGAGAAGAGCAGGCAGAGCTGGTGGGGGTGGAGTTAAGCATGTCATACGTTTAGAATCATTGTGTTGCCACAACCAATTTAGTGTTGGAACTTGACCAGATTAACGTCAGCTGTAAAGAACTTAACCAGATTAATGTCAGGTGCAAAGAATCAGGAACATTCATAAGAATGCAGCATAGAAGATTTATTCAAGCCTATGCACAAGAATTTGGTCAACTAAAATTTAACACTAATTTGGCACTAGATAAGAGTCAGCAGAATTCAGGAGGAGTTGGACTTGGTGAGATTGCTGGAACACAACAAGTCTAAGCTAATGACACCTTCACCCCACCCTCCATCTCTGCCTATCTTTTACAAATTTGTTCTTAATTTCATCTTCAACCAGCTCAAAGCAAATACAAGGCTTGATCCAGAATCTTCCTTCAACATATAAGGATTGCCATCTTCTCAAGAAACTATAATTCAATTCCCAAAAGTGCTTTTTCAAGAGGCAATTGGACTTTTTTTCTCTTTCTTTTCTTAAAGACATTTTGCTTGTTATCTAAAAAGCTTCTTCACTTGAAATGAACCAAAGGAGCTTCTTGGATGAGAAGAGAAATGTCTTCAAGGAAAAAGTCCAGTTGCCTCTTGAAAAAGCACCTTTGAGTTATGGATTGTGCTGAAAGGGACAAGCTAACTAAAGAAATCCAGGGAAAAGAAGAATCAGAATTCTACCAGATATGGGATAAATGGTATAGGTGGATGGAGGAAAGAAACAAGAATCAGTGAAGGAATATAACAAAACTCAAAAAATAATAGTTATGAGTAAAATAAGAGGGTTAAGAATGGTGGAATCCAAATAAAATACAATAGAAGGGGAAATAATATAAGGTGAGTGGTATTGATTGATAATTGCTATTAGAAAGAACAGGAAGCCCCTGTTCGTATTGTATTGTGTAAATGTGGTGTACGTCTAAGTTTTGTGTGCGTGTATTTTACATGTTTGTTAATAAAAAAATAAAAATTAAAAAAAAGAAAAAAAAGAAAAAAAAAGAAAAAGCACCTTTGGGACAACCGTGACCTGGATGACTGAGAATCTCCATAAACATCATTAAACTCAGTAGATAATTTCTGACATCTTCAACTTTCTTATTGTGGGAATATGTAGGGAGCCATGAAAACATTCAGAAGCCATTACAAAAGCAAACAGTATAGAAGCATACTTTGAGCCTTGGGAAAGGGGAAAATATTAGGAAGAAGCTTCGGCTGGCTCTTCTCTGATTCCCTGGAGGAAATGACGGGAGAAATGAGGATGGAAGGGAAAACTTGGAAGATTTGCTTAACATAACCTATCCGAATAAACCCATTACTCTAATCTTTTTGTAGTTGCCTTGGTTATCTCTCATTTGGATTACTGTAATGCAATCTTAACCAGGTTGCTCTTAAGACCACTTTTACCATGTAATTCTCTTACCTTGGTGGAATATGAGTCATATTTCATTTTCAGCCTCGTGCAGTTTTTTGTTGTCTGACAAAGGAAGCAGATAAGAACAAATATATATATAAAATTCCCAAAGCCATGTTTTGTATGCTCTCTACTCTCAGTACTTTAGATGGTTTCCAGGCATACAATCAGAGGTGGTATTCAGCCAGTTCTGACCAGTTCTGATGAACCAGTAGCGGAAATGTTGAGTAGTTCGGAGAACCAGCAAATACCACCACCACCTGGGTGGCCCAGCCCCCATCTATTCTCTGCCTCCTGAGTCCCAGTTGATCAGCTGAGTCTTCTTTTGTTGCCCTACACAGGAAAACAAAGCTGGAAAGGAGGTTAGTGGGGTGGGGAGGGAATGGAGATTTTGCAGTATCCTTCCCCCTGTAATGGGGATTTTGTAGTATTCTTCCCCTGCCACGCCCACCAACCCACGCCCACAGAACCCATATTAAAAAAAATGGAATCCCACCACTGCATACAATACAGTTGATTCTCAATTTACAACAGTTCATTTAGTGACTGCTCAAAGTTACTGAAAAGGCACTGAAAAAAGTGACGCATGACCATTTTTCACACTTTACGACCATTGCAGTATCCTCATGGTCATGTGATCAGCATTTGGATGCTTGGCTACTGGTTCATATTCACGACGCCTGCAGTGTCCCGGGGTCATGCAATCCCCTTTTGTGACCTTCTGACAAGCAAAGTAAATGGGGAAGCCAGATTTACTTAACAACCGTGATACTAACCGAACAACTGCAATGATTCACTTAACAACTGTGGCAAGAAAGATTCTAACTTGGGGCGAACATTTAACAACTGTCTCATTAACAACAGAACTGTTGGGCTCAATTGTGATCCTAAGTCCAGAATTACCTGTATTATAGCAAATAATGCAATTAAGCTGTTAAAACTTATAAATTTGATGCATACTTTGCGTCTCGGTGTATAGGCAATCATAGCAATAGCAATAGCAGTTAGACTTATATACCGCTTCATAGGCTTTCAGCCCTCTCTAAGCGGTTTACAGAGTCAGCATATTGCCCCCAACAACAATCCGGGTCCTCATTTCACCCACCTCGGAAGGATGGAAGGCTGAGTCAACCCTGAGCCGGTGAGATTTGAATAGCCGAACTGCAGAACTGCAGTCAGCTGAAGTAGCCTGCAGTGCTGCATTTAACCACTGCGCCACCTCGGCTCTCTTGAGATTATTATCTCACCATTGGGAGAGAGAGGAGTCAGTATCTGAACTGAGCAAAGAAGCATCTTGCCAATGCTATAAAGCAGGGGTGTCAAACTGGATTTCTTCGAGGGCTGGATCAACATTGCAGTTCTCCGCCGCGGACCAGCTGGGGTGGGTGGGAGACAGGATGAACATCTCCTGCAGCACTTTACCAGCCAAGCTCTTCGCTAGCAGAGGCACCGCAGGCCAGTACTCAGGGGTGGGTTCCAGCCAGTGCTCCTTTTGTGCGCATGCATGTACAGTTCAATAGAAATTGTTCTGCGCATGCGCAGAACTAAAAAAAGTAAGATGGCGGTGGCAACAGTGCCAACCGGGAAAACGGTTTGGGGGCGTGGCAGGGCTGGGTCACTGCTGGTTCCAGCGACCCAGGCCACCATACCACTACCAGTTCAGCTGAACCAGCCCGAACTAGTAGGAACCCACCACTACTGGTACTTTGCTATTTCCAGGCTGGCCCCACAGGCCAGATTTAAGTATTCCATGGGCAGGATCCAGCCTGTGGGCCTTGAGTTTGACACCCCTGCTATAAAGTCATACCTACCCTGTCCAATGTACTGCTGTAGAGCTCCTCGGCAGATTTTCCCAATTCAGAGTGACGCATTGGATATCCAAAGACATTTGGGTTTTCATTCACAGCTGCCACCCTTTCTCTAATATTTCTGAACAAGTACCAGGCATTTTTATTCGACAGAGCAAAGGGGTTTAACGGCAGATTGAACTTCTTAATATATTCATGAGTAATTCTGGTGGGGAAAAAATGCAAAAAAAAGTGAGTCACTGCAGGTTAAAGAGAGATCATTAAAGAGAGAGTAGGAAAAAAAGATGGGAATATATTTCTCTGCATCTGGTTTTGTACCTCCCTTAGGTGCTCCTTGCTGATGTTCTTCAAAAGATAACACAAAGTTTTCAGTTTCTGACTGCTCTTTAGAAGACCAGATCCTGAAGATGAAACTCAAGTACTTTGGCCACCTAATGATGTTTGATGTTTGATGTTTGATGTTTATTCAATTTGTATGCCGCCCTATTCCTGAGAGACTCAGGGCGGCTAACAACCAAAGGGGAAGGGGGGATACAAATAGGAAAACAAAAGACAGACAAACTAAAACACAGTCGCAACAATTCAAGTGGGGCTGGAAATTCATCAGCCCCATGCCTGTCGGAACAACCAGGTCTTAGTGGCTTTGCGGAAAGCCGGAAGGGTGGTGAGGGTCCGGATCTCAATGTGGAGATCGTTCCAGAGGGCCGGAGCAGCCACAGAGAAAGCCCTACCCCAGGGAGTTGCCAGTCGACACTGGCTGGCCGATGGAATTCGGAGGAGGCCTAATCTGTGCGATCTGATCGGTCGTAGGGAGGTAATTGGCAGGAGGCGGTCTCTCTAACGAGAAGGAAGGACTCACTGGAGAAGAGCCTCATGCTGGGAAAGATGTAGGGCAAAAGAAGAAGGGGACGATAGAGAATGAGGTGGCTGGATGGAGTCAGTGAAACAGTCGGTGTGAGCTTAAATGGACTCCAGGGGATGGTAGAGGATAGGAAGGCCTGAAGGAACATTGTCCATGGGGTCGCGATGCGTCAGACACAACTTTGCAACTAACAACAACAATGGGAAGTAATCTAGGAAAATATGAAAAGGTATTTAAAAGAGAAAAACAAGTATGGTTAAGCAAGGCAGTCACTAGAAGCATAGGAGTAACTCAATGAAGCAAGGCAGTCGCTTAAAGCGAAGGAGTTACTAAGTGAAACCACCAATGTGCTCGGGATCTTATTTCAGCTTTCCTTTGCTTTACAGACCTGCAAAGGTTGCAAAAGCAAGAATTGGTCATACAGTTACTTTTTCATCAATGTCATAATTGCGAATGGTCATTAAATGAGGTAGTCGCTAAATGAGAGTTAATTGTACTATGTATAGTAATATACTAGCAATTGGATTACATGTTGATTGAAATAGCAGAAGCTTAACGTGCTGTCTGAAGTTAAGCTTTGCCAATCACTAGTTTGAGATCTATATGGGGAGTCTCCCCTCTAGCTAGATTTGAGCTTGTGGGGATGAGTTACAATTCAATGTTTAGTTGAAATCTTACAGTATTTCTAACCAGGGGTGTCAAACTCAAGGCTCATGGGTCAGATCTGGCCGCAGGATACTTAAATCTGGCCCACGGGGCTGCCCTGGAAACAAGCTGCCTTTGCCAGTGAAATGGAGCTCAGGAAGGCTGTGTGTGGCCCTCCCGAGCTCCATTTTCACTGGCAGAGGGCTGCAGGAGGCCGTCTCAGGAAAAAAGGAGCTTGTGAAGGTAACAGGTGGCACTCCCAAGCTCTGTTTTCAATGGCAGAGTGCTCGGGCCACCATAGGCGCCCCCAACACAACTGATGTTGAGCTGGCCATGCCCAACCTGGCCATGCCCTCCCCGGCCCCCCAAGGTCAAACACAACCCTGATGCAGCTCTCAATGAAATCAAGTTTGATACTAAACAGAAAAATGGTAATGAGGACAGAATGGCAGGAGTCAAGCTGCTGTTCTATGCTCATTCGTGTGTGTAAAGTACAGGAATTGAAAACTCAGCTAGTTTACAACAATGCGAAAAAACCCTGTGATCAAAGCCCAACAACCTTCTTACTTGCATCACACGTATGCTGCATTTAAAAAAGAAATGGGCTTTCCATTACATAGTCATCAGTGCCATGTTTTTTTGAAAACCCTTGTGAATGCCCCTACCATATGAACAGAGGTGGGCTTCAAAGTTTTTAGCAAGGGGTTCTATGCTCAGTTGATGGGTGGGCATGGCCATGGTGGGCGTGGCTTAGTCAGCCTCCTGCACTATCGTGATGTTGGGTGTTTTTGCCTTCCCTGGCTCCGGAGGCATTCCTCAAGCCTCTGGGAGGGCGAAAATGGCCTCCCTGGGCTCCAGGGGCCCTCTGGAGGCCAGAAACAGGCCCATTTCTGGCCTTCCTGAACTTCCAGTAGGCCCGTTTTTTTACCCTTCCCGACCGTCTGCGCGCTCCCTGCACTTACCTCTATCCAAAACGGGCCACATGGCGACTCCTGGGAGGGGAGGGGTGGGCGCGGCCAGCCAGGAGTGGGATTTGCGGGTTCTCCAAACTGCACAGAATCTTAGCTAGAGGTTCTCTCGAAGCTCTGTGAGCCCCCAGCAGCCCACCCCTGAATGTGAAGTTTGTAAAAATCTAAAACTGTGAGAACGTCTTAGGGACCGTAAAGGCCCTAAGGGGTTGGCCATGAAAAGTCAGAAAGCTAATTGGGAAAGTTGGGCAATTGAATATTGATAAGCATGAGAAGAGGACCTGGGTAAAATTGCGGAAAAGATCCAAAAAGACCCAAAAAAAGGAAGAGAGTTTTAGGAAGAGAGGAACACGTGATGAGAGAAACCGTAGAAGCCATTACTGAAGCCAGAATACTGGAAGTTGTGTGTGTGTGGGTGTGCGCGCACGTGTGTATGTTATTGGTTTCACAGCCTCTTTATTACCTGTGGGCTTTAGGTAGGCGCATTGCTCCCAATTCCACATACCAATCTTTCTCGCGATGAGTCATTATCCGCCCACCAACACGGTCACTAGCCTCTAAGACGTGAACCTAGGAACAAATATATTATGACAGCTTTTCTTGATTCCCCCTGCCTCTTTCTCTTTGAGGAATTAAAGGTAAAGGTAAAGGTTCCCCTTGCACATATGGGCTAGTCGTTCCTGACTCTAGGGGGCGGTGCTCATCTCCATCTCAAAGCCGAAGAGCCAGCGCTGTCTGAAGACATCTCCGTGGTCATGTGGCTGGCATGACTAAATGCCAAAGGTACACAGAATACTGTTATCTTCCCACCAAGTTATTTTTCTACTTCCCTTTTTACATGCTTTTGAACTGCTAGGTTGGCAGAAGCTGGGACAAGTAACAGGAGCTCACCCAGTTATGCAGCGCTAGGGATTCAAACCGCCAAACTGCTGACCTTTCTTATCGACAAGCTCAGTGTCTTAGCCACTGAGCCACCATTTCTGTTTTTGAGGAATTACGATCCCCAAATATAAGAAACTCCAGGTTTTTCTGGACAAGCAATGTTTCTAATTGATAAAAAAATTCATATTCAAACATCTGTGGGAAGCATACGAACAGCACTTTTAACAGTTACTTTAATCTAACAGAATGTTTTCAATTTACCAAGAAACATGGAGACAAAAATGCCATCTACAAATAAATCTCTTAATTTGTTGAGATTCTGCATCCTATCAAATATCAAGTAACATAGAATGTAGTTTATTGAATATTTATTGAGACACAGAACGCTATTGTCTATGTTAATTTTCAAATACTGCAAATACAAAAGTTGATGCTAGTTATCAAAAATTTGATCTTTTGATAGAGAGCATCCATTAGGAAGGGTCAGTATATATACTCCAGCACATATGTTTGTTGAAGTGTGTGAGACATTGGTAGTTTGGACTTAGTTCTTTGCTTAGCCATCTCCTTCGATATAAAGCAGTGGTTCCTAAACTGGGGGTAATTTAGGCATAATCTGGAAGGTAATAAAGGACATGGTGGCTCAGTGGTTAAGACACTAAGTTTTAGTCCATTAAAGATCCATAGCTCAGCCTTTCAAGACCTGAGTACAGCAAGACACAGTGATTTCCCATCATTTGTCCCAGATCCTGCCAACTTAGCAAATTGAAAGCATGTAAATGCAAGTAGATGGATAGGTACCACATCCAAGCATGTGGCAAGATAAGAGTGTATCGTATTTCACCATACACTCTATCAGTGGTGGGATTCAGCCAATTTGCACCACTTTGGGAGAACTGGTTGTTAAATAATTTGAATCCCGCCACTGCACTCTATGCTGCGGTGTGATGTCATGCTAGCCACATGACACAGCAATGTCACCAAACAGCAGTGGCTCTTTGGCTTAAGAAACAGAGATGAACACTGCGTCCTAAAGTTGGTCATTACTAGCAAAGTAAAGCTCCCTATAACATCCAGGAGGGTAATGGGGGAATATATAATTGCTTGCTTGTGAGTCAAAGATCCAATTTGGGGCCACTGTTGCAAGCTACTTGTAAAACAACACAATCTGGTTTTGTTTTGTTTTGTGTTTTGTTTTGCTTTGCTTTGTTTTTGTGAAGATAATGGCTTTACTGGAGACTGGGGAAAGGGATAATATGGTCACTGGTGTAAAATTTGAATTATGCTGACCTATCTTTTTCACTTGGAGCTCATATTGAGATATCATGCTGGAACCCCAATATTTTTAATACCTGTCCCACCACTCACCACAGGTACCTCTCCATATTGTTGAGGGTTGAAATGGAAGGGTGGTATTTTCCTATCAACACCATTACCTGATGTCCAGCGTCTTTCAGTAATTTGGCAGCAGTGAGTCCACTTATTCCTGCCCCAACAATCACAATTCTTTTTGGGTTTGACGTCTTTTCCAGCCCATTTCTGGCAATATTTAACAGCTCCTCATAGTTAGGGTCCTCAAAACATTTCATCCAGTCATCTTCCTCTTCATTGGCATGGTTTACAGAGGCCCAGATGGCCAGGAGAAGTGGTACGAGTGACAAAATTGCTAGGGAAAAAAAAAGCCAAGCTTTGATTGAAAGGAAGGGAGACAGCAAATGAAAATATGTTTTGGCCAGCTTTCCTGAGTCAGGTATTTAATTCTGGATCTTTTCTGGAGAAATCTTCATTCAAGAAAGTAACCATTTGGTGTTAGCTCAACAGTTGAGACAGCTGGTTAGTTGGATGGATGTGTAGCATCAGCAACTACATTTCAAGTAGCTTAAAGGACTAGTTAACAAAATGGCTAAAGAAGAACATCAAAATAGTAATAGCGCTTAGACATATATACTGCTTCACAGTGCTTTGCAGCCCTCTCTAAGCGGTTTACAGAGTCAGCCTATTGCCCCCAACAATCTGGGTCCTCAATTTACCCATCTCGGAAGGATGGAAAGCTGAGTCAACATTGAGCCTGGTGGGATTCGAGCTGCCAAATTGCAGGCAGCAGTCAGGTGAAGTAGCCTGCAGTACTGCACTCTAACCACTGTGCCACCTCCTTTTTACGCACTCATAATTACTAATAGCTGAATGAACAATGACCTCACTTGTGACAATTTCAATCTACGAATTTATGCAAAAACATATGTGGTAATCATCTATGAGCATTCTTTTTTCTCCTTATCTTTATAACCATTCTATCATCCTACTACATGAAGATGAAAGGAATCTTGATTAGGAGGGATGTAGAAAAATCCACTTACAAAGATCAAAATCATGAAAGCTGTGATATTCCCTACTATGGCATTCTAGGGAAGTTAAAACTGGACTTTAAAGAAGCAGGATAGGAAGAGATTATTGGTGCCTTTGAACTTTGGTGTTGGACAAGACTCCTGAGAGTACCATGGACAACCAGGAAAACAACCAATGGCTCATCAAACAAATCAACACAGAATCCAGTTACCCTGCTTTAGACAAATGATGCAAAGACATCGCTCTCTGGAGAAGGCTTGGATGCTGGGAAAGGTGGAAGAAAAGAGAAGAAAAGGACAACCAGCCAAAAGATGGACACAGTTACAGTGGGGGTGACTGCACCACTGGGAGTCTTGAAAGACCAAGTTAGGCATGATTAGGTTAGATATTCATGGAGAATATCTGTGTGGTCACTAGGAATTGAAAATGACTTGATGGTAGTCATAATCAATCAATCAATCAATCAATCAATCAATCGACAGCTTAATAACTAACATCTTGCCTTTGAATGCAATATTTCATTTTGGTTTTTTTCCTGAAATTCACCATAGTGGGGTATTAGTTTGGACCATGAACCTGGAATGAGGGGTAAGGTGGCTTTAACCCTTTACTTCTTACTATAGAAAGAATAAAGAGGTAGTTTGATGTAGTGGTTAAGACATCTATCTCTTCCAACTTATTACTGTAATGGTGTTTTTGTATCTTTCAATTTATATTGTTTTTATTAGTTTCCTAATACAATTTCATAGCTTATTAGTAACCTTGACTAACACTAAGTGTTGTATCTTTTTATTCTTGAAGAATTTATTTTATTCTCTTTATGTACACTGAGACCAAATACACCAAAGACAAATTCCTTGTATTTCCAACCACACTTGGCCAATGAAGAGTTCTATTCTATTCTATTAGGCTAGACACGGGAAGTCTGAGTTTTAGTCTTGCTTTGGTCACAAAGACAGCTGGGCCAGCCACTTTCTCTCAGCCCTAGGATGGAGGCAATGGCAAACTACTTCTGAAAAACCTTGCCAAGAAAACTGCAGAGTCTTAGTTAGGAAGTCTTCAAGAATGGTATATGACTGAACATAAGGGAGGGGGGGAAAAGCAGAAAGGCAGCGATATTTGGGCAGCTACAATGTAGAGGACCAATAGAGGGCAGCAAATGAATATACATCTTTATTGCCATTTAATGAGCCTCTGGTTTTTTACAGTTCTAATATGCTAACCTATGCTATGGAGAGAGGAACAAGCTGTCGTTTTCAAGAGCAGCAAACTTTGGTAATTAAGGTGTTATGTTAGGACTTTTGCCCTACAACCATACAAGGTGACTTTGGGTCAATCATTCTCTACCAACCTCATAGAATGGCACAGATATAATAGCAATAGCCCTTAGACTTGCCATGTTTCCCAGAAAATAAGACGGGGTCTTATTTTCTTTGGACACCCAAAATAAGCGCTTGGACTTATTTTCGTGGAGGTCTTATTATTTTTGAGTTGCAGGAGGCGGTGAGCATGGTTACCTCAAGGCTGCTGCTGTGTTGCAATATTTTCAAGGAGGGTTTATTTTCAAGGGAGGGCTTATTTTAGGGCATGCACTCAAAAGCCCAATTGGGCTTATTATCCAGGGAGGTCTTATTTTCAGGGAAACAGGGCATATACCGCTTCACAGTGCTTTACAGCCCTCTCTAAGTGGCTTACAGAATCAGTCTGTTACCCCTAACAATCTGGGTCCTCATTTTACCCACCTCAGAATAATGAAGGGAGATTTTGATGGAAAATCCCTGGAGCTTTTGGAGGAAAGGCGGACTAGCAGGCTAAACGTTTTAAAATGCTTCACTTAATCCAGTGTGATTTTTCCCCCCCTCATGCATGTTGCTGAATTAGAGAAATCGAATCATATTTGGAGGGGGATGTTGGGGAAGAAGTGAAGGACTTAGTAATACACTATTCCCCAGTTCTGTCCGTGGGGGGAAAAATGTGTCAAGGGGAAGAACGTAGAAATGAATTTTATGAATTATGGCAAACCCAGTTAATCAAGTCTTTTTGTCGAGTCATGGGCATTAAATACAGCCAATTCCCCACCCACCCCCCAAAAAACAGACTTTTCAGCTATGTTTTGGACAAATTATTTTTTTACTAGGAAATTAACAAATAGAAGTGACTCGTGGTAACCTTTAACTTTGGATTCCAAAAAAAGGAGAAGTTTTGGAGCATGTCAAGATACGCTGATAGCTCTGTCAGCAGTTCTTTAACCCAAACAATTTAAGGTATTTAATGTTGATATTCTCCAGGTTTTCAAGAAGGGACTAGACATCCACTTGTCTAGAATGATATGGTGTTTCCTGCTTGATCTGAGGGTTGAACTAGAAGGCCTCCAAGACCAAGATCCCTTCCAGTCCTATTATTCTATATTCTATTATTAGTGCAGAAGGTAACCGCATGATCCAGAACCCTACCTAAGTAGCTGCTGACAGAAGCACTGCAAAGGAAACTTCTTCCTTTTGATTCCAAAGGAAATTCATCATATGCAAGGCTAAAATTATTATTCAGGTTAAAAGGCTCATCATTATACCCCAAAGTACATAAGGCTTCTAAAACAATGTCTATGCAGAAAATGAAATACTTACAGGACTTGGCCATGTTCGATGAGGAGGGTAAGGATGCAAATCTGTGCTCTTATTTATACTCAGCAGGTGCCTGGTTGAGGGGAATGGATCCAACTCCCTGCAGCCAGGTGGGCGTGACTCAGTGGGGGTGGCCATTTGGGTGTCACCAGGTGGGCATGGCCAGGTCAATGTGAAGGATCAAGTGCAGCCGGCTCAATGTGGATGACTCGGGGTGGCTGGGTGAGCGTGGCCAGGTGGATGCCACCAGATGGGTGTGGCCAAGTGATGGGCACCAGGTGGCCGTGGCCAGGTGGGTGCAGAACAAGTACTCCAGACAACTGGACATGGAGCCAACTTGGCACTGTGCCAGAACAAAATCACCTGCAGACATGCTGGCAAACAGGGAGCAGGTAAGCTGGCAAAATTTGAAAGCCAAGGGGTGGATTTCTCCACTCTGGACAAATACTCCTTTTTTCTTTCTGTTTCCCAGGAAAGGTTTCTCTGCTAAGTTTCACAAGGAAGGGAGGAAGTGGGTGGATTCCCTCCCCTCTTTGAATAAATGCTCCTTTTTTCCTTTCTGCTTTCCAAGAGAAGTTTCTCTGCTAAGTTTCACAAGGAAGGGAGGGGCAGGGTATAGATTCTGCCAAAACTTAGCAGAGAAAGCTCTCCTAGGAAGCTGAAAGGGAGAAAAAAAGGAGTGTTTCTCTGTTGGAATGTCTGGACTCAGTTCCAA
This sequence comes from Thamnophis sirtalis, assembly GCF_051295495.1. Lineage (NCBI taxonomy): Eukaryota > Metazoa > Chordata > Lepidosauria > Squamata > Natricidae > Thamnophis > Thamnophis sirtalis. The sequence continues at coordinate 34,153,548 of NW_028261383.1, forward strand.
GTTGGGGAAAAAGACACTGGAAACATGGAGGCTGCTTGAAAAGATGGTTTAATGGTGGACAGGGCCACATGGCTTGAGTTCCTGAACAGAAAAAGGAATCACATGGTTCAAGATGTTGGGTGAAGGAAGGGCTGAGATGCTGAAAGTCCCTGGTTTTACGCCCTCTCTGGGCTTTGAACCTGAGCTTGTATTCTGATTGGTTGTCAGACTCCCATGCATCTCTGTAGGCTGTGTTTTGAGTCCACGTTTGGTTGAGCACTGCTTCTTCCCAGGTGTCCTGTGGTGAGATGAGTAAAGGGCTAATGCTATCATGCCTTAATCCCATCACCCTGGAGCTGAGGGGGATCTTTGTTATGTAGAATAGACTGGCTCAGGCCTTTTAATGGCCCATTGACAAAAGTAGGGGCTATTAAGAGTTAGTCTGTTTCCTGCATAAAAACATGTTTCCCCATTTCTGATCCAGGGAAATATAATATTCTGCCTTTTCAATATTTCCCAGGATGTTTCATTTTTCTAGGAGAGCGATGGGTGCTAACTTCCTACATCTTCAAATGGAGGAATCCAGCCAGTGGTGGGATTCAAATAATTTAACAACCAGTTCTCTGCCCTAATGACCAGCTGGGCAGGCATGGCTGAGTAGGCATCAGAGATTTGTTGCTACCGGTTCGCACCATTGCAGGCGAACCTGCAGTGGAAATTAGGACTGGGTTGCTGAACTGGTAGGGACAGTAGACTGGCCCAGCCTACGAATCGGTTCCCCAGTCGCCCATGCCATTGCCGACATGTTTTTAGGCATTTTATAATGTTCTGCACATGCACAGAACAATTTACAGGCAACTGTGCATGCACAAGCAACGCATGGCAGGTGCGCACGCGAGCCAACCGGCAGCAATGCGTGCAAAGTGAACCAACAGTAACGCCAGCAGCAGCCACCTCTGATGGGCAGGTGACTGGATGGGCATGGTCAACTCTATGTCATTCATGTCAGGGTGCACCTCGCCTCACCTGGCCCGACCTTGTTCCTCCCCGCCCAGCCACTCCTTGTCACACCCGGCCACCAGATCAAGTAGTTTTCAAATAGAAAGAATGCTCACATTGTGCAAATAAATAACAAGACATGTTGGGATCAGGTTTGATGCAACTCGCAAAGTATTACTGCTCCTTCTAGTCTCGTTTCCTACTAACAGGTCCACCTCAGATTGCAATTTGTTACAACCTCTCTTGCCTTTTGCATCACTCTATGAGAGATTATTCTGAAACGTTGTCTGTGATGTTTGCAGATTTACAAGTTTGTTTCCTGAGACCCTGTTTTCGAATGCAGTTCTTACAAATTATTTTGACATTCCTTCCTCCTTTTTAAACAAAGTAGTGGTTAAGGTGCTGGCCTAGAAACCAAGAGACTCATGAGTTCTAGTCCCATTTTAGGCTTGAAAAAAATGGCTGAGTGACCAGTCACTCTCTCCCAGCCCAAACTAGGAGTCCCACTCCAAGACCAGATGGCGTGAGTAGTCAGGACCCTGGTCTCAGGCTGTTGTCGCTAAATGCCAGGTCTGTTGTCCATAAAGCTCCTCTCGTCCGGGACTTAATTTTAGACGAGAGGGCAGACCTGGCATGTATTACTGAAACCTGGCTGGGCCCAGAGGGAGGAGTCCCCCTTGTAGAGCTGTGCCCAGAAGGATTTCAGGTGCTGCATCAGCCAAGAGCCCAGGGAAGGGGTGGGGGTGTGGCCGCCGTTATCCGGGAGTCGTTAGTTCCTCGTAGGGTCCCTGCTCCGGAGATTGTCGGGTGTGAGTCTTTGCTGTTAAAGTTGGACCTCAAGGGTCAAGTGGGTCTGCTGCTAACGTACCTGCCTCCCAACAGCGTTGCAGCAGCCCTCCCCTCGCTCCTCGAGTCGGTAGCCGAGCTGGCAATTGAGTTCCCTAGGTTGATGGTCCTGGGGGACTTCAATTTGCCGTCGCTCGGTGAAAACTCTGATGGGGCGCAGGAGTTCATGGCCTCCATGACAGCCATGGGCTTGACCCAAGTAATTCGAGGCCCAACCCATTCAGCGGGACACATGCTTGACCTTGTATTTCTCTCGGAGCAGTGGATTTGTGATCTTGGTCTGAGGGGGAGCGACATCATACCCCTGTCGTGGTCAGACCACTGCCTACTGAGGCTCGACTTCCGGAGGCCAAACCCCCACTGTAGGGAGGAGGAACCGACCAGGTGGTTCCGCCCCAGGCGCCTTATGGAGCCGTTAAGGTTCCAGACAGAGCTTGGGGTTATTCCTGACACTCTCGCCCACAGTCCGGTGGAAACTCTGGCTGCTGCGTGGCACTCGGCAGCGTCGGAGGCCCTCGACCGGATTGCGCCACTGCGGCTCCTCCGAGGCAGCGGATCCCGGAGACCCCCTTGGTTCACCGAGGAACTCCGGGAGATGAAGCGCCGGAGGAGATGCCTAGAGCACCGTTGGAGGTCCGATAAGTCCGAATCGAACCGAGCAATGGTAACCACCTGCACCAGGGAATACACCAGGGCACTTAGGGCAGCAAAAAGATCTCACATAGCCACCCTGGTTGCATCCGCTGAGTCCCGTCCAGCCGCCCTGTTTAGGATAACCCGCTCCCTATTGAACAAAAGGGAGGCGGGGGAACCCTTGCAGGGCAGAGCTGAAGAGTATGCCCAATTCTTAGCGGACAAAATTGCTCGGTTTCGGTCGGACTTGGACTCCACCCCCGCAGTTCCAGCCGAGACACAGGGGGACCAAGTAGAACAGCTCTGGGTTGAGTTTCAGGATGTTACCCCCGGGGATGTGGACAAGGCCATGAGAGCTGTAAGTACCTCCACCTGTGTTCTGGATCCGTGTCCCTCATGGCTGGTCACGAACTGCAGTGAGGTGACACGAGGCTGGATCCAGGCGGTTGTGACCGCCTCCCTTCAGGAGGGGAACTTCCCCGCCGCACTGAAAGCGGCGGTGGTGAGACCCCTCCTGAAGAAACCATCCTTGGATCCAGCTGTCCTTAATAGCTATCGCCCTGTCTCCAACCTTCCCTTCTTGGGGAAGGTTGTTGAGAAGGTGGTGGCCTTCCAGCTCCAACGGTCCTTGGAGGAAGCAAACTACCTAGACCCCTTCCAGTCAGGCTTCAGACCCGGTTACAGCACAGAAACCGCTTTGGTCGCATTGATTGATGATCTCTGGAGAGCCAGAGATGAAGGACATCCCTCCATCCTGGTCCTCCTTGACCTCTCAGCGGCTTTCGATACCATCGACCATGGTATCCTTCTGCGACGACTGCGGGAGGTGGGAGTGGGAGGCACCGTGTTACGGTGGTTCTCCTCCTACCTCTCGGACAGGTCGCAGTCGGTGTTAGTGGGGGGGCAGAGATCGTCCCCTAGGCCCCTAAATTATGGGGTGCCTCAGGGTTCGGTCTTATCCCCCCTACTATTCAACATCTACATGAAACCGCTGGGAGAGATCATCCGCAGGCACGGGATTAGATACCATCAATATGCGGACGATACTCAATTGTATCTGTCCGCCCCGTGCCAACTCAATGAAGCGGTAGATGTGATGAGCCGGGGTCTTGAGGCCGTTATGGACTGGATGAGGGTTAACAAGCTTGTGCTCAACCCAGAAAAGACCGAGTGGCTGTTGTGTTTTCCTCCCAAAGATCTGACTAATATGCCATCACTCAGGCTGGGGGGTCAAATTTTACACCTCTCAGAGAGGGTTCGCAACTTGGGAGTCCTCCTGGATCCGCAGCTATCATTTGACCACCACCTAACGGCTGTGACCAGGGGGGCATTCGCCCAAGTTCGCCTGGTGCGCCAGTTGCGACCCTACCTGAATCGGGAGGCTCTCACAACAGTCACTCGGGCCCTTGTGATCTCCAGGCTGGAATACTGCAATGTGCTCTACATGGGGCTGCCCTTGAAGAGCATCCGGCAACTTCAGCTAGTGCAGAACGCAGCCGCGCGAGTGATCGCGGGTGCACCTCGATTCACCCGCATAACACCTATCCTCCGCGAGCTGCGCTGGCTGCCTGTCGATCTCCGGATGCGCTTCAAGGTGCTACTAATCACCCACAAAGCCCTACATGGCAGTGGATCTGGATATTTGAGAGACCGCCTTCTGCCAATTACATCCCTGCGACCAATAAGATCCCATAGACTAGGCCTCCTCCGTATTCCATCGGCCAGCCAGTGTCGGCTGGCAACCACAAGGAGGAGGGCCTTCTCAGCAGTAGCCCCGGCCCTTTGGAACGAGCTCCCTGTGGAGATTCGTACCCTCTCCACCGTCCAAGCCTTCCGCACAGTCTTGAAGAACTGGCTCGCCCGTCAGGCCTGGGGATAAGGATACTACCCCTCCCGAATGATGAATGTATGTTGCCTACCATTTTATCATATGTCTCTATCTTGTTGTTTGTATCCCCCCCTTCCCAGTTTTATGTGAGCCGCCCTGAGTCCCCTCAGGGAAAAGGGCGGCCTACAAATTCTAATAAAACTAAAACTAAAACTAAACTAAACTAAACCACTTCTTAGATTGTGGTTGTGGGGAAACTGAGAGAGGAAGGAATATTAGATAACTTCTCCACCTTGGGTTCCTTATGAAACAATAAAGACAGGATAAACATCTAACAAAATAAATAAATTATTTGTGAGAATGATGTCCTTCTAAAGGAGAAGGAGTGCCGACTGCTTTGCCACATGCCTTATACTACTGCATTTATTTCATTTTTATCCACTTTATTTTTCTCTACTTTTTGGTTTATTCTTCAATGATGGCATAGCCTGTGACATTCTTATCTGTCTCACATGCCAGGGTTATGTGGGAAAGCATCAGGTAAACACATCCATGTGACTGACAGGCAATGGCAGCAGAAATCACTAAGCAGCTACATTAAGACAGAAAGGTGGAGGCACCAGGATGCAAAAAACAGAGGATTTCAGGGAGAAGAGAGCTGAGATCAAACTGGCACAGCGTACAAAAAGGTAGGAAAGTCATCCATGCCTCTTTTATGTGCACTTCCCCATTGGAAATTTTGAGATTGTTTCAAACTGACAGTGCAAATATTGCCCCTGCTCTACAGGATTGCAGATCTTTTTAATGATCTCTCACTTTTTATCTAGATAAGTGCTGACAAGATTTAAAAAGCAAATTCAACCATGCCCCTTTTTTCTGTTTGATTTTGCCAAACACCTCCCCAACTGACAATAAAATAGCACTCACAACTCACAATAAAATAGCACAATGAAATAGCACTTTTCCAATATTTGAGGGGCTCCTATGAAGATGAGGGGGGGTCAATCTATTTTCCAAAGCACCAAAGGGCACAAGAAACAATGGAGGGAAACTAACCAAAGAGAGAAGCAACCTAGGTCCTAGGACTAAGGAGAAATTTCCTAAGGATCAACCAATGGAATGGCTTTCCTTCAGAAGTTGTGGGTCCTCCATCGCATAGAGGCTTTCAAAAAGAGATGGGACAACTATTTGTCTGAAATGATATAGAGTCTCCTGCTCGAGCAGGGAGCTGGACTAGAAGACCTCTGAGGTCCCTTCCAACTCTATTATTCTATGTTCTCTATGTCTAAATTGAATGTTTCACACAGGGGTGGGTTTCCTCGCCCCGTTCCAACCGGTTTGGTTGGAATGGGGCCGGCGGCGTCCTCGTGCACGCGCGCAGTGCACGCATGTGTACTAGCATCTGTGCGATGCTCCAGCTGCTCCTGGAGGATCGCGCAGGCACTGTATGCGGGCGGGTGGACCCTTCGGCGTTCCCGGAAGTTACTTACTTCCGGGTTCGCCGACCAACCGGTTCGCGGGGACCACCGCAAACCTCCTGAAACCCACCCCTGGCTTCACAGCAGAAGCAATACAGCTAGTATTGCTACTTTGCTTTAAATGCAGGATCTGTATGATCAAGCTACATCATTGTATCTTGTATCTTTCCCCCCCACTGGAAGAAGCAAGAAATAGCCAACATTGCAGCAGCTCTAAAAGGCCTTGGGGAATGCCTTGGAGTATCAACTGATCACAGAAGTGTTACTTAATACCCTTTATAATGAAAATGTTTGTAATCTTATCCATCTTCCTGAAGGAAAGAGGTTAATGGGTTTCCTGGGTGTTTCCCTGTCCTAATCCTGTCAGTTTCTATTGTTTATTCAAAGCGTATGCCAGCTGCATTCCTGCAATTTTCTTATCGCAACTAAATATTCACCTGCTAATTGGTTCTTGGCTGTCTGCCCGGAGATAGCAATAGCAATAGCATTTAGATTTATATACCGATTCATAGTGCTTTACAGCCCTCTTTAAGTGGTTTACAGAGTCAGCCTCTTGCCACCAACAATCTGGGTCCTTATTTTACCCACCTCGGAGGTATGGAAGGCTGAGTCAACCTTGAGCCTGGTGGGATTCGAGCTGCCAAATTGCAGGCAGCCAGTGATCAGCAGATGTAGCCTGCAGTCCTGCACTCTAACCACTGTGCCACCACGGTTCTGTATTAACTGAAGTGACAAAGAAGGAAAAATACCTCTCTTGTACTTTATTTTCAGTCGGTTCGCCGAATGGCACAAAAAGTTAGCTATCAGTTCAGTTGAACCAGTGTGAACCAGCTGAATCCCATCACTGAATCTACCCTTTGCCTTTCAAATTTTGCCGCTTCCCTGCTTCCTATTTGCCAGTGTGTCTCCAGGTGATTTTTGTTCTTCCATGGCGCTGAGTTGGCTCCATGTCTAGTTGCCCAGGGTGACTTGTTCTGTGCCCATCTAACAGAGTTAGTAGGGAACTTGGAGATCTCCTACTTCAACTCCCTGCTCAAGCAGGAGACACTATATTATTTCAGACAAATCATGGTCCAGTCTTGCCTTAAAAACCTCCAGTGACAGAGCACTCACAACTCTGAAGGCAAGCTGTTCAACAAATTAATTATTCTGTCAGGAAAGTTCTCCTTATTTCTAGGCTGGTTCTCTCCTCGAATAATTTCAATCCATTGCTTCTTGTTCTGCCTTCAGGAGCTTTAGAAAATAGGTTGACCCCTATTCTTGTGAATATGATTCAAAGTTCCCATGCGTATGCACAGAGCATCATTTAGCATCCCATGTTTTGCAAGGATGTTGCAGTAGCTGTAAAGGATGGGCACATGAACCCAGAAAAAGATGCAGAGGTTTCATTTAATCCTCAACTACCATATTTTTCAGAGTATAAGATGCACCTTCCCCCCCCCCAAGGTGAAAATCTGGGTGCATCTTATACACTGAATGCAGCATTTTGGGTCTCCTAAAACCCCGCCTCCTTCACAAAAATGGACGTACAGAGGGTTTGGGAGGCCTGCAAAGTGCTCCCGGGGGCTGGGAAGGGCAATAACAACTGAAAAATGGTCTGGTTTTGCTCATTTTTGCCCCCACGCCCAGCCACCAGGAGCATTCTACAAGCGTCCTAAAGGCTATGCCAAGGTGGCGCGGTGGTTAAATGCAGCACTGCAGGCTGACTGCTAGATCAGCAGTTCAGCGGTTCAAATCTCACCGGCTCAGGGTTGACTCAGCCTTCCATCCTGTTTTTCACAAAAAATGAGGCGTGCAGTGGGTTTAGGAGGTCTGCAGAGTGCAAAACCTTTTTTTAAATTTACCTCTTCAAAGTCTTGGTGCGTCTTATACTCTGGTGCATCTTACACTCCCAAAAATATGGTCGTTAATTTTAGTCTACTTATGACTACTATACAAATGTTTTTCTATGTCACAAATTCCTCATTTCCTATAGGAATTGTTATGCAATTTGGGACTTTCTCCTGTGTCCCTGGCTTCTGCTGGCAGTATATACTTAAATTCTTAGATATATAACCCTATAGTGCTTTACAGCACTCTCTGGGGACTTTAAATGTCAGCATACTGACCCCAACAACCTGGGCCCTCATTTTACCAACCTCAGAAGGATGGAGTCAACCTTGAGCCAGACAGAATTGAACTATAGCAATAGCAATAGCAGTTAGACATATACCGCTTCATAGGGCTTTCAGCCCTCTCTAAGCGGTTTACAGAGTCAGCATATTGCCCCCAACAACAATTTGGGTCCTCATTTTACCCACCTCGGAAGGATGGAAGGCTGAGTCAACCCTGAGCCGGTGAGATTTGAACAGCCGAACTGCAGAACTGCAGTCAGCTGAAGTAGCCTGCAGTGCTGCATTTAACCACTGCATCACCTCGGCTCTTATTGTGAACTCCAAATTGTGAGCATAATTTGCCTGCAATACTACTTTCTAACCACTTGTGTGCCATCACTTTTTGCCATCTTTGGTAGATCTTCCGGTTTCCTCCTTTCCTGGAACAGGAGACTGTGAAAACAGTAGCAATTGCCCTTTTTATATTTCAGACCACCGCAACTCACTTTGACTTGGGTTGCCTTTGAAGACGACTTCATATTTTATACAGCTGTCACACATTGGGATGGTCTCTTACTGTCCAGTGTTAGCCATTTTACCACGCAACAGCTGTTCCTCAGGTGAATTAGAGGCTCTCAGGCCTACAGACCTAATTCTCACAAACACATGAAAAAAATCTTAGGAACAATTGCAAGGTCCTGACTGAAGTCCATGATGTACAATTGATGGCAAAAAAATTACATGTAACGTCTAAAGAACTATTTTGATTAAAAAGAAAAAGAGACTGTTTCCAAACAGAGTGACGAAAACATGAAGAAGATCACACTGATAAAAGCAGTGACCAGTTTTTGATGGAGGAAACAATCTTAGTTCATTCCTTCTTTATTTGACTGGATTGTTTCTAAGAGCTCACGTAGAATGTAATGGAACTGTACTGTAAATCAGGGACATGCAGTCAGGGGAGGCAGAGCCTCACCACTGTCATCATGAAAAGAAAAAAATGTACATTGCGGGCTCCGCGGAGGATCCGGCCCGGCGCCCGCGTCCTCCTCCTCCTCCTCGGCCGGGACAGCCAGCATGTGCAGCCCGCTGGAGCGGCGCCTGGCCAGGCTGCGGGCTCTGCTGGGGGGCAAGGGGGCGGCGGGGCTGGAGGGGCTGCTCGACCTCCTGCTCTGCATCCACCAGGAATGCAGCGCCGCCCCGCTGCGCCGCGAGAGGAGCGTCCAGCAGTTTCTGGAGTGGGCCTCCCCGTTGGTTTCCCGGGTGAAACAGCTGAGTTTGCGTCGTGACGACTTCGAGATCCTGAAGGTGATCGGGAGAGGAGCCTTTGGGGAGGTGGCCATCGTGCGAATGAAGCAGACGGAGGAAATCTACGCCATGAAGATTCTGCACAAGTGGGAAATGCTGAAGAGAACCGAGACGGCCTGTTTCCGAGAGGAGCGGGATGTCCTCGTGCATGGAGATCGACAGTGGATTACCACGCTGCATTACGCCTTCCAGGACGAGCACTATCTGTACCTGGTGATGGATTATTACGCCGGAGGAGACCTACTCACTCTGCTGAGCAAGTTTGAGGACCGGCTGCCAGAAGACATGGCCTGTTTCTACCTGGCGGAGATGGTCCTGGCCATCCATTCCCTCCATTCCCTCCAATACATCCACAGGGACATCAAGCCGGACAATATCCTGATTGACACCAGCGGGCACATCCGCCTAGCGGACTTTGGTTCCTGCCTTCGCCTGGCTCCGGACGGCACGGCGGAGTCATCGGTGGCGGTGTGCACCCCCAATTACGTCTCCCCAGAGATCCTGCAAGCCATGGAGGACCGCAAGGGCAAATACGGCCCCGAGTGCGACTGGTGGTCCCTGGGCGTCTGCATGTACGAGCTGCTTTTCGGGGAAACGCCTTTCTACGCCGAGTCCCTGGTGGAGACCTATGGCAAAATCATGAACCACGAGGACCACCTGCAGTTTCCTCGGTATATCACCGACGTCTCAGAGAGTGCCAAGGATCTGATCCGCAAGCTCTTGTGCCGCCAAGAAGTCCGCCTGGGCCAGAAGGGCATCGAGGACTTCACGCGCCACCCCTTCTTCGAGCGCATCGCCTGGGAGGACCTCCGCAACAGCCCTCCCCCCTTGGTCCCCAAGGTAGCCAGTCCGGCCGACACTTCCAACTTCGATGTCGACGACGACACCCTCAAAGAAGCGGAGACGCTTCCACCAATTTCCCACGCTACGTTCTCAGCCCATCACCTCCCCTTCGTTGGATTCACCTACACCTCCGGGATGTGTGAAAATGTGGAGCCAAACAGAGGAGGCCAAGCAGCCACGAGCAACAGCTGCAGCCCGTGGCCTCCCAGTGACCAGGTGGATTCTCGGGGCAACGACGGCTTGCACCCCGGACCAGGGAGCTGCACCTCCGAATCCTACAAAGCCACCTTGGCCAACTGGGGGAGTGAGATCGACAACGTTTTTAAGGGCGTGAGCAATATGGAGAAGGCCTTTGGGCGCCTGGAGGCCATGGCGACTGAAACGATGGAGGAGATGGAGGCCCTGAAGCAGTTAGCGGCGCAGAGTCCGGGCCCCAACACTCCGGACACCCTCTGGAAGGCCCGGCGGCTGTAGAAGGTGGAGGCTTCGGCCAAGTTGGAGCTGCAGTCGGCGTTGGAGGCCGAGATCCGGGCCAAGCAGAGCGTCCAGACGGAGCTGGAGCAGCTAAAGGTGGCCCACATGGGGCTGGAACGACAGTTGCAGGAGGCTGAGCAGCAAAACCGGACTTTGCGTCAGGAACTGGAGAAGGCCAAAGAAGGACGCCATCACTTTTGGGAACAACCCCGACTCTCAGGAGGCCCGGAGATTGACCGAGGAGGCCCAGCTGCACCCTGAAGGCAGGAGAAGCCTCCGGTGCAACGTCTCGGATTCCAGTCCCCCGTCCAGCCCAAGGAGCACCAGCACCACATGACAGGAAGGGCTGTCGATGCCCAACCACAACGCCCCACCTGAAACAAGACCCCGGTGCCAGTTTTGCCACTGAACATCCAGCTCCTTTGAGGCTGCCTGCTTCTTGTTATCTAAGATCCCCAACCTTATTTTTTTTCCAATTAAATAAATGTATTAAAAAAAAATGTAAAAGGAAAAAGGCAAGAGCTGAGGTCAGGCTGAGCTAGTTGCTGCCAGAGTCACCGTGGATGACTCTGCTTAACTGTTTAAAAAAGCCTCTAAAAAATGCCCTCTACAAGAGGAAGCAGGAGAATGACGTGCCTCATCTAGTCTGACTTTAGGTGTTTTATGATCACTCGAGCAGAGTTAAGCAAGGGTTAAAAGCCTAAAAATTCCTGACGTAGGTGAGGCATGTCGTTGTCCTGCCTCCTCTTGTAGAGGGCGCTTTTTTAGAGGCTTTTTTTAAACAGTTAAGCAGAGTGATCCACCGTGACTCTGGCAGCAACTAGCTCAGCCTGACCTCAGCTCTTGCCTTTTTCCTTTTACATTTTTTTTTCTTTTCATGGTGACAGGCAAGAGCAGAGTTGAAATCTTCTCTGAAACAACTGGAAAAGGTACGTGTGGGTCGGAGGGAGGGGGAGGAATTCAAATTTCATCCTCAAGTGTAGATCCCTCCCCAAGTGTAGTTTGATTGCAGGCAGAGCCACGTTGCCTTTTCAAAAACACACATACACACACAGCTGGATAAAACTATATAAGCCCAGCTTCACTGATTACAAGTTTGAAAAGGCAACATGGCTCTGCCTGCAATCAAAGGCTCGGATTGGCTCCAATCCAACTTCTGTGTTTGTGTTTGTTTGAGAGTGAGTGAGTGAGTGAGAGAGAGAGGGAAGGGGGTAGGAGAGATAGTCCAATCCAACTTCTCTGTGTGCATGTGTCTGTTTAAGAGAGGGGGGAGGGAGGGAAAGAGGGAGGAAGGAGGGGGAGGGAGAAGAAAAAGAATGAAGGAAACTTTTTCGCAAAGGAGAAAAACAAATGCTGTCGCTTTAAATTGGAACTGAGCATGCCTGGCTGTGGAATTCTGGGAGTTGAAATCCACAAGTCTAAAAAAATGTGAAACCCACCACTGTATCAGTGCATCATCAGCCATAAACCTCACTGCACGTCACTGCTGTAAATATTGTACCATTTTGTACCGTGACAAAATTGAATCTTATTATTAATCTTATCTATAAAAAATATGTTGAACTTTTTGTTGCATGAAACAAGTATTTCCTTCTATTAGTATAAGAGTAAGGAATTATGAGCTATTCTTTGTTAAATATGCAATAGTACAAAGGTAATTCTGAAAAATCTGTTACTTATTTTTATTTATTAAATTTTTATGCTATTTCTATCCTCTATAAGATGACACTGGGTGGAGAAGTTATTAATTGTTTGGATTTCCTAATTTTGTACCCACAATTTGCATACAATTGAATAAATAAGCCAATGCTTAAGCATTCTTCTTATAATTTACATTTTTTTAAATGTCAATTAGACTCATTATCTCTCAGTACAATCTACCTCCCTGCATGTATTTTGGGAGTGGTGGAATATTACATCTGAAAAAATGCGTCACTGGAATTCAATTTAGAATTCTGCTATGCGCAAATGCACATACGGTACATAATAACAGTTTTAAAAATTATTTATCCAAGATCATAATCAGATAACACAAGATTTTTCCATTCCTAAACAATTCAATATTGGGCCTTTAACATTGACAATAGGTATATCGAGCTTCTTAGGCAAGTGCCTGAACAGTTTATTGCAAGAATCATTCATCAATTAGTCAGACAGCAATTGTTCTATTTTCAATAAGCAACCTGCGTGTAAAACATTTATGGTGATGTTAAAAATAAATTAGCAACCACAGTGATCACAACGATAATATTCATCTTTTCTTAATCTTGGTAATGATGTAGGTAGGGGATGGTTTCAAGTTGTTATTATCAGAATAGAAGCATAGAGTTAACTAGGTTTGACCCAACAAGTTAATAAATAGATACAAAATAAAATAAGTTGTAATTGTCCATAATGTATACTAGCACATAGCTTGTTTTATGTTCTTTGTTTACTTGCCTGGAGTTAGTATTTTAAGAGTTTAGTATTTTATAGCCACAATACTACATAGCTAGAGCACAGCCATGATTTGACCAATGTGTAAAACCTAGACATACCAGCTTCTGGTTTGAGATATGTAACAGGTACTGGGTTGTACAGAAAAACAAGATAAGAGAATACCAAGAAGATGAGAACTGAAAGAATGGGGGAGGTTGATTGCTTAGCAAGTTTGGGTGACAATAAGGCAGTGGTGGGATTCAATTTTTTTTTACTACCGGTTCTGTGGTTGTGGATTGGTGGGCATGGCATGGCTTGGTGAGCGTGGCTTGGTGGGTGTGGCAGGGGAAGGGTACTGTAAAATCTCAATTCCCACCCCACTCTAGGGGAAGGGTACTGCAAAATCCCCATTCCCTCCCGATCAGCTGGGACTCGGGAAGCAGAGAATAGATGTGGGCGGACTCAGTCAGAGGTGGTATTTACCGGTACTCCAAACTACTCAAAATTTCCCTACTTGTTCCCCAGAACTGGTCAGAACCTGCTGAATACCACCTCTGCAATAAGAGCTTAATTAACTTTATACATTTAGGGGTAATAGTAGATTATAGGTGGTCAGAAAGCATGTGACTGAACCAGACCTATCAACTGGGCCTGGCTAGGAAGGAACTGTGGCCGGTGAAAGAGATGTATAAAATATGCTGAGATCTGTAAGTTGGTGTGGAGTTCTGTTGCTCTCTTAGCCTAAAGCTCCACCAGCTTTTGCAAAAACCTATAATGAATCTTACTTTTCTGGTTGACCCAAGTTATTAGGGTCCCAAATATCATCCATAAGTAAATCAGAGTCCAAGGCAAAGTATTCCTCAAAGTTCCAATTTATTAAGAGAGTTATGTTGGCACATCTGGGTAAACCCAAATCTGAAAGCTTCCTGGTTTTCCCCACCTAGTTGAAAGTTCAAGATCTTGCCCCCACACACACAAGTCCATCAGGTAGTCCAAACTCCCTTTGTCCTGCTGGCAGTTCTACCCATCCAATTCCAGTCAGGTGCAGAGGTGCAGAGACAAAGGATGACCTTGGCTTTCTAGAAAGAATTTTGTTGTGGCTACATAGTATGTGACTCCTTACAATCTCCCCCCGCCATTTTCCCAGAATAGAAAATGCATAGCAGAATAATAGAAAGTGTGGCAGGCCAAAGACCAAAAAGAAAATATGACTACAGGCCTGACCCAAGTATTGTGTGAATTTGTTACGCACAATTTAATCATAAAGTGGATACTTAATTTTTCCTCTCACATCTTATACATATAATACAAGATCACCGTGGGATATAATTCCAATAGATAAATAAAATATGGTTTACCCAGGATCTATTTTGCAATAATCTTTCCGAATGCAGCTAAAACATCCTGGTTCCTCAGGCTATATATGAAAGGGTTAATCATGGGAGGGAAAATAGTTGTAAACACTGAGTTAATAGCAGCTTTTTCTGCTGAATAGGAGGAGATGGGTGTCATGTAGGTCACAATAGCCGCTCCATAGAAGAACCCCACCACACACAAATGGGACAAGCAGGTGCTCAAGGCTTTGTGGCTTCTTTCTATGGAGCTCATCCTCAGGACTTCCAAGAAGATGGCAAGATAAGATGCAAAGATGACTGAAACAGGGATGAGAAAAAGCAGAAAACCTCCAAGATATACTGCCTTTTCAAAGGCAGAATTATCTGAACAAGACAATTGTATGAGGGCTGGATACTCACATAAATTCTGAACAATAACATTAGTCTTGCAGTAAGGAAGAGGCAGGACATAGAGAAAGCAAATCAATGCTTGCACACAAGACCAAAACCAGGTACATAATGACATAACACAGCATACTTTACTCCTCAGGAGGATTGGATATTGCAGAGGTCTACAGACTGCCACATATCTGTCATAGGCCATGGTAGCCAGGATGAGGCATTCAGCTCCTCCCACTGTCAGGGTGACAAAAATTTGGAGAGCACACCCATAGAGAGAAATGGTGTAGCTATTGGTTGCAAAATTCACAGTCATCCTGGGAACAATTGCAAGAACTTGGCAGAGGTCCATGATAGATAGTTGGCTCAGGAAAAAGTACATTGGGATGTGAAGCCGAGGATCCACTTTAATGAGGAAAAGGAAAAGACTGTTTCCTAGCAGAGCAATCACAAACATGAAATTAATCACCGCAACAAAAACACCGGGTGTTTTTACATAGAGAAGTCCAGCTAGCACAAATTCTGTCCACAGTGTTATATTCTCTTCTCCCATCCATCCGTCATTGCTTGAATTTAACCTATTTAAACAAAAAAACAGTTTATGGAAATGGAAGTTATCTACTATATCTACTTTAGCTATCTATTTTAATTGTCTACTTTACAACATTTAAATATGCAGTCAGGAAATAAAACAGAAAAGGTTTTCAGAAGCAAAACCTAACCAGAAAAGAGATTTACAAGCATTAGAAGATTTCAAAAAGTTAAGAGTAATATTTGTTTGTTTATCTTTCACCTTTATTATTTTAAAAAATAACTCAAGGCAGTGAATATATCCCACCTTTCTTCCCCTTATTTTCCCTGCAACAACAACCCTGTATATTAACCTTAGTTCTTAGTTCTCCCTCTCTGTGGGGCTGGGATGCCATAGAGGTGGGACTGTTAAAAGGAGCCACCCCAGTAAGAATTACAGTAAAAAGACAAACACCCCTTCACGCGCCCCAGTATAAAATTCAAGCCGAAGCCATTGATCCTATACAGAAACTGATAAAGGCATATAGAGAGAACAAGGATTTTTCCGTAAATGTATCTCTCCTTGCAATACCTCCATTTTCCCAGTTAAGAAGTCAAAGCCTAGACAGGGAAGGGAAACCAGTGGTTTTCTTTCCTGATTACTAAATGAAGTCAATGCTGACAGTTAAACTGTTTACACTTTTATGTTTGTAACTTATGTAACAATGTTCCTGGAGCCCAGCCTTTTTCCAGAAAAAGGGAACATTTGGGAATAATTAGCAAAGGAAGTACTCAATACCACTGATTTCTGTCTAGCTGGGGATAAATCACTAAGGGACATTCTCCAAGCAGAATGGCATGCCTTCCTATGGTATGAAAAAGGATAAGCACATAAGTATTTTCATAGACATTACGTTAGACAGTCCCTGATATTAGTATGGAATAAAATTAAGCACAACCACTATATTGAAATGCCCATTTAGCTATCCACGATGGAAGCATACATACACCCAAATTTAATTAACATGGAAAAAATTGTTACATACAAAGAGACATTGAATAAACAGGGGGAGATAAAAACCAGACTAGAATTGGCATCACAAGGGGTACACCTAGAGTGGTGGTCTTATCTACAGATTCAGTCAAGGTTTAGAGAGGCTAGGAAAAAGGAAGGCATTGCCAAAGAATACACAATATTAGATAAACTTCTGATAGAGACAGAAGATAGGTTGATCAAAGCACTGTACAGATATCTGTTGGAATATAAACTTGAGGAAGAACATGTTAAAGAAACTATGGCTGCCTGGGCAAAAAATTTGGTTACAATGTTGAATTGGCTAAATGGGAAAGAGTTTGGACCCTCAATCGGAAACTAACAATGGCCATGGCTTATAAGGAAAATCTGTACAGGATGTTCTACAGATGGCATCTTCCTCCAGCACGGCTCTCCAAAATGTTTAAAAATTTAGCCCCAAATTGTTGGAAGTGCAAAAAAACCCCAGGCACCCTTTTCCATATGTGGTGGACATGCAACGAGGGAAAAAGATATCAGAGAATGATACAATTATGGCTGGAACCCATTTCAAACCAGAAATTTTCCTCCTAGGCATAATACCAGAGGGGTATAAGAAAGATGTGCTTTATTTAGTTATCCATGTATTGACTGTGGCGCGAATAACCTGTGCACAGTATTGGAAAAAGTAAAGTATCCCATCAGAGTTAGACATAATTAAAAACTGCCAGCAGAGACAAGGGGTATATTCTTAAGATAGTCAAGAATGCAAGTAAGGACTGTGACGTTGATGCTATTATACATCTTGGCACAAATGATCTGTCCCAAAAAGATTTACTTTCTGTGAAGAATGATTTCCAGAGCTTGGGGTATGAAAGTAGTATAGGTTGTAGGCTTATCTTTTCAGAGGTTTTACCAGTATATAAGGAACAAAAAGGGAAAGGCCAGCGTGTAGCAGAGTTTAATGTGTGGCTAAATGAGTGATGCAAAAGGGAAGGGTTTGGTTTCATTAATCATGATGTCTACAGCTGGTCCAATAAAAAACTGTACATAAGAGATGGTTCATACCCATACAAGAAAGGGACGGAGTTACTTGGTATTAAATTCACAGATTTTCTAGATAAATATTTAAACAGAGGGGACAGAAAATTAATTGATGAAGAAAATTTCCGTCCCCAGCAATCTAAAATTCATAGGGTTGTCACTGCATGTAACATAAATGTTTGTACGGGTAAGATAATCACTCCTGCTGTCAAGCAATACCAAGCATTTAATAGTGAGTGCCATACTATGTGCATGAATCATACAAGTGGCAAGAAAATAGGGCCAGTCAGTCATAACACAGGTTATGTAGATGGTAAACACAGGGTCAATCAAAATGGACTCAAACGTCTATACGCCAATGCATAGAGTATGAGGAATAAACAGGGTGAATTAGAAATTCAAGTAAATGAGGGCAGATACAATATTGTTGCCATTACAGAAACTTGGTGGGATGAAACCCACAAATGGAACATACAGCTAGAAGGATTTAAATTATTTAAAAGAAATAGATCAAATAAAAGAGGAGGTGGAGTTGTACTATATATAAGAAATAACTACATCTCTACAGAAATAGAGCACAACAATGATGAGAACTATCTTGAATGCATTTGGATCAATATTAAAGGTTGGGGGTAGGGAATGACATTGCCATAGGTCTGTATTACAGGCCACCCAACCAAGCACAGGAAGTAGATGAATTTTTTGCTAGTCAGCTAACTAAGGTATGTAGGAAGCACACCACAATAGTAATGGGGGATTTTAACTATCCTGACATCAACGGGGAAACAAACTCTGCACCAAGTGGAAGATCCAACAGGTTCCTAACAAACCTAGCAGACAACTTTGTTTCCCAAAAAGTAGAGAAAGGAACAAGGGGATCAGCCATATTGGACAATTCTCACTAACACAGAGGAAATGATACAAGGTATTGAAGCTACAGGAACCTTGGGGGCAAGTGATCATGCAAAAGTTGAATTCAACATTATGCAAAAACAAGTAGTAGAACAAAGTCAAACTAGAGTCTTGGACTTTAAGAGAGCTAATTTCAATAAACTTAGAGAGAGCTTGGGAAGGATTCCATGGCAAGAATCCTCAAGGGGAAAACAACTCAAGAAGCTTGGGAAATTTTGAAAAATGAAATTACAAAAGCCCGGTCTAACACAATACCACTGAAGAAGAAAAATAACAGCTCCCAAAAGAAATCAGCATGGTGGGACTTCCTGTGGTGACGTCATCGTGCTTAGAGTGGAGGAAAGGGAGCTCTCCTAACCTCTAACTCTAACCTCTTCGTTTGGGCTCATTTTTGAGCGCTGTTGATCCTGAAGGGGCCAGCAGATTAAGGGGCATACTCTGTAGACGCTGGGCCGATAAGGCAAATCCCCCAGCAGATAGGAGAAACCCTCTAAATGGACGAGGAACTCTCCTGCCATTTGGTTAGGATCAGAGTGATGGTGACCACATAAGAAGGAAGCAGAGAGAGAAAGCAGTTGAAATTGAGATATCTATTACTATTACTGACAACCCAAAGAGGAGGACAGCGTGAAATTGGCAGAGAGGGTGAGCTGGAAAGAGGGAGGCGTCAGGAAGGAGACTGTTTTTCCAGTTCAATTTTGACGAAAAGAGGTGAAGCTGAGACGCTGAGTTGGAAGGGACAGCCGGAATAAACTGGGGAGTTGGCCACAATGAGAACGAAAACCTGGCATGGACCACAGGAGTAGAAAATAATATTTGCCGAGAAGATTTGGAAAACTCAGAGAAGAGATTGTTTAACAGATGGGTTGGTAGTTGAGTTCTTTTTTTTTCCCCTCCTCAAGAAGCCTTCCCTGGACCCAGCTGTTTTGAAAAACTATCGTCCTGTCTCCAACCTTCCTTTTTTAGGGAAGGTTGTTGAAAAGGTGGTGGCGCTTCAACTCTGATGGACCTTGAAAGAAACGGATTATCTAGACTCCTGTCCATCTGGTTTCAGGCCCGGATACAGCACGGAAACTGCTTTGGTCGCCCTGACAGATGATCTCTGGTGGGCTAGGGATAGAGGACATTCCTCTATTCTGGTGCTTCTTGACCTCTCAGCAGCTTTTGATACCATCGACCATGGTATCCTTCTGCGATGCCTGGGGAAATGGAAGTGAGAGGCACCATATTACGGTGGTTCTCCTCTTACCTCTCTGACAGGTCGCAGTCGGTGTTGGTCGGAGGGCAGAGGTTGACCCCTAGGCCCGAGTGTGGTGTGCCTCAGGGTTTGGTCCTGTCCTCCCTCCTATTTAACATCTACATGAAGCCGCTGGGTGAGATAATGCAACAGCATGGGGTAAAGTATCATCAATATGCTGATGATACTCAATTATATCTTTCTGCCCCTTGCCAGCTCAGTGAAGTGATGGACATGATGTGACGATGTCTGGAGGCTGTTAGGGTCTGGATGGGGGCGAACAAACTTGTGCTCAATCCCGATAAGACTGAGTGGCTTTGGATGTTGCCCCCGAAGGACTGTTGGGACAGTCCATCCTTAACCCTGGGGAGAGAAAATTTACACCACTCAGAGAGGGCTCGCAATTTGGGAGTCCTCCTGGATTTGCAGCTGAAATTGGAACATCATCTGTCGGCTGTGACCAGGGGGGCTTTTTCCCAAGTTTGCCTGGTGCACCAATTGCGGCCCTATTTGGATCGGGATGCGCTTCTAACGGTCACTCATGCCCTTGTCACCTCGAGACTGGATTATTGTAATGCGCTCTACATGGAGCTACCCTTGAAAAGTGTTCTGAGACTGCAGTTAGTTCAGATTGTGGCTGCGTGGATGATAGCAGGTGTGCCTAGGTACACCCATGTTACACCTATCCTCCGTGAGCTGCACTGGCTGCCTATTGGTCTCCGGACTCAATTCAAGGTGTTGGTTATCATCTTTAAAGCCCTACATGGCTTAGGGCCAGGATACCTTCAAGACCGCCTGCTGACACATACCTCCCAGTGACCAGTAAGATCACATAGATTTGGCCTCCTTCGGGTGCCATCGGCCATACAATGTTGGCTGGCGGGCCCTCGGAGGAGAGCCTTCTCGGTGGCTGCTCTGACTCTTTGGAACCAGCTCCCCCCTGGAAATCCAGACCATACCCACTCTGATGGCCTTCAGGAAATCTGTAAAAACTTGGCTGTTCCGGTAGACCTGGGGCTGTTGATGCCACTATTGAGGTCCAGCCCCAACTAGAATGAATTTATGATGGATGATTGTTGTTTTAAATTATATTGTTTTTATGTGGGACTTCCGGTTTGGCGTCGCACCGGAGCGAGCTGCCGACAGATCCTCTGCTCGGTTCGCCCGGTCTTTGCACGAGCGTGGCCGTAGTAGGCAAGGTCCCTTCGAGGTACGAGGACCTGTGGAGAGGGGAAGCATCGGAGCAGCGGAGGGAGAAAGGCGATCTCCCCCCACGAAGCGAGAGGCTCCCTCAGATCGCGTGCAAAAGAGGTCGGCTGATTAATGGCCGACCAGAAGACGTGACTGCCAGCCCTCAACAAGGAAGGGAAAGACAGCTGCAGGGAACGTTGCGGATTGAAAGACGGTAAACGTAAGACTTTGACTTAAAAGCCTAAATTTGAAGAGATTAATAACTTAACTGTTATGAGCACGGATACGTGTGTGGGCGCATTTAGTTGAAGCGGCCAGTAAAGACGGACAGGAAAGATCTAAGAGAGCCGAGTGGCGGAGCGGATAGAGAAGGACTGAGTCTTTGGAATATCTAAATCTGGAGGATTAACGGTGGGCGAGACGGAGAAGAGAAAGACAGTCGGTTGGATCTGCCCTCTTCGTGGGAAAAAAGGGAAAAAGGCTTGTGAGTCGCGAGGGTTTGAATCAACTTTAAAACTCTGATGAGGCGGTGCCAAGTTACAGATTGAGACAATAGAAGGGCGACACTATACTGACAACAGGAAGTGATTGATGGGTGAGCTCTAAAACACTTTCAGAAGCTCTGGCCTCTCCCGTCTCTTGACTCTTCACGCTGAAACGTTTTCTCCCTAGCTAGTGGACGCCTCTCAAATATTACAGAACTATTTGATTCTATACTGTATAGCTCTGCTCTAGTTTAACTACCTTGCTTGTCCTTCGGGTACTGTATAATTACTCAAACAGCAACCAGAAGGTACTAGATTTACAGTTCAAAGGGGGAGAGCCAAATTAACTTAAATGGCAACAAGAACAGTAAATTTAACCAAAGGGAGCAAAAAGCAAACTCCTTTATCCACCCCGGTGAGGGAAAAGTCGCCTGAGGGCAGGCAGATGGGAGACAAGACAGCCTCAACTTCACAAGGCCAGGAGGTAACAATGGACTCTCTACAGGAGGCAATACTGAAGATGAGTGAAAGCGTCACCAAAGGCCTGGAGGGAGTAAAGAATGAAATGCGTGATATTAAAAATAATATGGGAAAGATTGAGGAGCGTATAGGGGCTATACAAATAGCGTTGTCAAGAAATGAACAGGAAATCCAAAATGTTAAGGAGAGAACGGAAATAGCGGAAAAAAGAATAGACAAAACAGAGGATAAACTGGAATCTATAAACACAAACCTGGAGGAGGCCATCCTTCACCTAGAATTAGAGCGATCAGCATATTATCTGAGACTACAAAACGTGGAGGAAGCAAGAAATGAAAATCTCCGGGAGCTGATTGGAGAAATTTTGGGACTAGTTCTTGACAGGCCGAAAAATGAGGTCATTAACGAACTGGACAAAGTCTATAGAATCAATACAAGCTTTGCGAGACGCCATCGACTTCCGAGGGAGATTCATGTGAGGGTGCTGAGAAGACAACTGAGAGAGGACATTCTAAGCACAATAAGAGGTGACTCATTAACGTATAAAGGTAAAGAAATTCTCATCTTAAAGCAGATTCCCCGGAGAGTTAGAGAGAAGAGAAGGAAATATAACTTCCTCTCCTCACAATTAAACAGATATAGAATCCAGTTCCGATGGCTCCTTCCAGAAGGAATGTTAATAACATGGAGGGAAAAGAAGTACCGGATAGATACCTTGGAGAAAGCTCAAGAATTCCAGGAACTTTTACTAGCAGATGAAGAGAGGTTTAATAAAGAAGGAACCTTAAGAGAGGAGGATATTATAACTGAAACTCAACTGGAGGGACGAGAGATGGGAGAGGTCAGAGAGCAAGAGAGATATGGCAGAGAAGATTCAAGAGCAAGGTCACCAATTGAGACAAGATCTAAAGGTGCCCTCAAAGCGAACAACTTGTAAAGGAATTGAGGAATGGGAAACGAATGTACTATCAGCAAATATAAATGGTCTTAACATAACTTCCAAAAGAAAACGTGTACTGTTGGACCTAGTGAAACAAAAGTTAGATGTAATCTGTCTTCAGGAAACCCACATTAAAGAGAAATATAATAACCTGTTGAAATGTCCAAAATTAGGTAAAACATTTTGCTCGTCAGCACAAACTAGAAAAAGGGGAATTGTGATGTATATAAAAGAATGGTTGAACCCCAAATTAATATATGCAGATAAAGAGGGTAGAGTATTAATGGTGGAGATAATGAATGGTGGGGAAAAAATTTTACTAGTTGGAATTTATGCTCCAAACCAAAAACAAGAAAGATTCTATGTAAATCTATACAAGAGGATAAATGAAATAAAGTGAACCATTCCTCCACCATCTGCCCCCAATCCCCAGTCCCCCTTCTTGGCAGAGACATTCTATGTAAAATTGGAGCCACCATAAAGTGTGGAAAAGGTGGTCTCACACTAGACATCCCGGGGAAAAGAACCTTTATGCTAGTCACCCATGAGACGGCACTTCATGTGGATCTGCAAGCCCTGCCATCCTCGCTTTGGGGCTGGGACGCAACGGAGGTAGGACTCCTGAAGGGGGCATCCCCAGTCACAATCCAAGTGAAAAAGGGGAAAAAAAACCTGCATCCCTCAATACAAGATCCAAGCGGAAGCCATCGAACCAATACGCAAACTGATTAAAGCATATCTTGAACAGGGGGTCTTGCGTAAATGCACCTCCCCTTGTAATACCCCAATCTTTCCGGTGAAAAAATCCAAAGTGGATAAGGAAGGGAATCCCATTTATAGATTTGTACATGACTTGAGGGTCATTAATAACCACGTGGTACCTCAAGCCCCCATAGTCCCTAACCCAGCCACAATAATCACGGAAGTTCCAGCTGCAGCAACCCATTTTACAGTGCTCCGCCTTTTTCAGTATCCCAGTGGATCAAGCATCACAGTATCTTCTTGCTTTCACCTGGGAGGAGCAACAATACACATGGACCCGTCTGCCTCAAGGCTATACGGAGTCCCCCACCTTATTTTCTCAGATCCTAAAGGCAGATTTATCCTCTATTTCACTGCCTGAAAAATCAGTATTAATTCAGTATGTGGATGATCTCTTACTAGGATCCACAAGTGAGCAAGCATGTAAAACTGATACACTTCACTTACTGAGATCCCTGGCAGAAAGGAGACATAAAGCCTCCTCCTCCAAATTACAATACCTGAAAAAGGAAGTGACATACCTGGGCTATATTATCGCCCCAGGCGTGAGGAAATTGGCTCCTAGCCAGGTGGAAACCATTCTGGCAATGGAAAAACCCCAGACAAAAAGACAAGTAAGAGCCCTACTTGGGGTCTTGGGATTCTGTCATCATTGGATCCCATCATTTGGGGAGCTGGCTAAACCCTTAACACAATTACTCTTGAAGGACATGCCAGACCCTGTGACCTGGTCTAACTCTTTAGACCAAAACCTCAAAAGAATTAAAAAAACATTAGCCTCAGCCCCCGCTTTAGGTCTCCCTGACTACACTAAACCATTCACCCTATTCATCCATGAAAAATTAGAGATCGCATCAGGAGTTCTAACCCAATGTTTCGGTCCAGCGCAATGACTGGTGGCATACTATTCAGTAAAATTAGACCCAGTGGTTCAGGGAACACTGCCCTGTCTAAGAGCAGTGGCAACCACTGTAGAGATAGTGAAACGAAACAAAGATATAGTCCTTGGACAGCCGCTGACTCTAAAGGTGCCCCATGAGGTCTTCGCCATTCTTTTAAAATCCCAAAACCAAGCCTTCACGAAGCAACGCTTAGCGCAATACGAAGCCGAACTATTCACTTCCAACCACATTGCATTTGAACGGTGCAGCACTTTAAACCCGGCTGCCCACAGAACAATCAAATGAAAGCCTCCACGACTGCCTCCACTTAATACAGGACGCAGAACTGCCGTGTCCAGACTTAACTGACACCCCATTACCAAATCCAGATTATGAGCTCTTCACGGATGGCTCCTCATATATCTATAACGAGAAAAGAGTTGCAGGAGCTGCAGTGGTTTCACTCCACAAAATTGTCTGGGCAGAACCACTCCCCCCATCGCACAGCGCACAAGCGGCTGAGCTTGTTGCCTTAACAAAAGCTTGCGAAGCCACTAGGGATCGGTCTACCAATGTATATACCAACTCTAAATATGCGTTCGGGGTCTGCCATGCTACAGGTGCCTTATAGAAACAACGAGGGTTCCTAACATCAGCTGGCCACCAGATAGCCCATGCAACCCTTGTTTCCAAACTACTAGAAGCCATCCAATTACCAAAATCCTTGGCAGTCATCCACTGTAAAGCTCACCAAACAGATGACTCTCTAATCACGAAAGGGAATAAATATGCTGATGCCACAGCAAAATGGGTAGCTACACAGCCCCTCCCTCGCAATATAGCAGCACCAGCCATAACAGCTGATCCTGAAATCCCTTATGGAGACTTTTTAGAAGAAGGGGAAGCGAAAATGTGGGAAAAGAAATTAGGTGCTGTTTTTGCAGAAGGGTTTTGGAGGGTCCCGGATGGCAGGCCAATAGCCCCACATCGCCTCATAAGACTAATCTGCCAGAGGCTGCACTCAAAAGGCCACTGTGGGACGCAGGCAATAGTGGATGTTGCAAGGAGGGTATAGCACGCACCAGGAATATATAGTGAGGCAACTAAAGTGGTTGGCACCTGCCAAACATGCCAAGCCAACAATAGCACAACCAGGAAGAGTATTCATGAAGGGGGCAGACCATGGGCACAAAGACCATTCGAAAGAGTGCAGATGGATTACATACAATTACCCAAGGGGGATGGGTACCAGTATGCACTTGTATGTCAGGACCAACTGACACACTGGGTAGAGGCCTTCCCTTGCCACCATGTCACAGCTCTGGAAACTGCCAGACACCTTATTAAAGATATCGTACCCAGATTTGGGGTACCAAGTGTTCTGGATATGGATAGGGGCAAACATTTCATAGCTCAGGTCCTTAATTACATATTTCAAGCCCTGGACATTACCCAGAACCTCCACTGCCCTTATTCGCCCAGTTTGTCGGGAGGGACAGAGAGCCAGAACAGGGAGGTCAATACTCTACTGGCAAAACTCTGTCAGGAGACACACCTCTCATGGCCAAAGGTATTGCCCATTGCCCTATTTTACATCAGAATAAGGCCACGGCAAGATATAGGGATCTCTTCCTTTGAGATACTTTTTGGACGCCCACCAGACACCCTGAAGGGCCTGGACCCACAATCACTGAGCTTAGATAGGGGGGATATGGTTCTCTCTTCTTCTCTTACAGCCCTACACAAGAGACTGCAGGTCC
Organism: Thamnophis sirtalis; assembly: GCF_051295495.1. Taxonomy (NCBI): domain Eukaryota; kingdom Metazoa; phylum Chordata; class Lepidosauria; order Squamata; family Natricidae; genus Thamnophis; species Thamnophis sirtalis. Next base: position 34,179,394 of record NW_028261383.1, read on the forward strand.
TGTGGACACAGAGTGCCTTGACCCAGATGCTGCCTCTGGAGGAGAACCTACATCCCTTCAAGCCGGGCGATTTCGTGTGGATAAAATTCTTTACAAGGACCTCACCACTACAACCCAAATGGACAGGGCCCTACCAAATCTTGCTGACTACGCAAACGGCCATTAAAGTTGCAGAAAAGGACTGCTGGATCCACTGGACTCACACCAAGCCAGCGGTCGTAGACCTCAGCACTGAGATCCCACCAATCAGACTAAGAAGGAACCCAGAAACCCAACAGTGGACTCTGGAAACTTTTATCCCAGCTGGGAAATCCGAACTCGCAGAGGAAAACCCTTTTCTGTTTAACAAGACGATAATCATAATAAATTAGTGATACAAATAAGGAAAGATTTAGAAAGTTGGAAGAATATTCAGTTATCACTTATGGGACGTATAGCAACAATTAAAATGAATGTCTTACCAAGAATCCTATTCCTGTTGCAAGGCACACCTATTAATCCAGGTAAAAAATTCTTTCAAAAATTAAAGAAAATAACCACTAGGTTCATTTGGCAGGGCCGATCCAGGTAAAACTAATCTAGAGGATTAAACTAAAGTCAATGCAAGACAGCAAGGAGAGGGGAGGCTTAGCATTACCAAATTGGGATTTATATGCATCAGCAGTTACAATAACATTGGTGAAGGACTGGATAGAGCTAAAGAATAAAAGAATTCTGACCTTAGAAGGCCATGACCTGCAGGCAAGCTGGTATACTTTTCTATGGGATGATAAAAATAAAACACACAAATACTTTCAAAATCATTTAATCAGAAGAGCCTTACTGCAACAATGGTTCAAAATAAAAAAAAATCCACTATGTGAAAATCCCAAATTGGCTATCACCAACAAAAAAGACGACTCACCCAAATTTTGCAGATTGGAACAAAATCCTAAGATACAGAGACTTAATTGATAGACAGGGAAATTTAAAAACAATTGAAGAATTGGCAGATCAGAATATGAAAGTTGATTGGCTAACTTACCTCCAAATCAAAACTAAATACAATAAAGATACTAAAATATACGGCATCGAAACAGAACCACACGAATTGGATAAAATTATTCAAAGCCCAGGTAGAAAGATGATAGGGAGAATATATAAATTCCTCCTGAAGTATAAAATGGAAGAGGAAATTGTGAAAGAACAAATGATAAAATGGGCGCAGAACTTTAGCTATAATATTGAATTAGACAAATGGGAAAAAATTTGGGTGAATAAATTTAAAAATGACACTATCAGTTCCATACAAGGAAAACCAGTACAAAATGTTTTACAGATGGCACCTGGCACCATCAAGGTTAGCTAAAATCTCAACAAATACCTCCGCAAAATGCTGGAAATGTGAATTGGTACATGGAACATATTATCATAAGAGCCGAGGTGGCGCAGTGGGTAGAGTGCAGTACTGCAGGCTACTTCAGCTGACTGTTATCTGCAGTTCGGCGGTTCAAATCTCACCAGGCTCAAGGTTGACTCAGCCTTCCATCCTTCCGAGGTGGGTAAAATGAGCACCCAGACTGTTGGGGGCAATATGCTGACTCTGTAAACCGCTTAGAGAGGGCTGAAAGCCCTATGAAGCGGTATATAAGTCTAACTGCTATTGCTATTGCTATCATTTATGGTGGACCAAAATTTTTTTGGAAAAGGATCAAAAATTGGCTGGAGGCAATAACAAGGGTTAAAATAGATTGGAAACCTGAAGTTTTTTTATTAGGAATTATGTCGGTGAAATACAAAAAAGAAATCCAATATTTAATACTACATATACTTACAGCAGAATGGATCGCCTTTGCCCAGAAATGGAAAAACAAACTAACCCCAAATGAAGATGAAATAATAAGAAAGATTATGGACTGTGCCGAAATGGATAAATTAACGAAAGAAATACAGGGAAAGGAAGAATCAGAATTCTACCAGATATGGGATAAATGGTATAGGTGGATGGAAGAAAGAAACAAAAATCAATGAAAGAATATAGCAACACTCAAAAATAATAGTTATGAGTAAAATAAGAGGGTTAAGAATGGTGAAACCTAAATGAAATACAATAGAAGGGGAAACAATATAATGTGAGCAATATCGATTGATGATTGCTAAGATAAAAAACAGGAAGTTCCTGTTCGCACTGTATTGTATAAATGTGGTGTACGTCTAATTTTTGTGTGTGTATATTTTACATGTTTGTTAATAAAAATCTAAAAAAAAAAAAGAAATCAGCATGGCTGCATAAAGAACTCTCTGACAAATGATCTCTGGTGAGCCAGGGATAGAGGACATTCCTCTATCCTAGTGCTTCTTGACCTCTCAGTGGCCTTCGATAGCATCAAGGTCCTACTCACCACCTATAAAGCGCTCCATGGTAGTGGATCTGGCTATTTGAGAGACCGCCTTCTGCCAATTACCTCCCTGCGTCCCATCAGATCGCATAGAGTTGGCCTCCTCCGCATTCCATCCGCCAATCAGTGCCGACTGGCGACTACTCGGAGGAGAGCCTTCTCTGTTGCGGCTCCGACGCTATGGAATAATCTCCCCATGGAGATCCGTACCCTCACCACCGTCCAGGCCTTCTGCACAGCCCTCAAGATCTGGCTAGCCCGTCAGGCCTGGGGATAAGTTTTTACTTTCGCCCCTCCCGAATGACGAGTGAATGTTGTGTTTTACTGTTTAATTTATTCTCGTTCACATTTCTTTTGTATTTGTCCTACACTCCCTTTCCCCTTTTATTGTAAGCCGCCCTGAGTCCCCTCAGGGAAAAGGGCGGCCTATAAATGTACAATAAATACCAAATACCAAAGTATCCTTCTGCGACAGTTGCGAGAGGTGGGAGTCTCATTTAATTACAATTATCTAAAATCATTTGTATTTAAAGACACAACCACCTACTGGCATTCATTCGCAATTTCAATAAACCTCCAATAACATTACACTTTTATAACAAGAGGTTGTTCCTTCTTATAGTGGTGCCCTATCTATTGGGCTAATGTCTTGGCATTTAAGTAGAACTGATCTGATTGGTGATTATAGTTATTGATCTTGGAAAAGTATGGTTTTAAACCTACTTATGGAGATACTGAATGGGCATCTCTTGGACTCAGCAGCAATTGCCAGGTCATAAAAATCTTGTAAGCAGACAAATAGCAAAGCAAACAATACCAAACAACAGTACCACCATGAGATGGTGTGAGCATGAAATATCACGAAAAGCTAAAATAACAAGCATGAGAGGCCGAGGAAAAAGCCTAGAGAAAATGGATAGATTCCTGCAACCAAATCTGATTCATTCTTACTTCAGAGATTGGAGATGTTTTTTCCAAAGGGGGCAGATACCGGAGACATAATCATCTAGCAGTGACCCAGAAGAGATTCAATGGATTCTGGATAGGACTGGTAGTAGACTGACAAATTGCCTGTTTTTCTATTGACTCAGAACAGATGTCAATCATTTAAACATAGTGCCTTGGAAAGGCTCTTTGTTGCAGCCCAGTTGCTGGATAAGAACTATATGCACATTTGTTTGCCAACAGCTCAATAGCCATAGCTCAGTCTAAACTTCATAGGAAGTATTTATTTTATTGCTGTTGATATTTTGTTTATATCTTCAGTTTGATTGTTCCATGAAAAGATTCTTTCCTGGAAAAATGTATTTCCATGCCTAAAGATAAATAAGATGCTGGTTTCCAGACACTGTGTGGTCTATATGTTATAGAAATGACAGTGATGATTCCATATTGACTAGAAATATGACGCCTTTGTATTCTGTGAGTGATCCTAAAATGTTTGCTGATCCACATTACATTTCAAAATGCCCCCAGAATGAAATACAGAATAAGATACATCCTTATCTTCAAAGGGACTAGTATCTCTTTGCTTACCATTCAGCTATTCTTTAATTAAACTTCAGAAAAACACAAAAAGGCAAGACTTTAAAAGAAATACCTGACTTTTTTCCTTAATGCTTCTTTGTCCTTTAACAACTCCATTGTTCAGAATTATAGATTTCTGATCAAAGCAGTCCAAACTTTGGAGAAATTTGTATTTTGAAGGGGAAAAAAAGCAAGATCTTATCTGCTAAAAAGAAAAGCAGCTCCAGCAATGGCCATTCCACTGAATGTGTGTATATGCAAGCACAGGTGGGTGTAATAAATTAAAGATACGTAAGTATTTTCAATTGCTCCAAGGAATATCCTTCTCCCCTTGGGGAATTTTCTTTCAAGACTTTAATTAAGATGCATATTTCCTACCATTAAAATATGCAGATCCTTTCTGTTGAATACTAGCGCGGGAAATACAAGCGCGGGAATAAGGACTCCCTTTCTGATTGGTTCCCGGGCGGAGCCGGTTCAATCCTCGCCCTGATAGGTCGAGCTACTCGACGCCCCATTGGCTCCTCGTTCAAACCCGGAGGTATAAATGTTTGGCGCGAACCACGCCACGTTGAATCGTAGTCACTCTGTTCTCAATAAAGGTTGCTGTTTGCATACCCGCTTGTCGCGTCCTTTCCCTTCGCTCCAAGATGCAAAACTGGCGACGAAGGTGGGATTCCGATTCCCGCGACCACGGAGAAGAACAAGCCAGCTGCCACCGCGTCTGAACCAGCACGAACGCTATCCTCAGGCTGAGAACTCCGGCAGCGAACGCAAAATTTTCTCCGCCCTTTTCCTCCCCCTCTCTGGCTCCTCACCACGATGGCATCAGCGCTTCCTCCTTTCGCGCCATTCGGATCCGCCGGAGAATCATGGGACGGCTTCATGGAGCGTTTCGAGTGTTACTTAATCGCATCGAGGAACCAGGCACAGACTGACGAGGAGAAATGCAGCTTCTTCTTGTCCTGCTGTGAGCCTTCCATGTTCGCCTCTGCGAGAGCCCTGGCCGCCCCGAGGCCAGCCTACAAACTTGGGTGGGACGAGCTGATGTCCAGGCTGAGGAACCACTACGCTCCCTCACCCTCTCTGATCGCACGCCGCTTCACCTTCCGCCGCCGAGTGCAGAAGCCCAACGAATCCATCAGCCAGTTCCTAGAGGCTTTGCGCACAGTGGCCGCCCAGTGCAATTTTGCAGACCTGGAGGAGAACCTCGTGGAGCAGTTCGTATGCGGGGTCCGCGACGTGCATTTGCGCAGCCGCATGCTCCGGAACCACAAAATCACCTTGGTGCAAGCCGTGGAGACCGCGCGAGCAGCGGAGCTCTCCGAACAATCCACGGCCGACATCGAACGCCTCCAGCTGAAAACCCCCGCGCAACCCGCCGCGGGGCCTTCCACCCAGACGAACCTCGTCGACGATCTCTCTCCTGCTGAAGACGAGGAGGAGGAAACCGTCGGACAAATGAGGACGCAGCCGAAGCGGAGGCCACACCAGCAACCACCGACGCCCGCTCAGCCAGTCTCAAACGCACCTTGCCGCAGATGCGGCGGCCGCCACAGCCGCGCATCCTGCCCGTTCCGTTCCGCCGTCTGCCGCCGCTGCCGAGGAGAAGGACACCTCGCCAGGGTCTGCCGGGCTCTCGTGCCAGCCCCATCGTTCATGCAGCCCAGCGAACAGCGCCAGGCACCGCAACGCCGGCAACAGCCACGTCCTGCGAGGCGAGCTGAGGACTGCCACTCAACCTACCAGCCCTCCAGCGCCGACTGCGTGGTCTACCAGGCTTCCCACGTTCCCGCCGGCGATCGCAAAATCAGCACCGCCGTCCGACTCGAAGGTCAGCTTTGTCGAATGGAGGTGGACTCCGGGTCTTCCCGTTCTCTCCTATCTTGGGCCCTGTTTTCCCGCCTTTGCCCCGGGGTTCCCCAGAGCCGTTTGCGCCCCGTCGGGGTCTCCCTCTTAGACTACCAGGGAAATGGGATTCCCACGGCAGGAATATTCCACATCCAGGTGGAATACGGAGACTTTAAGGGGAAACTCCCAGTTCTAATCGTCAGGAACGATCTGCCCGCTCTCCTTGGGTTGGATTGGTTTCCCGCCTTGGGCCTCACCATAGAGGGGGTGCACAGGGTAGTCCCCCTCACCGTAGATAGCGTTCTAGATGAGTTCGCAGATGTGTTCGATGGGAAATTGGGCTGTTATAAGGGCACCCCCATTTCCCTCTGCCTTGATCCCCAGGTCGCCCCCATTAGGCTGAAGGCACGTAGGGTCCCCTTCGCATTGAGAGCAAAGGTAGACGCTGAACTTGATAAGCTTATAGAGCAGGGGGTAATCGAGCCCGTAGATCACGCCCGTTGGGAAACCCCCATAGTCCTCCCGGTCAAACCCGACGGATCGGTGAGAATATGTGCCGACTATAAGTCGACCATCAATTTGGCCCTGCAGGCAAATCCATATCCGGTTCCCGTAGTGCAACACCTACTCCACTCCTTAGGGCAGGGCCGCATTTTCGCCAAGCTAGATATGGCACAGGCCTACCAGCAGCTTCCCGTAGATGACGATGCGGCTACAGCCCAGACCATCGTCACCCACCGCGGGGCCTTCCGTTGCCGCCGCCTCCAATTCGGCGTTTCGGTTGCCCCGGGGATTTTTCAGAGCCTCATGGAGCGTTTGCTCCACGGGCTCCCAGGCGTCGTTCCCTACTTCGACGACGTCCTGGTCGCAGCCCCCAGCCACTCGGAACTCCTGAAAATACTGCGGGAGGTTCTCACACGTTTTAGAGAGGCAGGACTGAAACTAAAGCGCAGCAAATGCGAAATTGCTGTTCCCAAAGTAGAATTCTTGGGGTTCCTCATTGATGCCCAAGGCATCCACCCCACTCCTTCCAAAGTCGCCGCCATCAAAAACGCACCCGCTCCCACCTCTAGGGCGGAATTGCAGGCGTTCCTGGGGCTTTTAAACTTCTACGCCCCTTTTATTCCCCACAAGGCGTCGCTAGCTGAGCCGCTACACCGACTGCTTGACCGGTCAGCGGCCTGGCAATGGGGTAGCCGTGAAGCGCACGCGTTCGCGGCTATAAAAGACATTTTGACCTCGTCGGCAGTCCTAATTCAATATAGCGATAGGATGCCCCTAGTTCTGACTTGCGACGCCTCTCCCTATGGCATAGGGGCGGTCCTGAGCCATGCCCTCCCGAACGGCTCAGAGGCCCCCATAGCTTTCTATTCCCGGACACTCTCCTCCACGGAGCGGAACTACAGCCAAATCGATAAAGAAGCCCTGGCTGCAGTGTCCGGCATTAAGCGGTTCCATGACTACCTCTATGGTAGGAATTTCACCCTTGTCACGGATCACAAGCCGCTCCTGGGGCTACTGGCAGGCGACAAGCCAACCCCCCCCCCCATTTTGTCTCCCCGCATGACACGCTGGACGGAGTTCCTAACGGCGTATTCGTATACGCTGTTATACCGTCCGGGTAAGCAGCTAGGGCACGCAGACGCCCTGAGCCGTTGCCCTTTGCCAGAGACGGACACAGCCCACGTGCCCGCGCTCTCTATTTTGTCCATCGCCGAATCCGACCTCCCCGTCTCTGCCGCGGACGTCGCAGCTTGCACAAAGGCTGACCCCGTCCTATCCCAAGTAGCTTCATGGGTTTTGAGGGGTTGGCCCGCGGAAAAGGTAGCGGAAGGATTCCGACCATTCAAAGCACGACAAGCCGAACTCGCCCTTCACGGGGGTTGTCTTGTCTGGGGGGATAGGGTAGTGATCCCCACAGCCCTGCGGGCACGAATCCTGCCCGCACTCCACAAAAACCACCCAGGCATAGCGCGAATGAAAGCCTTAGCCCGTAGCTATGTGTGGTGGCCCTTGCTAGATTCGGAAATTGCAGACTACGTAGGCCGATGCAGGATCTGCCAAAACTCTAGGCCGAATCCCCCCACAGCCGCCCCTCGTGAGTGGGAAATCCCTAGAGGCCCATGGTCCCGTTTACACATTGACTTTGCCGGCCCCTTCCACGGCCGAAACTTCATGATAGTAGTCGATGCTTACTCCAAGTGGGTGGAGCTGGTAATCATGACCTCCACCACAGCAGAGAGTACAGTGAGGGCCCTTCGTAAGATGTTCGCCACCCATGGGTTACCGGATGTGATAGTCTCAGACAATGGGCCCCAGTTTACCTCCACCACGTTCCAAGAATTCCTGGCCGAACAAGGAATCAGACACGCAGCCACAGCCCCTTATCACCCAGCTAGCAACGGCCGGGCGGAGCGCGCAGTTCGCTCAGCCAAAGAAGCTTTGGGCCGCATGGACCAGGGCGACTGGCAAGAAAGAGTGGCGGCTTACCTCTTGAGCCAGCACTCCATACCCTGCCCAACGACTAATAAAAGTCCCGCGGAGCTCTTGATGGGTAGGAGATTGCGAACCCCCCTAGACAGGCTCCATCCACTTTACGCAGGGGATCTGCCGAGCAACCTGGGGGCCCTCCCTTCCCACGCATTTAAGTTAGGGGATCCTGTATGGGCCCGCTCCTTTTCTGGGGATCCACGGTGGGTTCCCGCAACCATCACAGCCCTGACTGGCCCCTGTTCCTTCAGGGTCGGCCTGGCCGACGGAACACAATGGAGGCGCCACGTGGACCAGTTAAGGCGACGCCTCCCCGCGGAAACAGACGGCCCGAGCCTCTCAGACACCCGCTCTCAGCATGAGCCACCCTCGATGACCTTCCCCCCAACGGACCGCCTACACCCGGGGAACGGGGGACAAGCCGATACGAACTTTTCGGACAGACGCGCCTCACCCGGCTACTCCCTCCCTCGAAGCCCTTATCGAGACTCTGAACCTACACCCCAACCAGACTGCACGGGGCCACTGTCGGACGCTCCTGTTGCCATGGAGACGCCACCCCGGGCAAACAGACATCGGGCACCGGGCCCGGGGCCAGCGCCATCTCTCGGGACCGCGTCGCAGATTCACCGCCCCGCCATGGACACACCTCCGCCAGCGGTTTCCCCCCCGACGACAACCGCCGGGGAGCCACGAAGGTCGAGACGAGAACGTCACCGTCCCACCTACTTACAAGACTATGTTTGCCCTTCCTAGGGAACTCTTTGACTAGGGGGGGAGGGGTGTTGAATACTAGCGCGGGAAATAGAAGCGCGGGAATAAGGACTCCCTTTCTGATTGGTTCCCGGGCGGAGCCGGTTCAATCCTCGCCCTGATAGGTCGAGCTACTCGACGCCCCATTGGCTCCTCGTTCAAACCCGGAGGTATAAATGTTTGGCGCGAACCACGCCACGTTGAATCGTAGTCACTCTGTTCTCAATAAAGGTTGCTGTTTGCATACCCGCTTGTCGCGTCCTTTCCCTTCGCTCCAAGATGCAAAACTTTCTTTGGAAAGTTTTCAAGCAATTTCTACCTCGCATAGTGTCTCCGAACATACTGCATTACAGGTAGTCCTCAACTTGCAAGTGACTGTTCAAAGTTACAACGGCATTGAAAAAAATGAACATTTTTCACACTTATGACCATTACAGCATCCCCATGGCCACATTAGCAAAATTCAGATGGTTGACAACTGACTCACATTCCTGACAGTTGCAATGTCCCAGAGGTCTGGTGATCACCTTTTGCAACCTTCTGACAAACAAAGTTGAGAGACCGCCTCCTGCCAATTACCTCCTCACGACCCATTAGATCGCATAGATTAGGCCTCCTCCGAGTTCCATCTGCCAGTCAGTGTCGACTGGCAACTACGCGGAGGAGGGCCTTTTCAGTAGCAGCTCCGACCCTTTGGAACGATCTCCCCGTGGAGATTCATACCCTCACCACCCTCCAGACCTTCCGCACAGCCCTCAAGACCTGGCTATCCCGTCAGGCCTGGGGTTAAAGATTATAATCCATCCCCGCCCGAATGATGAATGAACGTTGCTTTACTCTTTTAATTATGTATTGTCCTATATGTCTTTGTGTGTTTCCCCTTCCTATATAAGTTGTAAGCCGCCCTGAGTCCCCTCAGGGAAAAGGGCGGCCTATAAATAAACTTAACCTAACCTAACCTAAAGTCAAAGGGGAAGCCAGAATCATTTAACAACTGTGTTGCTAACTTAACAACTGTAGTGATTCAGTTAACAGTTGTAAAATGCGGGAAAATCCCCTTAAAAAATGAACTTAAAGAAATAGCAACAGAAAAAAAAGAATATTTATTGCAGAGGATGTTCAGAAAGGCCAGTATAATTTGTAAAATAAATCGCCCCCTTGATTCTAACAAAATAAAAAAAAATTCTTTTTACCCTCAATATTACAGTTAAGTTCATATTCCTGAGGATTTAAGACATTTTGAGATAGTTACACATTTGGCCTAGATACTTTCAAAATAGCATTAACCACGAAAAAGGACCATAGTTAAAACTGTACAATTGGTGTACTTGGAAAAAAAAAAGATCTTAATCCAGTGTATTTCCCCTTCCTTTTTTTAAATTTAGCTACAAATAGAAAATTTGCACATCTTGGCTATGTATCTATTATTGTAGAAGGTAGCTGAAGGGACGTGGAGACATAGCTGTTGAAGTTGATGCTTGAGGAGAATGTGATGGCAAAATGTATGTGAGAAACTGCCGCTAAGGTGTTGATTGTAAAAAAAAAGAAAAAAGGGGGGAAAAAGAAAAGTTTTTAAAAGGAGAAAAAAAGGAGCAGACGCTCCCACATATTCTGTTGAGCTGCTATGGATAAATTCCCAGCATGAATTTCTGGAAAAAAAATTAACATTGCTTTTCTGTATCTTTGTCATTGTGTTTTGCTGCTACTTTGTGGTCATTTTTTGTTTATACAATGTCATTATACTGCCATGTTATAGGTTTTAAATTTTCTCATAGAAAATTATATTATTAACATCATCTTTTTGGTAGATATTTTTTTATGTGATCAATTTTACTTAATGTGATTACTGCTCTATTCCAAAAAAGGGTTCCTGTTTCACAATACCTCATACTTCAGTTAACCGTGTTCAGATCAGGTTTTAATGTTTGTTCACAATGCCTCATAGTTTTACTGCAAACAGAAATGCATTGGACATTATTCGGAATGGGTCTCGGCGATTTGCAACTAATCTGTGCTTATTTTAAAACAGAAAACATTTCAGAAGATTGAGTAATGTCAAGTTCTTTTGTTAATGCGTTTTTATAAAGTGGATTCTTTTTCTGATCTGGGGTTTATTATCATAGTAGTTTTAAGCTGTGTTATTAGCCACATTTGCTATATAAAAGGTGCATTATAATATAACTCGTATATAGCAGTAGACTTATATACCGCTTCATAGGCCTTTCAGGCCTCTCTAAGCGGTTTACAGAGAGTCAGCATATTGCCCCCAACAATCTGGGTCCTCATTTTACCCACCTCGGAAGGATGGAAGGCTGAGTCAACCCTGAGCCGGTGAGATTTGAACCGCTGCCCTGCTGATCTAGCAGTAGCCTGCAGTGCTGCATTTAACCACTGCGCCACCTTGGCTCTTATATAGTATATGCCTTTTGATGTTTTCCACCAGAGAGAATTCATCATGCGGTATGATAGGTTATCTTCTGGAATTAAGTATTTTGTGTGTTTAATCTGTTATGATATATTAGGTTTTTTTTGTTGATGTTAATTATAGCATAATGCTAATTTAAAACAAAAACAGAAAGCAACACCTCTAAATCTCAAGTAAGCCAGCTAACCAAGTTGTACAGTGAAGAATAATCTAGTTGCCTGTATGCTGCTAAACCAAAACAGAATTAGAACTTCATTTTGAGGGCAATTGCAGTTAAGATCCTACCTAAAGACAACAGCCGTGTAATGCTACTAGCAGTCGCAGGACCCAGGAGGACTGGATAGATTCGGTCCACATTTCAGGAACATTTCTTACTGCTTACCTCATAGACACTTCTGTTTGTGGCATCTCTGTGTCTCTGAACCAACCAAGAAAATTGATGAGTTAATGGTTGTTAAGTTTTATGACGTGTTTCACTGAGAAGTGGCAGTGTGTACTGCAGATTTTTAAAGTATTGTACGTACTAAAAGGCCAAATGCTGACAAGCAGGTTCACGTGCCAACAGAGATGCTTCATTTGTCACATTGATATAACAATCTATAGAAAGCCAAGCAATTCAGAATTGTACTATATATATATAGTATATATATATATATATATATATATATATATATTGTACTTATTGTCACCATTGGTCTGAAATGCACAGTCACCAACAGACCTGTAACGTAAGTTTCCAGCAAATGAGAAAGACCTTTCACGGGACTTTGCAGAGGAGAAGGCCAAGATCATTAAGACCTTCTATATAAGCCTTGTACGAACTTTGCACGATTGCGCAATTTTTTAACTGGTATGGTGAGTGTATGGGACTTGCATGCGATTGAATGAATGATCCCACTTTTTATTATCCCATTATTATTGTATTTTATGTGTTTTAATTATTACGTGGAGACTGCCTGGATGAACAAATGAGTGTGTTTGATTCGGAGGGCCTATCGAGGAATGCGGGAGCCATAGGGGTGGTTGAGGGAACTACGGACATGGGAGTGGGCCGGAGCATCACGGTCGTAACAGGGAGGGGCAGATACGGCGGGGACTTTAGGGCTGGCCATTACCGGGGAAGGAGGGCTCGCTATGTCACAGAGATCCCTCCTTCCGGCCCTATGAGTCCCACTCCAAGGCCAGATGGCGCGGGTAATCAGGACCCTGGTCTCAGGCTGCTGTCGCTAAATGCCAGGTCTGTAGTTCATAAGGCTCCCCTCGTCCGGGACTTAATTTTAGACGAGAGGGCAGACCTGGCATGTATTACTGAAACCTGGCTGGGCCCGGAGGGAGGAGTCCCCCTCGTAGAGATGTGCCCAGAAGGTTTTCAGGTGCTCCATCAGCCGAGAGCCCAGGGAAGGGGTGGAGGTGTGGCCATTGTTATCCAAGAGTCTCTAGCACCTCGTAGGATCCCTGCTCCAGAGCTTGTCGGGTGTGAGTCCCTGCTGGTGAAGTTGGACCTCAAGGGTCAAGTGGGTTTGCTGTTAACGTACCTGCCTCCCAACAGCGTTGCAGCAGCCCTCCCTTCGCTCCTCGAGTCAGTAGCTGAGCTGGCAATTGAGTTCCCCAGGCTTATGGTTCTGGGGGATTTCAATTTGCCTTCGCTCGGTGAACACTCTGATGGGGCGCAGGAGTTCATGGCTTCCATGACAGCCATGGGCTTGACCCAGGTAATTCAGGGCCCAACCCACTCAGCGGGTCACATGCTCGACCTCGTATTTCTCTCGGAGCAGTGGACTTGTGATCTTGGTCTGAGGGGGAGTGAGATCATACCCCTGTCGTGGTCAGACCACTGCCTACTGAGGCTTGACTTTCGGAGACCAAACCCCCACTGTAGGGAGGAGGAACTGACCAGATGGTTCCGCCCCAGGCGACTTATGGACCCCTTGAGGTTCCAGACGGAGCTTGGGGTTATTCCTGATACCCTCGTCCACAGTCCGGTGGAGACTCTGGTTGCTGCCTGGAACTCGGCAGCGACGGAGTCTCTTAACCGGATTGCGCCACTACGGCCGCTCCGAGGCAGTGCATCCAGGAGGCCCCCTTGGTTCACTGAGGAACTCTGGGAGAGGAAGCGCCGGAAGAGACACCTAGAGCACTTATGGAGATCCAATAAATCCGAATCGAACCAAGCACTTCTAACATCTTGCATCAAGGAATACATCAGAGCAACTAGGACGGCGAAAAGAACTTATATTGCCACCTTGATTGCCTCCGCTGAGTCGCGCCCAGCCGCCCTGTTTAGGATAACCCGTTCCCTCCTCGTCCACAGTCCGGTGGAGGCCTTGGTTGCTGCTTGGAACTCAGCGGCATCGGAGGCTCTTAACTGGATTGCGCCTTTACAGCCTCTCCGAGGTAGCGGATCCAGGAGGGCTCCTTGGTTCACTGAGGAACTCCAGGAGATGAAACACCAAAAGAGATGGCTAGAGCGCCACTGGAGGTCCAGTAAGTCCGAGTCAGACCAAGCACTATTGAGACCCTACATCAGAGCCTACCTCCTGGCAATTCGGACAACAAAAAACGCATATTTTGCCGCTCTGATTGCATCCGCTAAGTCGCGCCCAGCCGCCTTGTTCAGAATAACCCGCTCCCTCTTGAAAGGTCGGGATGTGGGTAACCCTTTACAAGGATAGAGCTGAGGAATTTGTCCAATTTCTCGTGGATAAAGTTGCTCAGCTTCGGACAGACCAATTGCTCAGAGCCAGCCGAGGTACCGGGGGAGGGTCTTGAATTTATGGATTGATTTTCAACTTGTCATACCTGAGGAAGTGAACAAGGCCATGGGAACAGTGAATGCCTCCACTTGTGTGCTGGACCCGTGCCCCTCCTGGCTGGTCGCAAACAGCAGGGAGGAGACATGGGGCTGGATCCAGACGATAGTTACCGCCTCTCTCCGGGAGGAGTCCTTCCCACCCCTCCTAAAGGCGGCAGTGGTGAGACCCCTCCTGAAGAAGCCGTCTCTGGATCCAGCCATTCTAAGTAACTACCGTCCGGTCTCCAACCTCCCCTTCGTTGGGAAGGTTGTTGAGAAAGTGGTGGCCTCTCAGCTCCGGCGGTCCTTGGATGAAACCAATTATCTAGATTCCTTTCAGTCTGGATTCAGGCCTGGCTACAGCACAGAAACTGCTTTGGTCACGCTGATCGATGGTCTCTGGAGAGCCAGGGATGGGGGTCATGCCTCCGTCCTAATGCTCCTTGACCTCTCAGTGGCCTTCAATACCATCGACCATGGTATCCTTCTGTGGCGGCTGTGGGAGGTGAGAGTGGGAGGCACCATCCTACGGTGGTTCTCCTCCTACCTCTTGGACAGGTCGCAGTCGGTGTTGGTCGGAGGGCAGAGATCGACCCCTAGGCCCCTTAACTACGGGGTGCCGCAGGGTTTGGTTCCGTCCCTCCTCCTGTTTAACATCTACATGAAGCCACTGGGTGAGATCATTCTGCGGCACAGGATAAAATACCACCAATACGCGGATGATACACAGCTGTATCTGTCCGCCCCGTGCCAACTCAGTGAAGCGGTTGACGTGATGTGTCAGTGCCTGGAGGCTGTTAGGGTCTGGATGGGTGTGAACAAGACTTATATTTTTCCATCTTGCATTATACCGGACTCTCTGTTGGCTCCGACAGTCTGTTGGCTCTGACAGTCAACATAAGCCAAGTACAGACTTTGTACGCCCGCGCAAATTTTTAATTGGTATGTTGAGTGTATGGGAATGTATGGATAGTGTGAATGACCCACTTTTATTATTATTATAGTTGTATTCTTTGTGTTTTAACCATAGCGTGGGGATTGTTTGTGTGAGTGCCTGAGTATGTTTGATTCGGAGGACCTGCCGGGGGATGCGGGAGTCACCGGGGTGGCTGGGGGAACTACGGCTACGGGAGAGGGTCGGAGCATTGCGGTCATAACAGGGAGGGGCAGATACGGCGGGGGCTTTAGGGCTGGCCATTACCGGGGAAGGAGGGCTCGCTACATCACAGAGATCCCTCCTTCCGGCCCTATGAGTCCCACTCCAAGACCAGATGGCGCGAGTAGTCAGGACCCTGGTCTCAGGCTGTTGTTGCTAAATGCCAGGTCTGTTGTTCACAAGGCTCCCCTCGTCCGGGACTTAATTGTTGACGAGAGGGCAGACCTGGCATGTATTACTGAAACCTGGCTGGGCACAGAAGGAGGAGTCCCCCTTGTAGAGAGGTGCCCAGAGGGATTTCAGGTGCTTCATCAGCCGAGAGCCCAGGGAAGGGGTGGCGGTGTGGCTATTGTTATCCGGGAGTCTCTGTTACCTCGTAGGGTCCCTGCTCCGGAGCTTGTCGGGTGTGAGTCCCTGCTGATAAAGTTGGACCTCAAGGGTCAAGTGGGTCTGCTGCTAACGTACCTGCCTCCCAACTGCGTTGCAGCATCCCTCCCCTCGCTCCTCGAGTCAGTAGCCGAGCTGGCAGTTGAGCTCCCCAGGCTTATAGTCCTGGGGGACTTTAATTTCCCATCGCTCGGTGAACGCTCTGATGGGGCGCAGGAGTTCATGGCTTCCATGACAGCCATGGGATTGACCCAGGTAATTCGGGGCCCAACTCATACAGCGGGTCACATGCTCGACCTCGTATTCCTCTCGGAGCAGTGGATGCGTGATCTTGGTCTGAGGGGTAATGAGATCATACCCCTGTCGTGGTCAGACCACTGCCTACTGAGGCTTGACTTCCGGAAGCCAAACCCCCACCGTAGGGAGGAGGAACCAACCAGGTGGTTCCGCCCCAGGCGACTTATGGACCCTTTGAGGTTCCAGACGGAGCTTGGGGTAATTCCTGACACTCTCGCCCACAGTTCGGCGGAGACTCTGGTTGCCGCCTGGTATTCGGCAGCATCGGAGTCTCTTGACCGGATTGCGCCACTACGGCCCCTCTGGGTCAGTGGATCCCGGAGACCTCCTTGGTTCACCGAGGAGCTCCGGGAGAAGAAGCGCCGGAGGAGACGCCTAGAGCACCTGTGGAGGTCCGATAAGTCCGAGGCGAACCGAGCACTTCTGACTACCTGCACCAAGGATTACATCTGGGCACTAAGAGTTGCCAAAAGAACGCATATCTCCGCCTTGGTAGCGTCCGCCGAGTCACGCCCAGCCGCCCTGTTTAAGATCACCCGCTCCCTCCTCAATAGGAGGGATGTGGGAGACCCCTTGCAGGGTAGGGCTGAGGACTATGCCCAGTTCTTGGCGGACAAAGTTGCTCGGTTTCGGTCAGACTTGGACTCCACTGCCGTAGATCCACCCGAGACACAGGGGGATTACTTGGCAAACCATCTCTGGGTTGAGTTCCAGGATGTTGCCTCTGGGGATGTGGACAAGGCCATTCGAGCTGTAAGTGCCTCCACCTGTATTCTGGACCCGTGTCCCTCCTGGCTGGTTGCCAACAGCAGGGAGGTGACACATGGCTGGATCCAGGCGGTCGTGACCGCCTCCCTTCAGGAGGGGCACTTCCCCGCCGCACTTAAGACGGCGGTGGTGAGACCCCTCCTGAAGAAACCATCCTTGGATCCAGCCATTTTAAACAACTATCGTCCTGTTTCCAACCTCCCCTTTATTGGGAAGGTTGTTGAGAAGGTGGTGGCCTTCCAGCTTCAACGGGCCTTGGAGGAAGCTAGTTATCTTGACCTCTTCCAGTCCGGCTTCACACCTGGTTACAGCACTGAAACCGCTTTGGTCGCATTGACCGATGATCTCTGGAGGGCCAGAGATGGAGGCCATGCGTCCATCCTGGTTCTCCTTGACCTCTCAGTGGCTTTCGATACCATCGACCATGGTATCCTTCTGCGACGTCTGCGGGAGGTGGGGGTGGGAGGCACTGTTTTGCAGTGGTTCTCCTCCTACCTCTCGGACAGGTCGCAGTCGGTGTTGGTTGGGGGGCAGAGATCGTCCCTGAGGCCCCTAACATATGGGGTGCCGCAGGGGTCGGTCTTGTCCCCCCTACTATTTAACATCTACATGAAACCGCTGGGCGAGATCATTCGGAGGCACGGGATAAAATACCACCAATACGCGGACGATACGCAACTGTATCTGTCCGCCCCGTGCCAACTCAATGAAGCGGTGGATGTGATGAACCAGGGTCTTGAGACCGTTAAGAACTGGATGAGCGCTAACAAACTGGTACTCAACCCGGACAAGACCGAGTGGCTGTTGTGTTTCCCTCCCAACAATTTGGCTAATGTACCAACACTTAGGCTGGGGGGTCAAATTCTATACCCCTCAGATAGGGTCCGTAACCTAGGAGTCCTCCTGGATCCACAGCTGACTTTTGACCATCAGTTGTCGGCTGTGACCAGGGGGGCATTTGCCCAGGTTTGCCTGGTCCGTCAGTTACGGCTCTACCTGAACCAGGAGGCTCTCGCAACAGTCACTCGAGCCCTTGTGATCTCTAGGCTGGAATACTGCAATGGGCTCTACATGGGGTTGCCCTTGAAGTGCATCCAGCGACTGCAGTTAGTCCAGAATGCAGCCGCGCGAGTGATAGTGGGCGCACTGCGGTTCGCCCACATTACACCCATCCTCCGCGAGCTGCACTGGCTACCTGTCGATCTCCGGGTGCGCTTCAGGGTATTGATGACCACCTTTAAAGCACTCCATGGTAGTGGATCTGGGTACTTGAGAGACTGCCTTCTGCCGATTACCTCCCTTCGACCGATTAGATCGCACAGACTGGGCCTCCTCCGGATTCCATCTGCCAGTCAATGTCAACTGGCGACTACACGGAGGAGAGCCTTTTCTGTTGCAGCTCCGACCCTGTGGAACGATCTCCCCGTTGAGATTCGTACCCTCACCACCATCCAGACCTTCCGCACGGCCCTTAAGACCTGGCTCTCCCAGCAGGCCTGGGGATAGGTTTTTAATTTACCCGCCCGAGTGTTGACTGTTGAATGCAAGTTGTGTTTTATTATTTTATTTTGTTCACTCACTGTTTGTCTTTTGGTATTGCACCCCTTTCCCTGTGATTGTAAGCCGCCCTGAGTCCCCTCAGGGAGAAGGGCGGCCTATAAATCTTAATAAAATGTCTAAAAAAAAACAACAAGCTTGCACTCAATCCCGACAAGACCGAGTGGCTTGTGTTTTTCCCTCCCAATAATTGGCCTTGTATTCCAACTCTCAGGCTGGGGGGTGAAATTATACGCCCCTCAGACAGGGTTCGCAATTTGGGAGTCCTCCTGGATCCACAGCTGACTTTAGAACACCATTTATTGGCTGTGACCAGGGGGACATTTGCCCAGGTTTGCCTGATGCACCAATTGCGTCCCTACCTGAACCAGGAGGCACTCAGAACAGTCACTCACGCCCTTGTGACCTCAAGACTGGACTACTGTAATGCGTTCTACATGGGGCAGCCCTTGAAGAGCATTCGGAGACTGCAGCTTGTCCAGAATGCAGCTGCGCAAGCAATTGTGGGTGCACCTCGGTACACCCACGTTACACCTATCCTCCGCGAGCTGCACTGGCTGCCTATTGGACTCTGGACGCGCTTCAAGATGCTAGTCGTTACTTTTAAAGCCCTACATGGTATCGGACCTGGGTACTTGAGAGACCGCCTCCTGTCAATTACCTCCCTACGACCAATTACATCCCACAGATTAGGCCTCCTCCGGATTCCATCAGCTAGCCAATGTCGAATGTCAACCCCCCGGGGGAGGGCCTTCTCTGTGGCTACTCTGGCCCTCTGGAACGATCTCCCCGTGGAGATTCGGACCCTCACAACCCTTCAGGCTTTACGCAAAGCCGTTATGACCTGGCTGTTCCGGCAGGCCTGGGGCTGATGAGTTCCCAGCCCCACTCGAATTGTTGCGGCTGTTGATGAGTTTTTAATCTGCTTTTTTGTATTTTGTTTTGTCTTGTTTGTTTTCTTTGTATTGCCCCCCTTCCCTATTTGGTTTGTTAGCCGCCCTGAGTCCCCCCGGGAATAGGGGGGCATACAAGTTTAATAAACTATAACTAACTAACTGTCCTCTATCCCTGCTGTTATTCATATTAATGCTAGAAGTTTTAGCTAGGAATGTCCGTAAAGAGGAACAGATAAAGGGATTAGAAATGAAAAGGGAACAATTTAAGTTACAGGCTTTTACCGACAATTTAGTTTTTGTTTTAGAAGATCCTTTAAAGTCTGGTACGAAACTTATTGAGGAATTGACAGAGTATGGGAGATGAAAATGAATATGACAAAAACTAAAATGTTGGTTAAAAATATGACATCCGACTTGAAAGAGGATTTAATGAAGAAATTGGGTATTCAAATCACCAAAAAAGTGAAATATTTAGGTATATATTTAACAGCGAGGTCTCTGTCCATCAAAGAAGACAATTATATTAATGTGATTAATAAAACTAAGCAAGACTTAGAAACGTGGAAAAATTTACAATTGTCCCTGATGAGTAGGATTGCAGTCATAAAGATGAATGTACTACCAACATTTCTCTTTTTTTTGTTTCAGAATATTCCCATTAAATTAAGAATTTGAACCAATTGGTCTCTAAATTTATATAGTAGGGAGTGGGGAAATCAAGAATAAAACTCAAAGCTATGCAAGATACTAAGGAAAAAGGAGGATTTGGCGTACTGGACTGGGAACCTTACTATACCGTGGCCATTCTAACATGAATAAAAGAATGGATAGTATTAAGAAACAAAAGATTACTCAAATTGGAAGGTCATCACCTCCAAGCAGGATGGCATGCCTCCCCATGGTATCAAAAAGGATCTGCACATAAATATTTTCATAGACATTACGTTAGACAGTCCCCGATATTAGTATGGAATAAAATTAAGCACAACCATTATATTGAAACACCAAAGTAGAAGGAAGAACTGCAAAAGTACATAGGCAAGAACCTAGCCCAGGGGTTCATCCAGTGTCAAGCCTACAATTATATTCCTTTTAGAATTTTGGCCTGCCACACTTTCTCTTATTTCATTATGCTTTTCCATTAGTGTAGTAGTTGGGAGGGGGGAATAGAAAGGAGGAGGATTGTGGAATGTTTTGTTGTCATTCTTTTCTAGAAGACCAAGGTCATCTTTTGTCTCCGCACCTTTGCACCTGATCGGAAGCAGCTGGATGGAGATGCCAGCGTGGAAGAAGAAGATTGGACCATGTGATGGATTGTGGGTGGGGGACAAGATCATGAACTTTGAACTGGGTGGGATTCTGATGTAATTTCCAGAATTGGGATTACACAGATGTGTAATTATGTGAAATTAGCGAAAATGTTTGTGAACCACATTTATCTCCTGCACAAATTGCCCAAGAGGATCATTTCAGACCACGGAGTCCAGTTCACAGCCAAGTTCTGGAGAGAGGTCCTGAGATCCATGGGGTCCACACAAGAACTGAGCTCAGAGGTTCATCCCAGCATGAACTGCCCAGCAGGGAGAGCCAATGTGGTAGTGGAACAATACATCCGGTGTTTTGTGGACTATCAGCAAGACAACTGGTCAGACTTGCTGCCCTTCGCCGAAGTGTCGTATAACAATGCGGTTCACAGCAGCACTGGATTTACTCCTTTCCAGATTACCAGTGGCATGGAATTTGTTCCCATGTCTGAGCTGCCTAGAGAACCTCCCTCCTCCATGTCTTTGAATGAATGGATGGACATGCTAAAGAAAGGATTAGAGAATATGAGAAAGGCTCTAGCAGATGCGACAAAAGCCTACCAGAAGCAAGCTGAGAAACATTGCTCGCTCCAGAACCCCTTCCATGTGGGGGACAAAGTTTTTGTATCTACCAAATACATAAGATTAGGAATGTCTAGCAAGGAATTTGGTCCAAAATTTCTAGGTCCATTCCCAATAGTGAAGATAGTTAACCCATTTACAGTTCAACACAGTCTACCCAGAAGTCTAGGAAAAATTGGCCCAGAATTTCATTGTAGCTTGTTGAAACCAGTAAATGGGTCTAGCATAAGAGCATCCACCCAAGATTTCTCTCCTCCTGTAGTGCTAGAAGGGAAAACACAGTCTGAGGTGGAAAAGATTGTAGACTCCAGGCTGAATAGGGGTCGCTTACAGTATTTAGTGCAATGGAAGTGTTACCCTTTGTCTGAAGCCAGTTGGGTGAAAAGTTGGAACTTATTTGTGGAAAGGTTAGTAGAACAATTCCACAAGAAGTTTCCCAATAAGCCAAAGGGTTCCCTAGGGGGGGTGGGGGAAGTAGGTAGTTAATTTTTTATGTTAACTTTTATGTTATTCTCTTTTCAGGAAACATTTTTCTTCTGAGGAGAGGCTGCCTGTCAGGCCTGCAATTATATTCCTTTTGGAATTTTGGCCTGCCACACTTTCTCCTATTTCACAGAGGAAGTACCCAGTAGCTATGCCAGATAAGGTTGATGGCAACCAAGCCATGTTTGCAGCATTCTTGGGACAATGCCAGATGTTTATTAGCCTGAGAGCAGAGGACTTTCCTACCGACCAGACAAAGGTGGGATTCATTATTAGCTTGCTCTCAGGCACAGCTGCCCGTTGGGCCACACCCTTGCTCAATCAGTCTAGCCCCTTGTTGGATGATTTCCAAAGCTTCTGTCAGCATTTTCGGTTGATGTTCGAGGATCCCATCAAGGGGGAAACAGCAACCAGACGATTGAAGTCCATTGGTCCATTTGTGCCTTTGGATAGACGCCCGACTGCAGAGGAGGAGGCCACGCCGTGCATCCCAGGAGACCACTAGGGTGCCGGTTTCTCAAGAGCCTGCAGTAGCACGGGAGGAGCCCATGGAGTTAGGTGCCATCAGACCCCGAGTGTCCCGCACAGAGATGGAGAGGCGGCGTGCTGGGGGGCTGTGTTTTTATTGTGGGGATCCTGGACATGTTGCTATGAGTTGCGGCCACCCCTCAACAACCGAATCCCTTGGGTCGGGCACAAACTGATGCTGAGATAAGCAGACCGCCACGGCACCTGATTCTAGCAGCACCCATCTTCTTGTCAGGTAGTCCGCAGGGAATTCCGGTCCACGCCTTAATTGATTCCGGGGCTACCACAAACTTTATGGATGTGGCGTTTGCTACAGCATAAGATGTCCCTTTGTGTCCAGTGGACCCACCGGATGCGGGTCGAAACTATAGACGGTCGGTTGCTTTTGTCTGGGCCTATCAAGACGGTCACACAACCTTTGCATTTGACCCTTGGGGAGCACAAGGAGGCCATCCAATTCTATGTGGCTTTGGGCCTGCATTTCCCCTTGGTCTTGGGTTTGGCTTGCCTGCGGACGCACGATCCTCAGATCTATTGGTCGCAAAATTTGATCACGTTTCCATCTTTGCAATGCATCGACCACATCTATCAGGTTTTTGCGGCCCAGTTAACCAGCCCGCCCAAGGTGGACATGCCCCCAGATTTAGAGGAATTTGTGGATGTATTCAGTGAAGAGGAGGCAGATCAACTGCCACCGCATCGGCCTTACGACTGTCCCATCGACCTGGTACCTGATGCGAAGCTCCCTACGGGTCGTTTATACTCCATGTCTGAGCCAGAGTTGGCTGGACTTGCGGGACTTCCTTGATAAAAACCTTGCCTGAGAGTTTATTCGGCCTTCGTCCTCGCCCTTGTCTGCCCCAGTTTTGTTCGTGAAAAAGAAGACTGGGGATCTGAGACTCTGTTGCAATTACCAGCACCTGAATGCCATCACGGTACAGAACCAGTACCCGTTGCCTTTAATTTCGTAGTTATTGGAGCATCTATGGGAGGCAACGGTATTCACAAAGTTGGATTTGCGTGGTGCTTACAACCTGGTGTGTGTCAGGGCGGGTGATGAATGGAAAACAGCCTTTGGCACCCGGTACGGACATTTCGAGTACACAGTCATGCCGTTTGGGTTGACCAATGCACCGGCGGTCTTTCAACATTTTATGAACGATGTCTTCCGGGACCTGTTGGATCAGTTTGTCACATTTATCTGGATGACATCTTGATCTACTTGAAGTCCTAGAAGGATCATCAACGTCATTTGCGTTTGCTACTCTGGTCTCCAAAGTTTAAAAGAAAACCCCTCATCAAAAAATTCCTGAAGAATGAGGAGAAATCCTCCATAAGAATAAAAAAAAATTCCCATCTTTTCTGAATCACTTATTGCCAATTGCCTGAATTGCTCATTGCCAGTTAGGCTAAGTTTCTTAGCCTAAGAAATCCCTAGTCTTCATTCACAAGATAGTGTTTCCATTTATAATTGTTGTCCCTCCATTGTTGCCATTGTCTCTGCTGCTATGACTGTCCTCAGTAGTTGACACTTATGTCTCTTTCTTTCCCTCCTGGTTCTTCTTCTTCCTTCTTCCTCCTCCATCTCCTCCTCCTCTTCCATCGCTGGATGCACCCACAGAAACTCTGTGAGGCCAGTGTGCTCACGGCACCATGAAAGTCATCATTGGCATCAGCGGGATCACTAATGGTGGGAAGAACTAACACAATCGCTGCCCAACTGTAATGTGGTCCATCAAGATGATTTCTTTAATCCCCAAGGTGAGATACAGGTTAAAGATGAGTTTCAGCAACACGATGTTATTAGTGCTTTGAATATGGATGCAATGATGATTACTGTTGGAAGTATACTCCTAGTGTTGGGTAGGCAATATAGATTCGTAACAAATGGTCCATGTTGCTTTAACTGGGTGAATGCACATCAGCTGTAATTAACTTTGCAATAAGAGGGAGTCAGGAAAGCTCACTCTCTCTCTCTCTGCTTGTCCTATGCTTGATAACTACTTGCTCGCTTGATGACTGGAAGGTGAACTGCGACTGTAAGCAATTGTTTGTTCTTTGAATTGTGTTTGGACGAATATCTACTATCACTGCTTGTGAAGCTATTAGTAGTAGTAAAGCTACTTGTTTTTACTGGCAGTGTCTGAGACTCTATTCGTATGTTTTCTTCTACTAGCAACATTCCTTCTCTCTAGCTGCACATTCCGCTGCGCTACTTTCTGTCTCCCAACAGAGATACCCCTAACAATTACCATCAGTAGGAAAAATCCCTGGAGGAAAAATCCAATCACATTTCAACAATCCCACGGCATTAATACACTCGCTATCAGAACCAGAGGAAAATTATGACACCACTCATATTCTTATTGTGGAAGGATTTTTACATTATATTTACAGATCCCCGATTGATATTTTTGATGTCCAGTATTTTCCTTATGAAGAGTGCAAGAAGAGAAGACGTTCAAGGAATTACACCATCCCAGATCCACAAGGATTATTTGAGAGTCATATCTGGCCCATGTACATCAAACATGAGGTGATGGAAAGTCTTAATGTTGATATTGCGCATTTGGATGGGACAAAATCAAAGGGTGGTTTTTTTTGGCACAACGTACAATCACATCCAGAACAATTTAGAAGAACGGATTCAGATACAGCAATAAACAAATGGCTGGGGCACTCCGGATAATATATTTCTTCAGTAACTGTGTTTTAATGTGTGTGTATGTTGCAAGGGTGATTTTGTATAAATCCTGATTGTAAGGGCCTAAAATCTGTTCTTGATTAAAACACATTTATAAATGGAAATGGAGATGCAATATAAGAGAAGCCAGAGCCAGCAGTATAAAGAACTAATGGCAGCAGTGCCTCACATCCATGGGGACAACTACAAAAACCATATGCAATACAGTAGAAAATCTTGATGTAAGAAATAACAATTAAGACACGTCTTTGATCATAAAAGCACACATCAAACACGTGCACACATTTCCTTCTCAAACACAAGATAAAGGGCTCAAAATCCTATAAAAATCTCACTGATGTATCATGCAGTTGCCAACTGCCCGCCAAGAACAGGCCCTCTGTTAAGGTATTGTGATTTAACAGCTGATCAACTGTAAAGCTGATGAAATGTAAGGCTGGTGTAATAAAGATGAATAAGCATCGGTATAGCCAGTTGAAGATTATGCACAAAAGTCTTTACCACTTTAGGAAGTGTTTATATAAGGCAGCCAGGAGAGGGCGTATTTCTCTCTCCTTGTGTCTGGTATCCATTGCTAAGTTCTCTGTGTAGAGTTAAGAAGATTGATTACCTGTCAGGTATTTGCTATCACGTACATCTTTGTATATGTTGTATATAAACCTCTTGTTGTTGGGAAATAAATGGACCACAGGTGGGTTGCTACCAGTTCGGACAAACCAGTAGTGGTATTTTGGCCTTGGTCGCAGAACCAGCAGTGACCCAGATTGGCCACGCTTCCAAACTGGTTCTCCGGTTGCTGCTGCCATTGGCGGCATGTTTTTTAGTATTTTTTTTTCATGTTCTGCGCATGTGCAGAACAATTTATAGTCAACTGTGCATGCAAAGCACGTGCAAAGTTAAAGCAGCAGCAACGCCGGCAGCAATCCACCCCTGAAATGAACCTTTCCTAAAGCAGCTTGCTGTCAGGCCTGCAGCGGTTCCTTTAACAATCTTTGGCCTGCCACACTCTTATTAAGGGGGGGATTTAGCAAAGGGTAGAATGTGTTGTTTTCAAAATAAAAAATTCCTTCCTAGAAGCTCAAGGTCATCTTTTGTCTCCCAAACCTTTACACCTGACCGGAAGCAGTTAGGCGTAGATGCCAGCGTGGAAGAAGAAGATTGGACCATGTGATCGACTGTGGGTGTGGGGGCAAGATCATGAACTTTTAACTGGGTGGGATTCTGATGTAACTTCCAGAGTTGGAATCCCATAGCACTATGCCAACATGCCTGCTTTATTAAATTGGAACTTTAAGCATAGTTTTGGCTTCGACTCTGATTTAATTTTACATGGTACTTGGAAAGCTAACACTTGCTTGTCTGCATCTTTCCCAGCTGGGAAGAAAGGGGCCCATAGAGATTCTCTCTTCAAACTTTTTTCTAACAATTTAAAATTCTTGTCTCTAGGGATCAGAGATACTTAACAGTTGCAATTACCTTGGGGCACACAAAGACTTTGACACACACACAAACAAACAAGGGGAAATGTACCTGATGGCTTCTATGTACCCAAATGTACAGCCTAAATGTTGGAGATGTGGTTCTCTCGATGCTACATATTGTCATATATGGTGGACTTGTCAAAAGGTTAAGGCATTTTGGATAAAAATGTGGTGGATTATGCAAAATATTTTTAAAAGAAGGATAAAGTTTACTCCTCAGTTATTTTTACTAGGTATATGTACTGACTTTACAGCGGTAGAGACTAATTTGGTTCTGCACTTAATAACGGCAGCAAGACTGTTGGTGGCGCAATACTGGAAGAAGGAAGACTTGCCTACAACTCAAGAATGGACATTGAAAGTTACAAACCTAGCCGAGATGGCTAAAATATCGGCATATCTTAAAGACCATTCAAATGAGAGATATAAACGAGACTGGAAAAAATGGATTGACTATATACAAAACAAATACGGGACTAAGAAATTACAGATAGCCTATGCTTAAGATTAGGAATAATCTAAACTGCTTAAAGTTAGTACAAACAAGGGGAAAAAGAGAGGAAAACAGAGCTGTCAGTTTATACACCCTGGCCATTCCCACTGAAATAAATAAATAATGTTACTCTTTTATAAAAGTGTTAAATGTATCAATAAGCTATAAAGCTCTTCCTGTTGCAAATTAACCACCAAATGTGCTCAGTAAATCACTATGTGATGGCTTGCTAAAACTAACTTCCTTTGAAAACAGAAACATCCACCCCGAGACAAGGCCACCATTTGGTGAGATAGGAACATCCACCGCCTAGGGCGAAACAAGGAGACACAGATAAGATAACTGGGTTCCTGCAGGAAGGATCATGATGACCTTTGTAGTGTAAAATTAAAGGAATGACTTAGTAGATGGAGGAGGCTTATAAGGCATGGTGTGCATTGCTTAGGGACTATGAATTGTATAGCTTGAAAACTGTTTTTTGCTCTCCTTGTACTCAGTCCATTTGGGAAGAGACTAGGAAGGCCACACTTGCAACCGCTTTTTCATTTTTCTTCAATAAACCTTTGAATTGTTAACCAGACTTGTTTCTGTATTGTGAGGATTAAACTAGTTGGGTCTAATACCTCACACCACCATAAATATCAGTCAACCCAAATTAGGGAAGGCACAAATCTTAACAAACAAATCATGTGGTTGCATGGAAGACAGAGAGGAAGAAAAAAACAACCAAACGAAATCCGCAACATTCCTATTTATATATCCCCCTTTTCTTTTTAAGTACCTTTATCTAGCCAAATTGGCTTTCCAGCTTTCGTCCCTGAGCAAAGCCCACTCTTTACATAACTTTCTTGCTTGTCTCTCATACCAGGCATCAAGCAAAGTCTCCTAGAGGGGAGCCTACCATGACCCTCGAGCTAGAGCAACACATGTTTTCCTATTCTCAATGTAGGGATTCAATCAGGGGTGGGTTTCTCGCCCTGTTCCAACCGGTTCACTGTATGCGTCCTGCGCATGCGTGAAAGCGCAGAACTCGTCAAAACCGGGTAAGGAGCGCGGGCGGGCGGGTGGGCCCTTCGCCGTTCCCGGAAGTTACTTACTTCCAGGTTCGCCGACCAACCGGTTCGCAGGGACCGCCGCGAACCGGTTGAAACCCACCCCTGGATTCAATGTAAGGACAAACCAAGAGACTGACCTGAATATTTTTTTCCTACTGGATTTACAAAAAAGGCTTTTTAAAAGTCTTGAAGATCTCTGTGTGAGCAGATAAAGCAGAAGTGATAAAATCAAATCCTATCAAATATTGAATGCGACCTCTATGTTTCCTGGAATCCAAGATTTCTTTAACTTCAAAATGTTGATCTCCTTCAACCAAGAGGGGAACAGGGGGTGAGGGTTGGGGTGGACGCATGGCAGAAGTGTTTTCCGGTTTCAGTAAGTTTACATGAAACACAGGATAAATCCTTCTAAGGGCCTTTGGCAGTTCCAATTTCACTGATACCAGATTTATGATTTTGACCATTGGAAATGGACCCACATATTTTGGACCCAATTTCTTTGATTTCTGAGTGGTTTGCAGAAACGTAGTGGACAAAAATACCCTATCCCCAACCTGGTGCTCTTGGCCCTGGCTTGGCCCTTTTTTTGTCAGCTTGTTTTTTGTGTGCTTGGTGAGCCGCATCTCAAGGCCCTGCAGGTCATCAGCCAAAACCATTGAAGTTGATCATTCCACTTGGACAAGGACAAAATTTGTGCCTTCTCTTGAGGCAATTCAGGAATGACCACAAAATCTTGGCCAAACACAATTTTAAAAGGGGTCATTCCGGTACTGCTATGTACTGAATTATTGTATGCCACATTTGCATGTGGCAAAGGGTCAGCCCAATTATCCTGTTGATAACTGACATAACACCTAAGGTATTGCTCCAGAACCAAGTTAGTCTTCTCACAAGCCCCATTAGTCTATGGATGGTGGGTGGAGCTTAGTCCCTGGGCAGAGCCTAATAATTTCAGGAACTCTTTCCAAAAGAGGGAGGTAAATTGGACCCCTCTGTCCAAAATAATGCATTCAGGAACTCCATATAACCTATACACATGTAAAATAAACAATTTAGCTAGCGACTTTGCTGATGGGATCTTGGAACAAGGTACAAAGTGGATGTGTTTGGAGAACAGATCGGTGATCACCCAAATCACAGTATTTCCAAGACTTTCTGGTAGCTCAACAATAAAATCCATCGATGTTTCCTTCCACAGGGCCCCAGGTCAGGCAACACTTTGAAGGAGTCCTTGGGGTTTTCCTGGTGGTCTCTTTGTGGCTGCACAAATTGGACAACTGGCTATATAGGACTCAATGTCTTTTTTCAGGGAAGGCCACCAAAACTGCCTCTTAATCAGAGGCAAAGTTTTTACAAATCCAAAATGACCCGCTCAAGTCATGGGCCCGTTGAAGGACAACAGTTTTCAGGCTGGCAGAAACATACAGTTACCTCTCAGGGGGTTTAGCGGAACAAATGCGCAACCACCCTTTCCTCCAATTCATGTAAGGGTTCTATTTCCATAGCCACGGTAATCCAAGTATGAGGGCCCAATCCATCCCAGGTGCCACAATGAAACTCAAGGTGTTGCAGATAGGAGATAGATTGTATTCCTGCCTCCATCCTCCCTGAAACATTAATAGAATCTACAGTAGACTGAGAATCAACATCTCTGCTAGATAATTGATGGTCAAACCAACACTAAGTTAATCAAGTAAAAGTAGCAAACCAGGGAAAATCTTTTACTCGAAGTTCCTTAAACCCCCAAATTTAAGTTACCAAGCCTTAATCCACACATCAAAGAAGATCTGTAAACACAATAGTTAATTAAAACTGTTTCCCAGCAGAACTGCATATTCACATCATAGGTATGAACATCACAGTATAGAGGCTCCAACACATAGATCACATTGCACTCATGTCAGAAGCACCATGGCGCTTCCAGATTGAAAGAATTAGCCAGTGACATCCCCTACTAAGATTGTTGGATGAGCAGGCACAAAAACAGCCAGGGAAGTTATTGAAGCCTGGGAAATGGGCCTCTCATCAATCAACAGGAGTATTGATTTACCCTCAGCTTATCAAATACTTAGGAGGCAAGGTCTTGGCAGCACAAGGAAACAAAAGCCAAGGACTTAATAGCTAGTCAGCCATCAACTCCCCAATCTACATCTAAAAAGCTACACACAACAGGCACTATATAAATACCACACATAGAACTGCCCAAAGTACACAGAGAGGTTCCCTGAAGGTGGGCTCCAGTACAAGTTCAAAAGATCAGAAGAAAAAACCTCTGATCCCAGTGACCAACCCAGACTGGGTCCTGCAACATTAACCTGGGACATGTATATTCACCTACATTTAGTGACATCACCATTGCCCAGGGGATGCCAAGGAGATGCTTTTCATTTCCCCAGCTGGAGCTGGATCAAACTTAAAGCATTCAGGTCTCGAACGCGGGCACGCTAACCTCCTATCCAGTATCCTATCTGTTGAGTATCGCAAGCAGGATTGGCTGCAGAATAGGCGAGAGTAATGCCCGCCACTGATTGGCCAGTCACATTTGACAGCCACTATTTAAAGGCGCTGTCAAACGGGAGGCAGCATTCTGTTGGTGCTTGTTATTGAGATAGTTGCCTGTTCTATTGATGTTCAATGAAGAGTTAATAGTTTAACCGTGCCTCGCCTCAGTTGATCTCATAATATATGTTAAAACTTAACACTATCCATATGAGCCATTGTGCTCCTTGAACATCATAGATAACCTTACACACAGTGGTGGGATTCAGATGCCTGGCTTCTGTGGGGAATGAAGAGGCAAAATGCACAGAATTTATGTAAAAAATGACTAAGATACAGGATGAGATTGGCAATTTAATTGGTCAAAGGACTTTTGATTGCAATAATAATAATTTTAAAAAAAACCTTAAAAGAACCATTTTCTTGAAATTTCAGTTTGCTACATGAATCTTTCTTCAAGTTTAAATTAAAACAAAGTGAAATGTTCTATGAAGAAAATGCCTGGCTAGGAGTTTTATCTTTTCTTGTAAATGGGACTATTTTACTATCATTATATGTGTATTGCGATTTTAATAGATTAACAGAGTTGGAAGGGACCTTGTAGGTCATCTAGTCCAAGCAGGAGACCCTACATCATTTCTGACCGATAGCAGTCCAATCTTTTCTTAAAAGCTTCAGACAATTAAGCTTTTTTCAGATTAACAGAGTTGGAAGGGACCTTATAGGTCATCTAGTCCAACCCCACCCCACCCCCGTTTTATGTTTTAAAGTAAGAAATGTTAATATGAAAGATGACTTAATTGTGCTGTTAATTGTGAGGATGATGATGATCTATAAAAATGTTCTATAAAACCCCCTGGAAAGCAATATATTTCTTTCAGTTCCTTCACTTTATACCTTTCTAACAACCAGATGTCTTGAAGGCTGGGGGGAGGAAGGGGGGTTCTTTAATCACTTTCCATTCTGCAGCCCATTCTGACCTTTTGCAACTGCTAAACATTTCTTCCCTCTAAATCTCTTTAAGACAGAAAGAAATAAACTACGGGGAATATTTTCCCCACCTTGATTTGCCTGGCCAGTGAAGCAATGTGGAGTGGCCAAAGTGGGGGGGGGGCACCCCTTTTGCCCTCTTCCTTCCTTTTCTCATATCTTCCCCCAAGAAATAGGACAAGTGTTCTGTTTTGAAAAACCTAACCAAATGTGTCCTCCTGTCTATAATTTGTCAATGTTGCAAGAAAACCAGCAAAAGAGTGAGGCAGCTAATCATGTCGATATTTTAGTCCAAACTTTTTTTAGCTTCAATTAATTCCTGGTTAACTTACTTCTTACTTATCACCTTAACAGGAAGACAGTGCAAACCCACAATCCAGCAGAGGCTTGTTTCCCAATCTCTAGCTGCAAAGTGTATTAAAAGTAATGCTAGCCCCATTCTGCTTTGGTATTTGTAAACTGGATTATCAGAGGTCAATGGAGTGTATAAATAAGTACAACTTATTAAGAAATGGGAAGGTATTAAATACTTGGCAGCTCGAGTAATGGGCATTGCATGTCTTGCCCTTAGGATTATTTGTATTCACATATACCCTAGTCCGCGTGTATGGGGGGCTGCTTTCTGAAATGATATCCATTGGAATTCCATGCATTGTGTTGTGGTCCACTGGCAGGCTGCGGAGCTGCAGCAGAGTCGGATATTGAGGAGGTTGGGGAGGAACATGGGCCAATCCTGGAGTCTGGGGAAGGATCGGACAAGGGCTCTGCATAGGAGCCAGAGTGGGGGACAGGGCCATCTGGGAGTTATATGCTGCCTCCGGAGCCTCCAGAGTCGAACAGCAACAAGGCAGAAGAACAGGCTCCCCCTGTTCCCAGTGCGCGCATGCACAGAGCTTCCAGAAGGCAAGGAAAGTTAAGACAGAAGGGAAGACCCAGGAATAAGTCTTGGAGGTGATTGGCTCCTCCCATAGGACATAAAGGAAGAGCAAAGACACATGAGCCTTTGCAGGAAGCAACTTGGTTCATGCTGGTCACTTTACCTTCTGAAGCTCCATTTTGACTCTTTGCTCTGTGTGGGCTTGCCAAGCTAATTGCCAATTAAGTCTTAAGTCATTCAATTAAGTCTGGAATCTTTCCATCTCTTATATTGTAAATTCACTTTTGGGGGGATCTGAATTAGGGTTAGGATTAGGGAGTGGAACGATGGATGCCATTCACACCACTCAGTTGCTTTTGGAGAAGCACCGTGAGAAGGTAAAGCCTGTCCATATGGCTTTCCTTGATCTGGAAAGGGCCTTCAGTCACATCCCACATCAACTCATTTGGCACACCTACGATTCCACCCCAAGGTCCCCGAAGCCAATGTCCAGTGGATTCAACTATTGTACTAGAGTATCATTAGCGTTGTCTCATGTGCAGTGGGAACATTTCCCTTCACCATCAGAGTACATCAAGGATTGGTGCTTTTGCATTCATCTACTTGTTATGACTTGGACAGTGAGGAGGTTGAGGAGGAACAAATAGGAAACAATGAATTCATTTATTAATGTGAAGATTTGCTTATCTGAGTTTGTGCCTCATAGAGACTCTGTGCCAAGTATTTCATTGCACAGTGTTGTGCTTGGAAGCTATGGGCTTGGCAACTATCCAAGGACTGATAAGGTCTGTTGTTGCAATTAAATCTAGAAAAGACTTATTGCCAGGACTTTGCTGGAATGTGAATGCAAGGAATTCAGATTAGCCAAATAAAAAGGGTGTTTTTCGGGACAAGGAGTCTATTTTGTGATTCAGTTAAGCCTAGCTCAGAACACTGCTATTTGTCCTTTGCATGGGCACTGTGACACTTGACCTCCAATTGCCCCATCCATGGTCACTCCTCTATGCAAATAATATCTTCTTGGCAAATTAGCAGCATGAAGATCTTCAAGAGCAAACAGCGATGGAATGAACAGCTTGGTGAATTTGGACTTTGACTAAACATCAAGAACACCAAATATATGGAGTGTGACCTCCAGATTGATGGAACCATCAACATTGATGGAGAAGAGCAGAAGAAAGTAGTGCAGTTCAAGTACCTCAGTTCTCTCATATGCAGTGAAAACAATAGCTTTGTGGATGTCCACGCCAGTGTCAACACCACCTGGATGAAGTGGCACTGGGTAATTGGAATCCTGTATGTGATCATTGGATGCCCCTACACCTCAAGGCAAAGATTTGCAGAATTAAAATTCAGAATTATAATGCTACAGGAAAAGACCTGAAAATGCCCAATGACACCAATATGGTACGTGAATGGACACTCAATAAGAGATTTGACACTGCTAGTTATAGATGTGGGGGAGCCGGTGTTCTATTAACACTCACCGTACAACAATGGCTAATGATTGTCTTTTGATTCGGTAGACTTCAATACGAGAAACTGCAGTCACTTCAGGAAGACTTCTCCAAGCCATTGAAAACTAAACAGCATTGAATTTGGTCAGCCTCTACTGACTAAACTGTACACCTAAATTTCTACTGCACTACTTCCTGCTGGTTACCACAGACATCAAGACCAGCCTACATTGCCAAAACTGAACAACTGATTGAATTCCTAGTAGGATTCAATTTGTTTTTAGGGTAAAGGAAAAGGGAGATGGTGGAAAAAGGGGTATTCATCCATATGTTTGTAATTATTGGTATGCTTTAATATGTGCATTTATGTTTGATCTACCAGGTACCACATATGTGTGCAAACAAGACCTCAAGTGAAACTCCAGGGAAAGCCTGTGGAAGGCTGGACATGGCAGATTGTGAGGGTTGTAACCTATTGGGATAATTGGCCTTGTAGGGAGCCTTTCAAATCATTTTCTTCCCAAAAACATTCCTCACTTAATAGAACAGAGGATTGCACAAGCTTGAAGCATTCTAGCCAACACTATACTCATTGCCCTCTACAGATTGGAATGCTGGCCAGTGACAGCAAAACATTAGAGCAGGGGTGG
The DNA here is from genome assembly GCF_051295495.1 of Thamnophis sirtalis. Lineage (NCBI taxonomy): Eukaryota > Metazoa > Chordata > Lepidosauria > Squamata > Natricidae > Thamnophis > Thamnophis sirtalis. The sequence continues at coordinate 34,213,773 of NW_028261383.1, forward strand.
GATTCTACCAATTTGGCCCGAGTTGGGCGTACCGGTAGCTCCGAAGATCAGCTGAGAGCGAACTGTTTCATTCTGACCTTCAAGTGGGCCTGATGCCTACCCATCCGCCCGCCCCTGGTCTATATTCACCTATATTTCCTTGTTTTTTAGCCCAGCTGATCAGTGCAGCAGAGCCAATTGCCGCACCTCAGCTGTTTTGGCGTGCCTCAGCTGCAGTTAGAAGCCTCTGTTTTCACCCACTGCGCACATGCAAAGCGAACTGGTTGTTAGACCTGTTGAATCACACCACTGATGAGCAGGCCCTACACAGGATGGAAATGCGAATACTTCCATGGTGCCTTGGACTAACATGATTCCACCACTCCATGAATGACAATGTATGATGTTGACTGAGAGTCGTGTCAATCATAGCAAAACTGGTAAGGAAGATGTAGGTAGTATGGACACCCTGTACATGATAAAGAAGACTCGGTGATGATGACAGCCATGTGTCTAGAACCTGACGGTGGTATCCCAGTGGTAGACTTAGAGTGGATGGATTGCATCAAGGAGGACATGAAATGCATGGGTGTCACCCCTGGATTGAGTCAAATGGGGACAAATGAGGAAGACTGAGATGAAGATGGACCAAGGTAGTGGCCTGTGCACCTAAAGGCATGCGAAGCATGTAACTGAAAATCAGGTAATTAAAACATTAGAACAGTAGTTCATCCTTGGTAGGTGCTTCTGTAATTGCAATTTTATTTTTGTATGTCTGGCTTATTTCAATGCGATACTTGTTTTGCAGCTGTCTTTCATAATACTCTCTTTAAATTTGGATACTGTCCTATTTGTAAGCAAATTGCTAGACTACATGGACAGATTGCTTGAGTCTCTAGTCTGTGCTCTCCAGCCTGAAATTAGGTATCCAACTCATACATTCTGTTCTATAGAGCTGCCCTGCTATCAGCCTCCTCTACCATAAAAATCCTACAGGAGAAGGGCAGTATGGACAACAGTGGGATCTGGCAGGGTGAGAGCCGTGAACCATAAATACAAAGATTTTGGTATCTCCCTATATAATAGATGTTACTGAGCCTAACAGGGATACTAAGGTGGCAGGTTAAGCTGTTTGTGATGACGATGATAATTCATCGAACAGGAGATGGTGGTCCAAGAGGAAGACGTTGTTTTGGATAGAGAAAGGTGTGAATTAGGTATTACACATCAGTCCTTTGGGGTATCAGTCAAGGTATCTAAAAAGAGAATCCACCCCTTGATTGGTGATTCAGTTGTAAGACATGTCAATTTAGGACATGGGTCGTCAACCTGGTCCCTACCGCCCACTAGTGGGCGTTTCGGGATTCCAGGTGGGCGGTAGGGAGATTGGAGATTAAAACCTCCTTTTGAGTGAGTGGGCAGGTGCAAGTGCACACATCAATAAACCAGCGTGCGCGTGCACGCAAACAAGCAAACACTTGGGAAGAGGAAGGGATATTCCGCACTTGGGCAAAAACTGGTGGGCGGTAAGAAAATTTTTCCATTAAGAAAGATCCATTAGTGGGCGGTAGGTAGAAAAAGGTTGACTACCACTGATTTAGGAAAAGGATGCGGAGGTTCTGAAAGAGGTCAGATGTCTTGACAAATTAGAGAAGCCCTATTTTAACATGGGGGAAAATGAAGAACCATTACAGTAAAATATCAGTCTGGCTATCAACCATGGAGGTATTAATATACCCCAATCAGTGGTGGGTTGCGCCCGGTTTGGCCAAACCAGTAGTAGCAGTGGCGGGAGGCCCCACCCACCTCCCCGGACACTTCTGCACATGTGCAGAAGCATTGCAAGCGTGCGCAGGAACGCACCCGAACCAGTAGTAAAAATATTTGCAACCCACCACTGACCCCAATGTATTGGATCTAGATAAATTATTAAGATACAAATCTTATTAGATGACCAAGGAAATTTAAAAATGAATCAAGGACTAAAAAAAACCAAGGAATTGATATAAATTGGTGGCCGTATTTACAAATTCAGTCAAGATACAAAAAAGATGTAGAAAAATATGGTTTTTACAGGGAACAACAAGAACTCAACAAAATACTCAGCAAAAAGAAGCTACTCTGAAAAGCTAAGGAATCATCTCTCAACAAATGAACCACAAACATGTGGGAAACTCGATAAGAATATCACTGGCTACAGCAAACCTCCTTTCCAGGCTGAAAGAAATCAACAACTGGCAATGACCTGAAGGTGTTTTACTGCAGGTTTGAAAGGAAACTACAGCCACCTAGCTCCACAACCCCCATCCCAGACACACCAACAACAGCCATGTCTGGCCATGGATCATTGAATGAATGGAAGCCACTTGGAGATCAAGACATCCTGAATTTCAAACAACACAACATTTTGTTGACCCTTCACCTAGTCTATGCCAAGCAAGAGAGAGAGAGAAGGTTTATACAATTTGTGGGTGGAAAGAACCTGCTTTCCGGATGACGAAAACGCTACAGGAACAGACCTGAAAATGCATAATGACATCAATATGGAACCTGAATGGACACTCAATAAGAGACTTGGCACCACTGGTTATAGATATAGGGTCCGTGTTGTAGGGTCCCTGGCTCCCCCACAACAATGGCTAATGTTCATTAGTTTCACACTTTAAGATTTACCCAGATCCTACATTTGATAAACACTTGCTCTCCATTTTCCTTATCAACTGCATCGTATGTATACCATATTCTATTGTCCTCTGATTAAAATGTACATATTTCTCATGTAACAGAAGCATAATAGTATCTGGAACAGAGGACACTGATATTATTTGGTTTCGGCACTCCTTAACGTTTACTTAAAATAGTTTTAAAGGAATGAGAAAGGTTCTATAGAAGATGTGTGGGAGAAAGTTATGGTAAAATGTAGTGATTTTCTGACAAGAGAGAAAGAGAGAAAACTATCTAGTTGTTGTGAAGTGAGTAAAAAGCCAAGTTAGTTATAATTGGGGAAGGAAAGAAATCATATTAATTATAACATTGCTAGATTCTTTTACACAGCTTGAATTTGCAGTTGCTAGGGGTTTTTCTTCTCTAACTTTATCCAAATGCCCCCACCCACCCCGCTCCACATACACACAAAAGACTTTCTCTTTGAATGAGTCATATTCACATCAAAGTCTCACAATGATATCAATATGGAATCTGAATGGACACTCAAGTAGGAGACTTGGCACCACTAGTTATAGATGTATGGTGAGTGTTAACCCTGGCTCCCCTACAACAATGGATAATGATCGCCTTTTGATGTGGTAGACTTCAAGGTTGGAGAAACCTGCAGGTACAATCATGTTATGTGAAAGATGTGACAACATGGAGTTTTTAAAGAGAACAAACAACATTGGACAAGATATTAGAGGGGACTGATGACCAATTGATAAGGATGCTATACATTTATTTATTAAATTATAAAATGGAAGAAGAATAAGTTAGAGACGATGATAGTATGGGCCAAAAAATTTGGATATAATATAGACTTGGATAAATGCCAAAAGCTTTGGGATAGAAATCGGAAACTGACAATGGCCCATTATATAAGGAAAATATCTATAAAATGTTCTATAGGTGGCAAGGTTGGCTAAAGTGTTTAGTAATATGTCCCCAAACTGTTAGAAATGAAAACAAATATCTATCACATATTACCATATAAAAGCAAGGAAATTCTGGAAACAAATCCATATGTGGTTAGAAAAAATGACCAGACAACATATAGATGTTAAGCCAGAATTGTTTTCTTTAGACATTATATCAGATGGTTATGATAAAGGGACGATATATCTAATATTACACATCTTGCCCGCACAAGAGTTGCATATGCACAGCAGAGGAAGAACGAAAACACCCATTCAGAAGAGGAGATAATAAGGAAGATACGAGTTGGTGCGGAAATGGACAGAGTAATGCTAATAATAAATGATAAAGGAAATACAGAATACTATGCCACAGGGGATATATTCTATCAATGGTTAGAAACAAGAGGTGGAAGTTGGAATGCAGAAGAATCAGGTTAGGTGGACATGGAAAGAGCACTGCTTCCTGCTGGTTACCACAGATATCAAGACCAACCTACATTGCCAAAACTGAACAACTGATTGAATTCCTAGTAGGATTCAATTTGTGTTAGGGTAAAGGAAAAGGGAGATGGTGGAAAAAGGGGTATTCATCCATATGTTTGTAATTATTGGTATGCTTTAATATGTGCATTTATGTTTGATCTACCAGGTACCACATATGTGTGCAAACAAGACCTCAAGTGAAACTCCAGGGAAAGCCTGTGGAAGGCTGGACATGGCAGATTGTGAGGGTTGTAGCCTATTGGGATAATTGGCCTTGTAGGGAGCCTTTCAAATCATTTTCTTCCCAAAAACATTCCTCACTTAATAGGATTGCACAAGCTTGAAGCATTCTAGCCAACACTATACTCATTGCCCTCTACAGATTGGAGTGCTGGCCAGTGACAGCAAAGCATGAGAGCAGGGGTGGGATTCTACCAATTCGGCCCGAGTTGGGCGTACCGGTAGCTCCGAAGATCAGCTGAGAGCGAACTGTTTCATTCTGACCTTCAAGTGGGCCTGATGCCTACCCATCCGCCTGCCCCTGGACTATATTCACCTATATTTCCTTGTTTTTTAGCCCAGCTGATCGGCGCAGCAGAGCCAATTGCCGCACCTCAGCTGTTTTGGCATGCCTCAGCTACAGTAAGAAGCCTCTGTTTCACCCACTGAACACGTGCAAAGCAAACTGGTTGTTAGACCTGTTGAATCACACCACTGATGAGCAGGCCCTACACAGGATGGAAATGCGAATACTTCCATGGTGCCTTGGATTAACATGATTCCACCACGCCATGAATGACGATGTATGACGTTGACTGGAAGTCGTGTCAATCATAGCAAAACTGGTAAGGAAGATGTAGGTAATATGGACACCCTGTACATGATAAAGAAGACTCGGTGATGATGACAGCCATGTGTCTAGAACCTGACAGTGGTGTCCCAGTGGTAGACTTAAGATAGAGTGGATGGATTGCATCAAGGAGGACATGAAATGCATGGGTGTCACCCCTGGATTGAGTCAAACGTGGACAAATGAGGAAGACTGAGATGAAGATGGACCAAGGTCTTGTGCACCTAAAGGCACGCGAATCGTGTCACTGGAAATCATGTAATTAAAACATTACAGCTGTTATTCTGTTAACAGCTCATCTGTCTCCTGTCTGGCCATGGATTATTGAATGAATGGAAGCCACTTTGAGATCAAGACATCCTGAATTCCAACCAAGAATTTGTTGACTCTCCCTCACCCAGTCTATGCCAAGCAAGAGAGAGAAGGTTTATACAGCTCATGTGTAGAAAGAAGAACCTGCTTTCCTGCTGATGAAAATGCACAATGCACAATGATATCAATATGGAATCTGAATGGACACTCAGTAGGAGACTTGGCACCACTAGTTATAGATGTATGGTGAGTGTTAACCCTGTCTCCCCCACAACAATGGATAATGATCGCCTTTTGATATGGTAGACTTCAAGGTTGGAGAAACCTGCAGGTACAATCATGTTATGTGAAAGATGTGACAACATGGAGTTTTTAAAGAGAACAAACAACATTGGACAAGATATTAGAGGGGACTGATGACCAATTGATAAGAATGCTATACATTTATTTATTAAATTATAAAATGGAAGAAGAATAAGTTAGAGACAATGATAGTATGGGCCAAAATTTTGGATATAATATAGACTTGGATAAATGCCAAAAGCTTTGGGATAGAAATCGGAAACTGACAATGGCCCATTATATAAGGAAAATATCTATAAAATGTTCTATAGGTGGCAAGGTTGGCTAAAGTGTTTAGTAATATGTTCCCAAACTGTTAGAGATGAAAACAAATAGCTATCACATATTACCATATAAAAGCAAGGAAATTTTGGAAACAAATCCATATGTGGTTAGAAAAAATGACCTGACAACTTATAGATGTTAAGCCAGAATTGTTTTCATTAGACATTATATCAGATGGTTATGATAAAAGGACAATATTATTATTGCACCCCCTTCCCTGTGATTGTAAGCCGCCCTGAGTCCCCTCAGGGAGAAGGGCGGCCTATAAATCTTAATAAAATGAAAATGAAATGAAAATGACAATATATCTAATATTACACATCTTGACCGCAGCAAGAATTGCATATGCACAGCAGTAGAAGAACGAAAACACCCATTCAGAAGAGGAGATGATAAGGAAGATACTACTTGGTGTAGAAATGGACAGAGTAATGCTAATAATAAATGATAAAGGAAATACAGAATACTATGCCACGTGGGATATATTCTATCAATGTTTAGTAACAAGCGGTGGAAGATGGAATGCAGAAGAATCAGGTTAGGTGGACCTGGAAAGAGATACTAAGTATGTATTAGAATGTAGATATTAGAATGATAGATAAGTTGACATGCTAGAATATGATGATCAGAAACTACTGTGCACACTAGTGTTAAGTACTTTGAATATGGTAAGTACCTTGAATGCATGTAGTTTCCACCAAGGTCCACTGCTACCAGCAGGAACTCATTTAAATCTGATTGGCCGAAGGCCCTGCCAGAGCCTTATAAAAGGGCTGCTGCCAGACAGGACCTTCGCTGGATTGTAGATAGCAGTCATGAATAAAGAGCTGTTGTTACTGAGCCTGAGTCTGCCTCCTCTGTTCACCCTATCTAACACTGGTGATGAAGGTAGGATTGGAAGGCAACTAGGCACCGAAAGAGCAGAAACAATCCAGCAAGTAATCCAGTCCGGAGTGAAGCAGGGCAGCGAGCAGCCATCTCAAGCAGCAAATTTGAATCGACTTCAACCAAGATGACTACGCACGCCCCACCAGCTCTGTACAACCCAGCTGCTGAACACTGGGAGTCCTAAATGATGAGGTTTGATTGCTTCCTTGAAGCCAACAACCTCCTGGGTCTGTCCAAAGGCCGGAGGCTGGTCCTGTCTCCTCCAACGAAGTCACCCACCACTCAGCTAAAGACTGGACTCTGAAACAGGATTTGAACTGGATGTGGAGGAGGTAGCCCTAACCCTAACCCTGGGAAAAGCTCCACGAGCTTCCACCGGGCGAAGCAACAGAAGCAACAGGTCCATCCAACCTGACTGAAGATCAGGCGCCAACTGAACTGCGCAGGTCTGGGTGAGCCACCAAAAAACCCACCTACTTGCATGACTACGTCACAAGCTGGACAAGCTCAACTAAGAGGGGAGGGATGTTAAGTACTTTGAATATGTTAAGTACCTTGAATGCATGTAGTTTCCACCAAGGTCCGCTGCTACCAGCGGGAACTCATTTAAATCTGATTGGCCGACGGCCCTACCAGAGCCCTATAAAAGGGCTGCTGCCGGACAGGACCTTCGCTGGATTGTAGATAGCAATCACTGAATAAAGAGCTGTTGTTACTGAGCCTGAGGCTGCCTCCTCCGTTCACCCTATCTAACAACTAGGATTGTTTAAAATAGTATATATACTGTATGTTATTTTGTTTTGCAAGTGTAATTGTCCTGGCAAGTGGAATGCCAGAACAATAGCACTGTATTCAATATATTTATATGTAAACAATAAAATATATATCTTGAAAGAAGGAGAAACTGTGGCCCCTTCAGGAAGAGTTCTCCAAAGCCATTGAAAACAGCTTTGGACTTAGTTATGTCTATAGGTTAACACCTTGGACACCTAGAGAATACATCACTCAACATAGAAACGGAATGTATGATATAAAACAATAAAAAATATTTCACAAAAACAGCCTGAACTCTTAATCAAAAATTCATTGATCATCACCCAGTCTATGTCAAGCAAGAGAGAGAAGGTTTATAGAACTTATGTGTAGAAAGAAGAACCTGCTTTCATGCTGATGAAAATGCTACAGGAACAGATCTGAAAATGCACAATGACATCATTATAGTATGACTCCTTATTTATTTATTTATTTATTATTAAAATTTATATGCCGCCCAATCCCGAAGGACTCCGGGCGGCTTACAAAAAAGAAGAGGAAGAAAAAAAATAGTAAAAAAAAAGACAGATTTAAAATCACAACACATGCATTTCGTTCTAATCGGGGCTGGACTTCAACAGTGAACTCAGAATTCTCAACCTACCTAGCTGTTTCCCGCCAGTAAATTGAATACTTGAAAACTGTAGTTGTCAAACATCTAGGAAAACAGGTCATGGTTTCTGAATGTTGTTAATTAGGAGTCTAGAATATTTCAAATACCCTAAATTTGTGGGTAGTGAAAGCTAGTTTTGCTTTGTGAGCTCAGATACATTCATTAATATGGTTAATGTAGGTCTCTCCTTAGAAATGTAGCATTACTGGAAGCATATTTTTTTCTTTGAATCTGAATTATTGTATAGACCATATGTTTAGTAGGAGCTCTCACAAACGTCTGTATCTTTGTTTTATTGCATACTTATTCAGAATATTTATTATTACCCGGAGAAATTTGTCTGACGTTCTATATTAGTGTAGGACTCTAATTAAAAATGGATACACAATGTCCAATTAGACTTCTAATTAGTACTAGTTAAGCTTCAGTAGAAGAAATTGGCCAAGACTCAAGTCAATAAGTAGAAAGTAATTGCATCAGTTATAAGTTTCTTCTCTTTAATTCTCTGCAGTGTCTGAACTTCTCAAAGTAATTCTCCAAGGACAAAACATTGAATAAATAAAGTTAAAGGTTAATTGTGTCTCCTTTAAATCAGGAGAGGGCAATCTCAGTCCAGGGCTGCGAGTCCTCTGAAACAAGATTGTGTCTGTGTGTGTGTGTGTGTACATGTGTCCCCAGAGATACCATTGACTACAGTTTATGAAAATTGGTGCCATAATATCCTGCCATTCTGAAGTAGAAAATCCCCAAGTCATGCTTTAAATCATTGTTTTTTAATGGCAGCAACTCCAGCATCCTGGAATGGGGAATTCTGGAATTCTAGAAGTTGAAGTCCACGTATCTTAAAGTTGCTGAGGTTGAGAAACACTAATTTAGAGGCATTCTGTTGGATTTGAAACCCATTGCAACTATTTTAGTGATCCTAAAGAAGATCTTTGAGATTTCCTACAAGTATTTTTTTTTAATGCCTTCGAGTTAATCAACTCCTGGTAACTGCCAACCTCTGCGATCTGTGCACTCTGCTACACATATACAGAACATGAATATAAAAGACCAATTGCCTTGTTTCGTTCATGTTACACCAAAGAGAAGAAGGGTCACCTTCCTGGAGCTCAGGATCACTGCTGGTAGATTGGTAGTGAACAAACAGCCTGTTGTCGGAGCTGGCAGCAGAGTTGGACAGTGAAGAGGTTGGGGAGAGAAATGGGTCAGTCCTGGAGTCTGGAGAAGGCTCAGATGGGGGCTCTGTGTCGGAGGCAGAGAGGGGGGCCAGGGCCATCTGGGAGTTATGTGCTGCCTGCAGAGCCTCCAGAGTTAAGACATCAGCGAGGCAGAGAAACAGGAGGAGCCTGTTCCCAGCACGAGTATGTGCAGAGCTGCCAGAAAAGGCAAGAACAATTAAGACAAAAGGGGCAACTCACATGAGCCTTTGCAGGAAACAACTTTGTTCGTTCTGGTCGGTTTAAATTCTGAAGCTCTATTTTGATTGTGCTTCGTGTAGCCTTGCAAAGCTAATTGGCAATTAGGTCTTTGTCAACGTTTCAAGGGAGATAAAGGTGGGTCCTTATCAGCCTTATCCCGAAGGACTGTGGCAGACTTCTGTAGGACTCTTTACAAACTATTTGTGACTCATTACGGGCTGTGAATGAACATAATTCACAGCCGTTGAAATAAAGAGAGGGTTTTGGGGACTAAGCTTTACCGTCTCAGGAAGCCTAGGGCAGAAATGCAATTTTCCTTCTCTTTGTTTTCCACCTTCCAGTGCCAGAGTGTGGGGGCTCAGAATCTGAGTTCTCTCAACACTGGGGGCTTCATCTGAAAGGAGCTCTGCTTAAGTCCTTGCCAATGGTCATACCATGCAGGTCCATAAATCATAAGGAGTTCGTTGTAGCTTAATCCCACCTTTATGCCAGGGTAGGAAGGGGGAGAAATTGTATGGTTCTACTTCCTGCAGGTTCTGAGGTCCAGTGCAACTAAGACTAACCCTTTGTTTGTGATCCCTCATACAATATACAAGAGATTCTCATGGACATTCAGCCTTGATTTGACCCATTACATATCCCTATTGGTTTTCATTCCAAGATAGATAAATCATGCCGAGGAGGACCAACGTTCAATGAGCAATAGTCGGTGGGTGAGGCATGGCTCTACAAAAACTTTCCTTTTCAGGCTGCTGGGCACGGCGCTTCTCCCCCACTGGAGCGGTGCCTGGAGATTTAGTAAACTTATTGGAATAAGGAAGAGATACCTTCTCTGGGGCTCCCATCCTTTTCCGCCATTTGGGGGGTTGGTTTTTTTCTCCCCCCCAAACAGCCTTGCACAGTGGGCTTGGGTTACCAGCTGGTATCTCTTCCTGGCAAGCGGGGCTTATGAGTCCAGGAAGGGGCTGACCTTGCCCGCTTTGCCTGCAAACCCCCAATGTTGAGAGACAAGCAGAAGAAGAACATCATGGCTTCAAAAATCTAAGGGGCTGCATATACTTGCTAAATACAGACTACAAGATATTCACATTAATAACAGCCGAATGCTTAAAAAGATTCCTAAAGGAGTTTATACACACTGACCAAAATGGTTTTCTACAAAAATGACACATGAAAAATAATATAAGAATAATATTAGATGTCTTAGAATATTACGAGATACTTAGTGGAACACAGGTGGCATTGCTATTTTAGATGCGCAAAAAGCTTTTGACAGTTAATTGGGAATTTGTGCTACAACAATTGAAATACATGGAATTTGGAAATAAATTTTTAAATATGTTTTGGGCACTTCTAACCAAGAAGCTAAAGTAATAGTGAATGGAGAGGTGACTAAAATAAGTTTAAAATACAGAAAGGTATGAGGCAAGGGTGTCCTCTATCCCCATTGCTATTTATATTGTCTCTAATAGCAATTAGCAATTAGACTTATATACCGCTTCATAGGGCTTTCAGCCCTCTCTAAGCGGTTTACAGAGTCAGCATATTGCCCCCAACAACAATCCGGGTCCTCATTTTACCCACCTCGGAAGGATGGAAGGCTGAGTCAACCCTGAGCCGGTGAGATTTGAACAGCCGAACTGCAGAACTGAAGTAACCTGCAGTGCTGCATTTAACCACTGCGCCACCTCGGCTCTAGAAGTGTTAACAAGAATAATATGGAAAGAAACTCAGATTAAAGGTATGGAAATTAGGAAAGAAATCTACAAATTACAAGCATTTGCAGACGACTTAGTTTTTATTCTTGAAGAACCACTAAAATCAGGTCCGAGGCTGATGAAGGTACTAGAGGACTATGGGAAGGTAGTTGAGTTAAAAATTAATAAAGATAAAACCAAAATGATAGTTAAAATATGACAGAGAAGAAGGAGGAATTGGCCAAGGGAATAAATATTCAGATTGAAAAACAAATGAAATATTTAGGAATCTATATAAAGGAAAGGTGTACATCAATCAAAGAGGATAACTATGTTAACAAATTATATAAAGGAGGATTTGGAGAGGTGGGAAAATTTGATACTCTCCTTCATGGGAAGAATAACAGTGATCAAAATGAATATTCTACCAAAATTATTGTTTTTGTTCCAAAATATTTCTATAAAATTAGATATAAGGGTACTTTGGAAAATTGACTAAAATGACATCAGAATACATTTGGAAAGGGAAGAAACCAAGGATTAAATTTAAACTTCTGCAAGCATTTGCAGACGACTTAGTTTTTATTTTTTAAGAACCACTAAAATCAGATCCGAGGCTGATGAAGGTACTAGAGGACAATGGGAAGGTAGCTGAGTTGAAAATTAATAAAGATTCAGGGAAAGGGGAGGAGTGAATAGCGACCGCGGGGGAGGGAAAATGGGCATCTTTTCTGGGCTAAATGCCAGGTCTGTGGTTCACAAGGCTCCCTTCGTCCAGGACCTAATTGTAGACGAGGGGGCAGACCTGGCATATATTACTGAAACCTGGCTGGGCCCGGAGGGAGGAGTCCCCCTCACCGAAATGTGCCCAGATGGTTTTCAGGTGCTTCATCAACCGCGATCCCAGAGAAAGGGGCGGGGGAGTGGCCATTGTGATCCGACAGTCCTTAGCTCCTTGTAGGATCCCTGCTCAGGAGCTTGTCGGGTGTGAGTCCTTGCTGGTGAAGATGGACCTTGCAGGTCAAGTGGGCTTGTTGTTAACGTACCTGCCTCCCAACAGCGTGACAACAGCCCTCCCTTGCTTCTCAAGTCAGTAGCTGAGCTGGCAGTTGAGTTCCCCAGACTTATGATACTGGGGGACTTCAATCTGCCTTCGCTCGGCGAACACTCAGATGGAGCGCAGGAGTTCATGGCTTCTATGACAGCCATGGGCTTGACCCAAGTAATCCAGGGTCTGACTCACTCAGCGGGTCACACACTCAACCTCGTATTTCTCTCAGAGCAGTGGAGTTGTGATCTTGGTTTGAGGGGTAGTGAGATCTTGCCCCTGTCATGGTCAGACCACTTCCTACTGAGGCTCGACTTTCGGAGACCAATCCCCCGTTGTAGGGAGGAGGAACCGATTAGCTGGTTCCACCTCAGGCATCTTATGGATCCCCAGGGTTTCCAGACAGCTCTTGGCATTATGCCTGACACTCTCGCCCGCAGTCTGGTGGAGACCTTAGTTGCTACTTGGAACTCGGTAGCATCTGAGGCTCTCCACCGGATTGCGCCTTTACGGCCGATCCGTGGCAGTGGATCCAGGAGGGCCCCTTGGTTTACCGAGGACCTCCGGGAGATGAAGCGCCAAAAGAGACGCCTAGAGCGCCGCTGGAGGTCCAATAAATCCGAGTCAGACCGAGCACTATTAAAAGCTTGCATTGGAGCATACCTCTCGGCAATACAGACAGCCAAGAATTATATTGCCGCTCTGATAGCGTCCGCTGAGTCACGCCCTGCCACCTTGTTTAGGGTGACCCGCTCCCTCCTAAATGGGAGGATTGCGGATAACCCCTTGCAAGGTAGAGCAGAGGAATATGTCCAGTTCCTCGCAGACAAAGTTGCTCGGCTTCGGATGGACCTGGACTCCAATTGCACAGAGCCAGCCGGGGTACCTGGGGAAGGTCTTGAACGCCATCTCTGGACTGACTTTCAACCTGTTGCTCCTGATGAAGTGGACAAGGCCATGGGAGCAGTGAGTGCTGCCATGTGTATACTGGACCCATGCCCCTCCTGGCTGGTTGCAAACAGCAAGGAGGTGACGCGGAGCTGGATCCAGGCGATGGTGAATGCCTCTCTTCGGGAGGGCTTCTTCCCACCGGCATTGAAGACAGCGGTGGTGAGACCCCTCCTGAAGAAGCCATCGCTGGATCCAGGCATTTTGAATAACTACCGTCCAGTCTCCAACCTCCCCTTTATTGGGAAGGTTGTTGAGAAAGTGGTAGCCTCTCAACTCCAACAGTCCTTGAATGAAGCCGATTATCTGGACTCCTTTCAGTCTGGATTCAGGCCTGGCTACAGCACAGAAACCATTTTGGTCGCACTGACCGATGATCTCTGGAGAGCCAGGGTTGGAAGTCATCTCTCCATCCTAGTGCTTCTCGATCTCTCAGCGGCCTTCAATACCATCGACCATGGTATCCTTCTGCGACGGTTACGAGAGGTGGGGGTGGGAGGCACCATTTTTCGGTGGTTCTCCTCCTACCTCTTGGACAGGTCGCAGTCGGTGTTGGTCGGGGGACAGAGGTCGACCCCTAGGCCCCTGAAATATGGGGTCCCTCAGGGTTCGGTCCTATCCCCCCTCCTGTTTAACATCTACATGAAGCCGCTGGGTGAGATCATTCGATGGCACGGGATAAAATACCATCAATACGCGGACGATACCCAGTTGTATCTGTCCGCCCCATGCCAACTCAGTGAAGCAGTTGACGTGATGTGCCAGTGCCTGGAGGCTGTAAGGGTCTGGATGGGGGTTAACAAGCTTGCGCTCACTCCAGACAAGACCGAGTGGCTGTTGTGTTTCCCTCCCAAAAATTTGGTTAGTATTCCATCATTCAGGCTGGGGGGTGAAATTTTACACCCCTCAGACAGGGCTCGCAATTTGGGAGTCCTCCTGGACCCACAGCTGACCTTAGAACATCATTTGTCGGCTGTGACCAGGGGGGCATTTGCCCAGGTCCGCCTGGTGCACCAGTTGCGTCCCTAACTGAACCGGGAGGCACTCGCAACAGTCACTCATGCCCTCGTGACCTCAAGACTGGACTACTGCAATGCGCTCTACATGGGGCAGCCCTTGAAGAGCATTCGAAGACTTCAACTCATCCAGAATGCAGCCGCGTGAGTGATCGTGGGTGCACCTCGGTACACCCACGTTACACCTATCCTCCGCGAGCTGCACTGGTTACCGATCGGTCTCCGGATACGCTTCAAGGTGCTAGTCGTCACTTATAAAGCCCTTCATGGTATTGGACCTGGATACTTGAGAGACCGCCTGCTGCCAATTACCTCCCAAAGACCCATTAGATCACACAGGGTTGGCCTCCTCCAGGTTCCGTCTACTAGCCAATGCCATCTGGCTATTACCCAGGGGAGGGTCTTCTCTGTGGCAGCTCCGGCCCTTTGGAATGAACTCCCCGCAGAGATTCGGACCCTCACCTCTCTCCAGGCCTTCCGAAAAGCCGTTAAAACCTGGCTGTGTTGGCAGGACTGGGGTTGATGAGTTCCCTTCCCCTCTCGATCTGTGTGGCTGTTGGCTATTTTTAAAAGCTTGTATTGTACTCTTGTGTTTCCCTTTCCCCCTTGGGTTGTTCGCCGCCCTGAGTCCCGCAAGGAATAGGGCGGCATATAAATAAAACAAACCTCAAACCGAAAGAGGCGCCCGCTGGAATTAGGTGGGGGCCAGTCCCTGGGACCGGCAAGCGAGCTTGGTCAAAGCTAGGTCCTGGACACTGCTGGTCAAGAGGAATTCAGTGCAATGAGAGAGCAATACATGAGGACAGGAGATGGCTTTCTTATAGTCTATTCGTCCATCCGGGTGCGCTTCAAGGTACTACTTACCACCCACAAAGCCCTTCATGGTAGTGGATCTGGGTACTTGAGAGACCGCCTTCTGCCAATTACCTCCTCGCGACCTATAAGATCTCACAGATTAGGCCTCCTCCGAGTTCCATCTGCCAGTCAGTGTCGACTGGCAACTATGCGGAGGAGAGCCTTTTCGGTAGTAGCTCCGACCCTTTGGAACGATCTCCCCGTGGAGATTCGTACCCTCACTACCCTTCAGACCTTCCGCACAGCCCTCAAGATCTGGCTATCCCGTCAGGCCTGGGGTTAAAGATTATAATCTGTCCCCACCCGAATGATGAATGTTGCTCTATTTTTAATTATGTATGTTCTATACGTCATTGTATGTATCCCCTCCCACATAAGTTGTAAGCCGCCCTGAGTCCCCTCAGGGAAAAGGGCAGCCTATAAATAAACTTATACCATACCATACCAGAACTATTTTCTTTTGGAAATTATAAACAATAAATATAACAGGGGGTAAATTACTTAACAATACATATTATTAAGGCAGCAAGAATGGTCTTTACCCAAAACTCGGAAAACAAGGAAATTCCACAAGAAGAGGAAGTAATTAGGAAAATTTTGACTTGTGCTGAAATGGATAAATTGACATGGGAATTGAAGAATAAAGATGAACCAGAATATTACAAGATCTGGGACAAATTTTATCGATGGTTGGAACAAAAAAGGAAAGACCCAAAATAAACAACAACTAAGATTTATAGAATGGAGATTAGAATTACGTATGAAACTACAAAAGTGAAAATGATAAGGAGATAAAAACAAAGCAACGTGGTTGGAAATACAATATTTTTATATTTGTAAATCCCGAATCGACCAAATGTAAATAAGCTTGGTAGTTATAATGTATAACTTTATATCTTAATATGTATGGGCAAAGTCTTTGCCAGGATGGTTACACTGTGTCCAATGCTTTAATTTGTGTTCAATTAATACACTTTAAAAAAAAAAAATCTAAGGGACTGGTTTGGACAAAACTCAACAGCACTTTTTCGTGCGGCTGTTGATAAAAATAGGATCGCCAACATGATCGCCACCCTCCGATGACTGTTAGGGCCCAAGAAGAACACCAAGTACAACAAAAAAAAAGAGCCAGAATCACAAAAACCATTTGGTGTATGTAGATAAAGTACCTAACGGAGCACCTTTGCTCACTAAAGTAGAGGGTGCTGTAATTCTAGAGGTGTTTGCAGGATTTTGTGCACGCACCAGAGGCACTGAAGCATCATCGCAGCTCTGCTGGGTTTTTTTTAGAGACATGCGACTCCCAGCAAAGGGACAGAAGGAAACAGGGCGAAACTTGGGTGGGATCATTTTCAGCCTTCGCTTGACAGGCACACACCGCCCATGCCTCTTATGCCGGCTTTTCTCAATCTTAGTCAAGCTCTCCGATGTGTGGACTTCAACTCGCAGCATCCTTAAAGTTGCCAAGGTTGAGAAATACTGCTTTGCCAAGGTTGAGAAATACTGCTGTGCCAAGGAGAAAAAGCCCTTGCCCACCGAAGGAGGACGGGCAGCAAAACTAGGAAACGTTTGGCTTCTTTGCCCACGAGAGGGCTCCCTGGCTTTTCTTTGCTAGACCCGAAGTACCTGCTAGTTTTCCCCCTCTTAGCGAACAGCATGTAAGAGTCCCGTTTTGTTTTCCGGGTTATTGGGGGAAGTTGCTCTGATTGCTCCGCTTGCACGGCCGTCTTATTTCGATGCAAGGGGGTCTTCAAAGCAGAGATGCCTTCCCCCCTTTTGCCTTAACCCTAAAATAAGAATTCCCTCCCTTCTCTAGATATTCGGCTAAAAAGTCTCCTTGACACAGGGCTGAATCTCAGCAGGTAGAAAGCGTGTGGGAGGGGGGGGGGGTCTCTGGGTCCCCATCCTTCCTGCACCCGCCTGCAGATCCAAGCTCTGTGGATGTGCAACCCCCCTCCCCGGAGTCTTGTTTCTCAGCAGCAGAGAAATTGGCCGGGTTGAAGGGCAGTCAGAAAATACGAGGTGGAAAGTGGATTGCAATGGAGAGATTGACAAGCACAACGCCCGGGATCTCCCTTTTGAATCCCAGGCTTTGCTGATCAGCTTTTTCCTCCAACCTGGAAAGGGGGAACTGGATAAAGATTTATTTCTAAGTAGGGGGGGGGGATTCTGTGTTGCAAAATCTGTTTCTTTCTTGGGGGGGGGGGGTGGTATCTTATAGGCAGGGGAACTCCAGGCAGCATAGGACAGCAGGCAACCTGACCCAACCTAGCCCAGAATCAGAAGCAAATTTTGGTGACAGTTCTCTTTGGAGAGGGGCAGAATAACCAAAGCAGCCACTATGTGACTGATTTCTCTCTGCTCACCCCACTCTGTCAGTTATATTAAGAGTTTTACATTCCTTCTATCTTTTGCTTTTCATGGATGCATTTTTTCAATCAGTTTACTATATTTGCTTTCACTATGGCCCAATATGTAAGATTTTTTTTTTTTCATTTTCTCTTAGTTGCAAAATTTCCTTTGGGATGAACCCCCAGTCACTCCTCCCAGAAGAGCAAGCAGAGGAAGCAATTTCTTGGGCTCCAGGGAATCTAATGAATGGCTGGTGTAGAAGAAGATCTGCTTGGTCAACATCCATGAAGGGGTCAGAAGCCCATCGCTTTGGGAAAGAGGAACCGGTTGGCATCCCTGGGGAGGTCAAGGTGGACGTGGATGCCCTGCTCAAAGACATTGAGGAACACAACAGGCAGAGGTTTCGTTCGGATGCTCTTCCTTTGGGGGAACGTCCCTGGCAGACTCTGTTCCACCTGGGAGAGGCCGCTCAGAGATGGCTGAGACCACAGGACCGCACCAAAGGACAGGTGGTGGACGTGGTCATCTTGGAGCAGTTTCTACATGTGCTTCCTTTGGGAATGCGGGCTTGGGTGAGAGCCAGGAAGCCAAGTACCAGCCAGGAGGCAGCTCAATTGGCTGAAGCTTATCTGGAGCAACAGGTATCCTTGCGAATAAGAAAGGGAGACCTTGATTCATAGCCTAATGCTAGGAATGTTGTTGTTCCTCTGACCACAAGCATTGGCCAATCAAGAAGGGGTCTCCAGTAGGCTGGATTCTGAGGCCACCTGAATTTGTCTTGCAATTGGTTATAAATGGAGTGGGCAGTAGAAAGAGGGAAGGCTAAAAACATCATCTCCTTTGATAACAGAATAACAGCATCATGGTATGGCATGCCGGTTTGACAGCCACGGATAGGAAAACATTACAGAGGGTGGTGAGCACAGCACAAAACATTGTGGGCTGTCCCCTGATACCAGTAGATAAGACTGCTAGGGCTCGCTGCCTTAGAAGAGCGAGGAAAATCCTCAGGGACGACTTACACCCTGGAGAGCACATCTTTACCCTCCAACCACCAGGAAAGAGATATAGAATCATAGCCAGCCACACAAACAGGCTGAAGTACAGTTTTTATCCGTGGGCTGTCATACTCCTGAATGTGAAATAACATCACAACTACGTAGTTCGATGGGCTTGCAGAGCTGGTGCAATGTGTAACACGTTCACACTGGTGTAATGGGAGGACTGGGTGTTTGTTAATATGATTTATTGGGTTAGGGATTTTCTATCTTCACTGTGAATTGTATTGTGTTGGGGGGGTGCACTAAGGGAGCTCTACCAATCATATTGTACATATGTTGTGCACTGACAAATAAATTGTTATTATTATTCTTAACAGTTTCCAGCTTGCTAGGAAAGTCTGTTCTTACTTGGAGAGCTACAGATCTAAAATATACCCCCAATATCTTGGTTCATATACCCTGCTAATTACAAATCCCGGGTTGGTATCTCAGGTTTACATAATATAGCTATACTGTAATTTATAATCCAGTGGCCTGGTTAACCTGTAAGTGGCTGGTTTTCTACAGTTTACTGAACCACAAATCACAACCACAAGTGAAATCATTGAGTTGTATCCCTGTTATAAGAGTATGGTTAAATTTCTAATCTTTGTCCTGCTAACTTTTTAGGGGAGTCCCTTGCTTCAACATTATGTTTAGATATCAACTGTCAGGGAGCTTTATATAAACTTAGGTAAGGAATTATAAAATCAAGATGCAGCAGGTATTATTTCTGAATATTTTTTGCTAAATGGCATGGTTAGCAGTCATCACAGTAGTAAACAGATCAAAAGCATTAATTTATTCCATTTTCTTCCTCTTATAGTGTCCTATGGCATTCCAAGATGTGGCTGTATATTTCACCCAAGAGGAATGGGACCTTCTAAATGAGGAGCAAAGAATATTGTATTACACAGTCATGCAAGAAAATTCTGAGAACATAACCTCTTTAGGTAAGGGTTCCTGTAAGATCAAGGAATCCTTTCTGAAGCTGTCAACTCTATTTTGCTTATATAACAGTCCTTGTGAGTTGTTTGTTTGTTTAGCAAATGTAATAACCAAGGAGCAAATTACATTTTATTTGGTAACCTGCTTTATCTTTAAAGCAGACTTTTCCGTTAGATTGAGCCGAGGGACAACAAATGCAAGGTTCCCTTAGGTTTCCATGGCTTCGGGTGCACTTTAACCTGGTTCTTCCCAAATCTAGACCAACATTTCAACTATGCTACACTAGTAGACAATTCTAAATTATTTTTGTTCTTGGTATTCTCTGACCTTGGTTGCTCTCCCACAAATAACTCAGATGACCAAGAGGTTCAGTATCATTTTACACCACGCATAGAACTGGAAACATATGTTGTGATCAGAGCACTATCAAAAAAGAAATTAGCTTCCAACCTGTCATCTAGAAACCTTTATGAGGTGTACCTCTATTGGAATTCTGAGCTAGCTAATTTACCCAGCCTGTCCCTGCATGAGACACTTTATCATGTTAGATAGCTATAAAGAAAATCAATAATCTTCCTTTCTTTTGTTGTGTTTCTTTCCCTTCCTTTAGAGCTTTTGATTTCTAAACCAGATCCAAGTCTCCAACCTGACTTGGACGAAGAGACACAGAGGGCCTTCAAAGGGAAAGACTCTATTGTTGAAGCAGTTATGAATTGGGATGACATAACTGTAGTCGGTGAGAAAGTCTTTCTGTAACAAAAGAATCCGCCTATTTTTAAGTCTTATTCGGTTACATGTTACTTTTTTCCAAAGTCAATCACTTTGAATCAACCTGTCTTCACATCCAGACACACAGCAGTTGGAAGATACATTGATCAGAATTTCCTTTAGTACATAGTTTAGCTCATAAGTTGGTGAGTTTTCCCGCCATTAACTTAGCTGTTGCCCCACTGATTTCATTACTTCCCTCTGTCAGCGACCTGGGTTGGCTGTACAAAATCAGACGTGTTTCTGGGGGTTCACATTAACCACTGAACCATTCCCATGGAAACCCTCAGCAGAATCTGGGGGACGTCCATTCTGATTCAGCAGCCCTCTTTGCCCATTTTAATTGGCCCATCGCAGTTGCCGTAACTCCAAGTCCCAGTAAATCTTAATTCCACCCAATAAGGTAGTCCCTTCGTGTCCGCAAAACACAAACAGTTGCACATACTTGGACCCCTCACCAAAACTGTGACTGAGGTGCACCTAATAATCAGTAGGAAAGATTTCAGAGAGCCCCTTTGAGAGTATAGTGGCCAGCAAAACATGCCCCTAAATCAACCCTAACCAGTTCCAGTATGGTAATATATTGATTTAAAGCCTGAGAAAACCTGGTTTCTACTCAAGGTAAAAATTTGATGACTTTTTGACATCTGGTACTAGTTTTTTTCCCT
Organism: Thamnophis sirtalis; assembly: GCF_051295495.1. Lineage (NCBI taxonomy): Eukaryota > Metazoa > Chordata > Lepidosauria > Squamata > Natricidae > Thamnophis > Thamnophis sirtalis. The sequence continues at coordinate 34,234,725 of NW_028261383.1, forward strand.
GCATTGTTTTTCAATATTTCCTCTGGTTTAACTTTTTTCCTTAATTTAGAATTGCCACCCCAATATCCATATGATTGCCTGCATAATGGTGAACCTGACATGATCTTCCAGATCGGAAGAGATGGGATGATTCAGGAGTCTGAGGAAAGGAGTAGTCTGAGGCATTCTTTTCCAGGTGAGCTATTAGGGTTTGGGTTTTTTTTTGAAGCCACCTGGGAAGGGAAGACTCCGAAGAAAGATGAAAGTCACTGTAAGACAGAGCCAGATTCTTTTTGAATGAGCAAAACAGAGCTTGAGGAACCAAAGTATTCTAAACAATTGCAGAATGTTGTTTTCCTGCAAAAGGGGGGAGGGGGGGCAGTCCAGCAATTTTCCAGGGTTCTTCAAAATATTCCATTGCCACAGCAATTCATTTTCCCCACTTATTTGCCATCCTTGTTACTACTTCTGTATCTAGAACGTCAGAAGAAGTGAGGTCTTTTAGTATTCTGTTAGTGTATCAAATTGTGAGGAAGGTACTTCCATTTTTGATAGTTCCCTTCATGGCTTGGGACCAGGTTATCTGAGGGACTTTTTTGCCGGTGTAAGGCCCGGCCTCTTCTCCTTATTCAAGAAAGTAAAGACACTTGAAACTTAGCATTTCAAAAGGAACCTTTTATTGAATAGAAGTGATAGCAGGGCGAAAGTAAAGCAGGCTCTAAGAGCCCTCAAGCCATACAGTTAGAATAAAAGGAATTGGAAACCTATCCCAACAGTCCAGTGTGGATTCAGCCAATATGCAGGTGTGAAAATGTTATTGTACCGGCGCTCTGAGAAAGCGATAAGGGAACTTTCTCAGGGTCATCCTCTGCCGGCTTTGAAGCGATACAACCCACATGGCTCTCCCTCCCCTTACGTTCCCCAAAAGGTGAGAAAATGCCAGGCTGCTTAGGCACCAGGCTAAAGATTATAAATCAATGATTACAGGATGCAGAATATATAGGAGAGAGAGTAATAAAATGTAAACCTATGCAAAGTACAATAAAGATACATAATGGAACAGGGTCCCCATCCTCCCCTCAAGAATGGCAGATTCACAGATCTGACAGCCGGTCACACCCACCCAGCCCACTAGAGTGGGGAGGCAAGATACTATCCCCTAAGGAGGTACATTTGACAGGACTCGAAGAAGAGCCTTCTTCCATTGGTGGCTCCCTCCCTCTGGAACATTATCCCTCCAGAAATTAGACTGGACCTCACCCCAATCTGACATTTTTGTAAGGCCCTGATGGTTTTGCTAGCATGCCTGGGGAACCCAGACCTGGATGGAGCCCATTAAATGGCTGATATAAGTGTGTTGTTGGAGGCGGGGGGGGGGGAGTATTTTATTATTTTTAATTCTTCCACATTGTGTTTTTATTTTCTGTAAGCCGCCTAGAATCGCTGTGAGTTAATAGGTGGCTATCTAATTTTTCCAAAACAAATAAATGAAAAGGGATACTAAAAATAGCTGAAGAAAGAATGGTGGTTTAACTGAAATAGCCAAGCATTTCAGGCCAAATGTTTAAAAACCTGACTGTGGGCCACTGCAAGCTGTTGTAAATGCGAGCCAGTTGCCAAGTAGCCAAAATACAATCACATAACTGTGGTGTGGAGGGGTATTTGTGTGTGTCCATCAGTTGTGACTATAAGGATGGGTCATTATTACCTTTCTTGAAGTCTTTCATAAATTTGAATTGTCGTAAGTTGAGGGGACTACCGATAGTGAATTAAATAACCTAGAAATCAACATTTCATACCGTATTTTCAGCCCCGAATCCAAATAATGGCATTTTTCCACAATTAAAGAATGTGAAGGAATAATTCAAAGTTTGATATTGAAACCAAGTCCATATTTTTCCCCTTTTCTTGCTTTGCTCACCCCACCCCCTTATTTACTTTTTTTTGCCTCTGTCTTCAAAGCTTTGTTTATATCTTTGTTGTTCTTGCAGAAAGTCTGGCTACCAGAAAAAAAAATTATCAGGAGGAGTTTAGAGCAGACCGACTTCAGGAGCCAACGCAGTGGGATATGTTCTTTGATCCCCAAATTTCTGAACCAATGGAGGTCAAATCTAGAGGACAACAAGGATTATTCCTGGAGCTCATGCAAGCTTCTAGGGCTGACAAGAAAATGCCCAATAATAACTCCCAAGTAAGTTCTACTGTATCAAAAAGAAACTACCCTTGTTCTGAATGTGGGAGAAGTTTTGATCGCCGTTCCAACTTAATTAAACATCAACGAATCCACACAGGAGAAAAGCCCTACCCTTGTACAGAGTGTGGGAAATGCTTTGACCAGCAGTCCAATCTAAACGTCCATCTAAGGATTCATACTGGCGAAAAGCCATATGGCTGCCCTGATTGCGGCAAAAGGTTTAGTATCAAATCACATTTACATGGACACTATAGGATACACACAGGGGAGAAGCCTTACGAATGTGAAGACTGTGGGAAGAGCTTCCGTGTGAAATCTTCCTTAAATAAGCACCAGCGAACCCATACAGGAGCGGCTAAGCTCTCCAAACTACCTGAGATCAAATCAGAGGGTCCCCGGGCAATATTGCCAGAAGTGACACGGGTTTATGCAGCTCCCAAATCAGAAAAAATAATTAAAATGATGAGTAGGAAGCCCCCTATAGAAATCACGGTGTCAAACAAGAATTTTTCCTGTTCCGAGTGTGGGAAAGGATTCGATCGGCCTTCACATCTCATTACGCACCAGAGGATCCACACAGGGGAAAAACCGTATCCGTGCATTCAGTGCGGGAAACGTTTTCACCAGCAGTCTAACCTGAATGTCCATTTGCGTCTCCACACTGGGGAGAAACCTTATGGCTGTCCTGAATGCGGCAAAAGATTCAACATCAAATCCCATCTACATGGACACTACAGGATCCACACAGGTGAGAAGCCATTTGAGTGTGAAGACTGCGGGAAGAGCTTCCGGGTGAAATCTTGTCTAAATAAGCACCAGCAAACCCATACAGGAGAAAAGCAATATAAATGACTGAGGGGAAAAAAACCTGAAGTTCTAACCTAATTAAACATCAGGTCATTCTGGAGAGAAAGATTACAATGCTCTGAACTTGGGGGGGGAAGCAACTTTTGCAACAGATGAGACTTTATCAAACATGAAAGAATCCACACAGGAGAAAATCCTTGTTTTCCTTCTGCAAGAAATAAGCACCTGAAAATCTACAGTGTCTTTGTGGGTGCTTAATCTGTGGGAAAATGTTCAGGATGGTAGTTCTAGCTGTGATTGGAAAGGGGTGGATTTGAACACACAACTGAGGCACTGATCATAGCAGCACAAAAACAGGCACTTAGTACATGATCCATAGAAACGAGTCTACTATCTAGGCAAATGTAGATTATGAAGACGGGTCTCAGAGACAGCCCAACACATAGTGTCTAGATACAACACATAAATGCAGGCAGAAAGAACACACTCTGAACAGCCCAACAAGAAAACTGGCATTGTGTACAGGAATATATGCACAGTGTATGGGCCACATCCAGATGGGAGATTCAACAGAAGGTCATGAAAGAGATTAGGACTAAGATCCTGCGGGACCTTCCAGATTGAGACAGATAGGCAGGTACTAGCCAATCAACCAGACATCATGGTACTAGAAAAGGATAGAAGACAGTAATGGTGATAGAGGTATTGGTACCAAATGACACCAACATGGGAGGAGCAGTATAAGAAATTAGAGAAGTTCCAGGGCCTGAAGAAGGAAGTAGAGGAGTTGTGGAAAGTCGAAATGGTCTCAGTGGTGGGAGGAGTGCCTGTGGCTGTGACTGCTAAACTAGGATAATAGCTCCAACAGACCTCAGGAACAATGCCAGAGCTCTCTGTTCAAGAGTGTGCAGGGTTAGGAACAGCTAAGATCCTACGCAGGCCTTTGGTAGAGGACCAGAGATTGAAGGAAACACATATCACCATAGGGGTGAAAAGGGAAATAGCAATAGAACGTAGACTTATATACTGCTTCATATAGTGCTTTTACTGCCCTCTCTAGGGAGTTTACAGAGTCAGCCTATTGCCCCCAACAATCTGGCTGCTCATTTTACCCACCTAGGAAGGATGGAAGGCTGAGTCAACCTTGAGCCTGGTGAGATTCGAACTGCTAAGTTGCAGACAGCTGGCATCAGCAGAAGTGGCCTGCAGTACTGCTCTCTAACCACTGTGCCACCTCAGCTCACCTCAAATTTTTAAATGTACACAATAATTCATAGTTCAAGCTATAATCATTCGAAATGCAACAATTGAGAAACGTTTCCATGGGTTTTTTTGGAGGAGGTTATTGTTCAATGAATCCCTAAGGAACACAAGCAAATGTTTCTATGGGGTTCAGAGGGAAGCCGTTTGTGTTTGGAACTTAAATATCTTAAATTTGCAACAATTTGAGAGCCAGTATGATATAGTGGCTAAGGTGCTAGTCTAGAAACCCAGAGACTGGGTTCTAGACCCTCCTTCTCAACCCAACCAACCTCACAGGGTTATTAGAGAGAAAATAGGCAGAGGAAGGCAGGTTGGCATAGCACAAAGTCCGGTGGTTCAATTCACCTGGTGCAATTTAGCCAATAACCACACCCAGGTGGGTGAGAACACATTTAAGAACTTTTATTTCTGCACAGAAGAGCTCACGCTTGGGATTAGAGTCACAAAGCAAGCATCCTCTGTATTCCCTTCACATCAGATATTTATATACTCTACAGATTGCCTCAATTTTGGATTGGTTGGAGCCATTTGCCTTACGATACCCCCTTAACTTTTTTGGGTGGGTTCTTCCCTTTCACTGGACAGATATTCTTAACAGCCTTATGGGGATGCCTGGTATCTATGCTCATTTTCCCCCTAGAATGTTCACACAGCTTCTTCAGTGTGTTGCAATTAGCTCATGGCTTTTGTTTTATCAATGTATAAAATACAAAGAAAAATAAAAACAAGAAATTAAGGGAAAGAAAAAGGTGAAAGAAAACATGAGGTACAAGGGAAGGAAGGAAAAACCAAATTGATGGAAATGAACCTCCACAGCTCTTAAGTCCTCTGCTGCTTAAAATGGCTTTTTATGATTGGCTTGAAGGAACTTAGTTAGTTTAGTATAGATAGTTTAGCAGTGCTGATTGGAAATTGGCCCCCCTTTGATCTCATTTGGTATGCCTACAGCACTGAAGATTTTGAGGCCAGCTCCTCTGCTATTTGCTTGGCGATCACATTCCTTAATGGACCAACTTCATGGTGCCCAGTGGCGTAGTCACAGACAATCAGGATACACTCATTGTCTGTACTAGATTGTGGCATGTGGCAAAGAGCCTACAATATCAATGGCTACTTTAGATAAGGAAATAGAGGTTAAAATGTACCCTTTTTCCATAGGAATGTTGTTCTGTTCCCTTTTTAGCTTTATCAACCTTACCTACAGATCTCTGGCCAATACCACCTTATCCAAAATTCTATGCCATCCCTATAACCATAAACCTGGACCATGGAGTTTCATGAACTAGCTTCAACACTGCTTATTGTGTAGCTATTTGTAAATTTTCTTCCTTTCTATAGGGATGAAGCCTTGTTCATTACAACTCTTTTTTCTGAAATCTGGGTGTTGTGTCCTCATTTCCCTCCTTCTCTATTGCTAACTAACAATGTTTTGGGGTTTGTTGACTCTTTTACAAGGGTCTCAGGTGAATTTCCCATTTAGGAGTCTCTATCCCTATAGGTTCAGCCCTAAAGCTTTGTTTTTCCTAGATCATCTCACTACTTCTATTAAGTCAAGATTGTTAGGAAGAATCCCAAGTTCCTTCCTGTTTCAAGCTGTATTCTCATCTTCAACTGGTCCCTTGTAGTTACTCCCACTATCTTAGCTTCTTTCTTGACTCCTTTTCTCCAGGTCCAACCTTCAGTAAACAAAAAGTCTGTTCTCATGATTAGGTTATGTGGCATGTTACAGATTACTCCTACTACTGTTGTATGTTTCTTTCCCTGTGCTTGTTCTTTGGCTTTAACCAATGTGGCCATCTCAGTCTGCTAAAACCCTTATAAGAGGCTCTTTCTCCATAAACACTGCCTTTTTTATTAAATGAGGATGCAACAAGGTTTGTCCAATCCCAGTATCTACTAAACTTTTCACACTGGCCCCATTACTTTTTGCTAAGATCATAATTTTTCTTCCCAGAAGCACTTGTAAAGCTGCAATTTCTCTTCTTTTCCCCTCTGGCTTTTGCAGACTTTGGATAAATGGCCACTTTTTCCACAGGTGTTAACAGCTATGGGTCTCTGGCCTCCCAATGCTTTCCTTTGATTTGGGCAAGAGCTAAAGGCTTCTTTCTCCTTTTACCTTTCTCTTTCCCATCTCGTTAAAGTTCTTATTTTCTGGAAGAAGCTTTCTTATTCTTAGTCTGCACCTTCCTTTCTAATATCCTCCAGTTTCTATGTTGCCACATACTCCTCAGCTAGTTCAACATTCCTTTGATCTGACTCTGTTGTGTTCCTGCACCCAAGACCTCAATTTGGTAGGGAGTAAATGTGGCGACTGTTCTAAAATTACTTCCTCTACCACTCTTCCCTTGCTTCTTTCATTTGGTCTCAACCACTTTCCTGCCCAGGTCTTCCCACCACCTTGACTGCAATTCACAAATCCCTTCATGTTTGTTGTAGGTGTAGCTCCTAAACCTCTGCCTATAGGTGTAGGGAGTGACATATCTGTAGATTGCTTCTTTTTAACGTGAGAGTAATCCTCTACTTCTCTTCCTGGAAAACTACTATAAGGTCTCAAAGCCTTTCCTATTAAACATGATGCTAGTCTAGCTACCCCATTCACTTGCAAGAGGTAGCCACTCTTTCAAACATTGTAAAAAAGTTTATGTCTTCTTCCTCTCACAACTTGGGCATTGTGATGTGTTTAGGGCCACCTCCACACACCATGCCTTTTGAAAGATTGAATATGCACCTTCTGGGGACTGCATTTCTTTTAGTAGATAACCAGCCCTTAAAATTATTTCCTTTTTACTCAGTTCCTACTCCAGGAAATCTTTCCTTCCCTTCCAAATTAACTCTTCTTCCTCTTTAATTAATTGCAGCCTTTCCTTTTTTTTTAAAGTTTTTTTTTTTTAACAAACAAACACAAACATAAAACCATCTTCCAGCCTTTCCTCTTGTTGCAGTTTTAGGGTAGACTCCCATTTTTAACCCAGTTAGTAGCCTCTCCTAAGGGAGAAGCTGTCCCTTCTTTTCCAACGTTGCTGTGTTTGGTGTAATCTCTGGTATGGGATTTTGCTTTTCTCAGCCAGAATTGTTGGCTAATTTCTACAAGGTCCTTGGGCTTTGTAAGGACCAAGCTCTCTTCTTTTTACAGCCCCCTTTCTAACTAAGGCTTGGTTGTTTTTTTCATAGAGTGTACTCAACTGAGTTTAAGCCACCATTGCTGTGGCTGCCCACTTGTATTGGATATCCACCTTGCTTTATGGATATCCCACTTCATGGATATCCTACAGGCACCACTTTGTCAAAGGTTCTTTTATCCAACTCAAATGAGTTGCAAAAAAAAAATGCCAGACAGCCAACACAACCCCACCTAGAGATACACCCACAAGCATTTAAAGGTTACTACTCACTGTTTACTACCTTCCCCCAATTCTACTACAACTCCCATTTCTTCACTATCTTTGTTAATCCTATTTCTGGAGAAGAGTAGCTCTTCCCACAAGCAGCTTCGTGCCATTTTAGATTCCCAAACGAACACAAACCACTTTCTTTCTTCTTTCCCCCTCACTCCCACACCACCAATAGGCTACACCCTGCTGCATCTCTGCTCAGCTTTTATAGTCACAATTGGGGAGCGGCTAGCTAGGGAGGAGTCTTAAAGGAATATGCTACACCCTGCTGCCTCTCTGCTCAGCTTTTATAGCCACAATTGGGGTGGGGCTAGCTAGGGAAAGGTCTTAAAGGGACAGGGCACCAGCAGCCCAGATGATGACTATTTTGCAAGCAGCTGGTCCTCTCACATTCAGCAAACGCACAAGCTGTGATCTGGTGAAATAGAATAAAGACAGGGGAAAATTAGGCAAGAATTGGGATTATACTCGTGGATAGGCACAAAATTTTCCAGACCCCCAGAAATGATACTGAGAAAAATTAGTATAAGGAGTCTCTAAGGAAGTGGCCCTTGGTTATTCCAGTTTCAGCGTCTTCTGTAAATCATGGCATAACAGATGGCAAGCAGCTGCCAAGCGACCCTTCCTTTATTCCACACCAAAAGGAAAGTTTGGTGAATGCACACTTCCTCCCTGAAATACAGGGTGCTCTAAATTCATCCCAATGACCAAAGCAGCATTGCACCCTAAGCTCTACCCTTTTTTTTTTAAAGATAGTGACTCCCAACAGTGGAACAGAAGGAAACAGGACGATGCTTGCATGGGATGGCTCCTGTGCATCCGCCTTCATTTGACCCGCACAAACCACGGATGCCTCCATGCCAGCGTTTCACAAGCTTAGCAAAACTATCACATATATGTGGGCTTCAACTCCCAGGATTCTTAAAAGTTGCCAAGATTGAGAAACGCTGCTGTATGCCAAGCCTATAAAGACCTCTGCCCGCTGAAGGAGTTTACTGTAGGTAAAACAGTGGCAAAACTTTTCTTTCCTCTGCCCACGAGAGGGCTCTCGGGTTTTTCTTTGCTAGTCTCGAACTACCGGCTAGCTTTTTTCTCTTCGCTGCGAACGGCACGAGAGAGTCCTAATTTGTTTTCCGGGTTATTGGGAAGTTGTTGTGATTGCTTCGCTACATGGCCGTCCTATTTGGATGGAAGGAGGTCTAGCACAGAAAAAAACTTCTTTTTTTTGGCGTAATCCTATAGTAAGAATTATTTTCCTTCTCTAGATATTTGGCTAAAAAGGCTTCTTGGCACAGGGCTGAATCTGAGCAGGTAGAAAACGGGATGGGGTGGGGGATGTCCCCATCCTTCCGTCGGCCCATCCACCCTCCCGCCTGCAGGTCCATTTTTGTGTAGTCGTCCATTGCCTCGCCTTGTCTTTCTCAGCGGCGGAGAAATTGGCGGGGTTGCAGGGCAGTCAGAAAAGAAGAGTCGGAAGAGGACTGAGATGGAGGAATCGGCAAGCACAACAGAGTTTTTACCCCCCTCCATCATGGAAAAGGGGGGAAAAACTGGATGAAGATTTATTTCGGAGTACATAGGGAGTGGGATTTCTGCGATACAAAATCGGTCTCTTCTCTATGCAGAGAAAATCTGAAAAGCAGAATTAACTCCAGGCAGGATTGAATGGCAGTCAACGGGGTCCTTTTATTTACAGGGAAACCATCTTAGTAGAATTAAAAGCAGATTGTGGTGATGTTTCTGTGTGGAGTGTGTGTCTGTCTGTCTGTGTTTCTCTCTGACCACCACACATTGTCAATTACAAAGTATGGCTATTGGTTTGAGCTCCCAGCTTGGCAATTTGGTTGAAAACGTTTCGTTACCATTCAAGGAGACATCCTCAGTGCGTTTTGAAATGTCAAACCAATTCAAAACGCACTAATGATGTCTCCTCAAATGGAATGGGGACAAAAGGTTTGTGACCAATTTGCCAAGCTCTGCACGCAAACCAACAGCCTAACTACCAACCTCAGCTACTAATATTAAAACACATTTCAACTGTTGAACTATTGGTGGTGATATTTGTGGTGATATATGTGGTGATATTTCTCTGTGGAGAGGGGCAGAAAACCCAAAGCAGTAAGTATGTGCCTGTGTTTCTCCTACTCACCCCATTTTGTCACTTATGAAGTATTTTACATGCCTTGTGCCTTGCTTTTGCTGTTCTTGGATGCAATTTTTTCATTCCCTTTGCTATTTTTGTTTTCAGTATGGTTCACTGCCCAATAAGTGAAATGTATTTTGCTTTTCTCCTAAAACTAGTTGCAAACTTTCCTTTGAGATGGACCCCCTTACGTTTCGCCTTTCCCAAGTCCCAGCAGAGGAAGCAATTTCTTGGGCTCCAGGGAATCTAATGAATGGCTGGTGTAGAAGATCTGCTTGGTCAACATCCATGAAGGAGTCAGAAGCCCATCGCTTTGCGAAAGAGGAACCGGTTGGCATCCCTGGGGAGGTCAAGATGGACGTGGATGCCCTGCTCAAAGACAGTGAGGAGTACAACAGGCAGAGGTTTCGTTTGGATGCTCTTCCTTTGGGGGAACGTCCCTGGCAGACTCTGTTCCACCTGGGAGAGGCCGCTCAGAGATGGCTGAGACCACAGGACCGCACCAAAGGACAGGTGGTGGACGTGGTCATCTTGGAGCAGTTTCTACATGTGCTTCCTTTGAGAATGCAGGCTTGGGTGAGAGCCAGGAAGCCAAGTACCAGCCAGGTGGCAGCTCAGCTGGCTGAAGCTTACCTGGAGCAACAGGTATCCTTGATAATAAGAAAGGGAAACCTTGATTCATAGCCTAATGCTAGGAATGTTGTTGTTCCTCTGACCACAAGCACTGGTCAAGCAAGAAGGAGTCTCCAGTAGGCTGGATTCTGAAGCCACCTGAATTTGTCCTACAACTGGTTATAAATGGAGTGGGCAGTAGAAAGAGGGAAGGCTTAAAACTTCATCTTCCTTGATAACAACCCCTAGCTTTCTAGGAAAGCCTGTTCTTACTTGGAGAGCTACAGATTTAAAATATAAGTCAATATCTTGGTTCACACCCTGCTGATTACAAACTCTGGGTTGGTATCCCATGTTCACATGACCTTCCTTAGAATCATTCCTTAGAATAACAGATTTGGAAGGGACCTTGGAGGTCTTCTAGTCCAACCCCCTGCTTAGGCAGGGAACCCTACACCACTTCAGACAAATGGTTGCCACTCTCCTCTTTAAAACCTCCAGTGTTGGAGCATTTACAACTTCTGGAGGCAAGCTGTTCCACTGATTAATTGTTCCAACTGCCAGGAAAGTTCTCCTCAGTTCTAAGTTGCTTCTCTCCTTGATTAGTTTCCACCCATTGCTTCTTGTTGTACCTTCAGGTGCTTTGGAGAATAGCTTGATCCCCTCTTCTTTGTGGCAACCCCTGAGATATTAGAACACTGCTATCATGTCTCCCCTAGTCCTTCTTTTCATTAAACTGGACATACCCAGTTCCTGCAACTGTTCTTCATATTTTTTAGCCTCCAGTCCCCTAATCATTTTTGTTATCTTATCTAGCCGAATCTTTTAGCCAAACCATATTATGACTCAACCCATGACCTGCTCATTTAATAAGTCACTGACTGGGATGCTACAGCTAAATGGAATTGTTAGCAGCCATTGGAAAAGTAGACCGATCAAATGTATTAATCTAATCAATTGTCTTCCTTTTCTAGTGCCCTGTGGCATTTGAGGAAGTGGCCATATACTTCACCCCAGAGGAGTGGGGCCTTCTGGATGACGAACAAAGAATCTTGTATTACACGGTCATGCAAGAGAATTCTGAGAATGTGACCTCCTTAGGTAGGGTTCCCATTCCTGTAAGTCTATAGAAACCTTTCTGAAGGTGTCAGTCCCAACCAAAGAATCAGCTCCTCTTTGCCTAGGTGTAACAGGCAAATTGCATGTTTTTGTAAAGTCATCTCTCTTACTTTTAAGGTTTTAGGTAAGCTCTGTTGAACCCTCTCCATATCCCCAAGGGCTGTTCCTACCTCATGCTACGTAGTCTAAATGGAACTCATCGTACTTCTGAAAATTAGGACTTGCCATTCCTAATCCAGCATTGGCCAAGGAGGCAAGGAGTTGAAATCTGTAATGGTCAGGACTACCTCTACCAAAAGTGGCTTGAAATTAGCATAGGTTGAGTGGAAAGAGGTGGATGTCAGGAACACAAGTAAAATTTCCCACTATTGCACAAATAAAAGTACCTTGACTTATAAGTACTGGGATGCTTGGAATTTTGGTTTTAAGTCATTGCGCTTGTAAATAAAGGCACCGCATGATTAAACTTTGTCTTACAAGTGTTGAACTCTGTAAATTAAGTCACTTTTGTTATTAAGCAAATCATGTAGTCTTTAAGCAAATAGTATGGTCATTAAACAAATAATGATGTCAGTGAATCCAGCATCTCCAGTGGAGAGGGTTTTTTTCCATTTTCTGCTGAAAAATAGAAAGAAAATTTGCAAATTGAAATCACATAACCACTGGATACTGCAACCTGTCTTAAATGCAAGCCATTGCCAAACAGCCAAAATACAATTTGTGTGTGTGTGTGTGTGTGTGTATCTGCAGCAGTTATAACTTTAAGGGTGTCATAACTTTCTTGAAGTCTGTCAAAACTGTTGTTAAAGAGCCAGCGACAGTTAAGGACTACCTGTAATGGATTACCGTAAATATTCCAGAAATGAAAATGTCTGTTGTATAAGTAAAGATATTTTTTAATTTGTGGTTTCTTAGATTTCTATCAGGGGAACAAAAGACAGGTTACTTGGGAACCTGTTTTGTCTCTACAACAAAAATAATCCTGTGTGGTAGGTTCAACTGAGAGACAAGGACAAATGCAAGGTTTCCTGAAGTTTCCATGGCTTGGGGTGAACTTTAATCTGATTCTTCCCAAATCTAGTTCATTACTTCAACCATACTACACCAGTAGACAATTCTAAGATATTTGGTTCTTGATGTTCTCTGAGATTGGTTCTTCTCTCACAAACATCTCAGAGACAATCAACAGGTATCACTGTTGTGCAGCATAGGAAATGGTACCAGACAGAGGTGGGTTGTTCTTGGTTCGGCCCGGTTCAGGCAAACCGGTAGTGATTCCACCCACCCACGCAGACACTTTCGCGCATGCGCAGAAATGTCACACAAGCACACGTGCGTGCACAAGTGAACCAGTATTATTATTTAGTATTTAATAAATTTATAGTAGTGCTGGGATTTGCAACCCACCTCTGGTACCAGAGAAACAATGAAGAAAGAAGTAATACCATGATCAAGGCACAATAAAAAAAGAAAATGAACTCCAACCAACTGTCTATAAACAAACAGCAGAGTTCTCGCTCTCATGCACTGATGATGTTATCTTGCCTGGTAAATGAAATGTTTGCAGAAAAACATCCAAGAAAACAGAACCCCTGCATGTTGCAAAGTGCCAGATGTTAGTCACATGACCCCAGGAATACTGTGATGGTTGTAAATGCAAACGCTCATTGTGAAGTGTTTTTTTTCCAGTGCCATTGTAAGTTACAATGGTCATTGAAATAGGCAATTGTTAAGTGAGGTCTTTTTGCATTAGAATTCTGAGGTAAATTCTGAGGTAACTAATTACCCAGCCTTGCCTACGATAACACCCTTCGTTGTGTGAGATAGCTATAAAGAAAATCAATAATCTTCCTCTCTTTTGTTGTGTCTCTTTTCCTTGCTCTAGAGCTTTTGATATCGAAACCAGATCCAAGTCTCCAGACTGAGTGGGAAGAAGGGTTACAAATGGCTGATCTCGAGATATTCAAAGGAAAAGACCCTATTGTTGAAGGAGTTGTGAATTGGGAGGACATAATGGTGGTTGGTAAGAAGGTCTTTCTTCCTCTGACAAAAGAACTCTTATGTTTTATTGGGTTACATAATATGTTTATTTTTTAAATTGAAGAATTTTTGAATCTCCTATCTGCCACCCAGACCCCAGGCAGTTGGAATATACAACATCCAATTAATCAAAATCTCTACAATGTTAGATTGTATTCCTTTAGTACAGTGGTGGCAACCGTGTGCCCAAACTGGAATGTGTGTGCATTCATGTGCTTGCGCGTGCCAAACAGTCTTTGGGTTTGCAACACGCACATGCACGCTGGCCAGCTGGTCTTTGCACAGGTGAGAACACCGGAAACCCAAAGACCAGCTGGCCGGTACGCGCATGCCTGTTTTTTGGCCATTTTGGCTGTTTTCAAGCTATTTTCCAGGCTGTTTCTACACCGTTTTTTGGGCCATTTTTGGCCTGAAAAATGACCTGAAAAAATGGCCTTGAAAATGGCCCAAAAGCAGCCTGTTTTTTGGCTGTTTTTCAGGCCATTTTCTGGAATGCTGGCACCCATGAAGATCAGCTGGCCAGAAACCAGGAGAGCAGCTGGCAACGGCACGCATACCCATAGAGAGGGCTCTGTGTGCCACCTCTGACACGCGTGCCATAGGTTCGTCATCACAGTTTTAGTACATAGGTTTTAGCTGATGTGCAGGATGACATATTTCCTTTTCTTTCCTTAAAATAGTTGTAACTGTTGCCCTGCCAATTTCATTACCTCCCCCTGAAAAGCAGCTGGCTTTGCTGTAGGATATCAGAGATGTGTTTCTGAGGGCACATGTTAACCACTCAGCCACTCCAGTGGATGCCCTCAGCAGAACGGGGGACATTCAGTAAGAACCATTCCAATTCATCAGCCCTCCTGCCATCAAAGCCTGTTTTAATTGGCCCACTGCCACTGCAGTAGCTGTAAATTCCACCAAGTCTAAGCCACATCTAATAGTGTTGTTTCATTGTGTCTGCAAAGCCACAGACAGTTCCATACATTTGGATCCCTCACCAAAAATGTTATTGAGGTGTACCTGGTAATCAGTGGGACAATATCTTAAGTGGAGACACCCATTGAGAGTATGATGGACAGCACAACCACCAAGGAGGGCTTGGGTGTTGTCCCTAAATCAACCCTAGCTAGCTCTAGCATAGTTATACCGTATGTTGAATTATAGCCTGCCAAAAACCACCTGAGTGGTTAAGCTTAAGATCTTGATGGCTTTGAGACAGTTTAAAAACTTTTATATTTCCTACATTAGTTTTGATGTTTTCTCTGGTTTCACTTTTTTCCTTAATTCAGAATTGCCAACCCAATATCCATATGAGACTTTCCATAATGGTAAATCTGACGTGGCCTTCCACATGAGAGGCGATAGAACAATTCAGAAGTCTGAGGAAAAGAGTAATCTGAGGCATTCTTCTCCAGGTGAGAGATTAGAGCAACACTTGTTTTTTAAAACAAACCTGTGGAGGTGCAGGTAGGAAAACACAGTTCCAGGAAAGAAGTGGAAAGATGGTCCAGCTTCCTTCTACATTATGAATGAGCAAAACATAAACCTTCTGGAAACAGGCCATTTATCCGTGGTGGGGCAATGGTTGGAATGCAATACTACAGGATACCTCTGCTAATTGCCGACTGCCAGCAGTTTGGCAAATCAATTCTCAATGGCTCAAGGTTGACTCAGCCTTCCATCCTTTTGAGTTCAATAAAATGAGGCCCCAGATTGTTGGGGGCAATAGGCCGACTCTGTAAACTGCTTAGAGCGGGCTATAAAGCTCTGTGAAGCAGTATATAAGTCTAAGTGCTATTGCTATTATCAAAATTCCTGAAAGGAATGTTTCTCTGTTACATAGTTGTTGGGACCTGCTTATCAGATCCTTGTCCCACTTCACTGATTAAAGCCACTTGGCAGGGGTGGATTGCTGCCAGTTTTACTACTGGTTCGCTACCCAGCACATGCACAGAACAATTTACAGTGAACTACGCATGCGCAGTCATTAAAAACCAAAATGGCGGCCACCCAGCGGCGGCGAGATAACCAGTTCGGGGGCGTGGCAAGGTTGGGTCGCTGCTGGTCCTGCGACTGAGGCATGAATTCCACTACCGGTTCGGCCAAACCAGGCTGAACCGGCAGCAACCCACCTCTGCCACCTGGGAGGTGATATACATTTTACGTCCATGAAGTGCTTTGCCTTACTTTAGGGAGGAGGTAGTACATGCCACTCTAAGGATGTCATCTCTGGACTAAACTATTGTGGATCATTTCCATCCAATCTCCAACCTCCCTTTTTTGATAAAGTTGCGGTTGCTCTTGAAGAAGCACTGATCATGCTAACCAAGCTTCAATGGGGAGAAACTGTTTTAAGCTCAGCCTTAGCCAAACTGAGTAGCTGTCAGTTTTTCAACCACCCATAGTTTCGCTTTTGTCATTACAAGTCCTCTCAAAAATGAATGGACACGCCCTTAAGAACTTCCTGGGAGATACTTTGAACCATTATTGACCATATAGCAATAGCAATAGCAGTAGACTTATATACCGCTTCATAGGCCTTACAGGCCTCTCTAAGCGGTTTACAGAGAGTCAGCATATTGCCCCCAACAATCTGGGTCCTCATTTTACCCACCTCGGAAGGATGGAAGGCTGAGTCAACCCTGAGCCGGTGAGATTTGAACCGCTGAACTGCTGATCTAGCAGTAGCCTGCAGTGCTGCATTTAACCACTGCGCCACCTTGGTTCTTACCATCCTTTACCATTCTTGTCTCTTAGGTATTTTGAAACTATAGAAAGTCAAGTTAGCAAAAGTTATTTCCTTTCATAGGTTGGCTGTAGCATTTAGGGTCCCGAGACTGAAGATGAAAGAATAATCCAATCCACAGATAGCTGAACCAACAGAAGTTTATTGAGCAACCAGAATTGACATGAGAATCAACAGCAAAATTATTAATCATGAAACATCATTCTTATAGTGTTTTCAGCTTCTTTGAGCGCTACCTACTTTACGTGTTATATCATTATTGACTAACAAGTCTCCAAGGCACAATAATTGGTTAGTCCTTACATCATTGGTGTTCGTGAGAACTTTCATGTTGTAATAGCTGAGTAAATCAAGTGTTATCAAATAAGTGAATAAAATGTTGCAGGTTATTACTTTGTTTCATCATCCCGTGTCCTCGAACATGCCTGGGAACACTGCAAGCAAAGAATAGCTGACAGGCAAATATTTTCTGCAGTTTTTACTTACACATGTAACCTCAGTTCTAAGGACCATCCAGATGATTCACTGTAAAAACCCTACAGTTGGCAGCTCCTGCAGACCTTGCTCTTTTTTAAATGGTTACCAGAAAAATTACCCGTGCCAATGTCATTTTTTGTCCTTATGTTGCTGGCAAGCATAATTTTGCATCGCAGATTAAGTACCAAAATCTTCCTATTGAAACCAAGACTATATTTTTGACCTTTTCTTGCTTTGCTCACTACCCCCTTATTTACTTCTTTTGCCTCTGTCTTCAAAACTTTGTTCATATCTTCATTGTTTTTGCAGAAAGCCGCCTGCCTACCAGATCAAAATTTTATCAGGAAGAGTTTGGAGCAGACCGACTTCAGGAGCCAACGCAGTGGGATATGTTCTTTGATCCCAAAATTTCTGAACCACTGGAAGTCAAATCTAGAGGACAACAAGGGTTATTCCTGGAGCTCATACAAGCTTCTAACGCTGACAAGAAAATGCACAGCAGTAGCTCCCCAGTAGGTTCTACTGTAACCAAAAGAAACTACCCCTGTTCTGAATGTGGGAGAAGTTTTGATCGCCGTTCCAACTTAATTAAACATCAGCGTATCCACACAGGAGAAAAGCCATATCCTTGTACAGAATGTGGGAAATGCTTTGACCAGCAGTCCAATCTAAATGTCCATCTAAGAGTCCATACTGGAGAGAAACCATATGGCTGCCCTGATTGCGGCAAAAGGTTTAGTATCAAATCACATTTACATGGACACTATAGGATACACACAGGGGAGAAGCCTTACGAATGTGAAGACTGTGGGAAGAGCTTCCGTGTGAAATCTTCCTTAAATAAGCACCAGCGAACCCATACAGGAGCGGCCAAGCTCTCCAAACCACCTGAGATCAAATCAGAGGGTCCCCGGGCAATATTGCCAGAAGTGACACGGGTTTATGCAGCTCTCAAATCAGAAAAAATAATTAAAATTATGAGTAGGAAGCCCCCTATAGAAATCACGGTGTCAAACAAGAATTTTTCCTGTTCCGAGTGTGGGAAAGGATTCGATCGGCCTTCACATCTCATTACACACCAGAGGATCCACACCGGGGAAAAACCATATCCGTGCATTCAGTGCGGGAAACGTTTTCATCAGCAGTCTAACCTGAATGTCCATTTGCGTCTCCACACTGGGGAGAAACCTTATGGCTGTCCTGAATGCGGCAAAAGATTCAACATCAAATCCCATCTACATGGACACTACAGGATCCACACAGGTGAGAAGCCATTTGAGTGTGAAGACTGCGGGAAGAGGTTCCGGGTGAAATCTTGTCTAAATAAGCACCAGCAAATCCATACAGGAGAAAAGCCATATAAATGTCTCTCCTGAGAAGAAAATCTAATTAAACACAGGTCACTCACTCTGGGGAGAAAAATCGCCTATGCTCTGAACTTGGGAAAATAAATTTTGCAACAGATAAAATCTTATTAAGCATGAAAGAATTCAAACAGGAGAAAATCCTTGCCTATGTTCCTTTTGGCTAGTAAATCCATACAAAAGACAGATATTATGGGGGGCCATCTGTGAGATAATTTCAGGAATAATTCACAGCAGAACACACACAGACACTATACATCATATATTTAATTATGGTTATTTTTCAGTGAATTCCCTAATAAACTCAATTCTTGCAAATGCTTTTATGGGATCAGAGAGAAGCAGTGTGCATTTGGAACTTAAAATATTTTGCCCTGAGACCATGGAAATGACCCAACTTCTACTGTCCTGAAGTCACCTGTTATTTAAAATACCTTCTTTCAAGGTGGCCCAAAGGAAATTAGAAAACAGTCGATATTCCATATGAAGAGGTTTATGCCGTACTGCTTGCTCCGATTTTCCTAGGAACATGGTATTACCTTCCAGTTAGGTAGTTCTGCACCTCATTGTAACCTGAAACTTAGCCAGAGTTATTAATGTTCTCTAAGAAAACATCAGTTCGGACTATTAGAAAACCTTTAGGTTAATTACATATTTTGTTTCCCACTCATGCATGGCTATTTCACTGAAGCTTGTCTGGAAATGACATGAGGTGCTTCAGAAAAATATGTCCTCAATCTGGTAACTGTAAGGCAGAAGCACTTAAGACTTGCCTTTCAAAGCCAGTGGGACTCAAAAGGGGTTGGTGAAATGTGCACAGGTTGGAAAAATCAGAACATTAGCATATACGATATGGACCTTCCATTTCATGATACTGCTTTCTTCAGAAATATCATTCGAAAGAAGAAAGTACTTTCCCTCCTTCCTTTCATTTCTGTTCCATTCCAATTATGGACCTAATGACTGTAACAGCCTGGTTTGCACAACATACCATAGTTAACTGAGTCATGAAGAGTTATGTGTTAAGTGGACAGAAAAAAATAAGTTGATTGACCCCATTAATTAGCCCTTAAGAGGCTGCCGTCGCCACCCTGTTCTTTGTGCCAGCCGTGTATGTGCATCCCATTGCCTGCTGCGCTGGAGGGACTTGCCCAGGCAAGTCCGAGCGGAGCGGCACAGCAGGCAACAAGATGCATGTGCACAGCTGGTGCGAATAACAAAGAAGCGACGGCAACAGCTTTTTCAGTGCATTCAAGACCTCCGATAGTTTTCAGCAGCCTCTAGCCAGCTGCCACTGCTGGGAAATGGCTGGCAAAGGGGTGGCGGCTGGGAGTTGCACCAAAAAAGAGAACTTGCCTTCCGGAGTCCGGACCAGCCACTGCAGGAGGAAGGTATGCCCAAAGAAAAAGGTGGTCATGGGGGAGGAAGCAGGGCTAGGGCCGGAGCCTCTGAAGGAGTGGAAACCGGATTGACGAAGGGAGAGTGGGCAGCATGCAAGAGGAGGCCTTTGACAGATTAGGCCAGGCCTGGGCAGAAAATAGGTAGAAATTCAATTTTTTTTGTTACCGTGTTCTGTGGGCGTGGCTTGATGGGGAGGGTCATGTGACTGGGCGTGTGACCATGCCCACTCAGTCACATGACACTCCACCCACCAAGCCACAGCCACAGAACCGGTAGGGGGAAAAAATTGAATACCACCATTGGACTATTGGTGGAACTGTTAGACGGTTGGTGCAGCCCCAATCAGCAGAGTTGTATGAAAGTGGAGCCCAGGTCCTATCAAACCTTGGGCAGTTGGAGGCATGCTTGCAGTAATCCAGTGAGCATTCTCAATTATTTCTATTTTCTTGTTCTACAGCATTTATCAGTGTAACTCTGCTTTCTTATTCTGGTTTTTTTTAATGCCAACATTTCAAGATCGGGTAAACTTGTAAGAAGCAACTTGCCCAAGAATAATCAACTGCCCTTTTTAATGCATAACAAAGACAGTTAAATCTGGGTTTCCCACTTATCCTCTGCAATACTGTGGGTCTCTGAGGTGGAATGAAGACCCATTAAGTTACCTCTTGTCCTGAAAGAAGATATATTTTTGCCATACAAATGGTTCTCATTTAACCATCTTCCATTCAGTGACCACATTCAAAGTTACAGCGCCATTGAACAAATGCTACTTGGACCCAGTCCCCAAAGTTACGTCTTCTATAACAACCCCATGGTCACATGATGAAAATGTAGGCACTTGCATTTAGGACTGTAGTAGCACTTCAATTTCCCCACCACCACCTACCTATTCCCTCCCACCATTATTTCTATCCTTTTGATGGCTTCTTCCTACTGCTGTTGCTGAAGTGCAACCAGCCTAGTAATATGCAAGGCAGCTGTTGTCATGACTGGCCTTGCTCCTGAAACCCCATGCACCATTCTCCAAAAAACTAGAGAACCTGTTTTCATTTGGAAAACAGCATGTGCAGCCTCAGGAAAAAGATCTTCCGGCAGCAGGTGCCTCATGTAGGAAGAAGGTCAGCTGCATGTGGCAGGTCTGGCACAAAGGTATGTCAGCTGAGATTCTACAGTGGGGTATGTGGCTGCAACATGGACTCCAGGTGGCATTCCTTGGGGGCAGTGGTAGCACCTGTGACGCTGAGGCTGAGAAAGGTCTGGGGACAGCTGAGATTATTTAAAGTCCTAGGCCTCTATGACAGGGAATTGCGCAGCCGGTGTCCAAATGAAGTCAGAGACACTGACATGAACTTGTAGTTTTATATAAATATATTTTACATCTATATACACCAAAGATAGTCAGGCAAACAGGAGCATCATAAATCACAGAGCACACAGGGGGTGGGGGAGGCGGGAAAAAGGGAAACACTCCACACCTATAGCAACCAATCACAGTGCAGATTGCCTCATACCGGAGCAACCGGCAGCACTCTTCGACCAATCACTTATAACTGTGTTCTGGTCCTTTGCACAACCTCACTGCTAAATTTAAAAGTCTTAACACTCAGCCCTAGCACTACCATCGTTCGAGAGGAGACAGTGCCCTTAACCTTAGTGAGGCTTGAGACTCGGTTTGGTCCTTTCCAGCCTCAAGCCTCACTAAGGTTAAGGACTGCCTCCTCTCGAATTATGGCAGTGCTGGGGCTGAGTGTTAAGATGTTTAAATTTAGTAGCTGGAGCAGTGAGGTTGTGCAATGAGCCAGAACACACAGTGGATGGATCTCCCCTAATGACATTTGGTTAGTGATGGCAAAGAGGACTGCCAGGATTTCCATCACTAAGCAATGTGGATATGTGATGCTATGTTTTACAACTGCATTGCTTATCTGTGGAAATTCTCATCTCGATTGTCATTGTTAACAAAGGACAAGCTGTATACCTGTAACAGTTGTGTTATATGGATGTCCCAATTTGTTACCATGTTTGTTTTTTAGATGCCTTGCTAATTGGTTAGAATTCGTTTTTTGTCTAGGAGACTGTGCTAAACGCTAGAATGCTCATTTAAAAAAAAAAGCAAAGAACAATAAATTAAAACTTTTCCAACAGATTTAGCCCTGGGATATTAATGCAATGTTGTTAATTACACCCAAACTGTTAACTGGAAAAACAGAATAAAGGCAAACAAAAAACACAGAACAATTAACATTCATTAAAAGACCAGAACAATTAACATTCATTAAAACACCAGAAACCATACTGTGAATAATTAGCGGGAACAGTTCCCAAAAAAGGAGCCTTGGGTTATTCCAGCTTCAGCCTATTCTGTAAACCATGGCATAACAATAGAGATGGAAAGCAGCTGCCACGTGATCTCTTCTTTATTCCATACCTCGAAGGAAACAATTTGAGGGATGGAGATTTTCTCCCTGAAATATAGGGTGATCTAAACCAGGAATTTCTGCAGGATTTGATGCATTCATCCGAATGACCAAAGCAGCATCGCTCTTTTAGGTACACGTGTGGCTCCCAATAAAAGGACAGAAGGAGACGGGGCGAAGCTTGGATGGGGATGGGATCATTGCTGTTCATCTGCCTTCGTTTGACACACACACACACTGATGCTTCCATGCCAGTCTGTAGAGATTCCCAGTCATCAAGGTAATGGTGGTCCCAAAGGCGCTTTCTCAGGAGGCAACTGGACTTTCGTGTGTTTTCTTTGAAGACGTTTCGAAGCTTCTTCATCTCCGACAGGACAGCGGGGAATGGAAGGAACGGAGCCCACTATCCACTATCGGAGCTGAAGAAGCTTCTTGGAGGAGAAGCAAAACGTCTTCAAAGAAAACACAAGAAAGTCCAGTTGCCTCCTGAGAAAGCACCTTTGGGACTTCCGTGCCAGTGTTTCTCAATCTTAGCAAAACTCTCAAATGCGGGGACTTCGATTCACGGAATTTTTAAAGTTGCCAAGGTTGAGAAACGCTACTCTGGGCCAAGCCAATAAAACCTCTCTGCTCGCTGAAGAATGACCGGTGGCATCTTACTGTAAACTCAGCAGAGGCAAAACTAGGAAGCGTTTCTTTCCTCTGCCCACGAGAGGGCCCTGGGGTTTTTCTCTGCTAGACCCGAAATCCCAGCTAGCTTTCTTTCCTCTTCGCTGAGGACGGAGCGCTGTTTTGTTTTCCGGGTTATCGGGAAGTTGCTGCGATCGTTTCGCTACAGGGCCGTCCTATTTAAATGCACGAAGGTCTAGCAGAGAAAAAAATATCTCTCTTTCTCCTTTTTGGCTGAATCCTAAAGTAAGAATTATTGTCCTTCTCCAGCAGCCGAATATTCGGCTAAAAAGGCTTCTTGACACAGGGCTGAACCTGGGCAGGTAGAAAGCAGGTGGGTCCCCTTCGTTCCCTCCACCCATCCACATCTTTGTGCATCTGCCCATCCCTGCAGTTCCAATGTTGTGTAGTCGTTCACAGCAGCAGAGAGTCTCTTTTTAGCTCTGGCTTTGCTGACTAGTTTTTTTCTCCAACCTGGGAAGATTTATTTCTCAGTATTTTGGTGCGGGGGGGGGGGGGGAGATCTGCGATGCAAACTCGGTCTCTTCTCTACGCAGAGAAAATCTTAAAAGCAGATGAATTCCAAACAGCATTAGATGGCAATCAATGGGATCCTATTATTTGCAGGGAAACCATCTTAGTACAATTAAAAGCCCAATGGGGTGATATTTTGTCAGGTACTGAGGATTTAATAGCTGCCAGCTGATATAAAGTTGTAGACTGCAATGGCTGATGCAAGGAGGAGGACTAATTGCATGGTAGGTGTCTATATATATATATAGGTAGTCATTAGAGGGTGTTTCTCCCTCGCATCGTATATTTCATTTCTGTCCTTGTATTTCATTTCTGTCCTTGTGTCCGAGCTGAATGGTAAGGGATTTTAGCTACCACTTATATGTTTGTATATATTTATATATAAACCACTGTTAATAAAGGCTCTGTGTGCTGTGTTTTGCTCCTGGGTTTATCTCATAATAATAGTCACGCTGCCAAAACTCTGACATATTTATCTGTGGAGAAGGACAGAATACCCAAAGCAGTAAGTATGTGCCTGTGTTTCTCCTACTCACCCCATTTTGTCACTTACGAAGTATTTTACATGCCTTGTGCCTTGCTTTTGCTGTTCTTGGATGCAGTTTTTTCATTCCCTTTGCTATTTTTGTTTTCAGTATGGTTCGCTGCCCAATAAGTGAGATATATGTTGCTTTTCTCCTAAAACTAGTTGCAAACTTTCCTTTGAGATGGACCCCCATACGTTTCGCCTTTCCCGAGTCCCAGCAGAGGAACCAGTTGGTTTGGCCCCAGTGGATCAGCCCAGTGCCTTCTCTAGAAGAAGATGCATATGGTCAGCCTCCATGAAAGCTTCAGTAGAAGTGACTACTCTGCTCCTGGGCATCAAGGAGTACAGCAGACAGATGTTTCATTCCAATGCGCTTCCTTTGGGGGAACGTCCCTGGCAGATTCTGTTCCAGCTGCGGGAGGCCGCTCAGAGATGGCTGAGACCACAGGACCTCACCAAAGGACAGATTGTGGACGTGGTCATCTTGGAGCAGTTTCTGCATGTGCTTCCTTTGGGAATGCAGGCTTGGGTGAGAGCCAGGAAGCCAAGTACCAGCCAGGAGGCAGCTCAGCTGGCTGAAGCTTACCTGGAGCAACAGGTATCCTTGCGAATAAGAAAGGGAAACCTTGATACATAGCCTAATGCTAGGAATGTTGTTGTTCCTCTGACCACAAGCAATGGCCAAGCAAGAAGGGATCTCTGGTAGGCTGGATTCTGAGGCCACCTGAATTTGTCCTGCAATTGGTTATAAATGGAGTGGGCAGTAGAAAGAGGGAAGGTTAAAAACTTCATCTCCCTTGAGATAGTTCCCAACTTTCTAGCAAAGCCTGTTATGACTTGGAGAGCTACAGGTTTAACATAAAGATATTATCCCAGTAGCTCATACAAGTTGTAATGACAAATCCTGGCTTAGAATCCCAGGAATATTATTAAGCCATTTTTTTTTAGTTAACCCAATTATCTGGTTTGAGCTAATAAGGCAGTGGTTGGATTTCTATAGCTTGCTGAAATACAATCACAACCCAAAGTCCAAACACTGACTTGGGTTTCAAATGTAGGAGTGCAGTTAAACCTCTAATCTCCCCCCTCTTGCCTTAATGTGAGTTAGGCAGGTCCTTTTCAACACCTGGGAGCTTAAGATAAACTTTATATAAGCTTGAATCAGGAATTACAAATTCAAGATATAAAGCAGGCATTAAAACTGAATATTTTTGCTAAATGACATAGCAGTCATCAGAATAATAGATCAAATGCATTGCTTTGTTCAATTGTCTTCCTCTTCTAGTGCCCTGTGTCATTTGAGGAAGTGGCCGTATACTTCACCCCAGAGGAGTGGGACCTTCTGGATGACGAACAAAGAATCTTGTATTACACGGTCATGCAAGAGAATTCTGAGAATGTGACCTCCTTAGGTAAGGTTTCCCATTCCTCGTCCTTCTGAAAATTAGGACTTGCCATTCCTAATCCTGCATTGGCCAAGGAGGCAAGCAGTTGAAATCCATAATGCTGTGAAACATTGTTTTATATGAGATTATTAAATTTTATAAATAAATAAATATTATATGGGCAAAGAGTGAAAGATTTGACTTACCCACTATGGATGGTAAAGATGATGACAGCTTTGGTCAGAAAACACCTATTGTCTAAGTTTAATAATGATTGGAAATCCCTTTACTGACTTTTTGTGTGAAACAGGGAAAAATGGAAGTCTTTGTTTTTTCAACAACCCTGTATGGTAGGTTGAGCTCAGAAAGAAGGATGGATGCTAGTTCACTGGGAGTTTCCATGGCATAGGTAGATTTTAACTTGGTTCTCCTCAAGTCTAATCCATTACTTTTACTACACTACACTAGTAGACAATTCTAAGGTGTTCAGTTCTTGGTGTTGTCTGAGCTTGGTTGTTTTTCTACAAATATCCCTGAGACAACCAACAGGCTTGCTATCATTGTTGCATACTGCAGGAAGAAGCAGCAGAGAAACAATTAAAAAAGAAAAAAAATACTCTGATCGAGACACAATCAAGAAAGCAACTGAACCCCAATCAAGCAGCTATAAGCAACCAGCATACTCCACACACTCATGCACTGATGATGATACTTTACCTGGTAAATAAAATGTGTACAGAAAAAAAAACCAAATTAAGAGAAGTCCAAGAAACAAACAGTTCAGCCTTGAGCTAAACATCTTCTCTGCTATAATTAGTTCTTGCTTAGTAACAATAATTGGGAAGTCTGTCACTCAGCAGCATAGTCACTAAGCCTAACACATGACCAGGATGAATTTAGGACTTCAATTCTCATTCAGTCATTAAGCAAGTAACCATAAATTGAAAAGCAACATCATGTGGCCAGTTTTTCCATTGACTCTGTTTGTGGAACCTGGTTTTGAGGTGCACAAATAGTGATCACATGACTGTGGGATACTGCAATGATTATAAAAATTGTCCACTTGCAAAGTTCCTGAATGGTTACGGGGGTGACACTGCAACAGTCATAAATATGAGGACTGATCATTAAATTATTTTTTTCAATGACATTGTCACTTTGAATAGTGGCTGAACTGGGCATTTAGTAAGGTTTTTACCTATACTGAAATTCTAAGCTAATTAAATAACCATCCTGGCCCAGGATATTTTATTGTGTTAGATGGCTATAAAAGAATCAGTAATTCTCTTCTCTTTTATTGTGTTTCTTTCTCTTGCTCTAGAGCTCTTAATTTCCAAACCAGATCCATGTCTCCAGCTTGACTGGGGAGAAGTATCCCGGATGGCTGATCTCCAGACATTGAAAGGAAAAAACA
The DNA here is from genome assembly GCF_051295495.1 of Thamnophis sirtalis. Lineage (NCBI taxonomy): Eukaryota > Metazoa > Chordata > Lepidosauria > Squamata > Natricidae > Thamnophis > Thamnophis sirtalis. The sequence goes on from NW_028261383.1 coordinate 34,261,201, forward strand.
CTATTGATCAACGGATTGTAAATTGTGAGGGCATAACTGTGGTTGGTAAGAAGGTCTTTCTTTTGTTTGATAAAAGAATCCTTTCGTTACATTTTATTGGGTTATATAATTTACTTTTTAAAATTCAAACATTTTTAATCTGTCTACTGCCCAGACCTCGGGCAGTTGGAAGATACATCTAATTGATCAGAATATCTCCAAATACATAGGTTTTAGCTCATGTGTGGGATGACCTATTCCTTTTCTTCCCTTAACATAGTTGTAACTCCTAATGGACACCTACGGCAGAATCAGGGGGACATCCAGTAACAGCCATTCCAATTCATCAGTTTCCTAGCAAAGCCTGTTTTAATTGGCCCACTATGGCTTCAGTAACTCTAAGTCCCAGTAAGTCTAAACTCCACCCAATAAGGTAGTCTCTTCTGAGTGGCCATCACATAAGGTACATCTTCAGATCTTGATGCTTTTAGACTTACAGAAGAAATCTATTTTCCTGCAGTGTTTCCAGTATTTCCTCTGCTTTGCTTCCTTCCTTAATTTAAAATTGTCACCCCAATATCCATATGACAGTCTCCATAACAGGGAATTTGACATGATCTTTCAGAATGGAGCAGAGGGAAGGATTCTGCAGTCCGAAGAAAGGAGTAATGTGAGGCATTTTTCTCCTGGTGAGGTATTAGGTCAACTCTTTTTGACCTAAATAACCCTAACCCCAACCCTAACCCTTCCAAGAAAAAGCCTCCTGAAGGCCCCTGAGGGCGAAAAATGGACCTATAAACAAACCGGAAGTCACAAGTTAAGCAGGCCTTTGTGGGGGAGAAACAATTTTTAAGCTCAACCTTAGCAAGACTCAGTGGATGGTTATTGGCCATCTATATTTCTACCTTTGTCACGACCTGTCCGACCAGAGGTGGGTTCCTACCGGTTCAGCCCAACTGGTAGTGGTATAGCGGCCTGGGTCACTGGAACTGGCAGCAACCCAGGCCTACCACACCCCTGAACCGGTTACCTGGTTGCCGTCACCGCCATTTTGTTTTTGAATTCTGTGCATGCACAGAACAATTTAAAAGCTGGCCAGAACACACCCCTGCCTCCTACCAACAACTTTTCTATTGAAACTGAGACTGTATTTTTCCCCCTTTTTCTTGCTTTGCTGCCTGCTATCATGTTGCTTCTTTTGCCTCTGTCTTCAATACAGGATATCTTTGTTGTTCTTGCAGAAAATGTCACTACAAGAAAAAGTCCTCATCAACAGAAGCCTGGAGCAGAGCAATTTCACAAACCTCTGCGGTTGGATGTTTCCTTTGATCCCAAACATTCTGAAAAAATGGGGATCAAATCCAGAAGGCGGCAGGAGTTATCACTGGAATTATCACAAGCTTCTAAGGCTAGCAAGAAAATGCCTAGAAGTAGCTCCCAATTAGCCACAATGGCAACAAGGAAAAAATATGGATGTTATGAGTGTGGGAAAAGGTTTGATCAGCCATCACAAGTTATTAACCACCAGAGGATCCACACAGGAGAGAAGCCATATCCGTGTACCGAATGTGGGAAGCGTTTTAACAAACAGTCCAATCTTAATGTCCATGTACGTCTCCATCGAGGAGAGAAACCTTACAGCTGCCCTGATTGTGGCAAAAGATTTAATGCCAAATATCATTTACGTGGACACTACAGGATACACACAGGGGAGAAACCTTATGTTTGTGAAGACTGTGGGAAGAGATTCCCTGTTAAATCGTCTCTAAATAAGCACCAACGAATCCATTCAGGAGATCCCAAGCTGCCCATACCACCTGAGATTAAATCAGAAGGCAATACTCAGACAGTATTACCAGAAGTAAAACCGGTGTGCATAGTTCCTGAGGCAGAAAAAATAGTTAAAATCATCAGTACCAATTCCGCAATAGGGGTAACAGTGTCAAACAGGAATTATGTCTGTTATGAATGCGGAAAACGTTTTGATCGGCCTTTACAGCTTAGTAAACACCTGAGGATTCATAAAGGAGAAAGGTCATATCCATGTATTGAATGCGGGAAACGTTTTAATAAGCAGTCTAACCTTACTGTCCATTTACGTCTCCATACTGGAGAGAGACCTTACGGCTGTCCAGATTGTGGCAAAAGATTTTGTACTAAATCTCATTTACTTGGACACTATAGGAAGCACACAGGGGAGAAGCCTTATCAGTGTGAAGTCTGTGGGAAGAGATTCCCTGTTAAAGCTTCCCTAAATAAGCACTGCCGAACCCATACAGGAGATCCCAAGCTGTCCAAACCAGCTGAGAGCAAATCAGAAGACAATACTCAGGCAATATTACCAGAGGTGACATATGCAATTCCTGAACCAGGAAATTTCATCAAAATTATAACTAAGAAACCCCCAAAAGGAATTACAGTGTCAGACAGGAATTTTGTCTGTCGTGAGTGTGGGAAAAGTTTTGATCAGTCTTCACACCTTACTACACACCAGAGGATCCACACAGAAGAAAAGCCATATCCATGCACTGAATGTGGGAAGCGTTTTAATAAGCAGTCTAATCTTAATGTCCATTTACGTCTCCATACTGGAGAGAAACCTTATGGCTGTCCTGATTGTGGTGAAAAATTCAACATGAAATCCCATCTACAAGGACATTACAGGATCCACACAGGCGAGAAGCCGTTTGTGTGTGAAGATTGTGGGAAGAGCTTCCGGGTGAAATCTTGTCTAACTAGGCATCAGCAAATCCATACAGGAGAAAAGCTATATCCATGTAATGAATGTGGGAAACGTTTTAATAAGCAGTCTAATCTTAATGTCCATTTACGTCTCCATACTGGAGAGAAACCTTATGGCTGTCCTGATTGTGGCCAAAAATTCAATATGAAATCCCATCTACAAGGACATTACAGGATCCACACAGGTGAAAAGCCATTTGAGTGTGAAGATTGTGGGAAGAGCTTCCGGGTAAAATCTCGTCTAACTAGGCATCAGCAAATCCATACAGGAGAAAAGTCATATCAATGTCTTTCCTGAGAAAAAAAAAAACAGCTAATTAAACACCAGCTGTTTCACTCTGGGAAGAAAAACTGCATGTGCTTTGCATGTCACAATACATTTTGCAACAGATCAGATTTTATTAAGCATGAAAAAATTCACACAGGGGGAAAAAATCATTGCCAGTGTTGCTGTAAGCACTGAGAAATATTTCCATGATATTTTTATGTGATTATTTTCCAGGAATTTACTAATAACTCTCTTGCAAATGCTTTTATGGAGCCAGAGGGAAGCAGTGTGCATTTGGAACTTAAATTTTGTGTCCCTCTTCTATAAGAACTGGAGGCGTCTGTTGTTTTAAAATGCCTCTTTTAGGATTGGCCTGAAGGAGCTTAGTAAACAGTAGACATTCCATGTGAAAGCTTTGATGCCATGCTGTCTGGCTTCAATTTTCCTAGGAACAAGCGGTGGCACTATCTTCCAGATAAATTGTTCTGTACTCCAGGATAACCTGAAACTAAGTAATAATTATTGCTGTTCTTTAAGAAAGCTTCATTTGGGACTGTGAGAAATCCTTAGATTAATTTTGTGTTTCCCATTCAAGCATGGCTATTTTATTGAAGCTTGTCTTGAAATGAATGAGACACTTCAGAAAAAAATATCCTAAATCCGGTAGCGGTAAGTCAGAAGCAGCATTTAAGACTTGCCTTCTGTGCTCAATAGGATTCAAAATGAGATGTATAAAATGTGCACAAGTTGGACAAAATCAAAAACTGACAGATAGAAATATAGCTTCCACTTCAAGATGCTGCTTCAGGAACATCAGTCGAAAAAGAAAGTCCCCCTCCACCTGATTTTTAATTTCTGTTTAAGTCTATTTATTCAGCCAGATGACTGCATAACAGTCAGGTTCTCCCAACATGCATAACTGAGTCATGAGAGGTAGTGAGTTGTGTGAACAGAAAAACTGGTATGATTGGCGCCTACCCATTAGCCCTAAGAAAGTTTATTTTTAAATCAAGCAGCTCGAGTTTTCTGGAAATCAAGTAGCCTGTGCTTGAGTGTACAGAACACACAATGTTTAAACTGTATTGTCCACGCAGCTGACCTGAAGGTTAACTAATATGTCTACCTTCCATAGCCTAGTGTTAGAGTCAACATGAACATTCTAGGAATTCCATCTTTGTGGTTTTTTGGCTTTTACCACTAGAGTCACATAGAAACATTGAAAAAGAGAACATAGTAGATACATCCAGGCCCCTAATGTTGTCCATGGTGGATTGGTGGTGATTATGCCAGTGCAAGATCTCCCCTCCAGCAAAACAGAGGCCCAGGAATCCTAGACTTTTTGGCAGCAGCTGGGAAGACTGTTGATTTAGATATAGTGGCCAGATAACTGATGCGCCCCCCCAGCAATGAATGGAATGGAGGAAAGTAACTGGGTGAAGGACACCAGTCAGCAGGTTCGTCTGAAAATGGTCACCAGGTTCCACCAAGCCTCGCACTGTTGAGGCTCGCTTACTTTTGTAGAAGTCTAATGGAGAATATTCACAATTATTTCCATTTTCTTGTTCTACAGCCATTCTGATTTTTTTAAGTGACAACTTTTCAAGATCGGGTAATTTCCCCCAAAATAATCAACTGTCTTTTTTTTTTTTAATGCACATTGAAGCCAGTTAAACATGGTTTTCCCACTATCTCTTGCAATACTGTTTCTTGCTAAAGAATTGTTACTCTTTTATTCGGGGGGGGGGGGGAGAGGTTTTACACACCAGCAGAATCATTAGGCATTTTCCGAATATTTGATCCACTGAGCCCCAAAGGTTTGCCATGCCTGACATCAATAGTAAACTGCATGCTTGGAACATATTTTAAGAATAAAGAGTAAAATATTGTAGTAGCTCCGGCAGTTCTCTGTATGCAGCCTTTCCTGAATGTACTTCTTATCGGTAGGTTCTTTGGCTGACTTCAGACCGATGGAAAACATCTTGCTAAATGTGTGAGTTCAGGGCTTCTAGTCCAGTGATTTGCCTCAAGAGAGCCTGCATTGTGAAGTGGGCAGAGTTAAAAAGAGAGGTTAAGATATAGATAGCGGTTCCACCACAAAACCGCGGTCGACTAAAGCGCGCTCGACGAAACCGCGTACCTGACATCACAGCGCGATGAAAAAAGCATGCTGTGAGCGGTAAAGCTAAAATTAACGCGTAAACCTAAACCTAACCCCCCGAAACCTAACCCTTAACCTAACCCTTAACCTAACGCTAACCCTTAACCTAACCCTAATGCTTAACCTAACCCTAAACCTAACCCTTAACCTAACCCTAAACCTAACCCTTACCTTAACATGAATTGGCTTGCTTTAAAAGCGCTTTTTAAAGCCCCCTTTTTTCTCCGCGGTCGTATTTGTCGCGCTGCTGATGACGTCAGGTACGCGTTTTAATCGGGCGCGCTTTGGTGGACCGCGGTTTTGTCGTGCCACGATAGATAGCTATAAACACTGGCTAGAGTTTGCTCTCTGGTGTGGCTAGTCCAGTAGTGGGTTGCAAATATTTTTAGTACCGGTTCGGGCGCGCTCCCATACGCACTCTCATGAGCAGAAGCGTCCGGGCAAGTGGGTGGGGCCTCCTGCTGCCGCTACTACTGGTTTGGCCGAACCGGGAGCAACCCACCACTGGCTTAGTTCCTACAATTTTGGTCTGAAACACCTAGTTTTTACTTTCAGAAAACCTTTAAAAACTGGATTTTTTTTCTAGCCTTGAAAGCCTGGATATTGGCAGAAGCCAGCTTGCATCCTTGCCCTGGGCTGAAGTGGTGTTTTTTTTTCTTTGTCTGGCATCCTGTGTTGTTGGTTTTTTTTCTATTATTTTCATATATATGTTTCAGATGTTTTGTTGGTTAGTCACACAGAGCTATTTTACAAGATAAATCTATATAATAAACCAAGAAACAAGCCAACTCTTGGAGATGATTTTCAATAGACTCTGAACTTTGACTAAATCATAACTTTTGAGATGTAAAAAGTCTGACGCACTTTCCATCAGATTTTAGACATGGAGCAACAGTCCTGTCTTTTAGGATGCCTAATCAACCATTGCTGGGAATCATAGGTACAGAATAGGTACTATGGAGCAGAATGTGGGAAAGACCTTGGGAGACAAGGAGAGGCTGCCTAAAGAATGGCTAAATAAGAGGGATATTAGATTACAGCTGGATAATGAGCAGAGCAAGAGACTGAAAAGGGACCCTCCCTAGTTCCTCAGGCTATAAAGGAAATGGTGGGAGGACTGTACTTTCATATTTGTAAACTTCTGTTAATGTAGCTTTTCTATAGCAATAGCAATAGCAGTAGACTTATATACCGCTTCATAGGCCTTTCAGGCCTCTCTAAGCGGTTTACAGAGAGTCAGCATATTGCCCCCAACAATCTGGGTCCTCATTTTCTGCTTGTGCTTCCCGTGTGGTCTGCCTGTTAATGATGACATCATGCTCCAACCATTCTCCAGCTGCAGCAGAGGTGGTATTCAGCAGGTTCTGACCAGTTCTGGAGAACCGGTAGCGGAAATTTTGAGTAGTTCGGAGAACCGGTAAATACCACCTCTGACTGGCCCCGCCCCCATCTATTCTCTGCCTCCTGAGTCCCAGCTAATTGGGAGGGAATGGGGATTTTCGTGACCCGTCAAAACCGCGCTCGACTAAACCGCGCCCGATTAAACCGCATCGCTGACGTCATCAACAGGGCGACAACAGCCAGCGCGTAGAAAGAAGGGCGCCTTAAATAGCGCTTTGAAAGCAAGCCGATTCAACTTAAGGTAAGGGTTAGGGTTAGGGTTAGGGTTAGCTTTAGGATTAGGGTTAGGTTAAGGGTTAGGGTTAGGGTTAGGTTAAGGGTTAGGGTTAGGTTAAGGGTTAGATTTAGGGTTAGGATTAGGTTTAGGGGGGTTAGGTTTAGGTTTAGGGGTTAATTTTAGGTTTAGGGTTTACAGCATGCTTCTGTCTCCGCGCTGTTGTCGCCCTGTTGATGACGTCAGCTATGCGGTTTAGTCGGACGCGGTTTAGTCGAGCGCGGTTTTGTGGTAGAACCGGGGATTTTGCAGTATCCTTCTCCTTGCCACACCCACCAAGTCACACCCACAGAACCTGTAGTAAAAAATTTTGAATCCCACCACTGACTGCAGGTAATGCTCTCTCTTAACTGACTATTCCCTAGGCTGCATTTCTTTGCCCCATCTTCCAAGGTCTTTTTCCTGTATACCATTGCATACCAGCAGCATGTCCCATGAAATTATAAGTCCAAAGCAGAGAAGGACTTGTACATTGATACAGCAGTCCCAAACATTTCTGCCTCCACAGACCAGCAGCAGCAGTGGTGGCAGGGGAGGGGATGGTTTTACAGGTACAGCCTAGTTGTCACTCATGTGCAAATAAAGTTTTGCGCACTCGCCCACCACTTGTGCAGCCCAGTGTTTGCATTAATGCACCTGAATGCCTCCCCTTCTGTGGTTTCAAAACCGAGGTATAAGAAGATCCTGAATGTGAAATTCCTTGTTGCACTGGGCATTTTGAGCTGGCTGAGCATGTCCTTCTCTGGTGTCTTCTACAATCAAGGCATATGTTAATTAGTTCCCCAAAATGGAACATCATTCCCCCCGAAATGAGATTGGCTTGGGGAATTAGAGCCCATTTTTTGAATCAATGTTTGGCTGCTATGTGTCTTATTTGTATTTTGGATATTGTGCATTTTATATATTTTACTTATTTTATTGTAAACCACCTAGAGTCATATAAAAGTGAGATGGTTGGCTACATACATTGAATGAATGAATGAATGAATGAATGAATGAATGAATGAATGAATGAATGAATGAATGAATGAATGAGCAACCAATGGGCAAGGCTTCCAGGGCATGATGATCAGGCACATTTGCAAATTGAACTGATTGACTATATTTCTTCAATAACATCCAAAATGCTTCTTTCTGTGTATGTGTGTTTTGTGCTTGTGTTTATAAAACCCATCCGGAATTGATTAGGAAAAAGAGATTTAGCAACTTTGCTAAATTTTCAGGTGCTATTATATAAACTTTTATTTATTGCAATCTATACTAAACTGATAATCCTTTATTTTAGATGTGTAGTTTATTTCTACAAAAACTATTTTATAACCTTGTACCATAGCATTTATATTTTCTCGCATACAGTTTATGTGAGTATTATTAATTCATAGGAATTGGAGCTGTAAAATTTTACAATATTAAGCTACAATATTAAACTTCAGTTATTGTTCAAATGGCTGTAATTTTTATATCCTCGTGGTTTTATGCTATCTTTTGCTGGCCTGTGACCAAAATACAAACTTTTGTTATTGTTGACTAATTAAAAATCATTCTAGTAAAGTCTTCCTGATGATCTATATTGGTCTAGACCTATGATGGCGAACCTATGGCGCGCATGCGTGCATTGGCCATCTGATTTTCGACCTTCCGGAGGGCCAGGGAAGCCCGTTTTCACCCTCCCCAGGCTTCAAGAAAGCCTCAGAAGCCTGGGGAGGGCAAAAAACAGGCCCAATGGGCCAACCGGAAGTTTGGAAACAATCCGTTTCCAGCTTCCGCGGGAGGCCATTTTGCCCTCCCTAGGCTTTAGGAAAGCCTCCGGAGTCTGGGGGAAGGGGTAGCGAAAAAAAGGCCCAACAGGCCAAACAGAAGTTCGAGAGTGATCTGTTTCCAGCTTCCAGGGGGGCGGGGAGGCCATTTTCACCCTCCCCAGCCTTCAGGAAAGCCTCCAGAGCCTGAGGAGGGCAAAAACTCACATACACAGGGGTGGGGGGGATGGCATGCGTGCATGTGTGGGGCGGAGGTTGCGCACACATGCGCAGGTGGGCAGGATGTATTGAATTGTAAGTGTGGGCACGCACGTGCGATAGCACACACACAATTTTGGCACGCCTTCACAAAAAGATTCGCCATCCCTGGTCTAGATACTAGATCATTAAGAGTTCGGTTAAACCAGGTTTAGGAAATTCATGTTCCTAAATTCATAGCTCATGTTAATTTAAAGGAACAAAGTTGTCAATTCTGTTCATAGCAAAAGAATTGTCAATAGCCATTAATGGCTTTTCTTGGTTCCCCGTGTCTCCATATGTATACACAATTTCCTTCTTCTTTCTGGGAAGAAATTGTTGGGCAACAAAGAGGGCAAATATGTGAGATGGTTGCTAATCCTCAGCATTTATCATTTCCCATAGAACTAAATGGCTCTCATTTTGCATGCCTGCTTTTATCTGCACAAAATATTATAGATATATGTATATATTATTTCTTGTTTATGACAGGACAAAAATAAGAGTTACAAACATCTATATGTATTTGTTTACTACTACCAATTCATGTTATATTTAAGTAACAACATCAGTTAGAAGTAGGGCTAGAAGATATACCCTCTAATTTCTTTTTTTCAAAATTCTCTTAATCTGTCTGTTCTATCCTTTCCTATTGGTCAATAGACACATGTGATGTCACAGCCCTCTTTATTCTCCTGTGGGGGAGAGGGAAAGCTCACAATACTTATTATGAAGTGTTGGGCTTTTCGGGTACTACTGTTAACTCTCAAGGTAAAGCATTGTTCTAGTTGACCAATCAAAGGGCGAAGGGCTGGGCGCTCATTTGAATACAAGCCAGTATATGACAGAAAAGGGAGAGGCATTACGGAGGCACTTATCACTACAAACGTCAGGTGAGCGTAAGTACAGACGATTGAAACAATGGCTATTGTTCCAACCCAGAAAAAGTTAAAACCTCAGAAGAAACTGGGACAGAAACAGAAGAGGAAACAAGGAAGAAATCGGCAACGAAGGAACTTGGTAATCAGTCAAATGAGGAAATGTGATAGTTTTGAAGCTAAGATTTTGCCACCTCTTTGTCTTTCCCAACAAAAGATGCCTCTGTCAATGAAGGGGAATAAAAAGGCAGTCTTTGCACAACAATACCTCCTGGCCACCCAAGACGGGGAGCAACAGTGCTACCTCAGCAATTACGCATCCTCCCAAGCCACCATGGGCATCGGTGTGGCGTATCCAGCAATTGTGTGGCAATGCAAGCCCCCTGTGGTGAAATGGCCAGTGACAGTGAGACATCAGCAACGAAGTGCCCTCACCACCCACTTGTGCCAAGATTACCCACAACGATATGTCTTCAGCAGTGCCGTACCCTCACCAGTTATCTGTGGCAAGGTGGGAACTAAAGTCTGCACTCTCACCACTAAAGATCTTCAGTGCGAAGTGAATGAGATGATATCCAGGCAGTTGATACCATGCTTGTTTGCAAGTGACCCTAGCATCTCTCCTTATTAGCAGAGTCATTACGTCCTTCCTCCCTGGCTGGCCTAAAGTAGCCTCTGAAGGGGAGAAGGAAGAGTACAAGTGGCCAGCCTGAGAAAAATCCCATCTTCCACCCAATGGAAGACCATCTAAGGTACCTCTCAAACCCAATTGTCTTAAGACAACAACCTTGCCACCTACAATATTCAGGGAATGTAGCAGATATTCACACAGAATGGCCCTGAGAAGGAAAATCAGGCAAGCAGAAGACCCAGTTGTCATTATAAAAAGATCTTCTTACTCCTCAAGATGGTTGTACTTCCAAACATTCATATTGTGAGTGAAGAATTTCCCTTCAGAAACAGCAAAAGCAACTAGTTATTGACATACAAATAAAATGGGATTTAGAATGAGCAACACTTGTTTAACAGTGTTATGTATCTTGACCATGTTTACTGCATACATTGTTTATAGTTCTAGCACCTTTTCTCAAATTCACATCTTCTCAGGCATTCTAGATGACTGACACATGTGAGTTTTGCCCCTTAAATTTACAAACATCCATGTACAGCCCACAGTACTTTACTCTAAATTTCTACCATGAATTAATTTCTTGCTAGTGGTCACTTGTTCCTATTAGAATTAATAAAAGTGAAAAAGGATGATATTCTCCCTTTTTGATACAAGGTGTAACAAGCCGGGGGGGGGGGGGGATCCATTATTCCAAGATGATAGACACACATACTGAAGAAGAGGGGGAAAGTGTGTTTTACTACATATAAAAATGCCATGCTTTTTATTTAGCAAGTTCTGGGTTATAATAAATTCTGCAATGGCAATTCACTTTTGGTACCAATATATAAATAGTTAACTTCCAATTACCTCAGAATTAGTTGTAATTTCCACTCCCAATGACAGGATTTTGACTCTATTTCCCTATGCATTTTTAATCCCCAGTTATGCAACAATTTCCTGGTGAACCAGTTCTCTGCTTGCATTATGGCAAACAATTTACCCCAAATGATATACATTATTTCCAAGTAAACTTTTAATCCCAATGAAACGTCCACTGGCTGATTTTTGCATGAAAATGTCTTGTGGGAAATTATTTCAAATGCATTCCATTCCTCGGATCTACATTAACATGGCATACAAGATATAGATTGTGGTTTAGAGGCACCACCACAGAAAAAGTAACATGAGTATAAAAATTACCGTTAAGAAGATACATAACAATGATAATGGCCTTGAGCCCAGAAGTCAATGAGAAACTTCTGGAACCAAGAAAGCCATGGAAAACACAGAAGTACAGAAGAGAAGAACCTTAGACTTAGAATAACTTTGTCACTTTGAATGTACACTAATAGGCATACATTAAAATGAAATTCCATTGCATACAGCTCTCAAAGAAAGGGTCTCCATCTCTAAAATACACTACATAAACATGACTAAATAAACAAACAAAATGATAAATAAATACAAAATTATGCATATACCCACATATATGACATGGACAAACAACACAGTCTAGTTCGGATGTATACATGTACATGGCGAGGGAAACAAATCTTGTGAGTTTACCAGACAGATGGCATAGGGAACAAAGCTGTTACAGAATCTGATAGTCCTGCTAGAAATATTTTGAAACCTCCTCCCAGAGGGGAGCAACAGAAACAGACCATGAAATGGGTGTGTGGGGTCTCTAACAATGTTTTGGGTTCTAAGCACAGTATCCTGAATAAGGGGAAGCGAGCTTCCTATAATCTTCTCAGCTGTCCTTACCACTCCCTGTATGGACTTTCTATCTGAGGCACTGCCGCCACCAAACCAAACAGTGATGCAGTTTGCTAAAACGCTCTCAATCGTCCCTCTGTAAAAAGAGGCCAGGATAGAAGGAGAAAGATGTGCTCTCCAGAGGTTCTCCTGATGTTCAGAACCATGTTGATTGCAACAAACATTGGGTTCCTGTTGGGTTTATAAGAAACAGGGATCCTCAACAAAGGGGAAGCAAAGGTTTTTTTTTACAGTTCAGAGCTATAAGGCATGAAATCTCAGGGATCAGATTTGCTAACCGGTTTAAGGAAGCTAGACAGGCTCTTGTTAGTATCTGTTAATTCTATTATTAGGCAAAATGGCCCTTTCAGGAGGGCAGCATTGTGAAGGAGAAGGAATGTTGAGGCAATCAAGCTGCTTGAAGATGAAAGACTGGGATCCCTCTAGAGCAGGGGTCTCCAACCTTGGCACTTGTGGACTTCATCTCTCAGAATTCATCAGCCATATTTGCCGAGAGATGAAGTCTGCAAGTCTTAAAGTTGCCAAGGTTGGAGACCCTTGCTCTAGGTTGCAACTCTCTTGTGAAAGCTGCCCTTGGGCTCTTCTCTGAGCAGGTAAGGAGACTTCTTTTGATGGGATTGCAGAAGGGCTTTATCTGGAAGCAAAGAGGGCCAATTTGGATCTGACAGGACTAGAGAAAAACAGAAGCTCGGTTTGAGCCTGCTCATGTCCAAAAGACAAGGAGAAAAAAGGGTGAAACCTCCATGTTATTTGGTACATTTATTTTCTCCAGCACACATTGTGATTGCATACTGAATTCAGAGAGGAACAAAGGAAAATTTCAAGTACAAGATAAGGTTGCCACTTTACGCATATAAGGTCTGCTTTAACATAGGCATCACTCATGGTTTTACCGAGGCTTGGCAAGCAGCAATACAAATAGGAGAAATTTAGAGGTTATGCAAGAACAATCTTCATTTGGAAAGGTCATTGCTGGGTCCTCTTCCTTTTACTCCCTGTTGCTACCAGAATTGATGCAAGCAAGGGCTTACAGAAGGGCCTAGGGAAAACACCCCACCCTGCTTTCCTTCAAACTGGAGAGGTGGAGCTCTTGCCTCACAACCAGGAGGTTGTGAGTTCAATCCTAGGTAGAGGCAGATGTAGTATCTCTTGCTTGGCAGGGGGTTGGACTAGATGACTTGCAAGGTCCCTCCCAACTCTGTTAATCTGTTAGTTTTCACAATCAGACAGGCCTGCCCCAAGCTTTCTTGTGCAGGGGGCATTTGGGTTTATTATAGAAGAGGGCAATGCTGCCCTCCCTTTCAGGAGGGCAGCATTGTGAAGGAGAAGGAATGTTGAGACAATCAAGCTGCTTGAAGATGAAAGACTGGGATCTAATCTTCTCAGCTGTCCTTACCACTCTCTGTATGGACTTTCTATCTGAGGCCCTGCCGCCACCAAACCAAACAGTGATGCAGTTTGCTAAAACGCTCTCAATCGTGCCTCTATAAAACCTCAAACTCTGGGGCTAAAGAAATAATAGGAAGATGAGAAACTGAGTGGAAGAGAGTCACTTAATCTGTGTATCCAAGGACACAGTGGGGGGAAACAACAATCTAATTGAATATTATACAGTAGTAACAATGGATGGATGGATGGATGGATGGATGGATGGATGGATGGATGGATGGATGGATGGATGGATGGATGGATAATGTGCCATCACATCAGTGTTGACTCTTACGTACACTTAGATAGATTTTCTCCATAACAATTTATATCTATTTGTATTTATTTATTTGTATTTTATTGGTCCTGTATGCCGCCCACCCCCGAAGGACTCCGGGGAAGGGGATAAATAGACAAATAGACAAAACAACAATTTAAAATACACAACATTCATAGTTACCGTGGGGCTGGCTATTTCAACAGCCCCCCGGCCTGCCGGAGCAGCCAGATCTTAGTGGCTTTGCGGAAGGCCGGGAGAGTAGTAAGGGTCCGGATCTCCACGGGGAGCTCGTTCCAGAGGGCTGGAGCTGCAACAGAGAAGGCTCTCCCCCAGGGAGTCGCCAGCCGACATTGGCTGGCAGATGGGATCCGGAGGAGGCCTAGTCTGTGCGATCTGATAGGTCTATGGGAGGTAATTGGCAGGAGGCGGTCTCTCAGGTACCCAGGTCCGATGCCATGTAGGGCTTTATAAGTAACGACTAGCACCTTGAAGCGAGTCCGGAGACTAATGGGTAGCCAGTGCAGCTCACGGAGGATAGGTGTAGCGTGGGTGTACCTGGGTGCACCCACGATCGCTCGCGCGGCTGCGTTCTGGACTAGCTGAAGTCTTCGAACACTCTTCAAGGGCAGCCCCATGTAGACCGCGTTACAGTAATCCAGTCTTGAGGTCACAAGGGCGTGAGTGACTATCTGAAGGGCCTCCCGATCCAGGTAGGGTCGCAATTGGTGCACCAGGTGAACCTGGGCAAAGGTCCCCCTGGTCACAGCCGACAAATGGTGTTCTAAAGTCAGCTGCGGATCCAGGAGGACTCCCAAATTGCGAACCCTCTCTGAGGGGCGTATAATTTCACCCCCCAGCCTGAGAGATGGAATACTTGGCTTGCACATGCGCAGATTGTAGATCTAACTTGATCTGTCAGGTCTTCTAATGTTGCACCTATCGATGCTGTAACTGAGTTGATCCATCTTGCTGCTGGTCATCCTCTTTTCTTTCCTTCCATCTTTCCCAGAATTACAGCCTTCTCCAGGAAGGTCTTTGAATCATGTGTCAAAGGAGGATAATTGGATCCTGGCCATTTCTGCCTCAAGTGAGAACTGGTTTTATTTGTTTAATGAAGCATTTGTTTGTTTTCTTGGCTGTCCACAATATTTTCAGGATTCTTTCCAGCACCAAAGTTCAAAATTGCCAATATTCTTCCTATCCTGTTTCTTCAAAGTTTGAACTTTTGCTTCCATGGAGTGCTACAGGAATTGCCATCATCTGCACAATTCTGATCTGTACAGCATAGTGACATAGGGTTTTTTTTTTTTAAAAAAAAGAAAATCCTTGGCAATCAACCTGCTCATCAGTTTACGCCAGTTTTGCAATAGAAATCAGTGCAAGAGACTTGAGGAAATAATAAGAGCCTTTATTGCTAACACTTTTTAAAAAATCTTTCCAACATCAAAAGATTCCTATGCTTTGAAGCATTATCTGCCTGTCTACTCTCTTTTTCCTAGTCAGTTTCTTTAACCCCCTCCCTCCAATTTTGGGCCTAGCAGCCTCCCTGAAGCCTTCTGGGAACAAAAATTGTCTCCTACATGCCTGGCAGGGACCTGAAAATCAGCTGACTGGCAGGAGGCACACACACATGCGCACTGGAGCTGAGCTAGGGCGATGGCTCGCATGCCTGCAGAGAGGGCTGCCATAGGTTCACCATTATAGTTCTAGTGACTTTGGATTGTTGTGGTTGTGATCTGATCTGAGCTGTGTTTTTAATGGGTGATCATGCAAATCTTTTAAACAAACTGCTCCCAAGAGAACAGATATACTTAGATAAGAAGAGAAAAATTGGAAATAAAATCATTGTGCCTTTTTTTTTTTTTTTTTTTGCAAGGAGGCCCAGAATATTTGCCAAAAAGGGTACTATACAGGCATGATGCTAAACTCTGGAGCACATGGCTCTCATTTTGCCACTGTGGTATGTGTCACGATGGCGTAGTGGTTAGAGTGCAGTACTGCAGGTTAATTCTGCTGACTGCCATCTGACTGCAATTTGTCAGTTCAAATCTCACCAGGCTCAAGGTTGACTCAGCCTTCCATCCTTCCGAGATGGGTAAAATGAGGACCCAAATTGTTGGGGGGCAATAGGCTGACTCTGTAAACCGCTTAGAGAGGGCTGTGATGCACTGTAAAGCGATATATAAGCCTAAGTGCTATTGCTATTTCCCCAAACATTTGATTAGGACTCTGTAGGTTACACATACTAAGATTATAGGACCCCACATCATGCTTCTCTCTTACAGTCACTAATTACAAGTCAAGACTGCTATCTTATCAGGTAAAATCTGTCATTATTCGTGCCAGTATTTGAATATGTCGTGTAAGATTTTGTGTTTAAGTCAATGATAGGCCAAAAGAAGAGCTTAAGAAGAGGCTTGAAAAAGAAACAGCTTTTTAGTTTTGATCAAAGCAAAGAGCTGGGTAGACCATTCCATGAACATGCAGACAAGGTGCATGTAAGGAAGGCCAAACCTTGGGGAAAATATGGCGTCCTTTTATACCTTCAGCTTAATAGCTAATTCTGGCCCCTTGGCTGATGCCTTCCTTGTAGCCCTGGATTGGCGTGTAGCAGGGAACTGGAGGGCTGAGTGCTTAGCAACACAGGTATTTGCCTGATGTAACCCTGCCAGGCCATGTCATACCCCGCAAAGGAGCAAAGCAATTCTTACAGAAGGAAAATAGCAAGTTATTATTATGTCCCAGTAATTCTACCTATTCTGCTATTATTACGTCCCTTCAGTTGCTTCCAAGGACTCCAGAATTTCCCCTTCCAATGAAGGGGATTAAGTTGCCAAGTGAGCTTTTAACCCTAAATGACCCTATCAAGATTGCTAACTGAGCGTTTTTATCACAGTGCTTTCTGGAAAATTCCCTCAATGCTACACCAAGGAACTTGAATAATAACGTGACCCGACAAAAGCGCGAACGTCATAAGCGCGCCAACAAAACCGCGGCGCTAAAACCGCGATGTCAAAAGCGCGTCGACAACAGCGCGCCAACAGAAGCGCGATTTAAGTTAAGGTAAGGTTTAGGGTTAGGTTTAGGGTTAGGGTTAGGGTTAGGGTTAGGTTTAGGGTTAGGTTTAGGGTGAGGTTTAGGGTTAGGTTTTGGGTTAGGTTACAGCGCGCTTCTGTCGGCGCGCTGTTGTCGGCGTGCTTCAGGGCTCATTCGTTGCTCCTTCATCACGCGGTTTTGTCAGCGCGGTTTTGTCACTGCGGTTTAGTGAGGCTCGCTTTTGTCATTCGCGCATTTGTGGTGGGAACGAGAAATAATTGTTTGTGGAAAGCAAGGAAGGTGATCTTGATGGAACCACTACCTGGGCAAAAGGAACATATTGCAAATCAAAAGCAACAGAATAACATTTGGCAATGGCTCAGACAGACATATCCTTAATTCACTGAAATATAAGGAGGTTCAGCACAATCAGACTTACAAAATTATATTATAGCCAATCTCCATTAAAAATGTACCATATTTTTCGGAGTATAAGACGCACCCTTTTCCCTCCTAAAAGAGGGTGAAAACTTGGGTGTGTCTTATACATCGAATGTAGCCCTGCCCACCCACCAGCCCCCACCCTTTGGCCTCTGCCTCCCAGCAATTTGCCTCCTTGCAGCAAACAGAGAAAATGGGGCAGCAATAGGCAATGGCAAACCCTGAAATTGAAAGTGAAACTAGGGAAATTGTTGGAAGGCAGAGGCAGATTTCTTCTAATCATGTTGAAATGAAACAGGCTGTTTGCTGTTTGCTGCAAGGAGGTAAGTCAATAGCTATAAATGCCTATAGAATGTTCAAATTATTAGACTTTTTTTAAAACACTGCTTTATTATTGTTCTAAATAACTTAACAAAATGAAGAACCTTTTTAAAATAAATGCTTGATCTGAAGAGGCCCAGTGCTATTGTATCTTCTTTTAAATAGCAGAGAATCTCCCCCCTTGTTTTCCTCCCCAAAAGCTAGGTGAGTCTTATACTTCAGAGAATCTTGTACTCCAAAAAATACGGTAGTTGATTTCTTGGCCTGGTTTACCTAATGGGGATGACAGTGCTTCTTCAAGCTGTCACTGTTCTGCAAATAAGTAATTCATCACATTTTATGATCTGGATAAAAAGTGTTTACTCAATGAACAAAGACGCATCCACTCCATTTTCTCAAACCCTGTAGAAATTACCATATTTTTCAGAGTATAAGACACACCAAGATTTTGAAGAGGCAAATTAAAAAAAAAAGTTTTTGCACTCTGCAGACCTCCCCAAAACAGCCCATTTTTCATTTAAAAAAACGGGCATGAATAGTCTTTAGGAGGCTTGTAGAGTGCTCCTGGGGGCTGCCTGTTTTTCACTCATTTCTGCCCTCCCCAGCCCCCAGGAGCACTCTGAAAGCCGCCTAAAGGCTATGCATGGCCATTTTGGTGAAGGGGGCGGGGTTTCTGGAAGCAAAAAATGCTGTATTCAGTGTATAAGATGGTTCCACCACAAAACCGCGTTCGACTAAAGGGCGCTCGACGAAACCGCGTAGCTGACATCATCACAGCGCGACAACAGCGCGGAGAAAAAAGCACGCTGTAAACGCTAAACCTAAAATTAACCCCTAAACCTAACCCCCCCTAAACCTAATCCTAAACCTAACCCTTAACCTAACGCTAAACCTAATCCTAACCCTTAACCTAACCCTAACCCTAACCCTAACCCTTAACCTAACCCTAAACCTAACCCTAAACCTAACCCTTACCTTAACTTGAATCGGCTTGCTTTCAAAGCGCTATTTAAAGCGCCCTTCTTTCTCCGCGCTCGCTGTTGTCACCCTGCTGATGACGTCAGCGACGCGGTTTAATCGGGCGCGCTTTAGTCGAGCGCGGTTTTGTCGTGCCATGTATAAGACACACCCAGATTTTCAGCCTCTTTTTTTGAGGGAAAAAGGTGCATCTTATACTCCGAAAAATACAGTAAAATTACTGCAGGGGAGCTGACTTCCACTAGGATCTATTATATGCCATGCAAAGACCAGGATCTGCTTTCTTCTAATGAATGCAAGACAAGGGAGGAGGGGAAACCACCCACTTTTTTATGCAGAAAGACTATAGATTGACAGCAGTTACATTCTGAAATGATATTCTATCAAATTTATTCTTTCAGTTAATCCAAATTTTATGTCATCTCATCATCCACCTTCGCAGGTAGGAAAGAGAATTGGCTCACAGAGGCATATTATGAGGAGATGCTATCTGCTCAGGTACTATGGTTACGTCTCAAAACAGAGTATTGTTCTAGCCAACCAATCAGAAGGCCAAGAGCTAATCCCTCATTTGAATGCAAGCCGGTATTTCATAACAAATGTAAAGGGGATACAGAGGCATTCATCACCAAGACACAGGAGCAAACATAGACAATAAAAAACCATGGCTGCTACTTACAACCAGAAGAAGAAGCCGCCTCAGCGAAGGAAGAAACGGCAGCCAAGGAAGCCGCAAAAAAAGCAACGTCAGAACAACTTGAACTCAAAGCAAGTGAAACATCCGTCCAAAGCCTTTGTGCCAAAGGTGCTGCAAAACCTGTGCCAAGGAAAAGCATCCCAGCTGGCTAAGGCCAATGAGAATGCCATCTTCACCCAACGCTGTATCCTCACAACCCAAGACGGGCAGAAGCAATGTTACCTCAGCAACTATATGTCCTCACAAGCCACTGTGGGCCCCAGTGCTGGGACCCCGGCAGTGATATGGCCTGGCAAGGCATCCATGACAAGTTGGCCAGCAACAATGTGTACTCCGCAACACAGCTCCCTCAACAACCAGTTGTGGCAAGCTGGGCAGCAATGCGTCCTCAGCAACACAGTGCCTTCTCCAGCTCTCTGTGGCAAGATGGGTAACAATGTCTGCACACTCAGCTCCAAGGATCTCCAGTACGAAGGAAATGAGATGGTGCCCCGTCAGTTGATACCATGTGTGTTTGCCAATGATCCCAATGCCTCTCCTTTTTAACCGCGTGTGGCTCCCTGGCTGGTCTAAATAAGAGAAGGATTGGCCAGCCTGATCTTCCCATCATCCACCCTGCACCTAGGGAACCAAGAAGTCTAGCATCTTGGAAAGAAATTGCCCACTTCTTTAAAAGAGTTAAACAGCGTAGCCAGCCTTAAGATTTTACAAACTGCTCAATCACCAGAGGAATCCTAGTTTTCACTAGAAGAAAAATCCTATTGTTTCAAAGGATGTTGGATTTTCCATCTGACCCAGCATGTAAGAAAGCTTCCTTCAAGAGAAGATAAAACAATTAAGCAATTAAACTAAACAAAAACTAATAAAGTGGGATTTAGAACCAATACCTTCAATATCTTAGCAGTTTCTTCTGAATTTATCATTTGGTATGCAATGCAAAAGCATTGAATGGGTTAGAATTTTGATACTTTATTTCCTATCTGCCTACGCATGAAACATATAAGATAGCTAACAATTATAAAGAGCCAACGTTTATAAATACAATTAACATTGCTATTATATTCTCTAAAATTTGAAAAGGCTTTCTCCCCCCCCCCCCCCAATCTTCTGTCTCAGCTAAGGCACTTTCTGCTAAAAGTTGGCTCTAAAGTTCTAAGAACCAGATGATTCTTACTGATAGGATAATATATTTTAACAAGTAGTAATCCTGTTCTCCTTGTAAAAGGTAAAGGTTCCCCTTGCACATATGTGCTAGTCGTTCCCAACCCTAGGGGGCGGTACTCATCTTTGTTTCAAAGCCGAAGAGCCAGCGCTGTCTGAAGACATCTTCGTGGTCATGTGGCCGGCATGTTTAAACGCCAAAGGTGTATGGAACGCTGTTACCTTCCCACCAAAGGTGGTTCCTATTTTTCTACTTGCATTTTTTACATGCTTTCGAACTGCTAGGTTGGCAGAAGCTGGGACAAGTGTCTTAGCCACTGAGCCACCACATCCCTCAATGTTCTCCTTGTAGATGTTGATAAATAAAGGGTTTATAATCCATTGCTTAAACTATTGTTCTTGGGTAATTGTTCCGTATATTATCCCCATGCAACAATAATTACGAAAAAAGATAATTGTGTAACTACGTCATATATTTTTATATATTTGTCACAGCGGAGATCCAGCCAAGCTTCCTTGCAATGAAAAAGCTGCTTCCTTCTGCAGAATGCATCTAATCCAGTAAAGGCAGCCAAGAGTTGAAAAGGAGTTCTATAACCACCCTAATACCCCTTCTAATATCTAGTGCCCTGCCAAGACCTCTTCCCCAAATATTCTAGAGAACCAGGGCAGCAACAAAGGTGGTGCTGAAGTTTTCATTGGAAAGAATAAACATTTAAACCCTCTTTTCTCTTCACCCAAAAAATGCAGTTGTGAAATTAATTGCATTATGGGTAAGGGTGCCCAACAGTTTAGTCATTTTGAAAGGAACTATCACAACAGGTGCCAACATCTAAACATGACTGATTCCTCAAAGCTAAACAGGCAAGAATTTAATTACAAGTAGTCCACAACTTTAGCCATCATTCAGCCCATAATTTCAAACATAAATCATGGCTCATAAGGTGGGACACCATATTATGAACCTTTTTGCAATGTTCTTTAAGTAAACACCATAGTTGTTAAGTGAGCTCATTATTCATTATGGAGCAGATTTTGCCAGAAACAGATAGTAAACACCGATTTCTGGCAAAACCATCATAAATCGTGATCGGGTGACCACAGGGCACTGCAAATAGCTGTAAATGCAGGCCGGTTGTTAAACACCCAAAATGTGGTGATATGACTGCAGGGCAGACTGGTATGTGGAGGTTGGAACTTTAAATCCAAGATGCAACAAGCTTTTTGGGGATTAAGCTAAGCAACCAATGAGGACTACCTGTAGCACTTGGGTGGAAGATTGTCAGAAAAAGCTAAAAGTAAAAAGACAGTGACAAAGTCTGTGTTTCAGCCAGGTAAATAACATAGGAATGTCCAATTGAGAGGGACACCCTCAAGCCATCCACAGCTGTGCTAATGCTGGCATAGCCTTTTCCTCTTATTTCACATCTCAAGAAAGATGGAAAACAGTGCTAAGTTTCCTCACCCAGTTCTTTGGAAAACAGAGTTTGCCATCACTTTTTTAAAAAAAGGACTATCAGGAAAAAGACTGGCAATAAGGACAGTGGGTACATATGAGCTTCTTCACCCATTCAAGGGTGTGCGGCTATAATTTCAACTCCAGCAAAGAATGACATCAAAAATATTTACGAAGAGCTGTGTTTATTTATTTATTTTTCAGAAACCCCACTTTTAAAAATGATGGAGGGCCCCAAAGGAACCTTCGTGTGCGTGTGTTATATTTATCAACATTTACTGCATTAAAAATTAAAATGGACACATTTAGAGAAATTGCATTGTATAAAAACAATAATATTAAACCATTAGTTATTAACTTAAATAAAACCAATCATTAGTTATTAACTTAAAATAAAACCAATCATTAGTTATTAACTTAAAATAAAACCAATCATTAGTTATTAACTTAAAATAAAACCAATCATTAGTTATTAACTTAAATAAAACCATGCACCCCACGTTTTTAAACAATACTAATCATAAAAAGAGTGGCTTTGTTTTACATTTTTGCAAGTATCTTCAATATCTGATAAACAATTTTGATTTTGCATATATCATTGAGTAAGAGGAAAGAGCGGTTAGCTCTTCGTTTGTGCAACATAGATGCTGCAATTTTTCCCGTAATACCCAAAAGGCGACGCCTTGTAACAAGGAAGGAGAGCGTCTCCAAATTATGGGAGATCCGGAGCATGAACTCAAATGAATTAGCATAGAAACAATTAG
Source organism: Thamnophis sirtalis (assembly GCF_051295495.1). NCBI lineage: Eukaryota > Metazoa > Chordata > Lepidosauria > Squamata > Natricidae > Thamnophis > Thamnophis sirtalis. The sequence continues at coordinate 34,283,849 of NW_028261383.1, forward strand.
GTAAGTATTTTCAGCAACTCATTTTCTCAGATGTCAGGATGGCCGAGTGGTCTAAGGCGCCAGACTCAAGGCTCGCTCCTTACCAGTGTTGTTGGGTGTTCTGGTCTCCGAATGGAGGCGTGGGTTCAAATCCCACTTCTGACAATAATCTTTTTGCGGAGGGAGGGGACAAATCTCCCATTCAGGCTTCGCTATAAACTTCGGCAGCAAATGCCAGTAACGATCTCACCCATTTCCCCTCTTCCCAGCCGAAATTTTTAACATTCAAATCTCAAATGTCTCGTCCCAGAATCAACTTCCTCCCAAACGCCATTGCGCAGCTTCCGTTTCCAAAGAAAGCTACAGGATTTCTACTTCACGAGCTGTTGCTCTCTTTTATTTAGCAAAAAAGCTCGAAGGAGAAGCGTCTCTCGACTTAGGAAAGACGGAGCTAAAGAAAGCCAACAGCCCTGCAGATATCCCAGCTGAACCTCTCGTTCCGCCGAGGGTTGACTTAACAAGCTGTAAATTCGCTCTTGGCTCAAGTATCCAAACGGGGGGGAGGGGAGGGGGGGGGAAGGTGAACCGAAGGCAATTCTATCGGCCATTTGGTCCCCTAACATGGATGGTTGAGTGAACTTCATTACTTTATTTTCCAAAGAGCGCAAAGGTTGGATTTAGGATATTTTTGAAACAAAATAAAATAACAAACCAGTTATCCAGTGCATGGCAACGAAGGCTCTCTAGCCTCCCCTGGAACACACCCTGAATAGCCCACCTTGAATTCATTCCACATGGGAAATGATTTCACTTTTAGTGCGTTGGGTTTTTGTGTTTTCCCCCTTCTTAATTTGCCTCCTTTCCTAAAGAAAAGATCAACCCCCACAGTCCTTTGAAAGGACAAATACTGAAGCTGAAGCTCAAATGCAAAACGAAAGGAGAAGGGGACAGCAGAGGATGAGATGGTTAGATAGTATCATTGAGGCAATGAGTATGAATTTAAGATTGCTTTGGGGGACAGTGGAGGATGGGAGGGTTGTGCTATGGTCCATGGGGTCGCAAAGAGTGGTGACTCAATGTAGTGACGGAACAACAAAATGTGCTTCCCTACATTTCAAATTCATTATTACGTTGAAGGGAAATTGTAATAAGACTATAATATACTGGAATATTAGAATTAGTAGAAAGTTGTTCTATAAACATTTGTTTCCTGTAAAACACACACACACACATTATGCCTTTGTATTTATATTTCCTTTAACTAACTTCCTGTAAACGTATACTGTATTAGGCCTCTGTAAAGTATCTGCTAATTGTCAAACAAGGTAATTTACTCACCAATTAAGATGTCACATGAAACTTAGCAATAGGCCAGATGAGTATTTGATGGGAAATTTCCAGGCAATCCTAAGAGTTAGCATCTTTAGCAATGCTCTCGTGATAAGTAAATACTCACAGGAAATAGTAGAATAATTCTGATCTGATGCATTGTCATTCTTTAATTGTCATTCTTTTCTTTATAATTATAAGTCAAAGGTTACTGAAGAAGTCCCAAAGATGCTTTTTCAAGAGACAACTGAACTCTCTTGTTTTTTCTTTGAAAACATTTCACTTCTCATCCAAGAAGCTTCTTCAGCTCTAACCGGGGTGGTGGGCAATGAAAAGATTTATATTCCTTGCAAACAGCTAGTCATTTGCATGGGGCAGAAAACATCCTGCCGAAAGCACAGCTGCAACTTTTCAATGAAAGAACAAGACATACCATAGCACAGTCCTCTCAGCAGTTCCAAGAAGGCTCCACACCCATCTGCACCACTCAGATGACACAGATAAACCTCCATGGCCTCAATGACTCTCTAAAAGAAAGGAAATGACCAGCTGTCCACAAGGAATACTCATTCTTTCAATGAGAAGTTGGAACTGTGCTTTCTGCAGGATGTTTTCTTCCCCAGGCAAATGACCAGCTGTCTGCAAGGAATATAAATCCTTCCATTCCCCATCATCCAGTCAGAGATGAAGAACCTTCTTGGATGAGAAGCAAAACATCTTCAAAGAAAAAACAAGAAAGTCCAGTTGCCCCTTGAAAAAGCACATTTGGGACTACTATGACCTAGATGACTGAGAATCTTCACAGACAGTTACTGAAGAAGGCAATCATTTTCCTTTTTTTTTTTAAAGAATTATACCTGACCATCTTCTATCTATTAAAGCAGAAATGATTCTTGGTCTGATTTTGATTGCTGATCTCTTAAGTGCCATAAATGAAATGGTGAAGTTTTGTTCCAGTATTGTTGGAATTTCATAATGATGCTCCTTTGAATGAAAGTTTCTAGTTTCCTTCGTTTGTGTGTGTGTGCCTTCAATTCATTTATTATTCCTAGTATTCTTATACTATTCCTATTCATTTAGTATTCCTAGCCCCTATCCAGACTAGTCCCTGTGGTTTTTTGGCAAGGCTTTTCAGAAATTGTTTTCCATTGCCTCCTTCCTAGGGCTGAAACGGTCTGACCCAAAGTCATCCAGCTGGCTTTGTGCCTAAGGTGAGATTGGGAGTCCCAGTTTCCCACTTTCTAACCTGATGTCTTAAGAATTTAAGAACTAAGCCAGATTGTTCTGTTCCTGACATGCATTAAATAAATGGTTTGGAAAAATCATACTGTAGAGTTTTAGCTGCCTGGTTTTCTTACAAATGTGAATGCCAACATTTTGGCAAGGCTTTCTTTATCCCTTAATTATAGCTAGAATACAATAACAGGATTTTTTCATCTTTCCAGGTTTCTTTTTTTTTTTGATTGACCATATATACCAGCATGACCTCTATTTTTCTAAAGAATCCAAGCGATTAAGTCCAAAACCCACTATGGACACTGTTAGAAATATATTGTATGACCTCTCTTGAATTACATCAGAGTTTAATCAAAATTGTTCTGTATTTCCTATATTAAAGTTTGAAAAACATCTGGAGTATATTGGAACAGATGTATAATTTTGACCCTAATCAATATACTAAATTTACTTTCGAATAATCCCAATCTGAAAATTGAAGGGGGAGTTTGGAGGGAATTCATAGGATATTAATACGGCAGCCTTTCTCAACTGGGATTCCTCAGACCCAGAGATTCTATAAGAGATTGTGACAGAAAAAAATACTGTAAATTTGATTTATTTTTTTTAACTTTGCACATTGCACTATACTGTTTGCACTATACATTGCTCACCTTGATGGACATTTTTAAGTGCTGTAACTTAGCTGCTAGCCTGTTGCTACGCTCTTGTAAAACATGTATTATCTAGAAGTTAACTGTATTGCAATGTTTTTATATTTTTGTGATCTTTATGTAGGGGTTCCTTAAGACTTGAAATTTATTATAAGGGTTCCTCCAGGATAAAAAGGTTGAGAAAGGTTCCTATAGATCAGTGTTTTTCAACCTTGGCAACTTTAAAATGTGTGGACTTTTCACTCCCCGAATTGCTCGCCAGCTTGCTCAATCAAGTTTTTTAAACTATTTAGATTATTGCAAGAGGAATTTGGATATGAAATGACAGGAAAATCAACTGAAAACTTATTTTCATTTTACAAGTACGTAGGTCCAGATGTATAAGCAGCATCTAAAATTCCTGAACTGATATGTTCCTTTCATTTGTGTTCCTAGTGGGTGTAAATCCAAAAGAGTTTATTTCCTTGTTCCTTGTTTATGTATAATTAGAAGGGAAGGAGAGGATTAAGTATAGGCGGGGTTAAGTTATAAAAGCATCCTCCAATGCATCCTCTTGACATGTGAATCAAAGTGTTTTGAGTACCTTACGGAGCATCAGTAAATCTTCCAAGCAATGCCATTGACAGTCTACAAGCCAACAAGATGAATGTCTTCTGTAAGTACCTTTTTGCTTCACTAATTGAATTATGGTTTCAATGAAATGCATTATTTAATATATTATGGCTCAAAGCATAGTCAGGCAAATGTTTAGGCTGAATTAGACATTTTTTATTACTGATTCATCACACAGCCAGATGTTCAGACTGGATTTGGCATTTGTGTCCACTTATCAAGTCCTTCCTAAGGACCTGGGATAGGCAGATACTGATGTTTTATGATGTTAGCAGTATCATCACAGGATGTCAGCTGTTCCCACTAAAGCTGCCTTTTGCAATTAATTGATGGTGAATTTGTCAATTATTATTATTATAATTCTTTGTTCACCACAATGTGAAATCACATATATTACTGCCGTGTTTCCCCGAAAATATGACCTGTCCTGAAATTAAAGCCTTGCCACATTTTTTGTGTGGGCAAAAATATAAGGCCACCCTTGAAAATAAACCCCCTGGACACCCCCCTCCGGCCAGACAGAGCATCGCTCACCCACATAGCGGTATCCTGAAGGCGCCAAGCCGCAGGAGCTGGGGGGGAAAAAGGTGCTCACATTGCTTGGCGCCTTCGGGATACCACTACGTTGGGGAGTAGCGTGCTGCCTGGCCGGAGGAGGGAGTTGCCAGGCGGCTGCTCCCTTGCGAACTGGCTTCCAAAGAACTGGGCACAGCCTCAGGGGCGAAGCAGCCATGAGGTGACCACGCTCACGAGCAACCACCCGGCAACCCCCCTCTCCAGCTGGGCAGAGCACCATTCACTGACCTAGGGGGTATCCCTAAGGTGCCAAGCCATGTAGTGCTCTGCCTGCTCACCAGCTCCTGCAGCTTGGCACCTTAGGGATACCCCCTAGGTCAGTGCATGGAGCTCTGCCCGGATGGAGAAGGGGGTTGCGCGAGCACCTGTTCCGCGCCCAGCAGGCATGCCTCCTAGCCTCAACATGTCTGGATCCAGTTCTCCCTGCAGCAGCAGCCGCCATGCTCCGAGCATAACATCTCCGATTCCAAACTCCAAAACTCGGCTCCTGAATCTTCTAGCAGCAACCGCTCTAGGAGTGCGCTCTATGGTTGTGGGCTGACTCTTCGGGAGCCAGTTCGCAAGGGAACAGCCACCCAGCAACCCCAAAACAATAAGCCCTCCCCTATAATAAGCCCAAGGCCATATTTTGTAAGTAAAAAGAAAATAAGACTCTGTCGTATTTTCGGGGAAACACAGTATTATTATTCCATGATTAGATTTCAAGATTTCATAATCTTTTATCATTTAAAATCAGTTGCCATTTAGTCAAGTGGTCAAATTCAAATTAATGAGATGGATTTATAGTCAATTTGCCTTGATACATTTCTAATATTTGTAATATAATATTTGGTAGTACATATGACCCACCTTTAACCACCACTTACCCTGTAACCATTTGAAATTATAAAAGTGATGGTCAAAGAGACTTATGATTCATGCTACCTAGAATTATTTAGAACTAAGGAGAGATTTCCTAACAGCCAAAATAATTAATCAGTGGAATGATTTGCTCCGGAAGTTGTAGGTGCTCTAACAATGGAGGTTTTTAAGACAAGATGGGACAACCATTTGTTTGAAATGTTATAGTGTAAGGTCCCAAAATGTACTTGAGTCACCAGAATGCCAAAGAGACCCAAGAAGGGGCTTGGAAAAAATATCAGCTTTTATTTTTGATCAAAGCAAAGAGCTGGGTAGACCATTCCACAACATACAGACAAAGAGCATGCAGTGAAAGGACACACCTTGGGCTTCCTTTAAAGGTATGGCTTCCTTTAATACCTTCAGAGATATCAGCTTAGTACTCCCTGGCCAATGCCTTCCTTGTAGCCCTGCATTGGCTGTGCAGCAAGGAACAGGGGGGCTGAGTGCTTAGCAACACAGGTATTTGCCCAATATAACCTTGCCAGGCCATGACATACCCCGCACAAGGCACTGAATTGTACACAAAAACAAGATAACAGGAGTTAGATCACTAGATTACAAAGATGCTTTTTCAGGAGGCAACTGGATTTTCTTGTTTTTTTCTTTGAAGACGTTTCACTTCTCATCCAAGAAGCTTCTTCAGCGTGGTGTGGATGGTGGGGAATGGAAGATAGCTGAAGAAGCTTGTTGGATGAGAAGTGAAATGTCTTCGAAGAAAAAACAAGAAAGTCCAGTTGCCTCCTGAAAAGGCACCTTTGGGGCAACCATGACCTGGATGACTGGGAATCTTCATAGACTTTTAAGAATGCGATTGTTGAGCAAAGCAGTCATGCTTAATGGCCGCAACAACTCAAACCTGTAATTCTCATCTCAGTTGTAGTTGTAAATTGAGGACTACCAGTAAACAATTAAAAAGCCATTCTTTGATAAGCATCTACTGAACAAAAGGTAAAGGTAAAGATTTCCCTCGCACATATGTGCTAATCGTTCCCAACTCTAGGGGGTAGTGTTCATCTCCATTTCAAAGGCGAAGAACCAGCGCTGTCCGAAGATTTCTCCATGGTCATGTGGCCAGCATGACTAAACACCAAAGGCGCATGGAACGCTGTTACCTTCCCACCCAAGATGGTTCCTGTGTTTCTACTGGCATTTTCACGCCCACCCAGTCACATGACCACCCAGTCATGACCACCCAGTCACATGACCACCTAGCCACACACCAAGCCACACCCACAGAACCGGTAGTAAAAAAAAAATGAATCCCATCACTGGTACAACCTAGAACTAAGGAGAAATTTCCTAACAGAACAATAATCAGTGGAACAACTTGCTTCCAGAAGTCGTGAATGTTCTAACACTGGAAGTTTTTAAGAAGAGATTGGACAACCATTTGTCAGGTTTCCTGCCTGAGCAGAGTGTCAGGGTTTCAAGTAACAACCCCATTGCAATCAAAACTCCGAGGCCTGTAAGTTCCTCAAAGTAAGAATTTATTAGAAATGTCATATTGGCACATCTGGGAAAACCCAACTCTGACGGATCCGAGGGTTTTCCCACCCAAATCAAAACCCAAAGTTCTTGCCCCCAGGTCACACGTCCATCACATGGTCCAATCAGACCAGTCTCCAGTCCAGTTGGCTTCAGTCCACGCCTTCCAAACACCTGGTGAAAACGTCCTTGGCTCCCACAGGAAAGAATGTTATTTTGACTACATAGCTACATATTCCCCCGGCTACCTCTATCTCACCCCGCACGTTCCCACAGCTCTGACCAGCCTCACTGTGGTAGCCCTGGAGATGCTCCCACAATGGCTTCAGGGCTGACACAGGGAGTTGGATTAGAAGACTTCCAAGGTCCCTCCCAACTCTTATTCTACTCTACTCAAAAAGCTTCCACCTTTTACTTCTTCTCTTACCCTCTGGTGCCCTAGAGAATCGGTCAATCCCCTTTTCTTTGTGACAGCACCTCAAGTATTAGAAGACAACTATCATGTCCCCTCTAGTCCTTCTTTTTAATAGGCTAGCCGCTAGACTTACCTAGCTCCCACAATTGTTCATGATACTTGCTGAGTGCAGTTGTGCAGCCAATTGCAAATCTATCTGGTGGTGATGCAGGTTGCACACCAGAGATAGTGACTGTCCTTTGCTAAGGAGTTCTCTCACCCCATTTGAAGGAACTTCTGTTTTTTTCCATATCTTTGATATTGGAGCCTTTTGCCAATACTTTCAGCTTCCTTCCTCTTTATGGACAGAATCCGGTTGGTCAATGCACCTTCCTGCAATATATAAAGTTCCTCTTTTCATGATCTTTTTTGTTTGTGTGTGTGTGAGTAGGATACAGCCTGGTCATCTCTGAAGCTGCTTTCTTCTTTCGAATAACAAGTCGTCCCATTAAATCTGACAAGTGGGTAAGTCTGCAGAATTTTTGAAAAACAGTGGTTTTTCCCCAGAGAATTAGATGATTTTTAGGAAAGAGATTAGAATTTCTTTTTTTTTCCTGGCTGGTTAATTCTATTTAGGCTAGTTATTTCTATTCCAGGCTAAACATAACATTAGAGAGACAACAATTTATTAAGCCATAATAGGAAATGCCTGCTAGAGTTTGAGACACAGAGAACAAGAGTTGAAAAGAAAAGCAGTGAAGAGAAAGCCCATAGTGGGCTGCCATTTCTTCTAGGTTCAGATATGTGCTTGCAAATTCCTACCATCTTTATCTAGCAATAAGACCCGTTAAAAATCTGTGGGATATTCTTCTAGGTAGATGCTGATAGAATTGCATTTCCTAAAGCACTTGTGCAATTGTACTGGATACATCATGGGAGGCATTATTTCTACTTTGCTTTGCTGTAATATTGCTGGCTTGTTCACTTTTGGAATCTGTCTTGCTCCTCGAGGACAAATAATTGTTAGGTCTTCTTCAGAAAGCCTACAGAAATGCTTGTTAGGCAGCCTAGAGGGCCTGCTGAGAAAAGTATGTGTGGTTGGGGAAATATTAAGGTTAGGGCAGAGTTCCACAACCTTTTCAGTTGTGGATCGCCAGGTGTGTGTGTGTGTGTGTGTAGAGGGAAACAATCCGTGTGTGCTGCAGCCATGGGCCACAGCCCAGGGGTTGGACACCCCTGGATTAGGGGAACGTAGCTGTTCTAAAAAATGTTTCTGAGGCTAGCCTTTATGTGAAAGAAAACAGGAAATCCCATGGTGATTAGAGGTACTGGGTTCAGAGGAGAAGTTGAAAGTGTGCTCTTTATCTTTTCAGTTGTACCTGACTTTTTGTAACATTATTTCTCAACCTTGGCGACTTTAAGATTGGTGGACTTTAACTCCCAAAATTATGGTACTTGAAGTTCACACATCTTAAAGTTGCTAAGATTGAGAAACATTGATTTATAGCCTTTTATAGATTAGCTCTTTCCATTTTTTTCTGATGCTTTACAATTTTGCTTTTTGCCATTCTTACCATAACTGGTTTTTTAAAGGAATTTTATTGCACAACATACCCAAAAGAGGGCATGCTTATCTTCGTAATCCTAGGTTTCAGTGACTCTTCTGGCTTGACATCAGTGGATTTAAAACAAGATCAGAGCAGTAAAAATGTTTTTTTATATTTTTTTTATTTTTAAACAAACATAAAACAGACGTAGACACACACAATACATAAAAATCATCCTCCAGTTACATACAATATGTCGATTGGTTACAAAGCTTTGTGCTTTGTAATAGTCCCCACTTGCAATTTACACAAATTCTCATATCATCAATCCAGTATATATATATATGAACAATTATTATTATTATTATTATTATTAAGCATTCATTTGACTATAACTGCTATTACATCCTTTTATATAAAATATTCTAAATTTTAAGTAAATTATATTATGGCATTTCATTCCATCCTCCTAAAATTATCCAATGATATTACATCTTTATACCATATTCTATATAAAAATTGTTTATATTTAATAACAAGGCTGTTAGACTTCCTCTCCATAGTCCCCCCTTACAATTTGTATAAAGTTTCATATTATCAATCTGGTATGTATATGTATGTATGTATGTATGTGTGTATGTATGTATGTGTGTGTGTATATGTGTATATGTGTGTATATATATATATATGTGTATATATATATATATATATATATATATATATATATATATATATATATATATATATATATATGCATTATTATCATAGTTCCTCATTTATTTGACTATAACTATTATCACTCCATTTTATACATAATATTCTAAATTTAACTAAACTTAACTTAATTTTTATTATGACCTTTCATTACATCATCCTGTGTCCTTCCAATAGTAGTGCAATCTTATATCTCTTGCCATTTGTAGTATTAGTGTTCTGATTGCTTTCTTTGTAAGTCTTATATGGACTTAGCAAGTTGTTGCTTGCAACTTGTTGCTAATTACATATCTTGTAAAAACTCGAAACTCTCCATCTGTTCCTTCCATCAGCTTGCCTTTGGTTATCACCAATGCTTCTGCCAAAATTTCTCTCATTACTTCTATCAAATTTTCTCCCTTTTCTTCTTCTATATTTTGAGGTCTGGGATAGAGTTCCAATCCATCGGTCTCTCCTTTCCATATTCCACTCTTGCCATTTCCAACCACACTCAATTTACTGTCAATATTAACAATTTTCTTATCTCTTTGTTCATTTTTTTCTTCAATTTTTAGAACTCTGTCCTCAACTTTCATCATTGTTTGATAAGTATCCTCAATTTTTCCATCTATTTTTCCTGTTCTGTATTCTATATTCTCCATTCTCTTCTCAATATTATCTTCTCAATATTTTCAATATTAATATTTCTTTTTCATGCTGTGCCATTCTTCCAACTTATAAACACTGCCACTATAACACCCAAGGCTTTTTTTGTTAAATTTCAAGCAAGTTCATTATAATATTATTGTGTAAACAACCCGTGCTCTTCCCACTATCACTTTCAATAAACAAACTCAGAAGCCTTGAGATATAAGTCAAATGTTCAAAGAGAAAAGAAAAAAAAAACAATATTTCCAAGCCTCCAGCCTCTAAGTGGCAGTGTTACCTCTTTTTCCTCTGCTTTTACATCCCTCTTTGTATTCCAAACATAAGGAGAAAAGTTCTTAAAAGAAAAACAATCCGATCAAGCATTGTAAAAAAAAAGAAATTCTTAATCCATAAGTATGAAAAAACAATAAAAATAGAAGAAGAAAAATTAACCAATCCAATTTAAAAAGTAGGAAACATTTGTAGAGATTCCATCCGTAAAAAGAAAAAAAGAAAAAAAAAAGATAACACACTAAGTTTAATTCTGGCTTAATCTCACTGCTTACTCTCTTCTGTCTTGAATTTTAATTTCATTTTTGGTTTTTTGGGGTAATCTCTTCTCTAATAATAAAATTTATCTCACCAATTCGACACACTTTCTTTCCTGCTTTCCTTCCGTTCTGGAACTGTCCCAACTTCAGCAGCTTCAATGGCTGCTTCTCTGTCACCAGAAAAAAGAGCTTCTCCTGGATCAATCAGGGACTTTGCGATGTCCCTGAGATCAGCAGGATGTGCCCTTCTCTATCACCATCGCTACGGGACGGTTTAGGTCCAAAAGAACCGTCCAGTGCAGAGATATCGATGGCGATCTTGGAGCGCCAAGATCGTATATCGTAACATCGCGACATCAGCTCTGCCCTCCAGAGCAGTAAAAATGTTGATTTGGAGTAATTTTGCATTGTTATTTATTTCAGTTATATCTTAATCTTAGCCCACAATATAGGACTTAGTACACCAAGTTCCAGAATAGGATTCTGGAATAAGTTAGAAAGTTAGAATACAGATAATATATAACAACAGTGTATTGGGAACCCTAGAGAAAACCTAGCAATTCTGTGTAAAACTGTCCATTTGCTGAGCAAGATCAGTAATCAAGAATTCTAAGTGGTTCTTCTAGAATGCTGGAGATACATCATGGAGAAGGGCAAGGTTGACTAAGTCATTCCCTGCTCACCATTGGTGTCCTCAGCAAAAAAGGAGCCCCACCATCAAAATAATCATGAATTAGCATAAGATGTACTTATACAGTATTGGAATAATCTCATATTGATTGTAACTTTTTCCAGGTCCACCAACTCGTCCTACTATTGCAATGCCTTGTCTGCTATGCCCAACTCTCTTCTGCTGCCTCCTCCTCCTTCCCTTTCCATTAGCCTCCAGTTGTGCATCTAAGGGAGACACAGTGGTCATAACCAGCAGTGGCCCTATTAAGGGCAAGCAGTTCCTGGCTAGCCCTAGATCTGTGACAGCCTATCTAGGCATTCCTTATGCTGAGCCCCCCCTGGGGAAGTTGCGTCTCCAGAAACCTCTTCCACATCAGCCATGGAAGCAAACATTGGAGGCCACCAGTTTTGGCAATTCCTGTCCTCAATTTATTTTCCGGGATGACCCTGAAGTAGATATATGGGCTCCTAAAACACCACTGTCAGAAGATTGCCTTTCCCTTAACATCTGGGTGCCACATCCACAACCTTCTTCACCAGTCCCTGTTCTGGTCTGGATACACGGAGGGAGTTATTTAATGGGCACATCTTCTGTGGACGTGTACAATGGGACATCCTTGGCTGCCACTGAGAACGTCATTGTGGTCACCATCAATTATCGATTGGGAGCCCTAGGCTTTCTTTACTTACCACCAGCTGCTCCGGGGAACCTCGGCTTATGGGACCAACAGCTGGCCCTGAAGTGGATAAAAGAGAATGCAGCTGCCTTTGGGGGAGATCCTTCTCGGGTGACCATTTTTGGCCAGAGTGCTGGAGCAGTTTCTGTGAATTTCCATCTTCTCGCGCCAAAAAGCCAGAACCTTTTTGCCCAAGCGGTGATCCAGAGCGGAGCAGCCAATGGCTTCTATGCGTGGAGGTCTCCTGAAGAATCGAAACAAAAATCACTGGAATTTGTTCATCTGCTAGGTTGCTCTGAGGACAATAATATCAGCATAATGCATTGTCTGCAAACAAAAAATGTTTCTGAATTTACTCAACATGAAATAGCTCTGTTCTTAAAAGGTGGCATCCTGAATATTCCCTTCAGGCCAACCACAGATAGGGATTTTTTGCTTGGTAATCCAGAAAAGCTGATGGAGGAGGGGCACTTTCGGGTCAAACCTCTCCTCATAGGTGAGACCTTTGATGAAATGGCCCCATTTGTCCACTTCATTTTCCCTAACATCACCCACAATCTCATCAATCAGCAGCAGCTTCTGAAAGGGATACAGCTGTTGGTGCCAAATGCAACTAAAGATGTTGTCCAGAGTATTGCACTGAGGTACAGTGAAGGACAACATGGCCCAGCACAGTTCCGCTCCGCTCTGTCCCACTTCTATACAGATCGGATCATTGCATGCCCATTGAGGGAAGCTGCAAGAAATATCAGGAAAACGGGGAATCCTGTATATGCCTATTTATTCACACATCGCCCTTCATGGTCAGTTTGGCCTGAATGGATTGGGGCATCACACAGTGCTGAGATTCCTTACGTTTTCGGAACTCTTGAATCAGTGCTGTCTGCCAATCAAACACGCACAGAGGCTGAAGCTAGACTGAGCCGTAGGATGATGCATTACTGGGCAGAGTTTGCCAGAACTGGGTAAGTAGTTCACTTTATTTCAAAAATCTCTCTTTTTAAATCCAAAAAAAGCCTTTCCATTCAACAAATGCACTTTACATCTAAAGTAATGAAGCCATAAAGTAATGCATGCTTTTCCTTTCCATATGTTTACAGGTTGTATTATTACAAGCAGTTCATGATTTACAACCACAGTTGGGACTAGAATTTCTGTTGCTAAGCAAGACAGTTTTTAAGTGAATCACGCCCAATTTTAAAATCTTTCTTACCACAGTTATTAAGCAAATAACTGTAATTGTTAAGTACAATATATGATTATGTGAATACAGCTTCCTCCACTAACTTTGCTTGTTGAAAATCAGCTGGAAAGGTTGCAAATGGTAATCGTGTGACCCTGGGACATTGCAGCCATGGTGAATACATGCCAGTTGTCAAGCAGCCAAATTTTGATCATGTGACCCTGAGGATGCTGGAATAGTTGTGAGTACAAGGACCAGTTGTAAGTCACTTTTTTCAGTACCATTGTAACCTTCAATGGACATTAAATGAATAGTTGTAAGTCAAGGACTACCTGTACTGGAAACAGCCCTGAAATTTTTAAGGATTCTTAATAATGTCACTTATAGATAATTGTTCTTTTATGAGTTCAGTGGTATCACACGTATTCCAGGGTACATTATTTCTCCAAGCGGAATAAAGAAGGCAAAAGAGAGATAAGAAACAGTGTTACTCTACCATTAAGAGAACGAGCAAAGGCTTGCAAGGGAGTAAGTAGTGAAGGGGAAACTCACAAGATGGAGAGTGCCCAGGGTGTCAGTATTGGGACTGCCAGATCCAAGAGTCTACGAGGAGTTGGGTTCGGATCAACAAGGAGGAGACACAAGAGATTTCACAAAGCCAAACTCCATCCCTCCCTCAAAGTCCCCTTTGGGAGTTCTCCTTGGTTGTGGTTTCTCAAGTCAAAACCAGTCTCTTTGGAAAAGAGCTACATCAGAATAACAGAGTTGGAAGGGACCTTGGAGGTCTTCTAGCCCAACCTCCTGCTCAAGCAGTTGCCAAGCAGGCAACTAGAACTAGCCCTATTCCATTCTGGACAAGTGGCTGTCCAATCTCTTCTTCAAAACCTCCAGCGATGAAGCACGCATAGCTTCTGAAGGCAACTTCTGTTCCACTGATCAACTGTTCTCACTGTCAGGAAATTTCTCCTTATTTCAAGGTTGGTTCTCCCCTGCATCAGTTTCCATCAATGTCCTTTTTTTTCTCCATAGGAATCCCAATGGGATAGCAGCCAGAAAGAAAAAGTGGCCACTCTATAATCCCACAAAGCAGAATTTCTTCCTTCTTAATACTAAGCCATTCCAGGAAAAGGTGAAACACCACTGTGATTTTTTAAAGAGACTTTTTTCAAAGGCTAAAGAGACACGTAAGTTCAGCTATTCGTTCTGCCTTTGGAAGGGAGTGGGGGTTGATGGAAAAGATGTTTTTTAAAATCATTTATATATCAGATATAGAGATCACCCATCTCACTCATAGAGCAATCTCTAAAAATTGATTTTATTGCCACTCTTTCCTGAAATATATTCACTTGATTTTACACTGGGCAATTTTGTAATGCTAGTGATACATTTTGTAGAGCAAGCATATTTCATGACATCCCAAGAGTTAGGTCTTTAGTATTGTCTCTAAGTAAGCCTTAGTTGCTCACATAAAGATAACAACAATAACGAATCCCAAAACATCTGGATCACCACTTGACGACCATCGTCATTGACAAAATCCCTCTCAGTCAATTGAAAAAGGCAGCTTTATTTGGAATAGCTTACACCCTGCAATGGTAACTTTAATACCCCTAAAAATATCTGCCCATCCCAGCTTTTTGGGAAGGACAGAGTAGGTGGACAAAAAATATCAAATCCAGTCTAAACATCTGGCTGTCCATGTGACGAACAATAATGTTTTGATATATATTTAATAAATATATATTATGCCATGAATCATATCCTCAGAATCCTACTTGTAGATTCAGATTCTTTAGTGATAAGATTGTACACCTTATCTTGATATTTCATTTTTCTTTGTTCTGCAGAGAAGTCCAAAGGTGGTTCTGTTTCATCGGACTAGGAAGAAGACAGGAGGTAGGAACCTTAGTTGTAGTAACGTCCGGCAATTGGGATAAAGTTGGATGATTTCAGAAGGGAGCTAATCTTCTTTCTAAATAGTAATTTCACATCGGCATTCCAAACCATTTTAAAGTACAGTGGAAATTCAGGTCACGACTGTAATCCATTCCAGGACTGGAAGCAAGACTGATTGCGCATGCGCGCACACAAAAAAATGGTGCGGCAGGGGAAATCACTTTGGCAGAGAAAATTGCTGCAGCTGTGATTGATCACAACCCGAGGATGTATTCGTGAACATTTAGCAGATTTTTTGGTCGGCACCCGATTTAGTCGTAGTCAGAAGCATTCGTGACTCGAGTTTCCCCTCTAGCACTTTTGTGGCTTAGCTTTGCTGTGTGAAATGGAAGCTCTCCAAACTGATGCAATGGCCTTTGTGGAAGAAGAACCTGGAGAAACCTCTACATCTCAGCATAAACAAATACAGATCTTGGGCATAGGGGAAGGAAGGAATGAGTCACGAAGAGTAACGAAGAGAAGATTACACAGTGCTGAGAAAGAGAAAGCATGAGAATGAAATTCAGCCTGTGTGGGGCTGAATGGAGACATTAGGAATGTGTCCTTGTAGCCCAGGGATAAATGTTATCAGCACATTCGCATAGGCACCCCTGAATCTCAAGATGCAAATATTTCTTCTAACTAAGATTTTTCTTAGCTCAAGTTTGGAACTACATGCAAAAGTATGGGTAGGATTTTGCATCAGAAGCTGCAAAAGTGAGGTGTTGGAGGGTGCAGCAACTGAGTGGATAGTGACCCTTCATAACTATGATTCCCCACAACTGAGAGATTACAATGGCTTTATGACAGCCCTAAGAGCACGCTTTGAAGACCCCCTAGCTGAGCGAAAGGCAAGGCCCCGAATGAAATCCTTAACCCAGGGGAGAAAATCGGTGGCAGAATACACACCGGAATTTCGCGAGCTGGCTGGCCACATGCGGAGTTCGTCTCAGGAAGCTTTAGTGGACAGCTACAAAGATGGCCTTGATGACATCTACCAGCTCTGTGTTACCCAAGCACCCTCCCTCCCCCGAGACCTTCAGCACTGGTATGTGATGGCTGCGGATGTGGAAATTGATCTGGCCAGAAACTGACACCGTGAGGGAAGCAGCTGGAGCAAATCCCCCTCCTCGGCTTCGAAAGAGGCCCCTAAAGCTATAAAAGGGGTGGGGTCAGCAACCAAGCCCAGGTCAACAGCATGTTTCATATGCAGGAAGGAGGGGCATTGGGCTGCTAATTGTTTTTCTAAGCCTTTTCTAAAAGTTTTTCTAAAAGTTTTTTTTTCTAAAACTGACCTCGGCTGAAGAAAAAAAGGCTGAGAAGCAGCCAGCAAAACATCGTGAAACAGACCTGAATGGTATGGAAGTCATTGTGTTCACTCCTCCAGGCCTGGAGGAGTTGGGAATTCCAGCTGCCCCAGGGGAAAGTGAAACCGACCCCAACGACGACCCCCTAGTAAGTCTGCATGTGGGCCCATGACCATCCCAGTAGAATTAAGAGTGCCCTCAACTGGCACCCAAGGGAAGATGCTGGCCCTTTTAGACTCTGGTTGCATCAGGTGTCTGATCAGCCCAGTGGTGGTGGAGAAAATGGGGCTAAGACTGAGAACAATGAAAGTGCCCATTGCCTATTGCCAGCTGGATGGGTCAGTAGCTGTGGGGGGGCAGCCCATTTTGTAACTGAACCAGTGGAGATGTGGATGAGTGACCACCATGAATCTTTAAGTTTCATCGTCACCCCTGGGATGGAATGGCCCCTCATAGTTGGATTATTCTGGCTACGGAAATGGAACCCTCAACTGAATTGGAGGAAGAGACTGCTACACCAACCAAGAAGGGGGATAGGGAAAACCACCTGCACAGTCAAAGCCATGAATGAACTAGCACCGGCCCTACGCGAGAGAATTGAGGGGTGAGGAGAAAATTCCTAAGGAATATTGGAACCTCAGGGAGGTATTCAGCGAAAGGGCTTCCGATGAGCTTCCACTCCATCGCCATACGGATAGCAGCATAGAAATCCTCCTTGGGGTGAAACTCCCTGAGCCACAGATTTACTTGATGACCCCACATGAACTGGAAGAGTTATGAAGCTTCATTGATAAAAACTTTAAAAGGGGGTTCATCCAACAAGCTAGGCCATGGGTAGACACCCCGGTGTTATTTTTTTTTGGGGGGGGGGGGGAGATGTCTCTCTTCGCTTATGTGTAAACTATAAAAACCTGAATGCCATTTGCATGGAAAATGTATACCCCATGTCATGAAAGACATGTTACCTCATCTGGCCAAGGGGAAAATCTTCACCAAACTGGACTTAAGGGAAGCTTACTACAAAATTCGAATAAAAGCAGGAGATGAGTGGAAGACCGCCTTCAATTGCCCTCTGGTTTGTATCCAGTTTAGAGTGCTCCCATTCGGACTGCAGGGGGCGCCGGCAATTTTTATGCAGTTGATAAATGAGGTGCTGCATGAACATCTGTATAAGGAGTGTTAGTTTTATCTCAATGACATCCTCATCTATACGGAAATCTTAAGAGCAACATGTGAGACTTGTGCGCTCAGTCCTGAAGAAACTCAGGGCTGCTGAACTTGATGCCAAATTGTCTAAGTGTGAATTTCACCAGGAAAACCACAAAAACCTGCCCTATCCAAGTGGATCAAACAACTACAGGTCATCTGGCCCGTGATTCGAAAAGCACTAGATGAAGCTCACCAGGTACATAAAAAACAAGTTGATAAGAAGAGAGTTAAGCCTAAAGAATACCAGGTTGGAGACTGGGTTTTCTTCTCCACTAAGTATCTTCAGACTACCTAAAAGTTGAAGAAACTTGGACCAAAATATGTGGGGCCTTCCCCATTGTGAGGATTGTGAACCCGGTTACGGTGCAGTTGGAATTACCCCAAACCCTTAGGAGAATACACCCTGTATTTCATGTTAATTTACTGAAACCGGAACATACCTCCTCGTCTTAACTGGCCCATACCCCTCCTCCTGTCCTCCTCCTTATTGGGGGAGAACAGCATTTTGAAGTCAAAGAGATCCTTGATTCCCGAAAACATAGGGAGAAAATACAGTATTTAGTTACTTGGAAACATTTCCCTCCCTCCCACTCGGAGTGAGTTAACAAGTAAGATGTCAGGGCCCCAAAACTTTTGCAGTTGTTGCATTCTAAATACCCTGATAAACCTTGATATATTGTACTAATGTTCTTACTGTTTCTGTGTTTCTATGTGTTTTTTGTTTCCCTCCAGAACTAACACCTTTTCTGCAAGAGGGCCGAATGTCAGCCTCTATATTGCTTGCTTGCTATCGGCTGCCATAGTAACAGGGGGGGAGGGGTTTCGGTATTTGGGAGGGGAATCGTGCTGGAGAAGATGTCTCGGGGTGAAGAGGGAGTTTTGTTCTCACTATCTTCTGTGCATGCTGAATGTACTTCTATAGGTCTGATCAAGGTGAACCGTCTCTGCATAACAGATGGATGAAATCACCTGTAGATATACCCCACATGACACCCTTGGGGGTTGGAGATTGGACATTCAGCTTGGGGTTGTTGAGGGGAGGGGTTTGGGTAAACTTTTGATATGTACAATTTCCTGCTTTTAAGTCTCAGATCTTGCTTTACTTTCGTTGCTATCAGTTCATATCCAATAAAAATACCTTTTCTCTAAAACAATGGAGTTGGGGGTTTCATTTCTTGGATTTTGAAAGAGGCACATCTGACACCCTGGGGAAATGATGACACGCTGCACCAGAGAACCTTCCAGAAGCATCCATTGTCCTTTCAGGGACTGACTGGTGGGAACCTGGAAGACAAATAAGGAGACAACTAACACCCACATTACTTTTGCTGTTAAAATAATAAATTCCTAGGAGTAATTTGTTATATCTTGATTTGAGACAGGCGTTTAATTAATCCCGCTCCTTCAAAAAGAACCTCTTAATAAATACTGTCTGAATTCTTAGGATAAAGATCCTTTAATTTTCACAAAAACATAAGAACTTGATGCAATATGGAAAATCAAATAAAGGAAACAGGAATTCTGCCAAATGTTGCTATAACCTAATGACTCACATTATCAGGGTTCCAAGTATCAGCCCTAACAAAAGAAAACACTGAGGCTTGGATTTCCTCAAAGTTACTTTTTATGAGAGACGTCATATTGGTACAACTGGGGAAACCCAAATTGAGAGTTTCCACGTTTTCCCCAACCAAAAGAAAGTTCAAGTCCCTGCCCAGCACTCGCATGTCCATCACATGGTCCAATCAAGCACCATTCCAACTGGAGATGTCTCCCAGTCACCTCATAATAGCTGCAGGACAAAGTAGGTTTGACTCTCTGGAAAGAATGTTATTTTGATTACATATCAGCCACACTCCATACAATTCCCCCCTCCCATTTTCCCACAGTAGAATTTGTGGCAGGCCTGAAGGCTAAAAGGTAAAAGATGGCTTCCAGGTCTGACACACATATCTTTTTTCATAGGGCTGACCTCCTTAAATCTAATAAATGGAAATGTCTGATAATCTAGGTATTGCAATCAAAATTAATTTAATATATCCTGGTATGGATAAACCAGTTAAGGCAGGAATCTTAAATTAGGACATGATCCATTTAATTAGAGGTATTTTCTCATATGTTGTAAAAACATGCATGTGTCCTAGTTTGGAAAGGTAGGGTTAGGGTAAGCAGAAATTCATAGCATTAAGAGTTGGGCTTTTCAAAGTTTTTCCCTTAGCAACTATGTACTGGAACCACCTCCATTAAAAGTCACACATAGCAATGTTTAAAAAGATAGAAAATGACTACATGAATGATTTTTCAGGAGGATTGGATAAGACGGATAAGCCTTAAAAATAAAAATCTGTCTTTTAACAAAATGAAAGAATGGCATACAAAGTTATGGATAATAGACAATTGAATAAAGTAATAGCCAGAGGAAGAAACATGAATATATCAATGGAGTGAGCGAATAAAGAAATGGATGATGAAACACTAAATCAGATTATCATAATTTCTTCACAAGTGATAGTGCCATCCCCATTCAGAAACAAAGTTTGATTAAAATATCTATTAGATGGTTGATACATCTCCCAATCACTTTACAGCAATGGCAGAAGACTTTACTATCTACATAGAGAAATTCCTAAACTAAATTGCATGTGACTTTTTAAATTAAGAAATAGACTATATCACTCACGATAAACGCTTTATTCTGAAGAAGAGTTACATTACTTAGATTGTACCCTCGGGAAAGTTTGTGCCTTATACTAAAATGTGATTCCTTCTGATTTTTGCTTACCATAGATTAACATAAGATGAAAAGCATAAGCAAGAGAGGCAAATAGGATCAAGGAGATAATTGATAAAGCACACAGAGATTTCCACAGAAAAGGTCAAAAACCCAAAATGGTGGCCATAATAGTGTATAACACACATAACAAACTGATCTTTGATCATACTTAGGCGACTACCATCTTGATTTTTTATAAAAGAATTCTCTGCAGACATCCTTGTTTAAAATGAAGAAAGACACTGGAAGATGTAAGGGTGGAATGATGGATGAACACCTTTTGAAGCGTGATGGAAAAGACGAAATGAAACCAAGGTTCACATTAAGAGAATGTTTTATGATGGCTGCAAATGTTTCTGAAGTGACTCAAGAAATAATCTCAGGAATAGTCTCTCCCCATAGTCTCACTTCTATCTACACAGCGATTGTCATCACTTATTCACCGAGATGTTTTTGGTCAGCTACAATTGACAGTGTTTCAGCAGGATATGAAAGAAGGGTTATATAGCAATAGCAACAGCAATAGCAGTTAGACTTATATACCGCTTCATAGGGCTTTCAGCCCTCTCTAAGTGGTTTACAGAGTCAGCATATTGCCCCCAACAACAATCCGGGTTCTCATATATGCAGTGGTAGGATTCAAATTTTTTTTAGTACCGGTTCTGTGGATGTGTCTTGGTGGGCATGGCTACATGACTGTGTGACTGGGTGGGTGTGGTCAACTTGACATCACTCACGTTGAGGGCAACTTGTCAGGTCCCTCCCCTCCCCTCCCAGCCACTCCTTGTCACGCCCAGCCTCAACATAGGTATAGTTCTGTAAAAATGTTGTTCGACTTGATTATTTGCATCTATATACTATAGATCACTGATGGCTAACCTTTTTGTTGTTGGGTGCCAAAAATGCGAGGGTGTGCACTGGCACCCATAATGTAAAGCGCATCCTCACATGCGCATGCATGCACAACTCCCCACCCCCCCACACTCCCCACCCCCATATGCCACACTGCTTGCTTCCAAACTGAACTTGGGAGGGGGGGGAGCAGGAAGATCGTTTTCACTCTCCCCAGGCTTCAGAAAGCCTTCGGAGCCTGGGGAGGGGGGGGGAAAAGTCCAACAGGCCTACTAGAAGTTCAGAACTGAGTTTTCCTGAATCCCGGGGAGAGTGAAAATTGCCCCCGGAAGCCGGAAACAGATCTTTTCTGAACTTCCGGTTAGCATATTGGGCCCATTTTTCGACCTCCCCAGGCTCCGGAGGCTTTCCTGAAGCCTGGGGAGAGTGAAAATGGTCTCCCTGGCCCTCCAGAAGGCCGAAAATTAGCTGGCCAGTACATGCATGCGTGCTGGAGCTGACAGCTCGCGTGCCGACAGATATGGCTCCATGTGCCACCTGTAGCACGCATGCCATAGATTCCCCATCACAGCTATAGATGAACTTTCAGGGACCACTGAAAGGAGGAAATGGCTCACATGCTTTGCCCAAGATTGTGATAGGCTGGTCACAAAACAGACAGGTGACATGTATTTCAAGAAGTACAAGAAATCAAAATTACATTAGTTGTTCAGTGACATCTCATTCTAAAATTAGCAAGTTTTCTCACAGACTCTTGTAAGAAGTTAGCACCCACCTCTCTCCTAGAAAATGAAATATCCTAGGAAATATTAAAAAGGCAGAATATTATATGGATGTGAAAAGGGAGAAACATTTTTCAAAGACAAAGTAGTTCCCTGCAGCTTCCTGCCCCCTTCCCTTTGTCAATGAGCCATTAAAGCCTGAGCTAGTCTATTTTACATAGCAAAGGTAGGATTAACCCTCTATAGCAGTGGGTCTCAACTTTCCTAATGCAGCGACCCTTTAATACAGTTCCTCATGTTGTGGTGACCCCCAACCATAAAATTATTTTATGTTTTTTGTATTTTTTTGAAAATGTGTTTTCCGATGGTCTTAGGCGATCCCTGTGAAAGCGTCGTTCGACCCTCAAAGGGGTCCCGACCCACAGGTTGAGAACCACTGCTCTATAAAAACTCACAAGGCACCTGGGAAAATTACATCACCCAGCAAGGCAACTAAATTTGGACTCAAAGCACAGCCTACAGAGTTGCCCCTGCATGGCCCCATGGGAGTCTGACAACCAATCAGAATACAAGATCAAGATCAAAGCCCAACAGAGAGCATAAAACTCAGCATTTCGACCTTCTTTTCTTCTCCACCCTACATCTTGAAGTATGTGATCCGCCTTTTCTGTTCAGAAACTTGAGCCATGTGATCCTGTTCACCATTAAACCATCTTTCCAAGCAGCCTCCATCTTTCCAGGGTCTTTTTCCTCACTTGGAACTGAACCAGAAGGACATTTCTTCCAACATCTCAAGCAAATATAAAAACTTGCTGGATTTGTGATTGTTCCCCTCTATATTGGAAGCTGTTCTTCTGCTAATGGAAGCAGCTCTTAACATAGGTACCTTCTAAAATTTTAGCAACTACCGGTATATACATTTTTGGAAACAGTAATAGCTGTATTTTAAAGTCATTGTACTAGCTTTTTACTGTGGTAATAAGACCACTTTAGAGACCACTGTAGGGCCTGTAGCTGTAGGGATTTTGCTCCCTTAGGAATTCTGTTGCCATTTTTTTCTGCTTCCTTTATGTTGTTCTAAATAGACAAATTATTAAGAAAAATCAGTTAAGGAGTAGAGCTTTAGAGGATGGTGAGAGAGGAACTACTCTGAAGAAACAGATTGATTCTCAATGAATATTCACTTTTCTTTTATCAAAACAAAAATAAAAGAATAGGCATAAATGATTTAGTTGCAAATCAGGAACATTTTTAACATATAGCTCTTTTCTATTTTTAAACATAATCTTAATAGGTTACATTCATGCTAACCTGATTACCTTTACTCCCCACTGAAAATAATGGAAATGTTAATCGTGCGGCTGACCCCCTGGCAGAGAAGCCAAAGTGTTTTCTTCAGATGATGGTGAATGTGAAATCTAAAGAAAATATTTTCACCAGTTTCTGAGTAAAACACTTCGACTGGGGCCATGTGGCCAGCAGGCATAGGCCTGTGTAGGAAGTTATCACCTGGCCCTCTCCCAGAAAAATGAAATATCCTAGGAAATATTGAAAAGGCAGAATATTTCTCTGGATGCGAAAAGAAAGAAACATGTTTTAAAAGACAGAATAGCTGCCTGTAGCTTCCTGCCCATCCCCACTTTGTTAATGGACCATTAAGAAGGCCAAGCTAGTCCACTTTACATAATAAAGACTTCTCCACTTAAGCTACAGGAAAGCATGATAATATTGGCCCCAACTGACCACATGGCATCTGAGAACTCAACCAAACCTGAATTCAAAACACAGCCCAGAGAGTTGCCCCTGCATGGCCCCATGGGAGTCTGACAACCAATCAGAATACATTTCTTACACAGGAACAGGAAACAGAGAGGTGGGACTGAACAGGTTATAAAAAGGCTAGCAAGCTCCTCCCTCAGCCCTTCTCTTCTTCTCCACCAACATTGAAGCATTTGATCACCTTTTCTGTTCAGGACTCAAGCCATGTGGCCCTGTCCAACAATAAACCATCTTTCCAAGCAGCCTCCATGTCTCCAGTGTCTTTTTCTCCGCTTGGAGTTGAACCCAGAAAGACATTTCTTTCAGCACCTGAAAGCAGCAACTTCCTGTTTCAGGGATTGAGGCAGCAACAGCAGCAGCCAATGAAAGGGGAGGTAGCTTCCTTTGTCTCCTCGGGCTGAACTGCAAGACCCTTGTTGATTGGCTGCCCAATCCCTGAAGCTGCTCATTCGAACAAACCAGTCAGCAGCAAGCAGACTGGGCCCAAACTTAGCCTGACTAGACTGGGTAAAAACTAAGCCTAGAGGCTGTCATGGCAGAGAAGCTGACGTCTTTTATTCAGATGGGGAAAACTGTTTTCCTTACATCTCACATTTTTACAGCTTCACCAGTTTCTCAATAAAAGACTTTGGCTTCTCTGCCACGTGGCTCAGCCTCTTCTGCATCTGTTTGAAAAATAAGTATATTAAAGCCAAGGGAAATGGGGCCTGGACAGGTAGATCAGGCCCAGGAACTCCCCATTTTGGAGTGTAATAAGCCAGGGGAGCCCTAGGAATGCCCTGTAACAGGCCATTCGCACTGGCAAAGAGGCAAAGGAAGGCTCACCAGGCAGGCAGGTAGCTGGGCCACATCAGAGGCAGCGGAAAATGGCAAAAGAAGGCTCGGCAGGGATCTGGGCTGCGTAGGAGGCCGGGGAAAGGAGAGGAGTCTGTGGGGCCAGCCTGAGAGAGAGAATACCAATAGCAATAGCAGTTAGACTTATATACTGCTTCATAGGGCTTTCAGCCCTCTCTAAGCGGTTTACAGAGTCAGCATATCGCCCCCACAGTCTGGGTCCTCATTTCACCCACCTCGGAAGGATGGAAGGCTGAGTCAATCTTGAGCCAGTGAGATTAGAACCACTGAACTGCAGATAACAGTCAGCTGAAGTGGCCTGCAGTACTGCACCCTAACCACTGCAGGATAGGATAGGAAAAGCAGGCAAGCTGGCTAGTCTGGCCCGCAGAGACCGTGTGGGTCGAGGCAAGCGAGGGAGCCAGACAGAGAAGCAGCAGCTGTGCCAGGCAACTGGGCAAGATGAGGAGTGACTGGGCAGGGTCAGACAGAATTTTTACTACAGGTTCGCCCGAACCGTCCCGAACCAGCTGGATCCCACCACTGGTTTCATGCCCATAAAAAGAGGGGTGGATGTCAGGTCTTTCAGCAGGCTAGACCAAAATTTTAATCTTGACAACTTTAGATGTTTGGACTTCAACTCCCAGAATTCCCTGCATATTGGCTGAGGAATTTTGGGAGTTGACATCCAGACATCTTTAAATTGCCAAGATTGAAAAAAACAGGGTTAGACCAAGATAGTACAATATTTGTACTGCAGATTGAAAAGCGTTAGAATTTTGATACTTTATTTCCTACCTGCTTACGCACAAAACATAAGATAGCTAACAATTATAAAGAACCAACGTTTATATATACAATTAACATTGCTATTATATTCTCTAAAATTTGAAAAGGCTTTTTCCCCCAATCCCAATCCTCTGTCTCAGCTAAGGCACTTTCTGCTAAATACATCTAAAAGTTGGCTCTAAAGTTCTAAGAACCGGATAATTCTTACTGATAGGATAATATATTTTAGCAAGTAGTAGTCCTGTTCTCCTTGTAAAAGGTAAAGGTTCCCCTTGCACATATGTGCTAGTCATTCCCAACTCTAGGGGGCGATGCTCATCTTTGTTTCACAACCCAAAAACCAGCGCTGTCCAGAGACATCTCCATGGTCATGTAGGCGGCATGACTAAACGCCAAGGTGCATGGAACGCTGTTACCTTCCCACCAAAGTTGATTCCTATTTTTCTATTTGCATTTTTTACATGCTTTTGAACTGCTAAGTTGGCAGAAGCTGGGACAAGTGTCTTAGTCACTGAGGCACCGCATCCCTCAATTATTCTCCTTGTACATGTTGATAAATAAAGGGTTTATAATCTATTCCTTAAACTATTGTTCTTGGGTAATTGTTCCGCATTTTATCCATGTGCAACAATAATTACGAAAAAAGATAATTGTGTAACTACGTCATATATTTTTACATATTTGTCACAGCTGAGATCCAGCATAAGTTTCCTTGCAATGAAAAAGCTGCTTCCCTCTGCAGAATGCAATTGTTTGTTTGTTTGTTTGTTTGTTTGTTTATTATATTTATATGCCGCCCTTTTCCCCCGAAGGGGACTCAGGGTGGCTCACAACTCAAATCAGGGAAGGGGGATACAGACAAAAAATTAAAAAATGACACATAACAATGCATAATTTAAAACATACGACAGTCATACCATTCGAGATGGGGGCAACAGCTCTTTAGCCCCAGGCCTGTCGGAACAGCCAGGTTTTAAGGGCTTTGCGGAAGGCCTGGAGTGTGGTGAGGGTTCGAATCTCCACGGGGAGTTCGTTCCAGAGGGTCGGAGCAGCCACAGAGAAGGCTCTCCTCCGGGTAGTCGCCAGTCGACACTGGCCGGCGGATGGAATTCAGAGGAGGCCTAATCTGTGGGATCTAATCGGTCTAGTGGAGGTAATTGGCAGCAGGCGGTCTCTCAAGTACCCAGGTCCAATACCATGAAGGGCTTTAATCCTTTAGATGCAGCCAAGAGTCTAAAAGGAAGAGTTCTATAACAACCATAATACCCCTTCTAGCACCTAATGCCCTGCCCAAATATTCTAGAGAACCAGGGTAGCAACAAAGATAGTGTGGAAGTTTTCAGTGGAAAGAATAAACATTTAAACACTCTTTTCTCTCCACCCAATCAATGCAGTTGTGAAATTAATTGCATTATGGGTAAGGGTGCCCAACAGTTTAGTCATTTTGAAAGGGACTACCACAACAGGTGCCAACATCTAGCTAAACATGACTGATTCCTCAAAGCTAAGCAGCCAAGAATTTAATTACAAGTAGTCCACCACTTTAGCCATCATCATGTAACAAGATTTTTTGGGATTAAGCTAAGCAAGCAATGCGGACTACCTGTAGTGCTTGAATGGAAGATTGTCAGAAAAAGCTAAAAGCAAAAAAGAAATGGTTTTTGAAAGATGACAGTGACAAAGTCCTTATTTCAGCCAGGTAAACAACATAGGAATATACAATTGAACTGAATTGATGAAGCCTCTAACTTTATCCTATAAAGAGACTGGGCAAACAGGGGTGGGTTCCGGCTTCTGTTACTGCCGGTTAGCTCAGGACACGCTTTGCACGCACACGCGCATGCACAGTAGTAAAAAAAATGTTTCTGTGCATGCGTCGCCTCCAATAGAACTGGTTCAGGGGCGTAGCCAGCCAAGTTACTACCTACTCGGCTGAATCCGTCCAAATCGGTAGGAACCCATCCCTGTGGGCAAATCCATACCTTCATCAAGGAGATTTTTATCAATTGTTACCAGACAGTGGCTATTTATTACCTCTAAAAAGTAGGGGGAAAGCTTATATTAACTACTAGCTGGATACCTGTGCTCCGCTACGAAACTATGTGATCGGGCTTGATAAATCAACACTTACAGCTTGAAAATTAATGAGTAGTTATGATCGGCCTCTCCTCTCCCCTTCTCTCCCTCAGCATTGCCCCACAGAAACCTATCCTATCTTATCCCCTTCTCTTCCTCAGGTTGGCCCCATTGATCCTATCCTATCCCCTTCTCTCCCTCAGGCTTGCCCACAGAGGCCTCTCCTACCCTTTCCCCTTCTCTACTTCAGTCTAACTCCTTAGCATCAGAGTGTTTTTCAGGTGGGGAGGGGGAGTAGAATGTTTAACTCCTTAGCATCAGAGCGTGTTAATCTATATACCATATTTCCTCAAAAATAAGACAGGGTCTTATTTTTTTTGACCCCTGAAATAAGCAGTTAACCTTATTTTCGGGGAGGTCTTATTATTGTTGAGGTGCAGGAGGAGGCGAGCGTCGTCACCTCATGGCTGCTGCTGTGTTGCAATGTTTTCATGGAGGGCTTATTTTGGGGGGAGGGCTTTTTTTAGCGCATGTGCTCAAAAGCCCGATTTGGCTTATTATCCAGGGAGGTCTTATTTTGGGGAAAACAGGGTATATATAAAAACTATATAAGAAATACTGATGATCTGATGGTCATTTCGAAAAATCCTTTCTTAGCGAGCACCTTAGTGAGTGTCCTGATTGCATCTAGTTGCCTACTATATGCTGCAGTTTGCTGAACTAAATGACCCATTATTGTTCTCCAGCATGGGCTTTCTTACTTCAAATGGTACACCACTCAGGAAATGCAACATTGGTGGAAAAGAAGCAAGGTCCTGAACTTTCTGCATTTTCCTCATTGTTGCAGAAGTTATTGAAACTGTATGCTAAAAACATATGCTTTCATCTTTACTTTCAGAGTCTTCATGGTTGTTTTTACTAAGCATATTGACAAACCATTAAAGCCAATCTTGGACCAATATAATTATAGCCACAATTTTTTAAACATTCCACTGGAATTAAAATTTTTACAAAAACAAAACGGACCATTTCATCTTTTTAAAATAATTTAATCAATAGGTCCACTGTCTAGTTCTGGTGTTTGATGGAGAGAAGGATTGGTCTTTGTAGGGTTAATTACCCTACTTGTACTTAATCCAGACACAACCTTCTCTGTCGATGTTTTTTTTCCCTGCTAAATCCCCATATGGAGTCCTAGATGGTTTATGAGCTTGGTTGTTTTCTTGCAGACATTTCATTACCCACATAGGTAACATCATCATTGCTACTACTTGTAGAGGATGATGTTAACTACTTGAGTAATGGAACATTTGCAAGGAAACAATCAAACTTAAAGAGCATCAAAGACCCCACAGTTCAACCCCGAGCTACAAATATTATCTTCTGTAAGTCCCCATGACATGACCTTCCCCTCTCTAACCCATGAGAGGGACATCCTCAAGCCATCCACAGCTGTACTAGTGCTGACATAGCCTTTTCTGCTTATCTCCCATCTCAAGGAAGATGGAAAACAGTGCTACATTTCCTTACCAATTTCCTTGGAAAACAGAGATTGCCATCACTTTTTTAAAAAAGTGTTGGAAGAAATGTTCTTCTAGGTTCAGTTCCAAGTTGGGAAAAAGACACTGGAAACATGGAAGCTGCTTGGAAAGATGGTTTAATGGAGGACAGGATCACATAGCTTGAGTTCCTGAACAGAAAAGGAGGATCACATGTTTCTAGATGTTGGGTGAAGAAGAAAAAGAGGAGAAAGGGGCTTGCTGAGAGTTCCTGAGTTTTTTATACTCTCTGTTTGATCCCCAACTCTGTTTCCTGTTCCTGTGTATGAAATGTATTCTGATTGGTCATCAGACTCCCAGGGGCTTAGCTAACTTTATAGGTTGTGTCTTTTGAGTCCACGTTTTGTTGCCTTGCTTCTTCCCAATGCCCTGTGGTGAGATGGATAAAGGGCTAATACTATCATGCCTTAATCCCATCACCCTGGAGCTGAAGGGGGATCTTTGTTATATAGAATAGAGTGGATCAGGCATTTTAGTGGCCCATTGACAAAGGTGGAGGCTATTAAGAGTGAGTCTGCTTCCTGCCTAAAAACATGTTTCTCCATTTCTGATCCAGGGAAATATAATGTTCTGCCTTTTCAATATTTCCCAGGATATTTCATTTTTCTAGGAGAAGAATGGGATTTAACTTCCGACAAAAGAACTCTATCAGGAAAAAGCCTGGCAATCAAATTCAGTGGGTACCAGAGATGGGTTGCTGGCCATTTTACTACTGGTTCGCTTTGTGCACAAGTGCACAGTTCAATGTAAGTTACAAGTATTTATGTAGAACAGCATTTATTTGTTTATTTTTCAGAAACCCCACTTTTAAAAATAATGGAGGATCCCAAAAGAACCTCTGTGTTCATGTGTTGTGTTTAGCTATATTTACTGTTTTAAAAATTAAAATTGACAGAGTTGGAGAAATTGCATTGTGTAAAAACAATAATATTAAATCATTAGTTATTAACTTAAATAAAACCAATCATTAGTTATTAACTTAAATAAGACCGTGCACCCTGTGTTTTTAAACATTATTAATCATAAAAAGAGTGGCTTTGTTTTTTTACATTTTTGCAAATATCTTAATATCTGACAAATAATTTTGATTTTGCAATTATATATCGTTGAGTAAGAGGAAAGAGCAGTTAGCCGGGCTGCACGTTTCCTCTTTTTCTTCACAAGGAAATGACTGGGTTGGGTTTCTGAAACATAGACGCTGCCTTTTTCCCCCCGTTAATATCCAAAAGGCGACGCCTTGTAACAAGGAAGGGGAGCGCCTCCAAATTGCGGGAGATCCGGAGCACGTACACAAATGAATTAGCATAGGAACAATTAGGTAACTACTTCCAGAAATTCATTTTCCCCAGGTGTCAGGATGGCCGAGTGGTCTAAGGCGCCAGACTCAAGGCTCGCTCCTTCCCAGTGTTGTTGGGTGTTCTGGTCTCCGAATGGAGGCGTGGGTTCAAATCCCACTTCTGACAATAATCCTTTTGCGGGGAAGAGGGGACAAATCTCCCATTCAGGCTTCGCTATAAACTTCGGCAGCAAATGCCAGTAACGATCTCACCCATTTCCCCTCTTCCCAGCCGAAATTTTTAACATTCAAATCTCAAATGTCTCGTCCCAGAATCAACTTCCTCCCAAACGCCATTGCGCAGCTTCCGTTTCCAAAGAAAGCTACAGGATTTCTACTTCACGAGCTGTTGCTCTCTTTTATTTAGCAAAAAAGCTCGAAGGAGAAACGTCTCTCGACTTAGGAAAGACGGAGCTAAAGAAAACCAACAGCCCTGCAGATATCCCAGCTGAACCTCTCGTTCCGGCCAGGGTTGACTTAACAAGCTGTAAATTCGCTCAAGTATCCAAACCCGGGGGAGGGGGGGAGGTGATCCGAAGGCAATTCTATCGGCCATTTGGTCCCCTAACATGGATGGTTTTGTGAACTTCATTACTTTCTTTTCCAAAGAGAGCGAAAAGGTGGATTTAGGATATTTTTGAAACAAAATAAGATAACAAACCAGTTATCCAGTGCATGGCAACCAAAGGCTCTCTAGCCTCCCCTGGAACACACCCTGCCCTGAATTCATTCCACATGGGAAATGATTTCACTGTTAGCGGTTTTTGTGTTTTTCCCCTTCCTTAATTTGCCTCCTTTCCTAAAGAAAAGATCAAGCCTCACAGTCCTTTGAAAGGACAAATACTGAAGCTGAAGCTCAAATGCAAAACGAAAGCAAAAGGAGAAGGGGACAGCAGAGGATGAGATGGTTAGATAGTATCATTGAGGCAATGAGTATGAATTTAAGATTGCTTTGGGGCACAGTGGAGGATGGGAGGGTTGTGCTATGGTCCATGGGGTCGCAAAGACTGAATGTAGTGATGGAACAACAAAATTTGCTTCCCTACATTTCAAATTCATTATGACAATAATCCTTTTGCGGGAGAAAGGGAGCAAATCTCCCTTCAGGCTTCGCTATAAATTTCGGCAGCAAGCTCCAGAAACGATCTGACCCATTTCCCCCCTTCGCAGCGGAAATTTTTAACATTCAAACAACAAATGTCTCCCTCCCAGACTCAACTGGGGGGGAGGGGGCAGGTGATCTGGAGGCAATTCTATCGGTCATTGGTTCCCTAACATGGATGGTTGAGTGAGAATCATTAGAATAGAATAAGGAATAGAAACAGAATTCTTTATTGACACACAAGGAATTTGATGTATATGCTCTAAGTGTACATAAGGAGAATAAGATACATTCATCAACAATAAAAAGATAAACAGTGATAGTCAAGGTTAGTAATAAGCTATCAAATTGTATTAGGAAGCAAATAAAACAATATAAATTGAAAGATACAAGCAATATAGTTATAGTAATAAGTTTGAAGAGATAGATGCTAGTTAGGAAGAGAAGAATAATAGTAATACAGGCTTAGCAAATTATTTGACAGTGTTATGGGAATTAGTTATTAAGCAGTGATGGCATTGGGTGGGGGGAGACTCCTTGTGTCTGGTTGTTCTGGTGCAATTAAAACAGTTTATGTCCAGGATGTGAGGGGTCTTAAATATTTTCACAGCCCTCTTTTTGACCCGTGCAGTGTACTGGTCCTCAATGGAAGGCAGGTTGACAGTAATTGTTTTTTCTGCAGTTCTGATCATCCTTTGAAGTCTGTGTCTGTCTTGTTGGGTTGCAGAGCCAATCCAGACAGTTATGGAGGTGCAGATGACAGACTCAATAATTCCTCTGTAGAACTGAATCAGCAGCTCTTTGGGCAGTTTGAGCTTCCTGAGTTGGCGCAGAAAGAACATTCTTCGTTGTGCTTTTTTGATGATGTTTTTGACGTTAGGTGTCCATTTTAGGTCTTGAGGAATTGATAAAAGAAATATCCTTCTGGGTTCGGCTCCAAGTGGGGAAGAAGACACTGGAGACATGGAGGCTGCTTGGAAAGATGGTTTATTGTTGGACAGGGCCACATGGCTTGAGCCCTGAACAGAAAAGGTGATCCCATGCTTCAATGTTGGTGGAGAAGAAGAGAAGGGCTGAGGGAGGGGCTTGCTAGGCTTTTTATAACCTGTTCAGTCCCACCTCTCTGTTTCCTGTTCCTGTGTAAGAAATGTATTCTGATTGGTTGTCAGACTCCCATGGGGCCATGCAGGGGCAACTCTCTGGGCTGTGTTTTGAATTCAGGTTTGGTTGAGTTCTCAGATGCCGTGTGGTCAGTTGAGTAAAGGGCCAATATTATCATGCTTTTACTCCCATCCCCCCTGGGGCTGCAGTGGAGAAGTCTTTATTATGTAAAGGGACTAACTTGGCCTTCTTAATGGCCCATTGACAAAGCAAGAAGCTACAGGCAGCTATTCTGTCTTTTAAAACATGTTTCTTTCTTTTCACATCCAGAGAAATATTCTGCCTTTTCAATATTTCGTAGGACATTTCATTTTTCTGGGAGAGGGCTGGGTGATAACTTCCTACAGTATGATAGAACCTAGAAACTTGAAGGACTCTACTGTTGATACTGTTATCTAGTATTGTAAGAGGTGGTAGTATAAGAGAGTTTCTTCTGAAATCCACCACAATTTCTACGATTTTGAGTAAATTTAGTTCAAGATTGTTTCTGGTTGCACCACAAAGCAACCTCCCATCTGTATGCAGATTCATCGGGAGGTTGGAACAACTTAGGATTTAGGATATTTTTGAAACAAAATAAAATAACGAATCAGTTATCCAGTGCATGGCAACCAATGGCTCTCTAGCCTCTCCTGGAATGAACCAAGCCCACCCCGAACATGGGAATTGATTTTACTTTTGGGTTTTTTGTTTTCCCTTCCTTAATTTGCCTCCTTTCCTAAAGAAAAATCAACCCTGACAGTCCTTTGGAAGGACAAATACTGAAGCTGAAGCTCAAATGCAAAACAAAAGCAAAAGGAGAAGGGGAACAACAGAGGATGAGATGGTTAGACAGTATCATTGAGGCAATGAATATGAATTTAAGATTGCTTTGGGGGGACTAGAAGATGGCATGGGGTGGGGTTGTGCTATGGTCCATGGCGTTGCAGAGTCGGGCACAATGTAGTGACAGAACAACAACAAAATTTGCTTCCCTGCATTTCAAATTCATAATTCCATGGTCTAAAATCTTGCAGAGATTGGTGAAGTGTTGTAAGTGTATATTTGCAGTAATTGCAATCTCTCTTCCCAGGATTTAGTATCTTGTAGTTTGGGATGCTACAGATTGGAAGGAAAATTGTGCTCTGGATTACAGCTAGCCATTTATAAGCGTTCATTTATTAACCATTCAAAGTGGCACTGAAAAAAGGGAACTAAAGACCATTTTTCATGCTGTTCTGAGCAACAACAAGACATACACAAATTATATGCCGGGGGATGACACACGTGTACGACCATTGCAGCATCCCCATGGCCATCTGATCAGAATTCAGATGCTTGACACCTGGCATGTATTTATGACAGTTGCAGTGTTCTGAGATCATGTGATCACCTTTTGTGACCTTCAGAGGAGCCAGAGTCAATGGGGAAGCCAGATTCACTTAACAATCATGTTATTAACAACCCCAGTGATTAATTTAATAACTGTGGCAAGACAGGTTGTAAAATACGGCAAAACTCACTTAACAACTGTCTTGTTTAGCAATGGAAGAGTTGGGCTCAATTGTGATCATGTCACAGAGCACTACTCAGCTCTCTTTAAAGCAGCCACCACCAATCTTCTCAGGAAATTTAGTTTACTGTAAAGCGTTCCCAACTTTATTCTTCCAAATAACCCTTTAAATCCCACACTGCAAGGATGTCTGCAAGGTGTAGTCAGAACGTCAAGATGGTGTCCTCAACTGGCCAGGAGACACATCCATACAAAACCTATGGGATACAACTAAGGCATTTATAAGAAGGATCACAATATCGGCTACAGCTAGGAAGAAAAAAATTGAGAATCAAAAAATAAGAGCGTTGAAAGAAAGGTATAGAAATTTAGAGAGTGAACTTCAAAAGAAACCACAAAATAGAAATATAAAAGGAAGTATGGAATTGATTAAACATGAATTGGCTATATTTGAAAAATCAAAATTGGCACAGTCTATTAAAAAACCAAAACAAAATTTCTTTGAGAATGCAAATAAACCGGGGCGGTGGCTATCCTATAGGCTGAGGAAGCAGAAGCAAGAGAATTGGATCAATAAATTACAAGATGAAAAAGCTGAGATCTGCTATCAACTAGAGGAAAAGAAAAGGATTACCCAAGAGTTCTATGAACAATTATGTAGAGAAAACCGAGACTATACAAAGGAAGGAATACTACAATATCTGGAAAAGTCAGATCTGCCAAAGATACCAGAGGAAATAAAAGATATGCTCAATGAAGAAATTAAAACATCAGAGATAATTGAGGCAATACAAAGACAAAAGAATAATAAAGCTGCAGGGCCGGATGGACTGCCAGCGGAAATGCGGAAGCAGATAGGCTCACTCTTGAACTTAAAAATAAAGGGGAATCAAAATATTTTGAAGTCTGGAACAGATTTTATGATTGGTATAAGACAAGGAGACAAGACTGGAACAAACTGTATATATTATGATTGGACAGAAGGATAGACAATGTATTAAGTAAGCTAATTGTTAATGGTTGAGACTAGCTGTATATAATGTGAATGTATGGTCACTTCGACTTCGCGGTACTGCATTGTTTTAAATGTAAAAATAATAAAAAAATATATGTTTTTAAAAAGATGGTGTCCTCAATGGTGCGACTGAAGCTCTGCAAATAAAAACAGTCTCGCTAGAACCTCCACAGCCACCATCTTGACTTTTTTGACTGCACTTAGCGGAGGGTGGAGGGGCTGAGATCTACTTTCTAATCTCCTGATTGTCCCTATTGCCCTTTTTGTAATGTTTTCCAATCATCTGAATCCTTCTTAAAAAATGATGCCAAACCGGACATAGTATTTAAGGTGGGAGTTGGACTATTAACATGGAGGAAGTTTTTGTATATTGGGGAAAGTAGAAGAGAGAGAGAAGTACCAAATCAACCAGTGCTGATTGCTTCAGCCACAAAGTTTCTAGGAACACCCTTGACCAGTAAGATTTGGAAAGCAATCATGGAAAGGCCTTTTACAAAAGAATTGGTGTTTTCTAGTTGGGAAATGCAAACTTGGTCTGCAAGTCAACAACCAAGAATTCCCAAAGCCAAGTAGCCTATTTTCCCAGGTAAAGGCAATCATAATTTATTAAATGTATATGCTGCCCGATTCCCAGTTATTCTGAGGATTCTTTAGGAAGCACAGGTAGCCCTTAAATTAGGACGTTAATTGAACCCTGCAATTATAGTTATGAGTGGTGAACGTCATTAAGTTCCTAAATATCACAGTTTGCTTCTTATTATGTTACAGGTTGATTATGATCTTGGTCATATGAACAAGCTAATTGCATTGGTAATGTGGGCAGACTCCTGCCCGCACCTCCTTATCTTTCTTGGTGACTTTATTTTTTTTTATTTTTTAAAAATTTTTTATTGAAGGTTATAAAAAAAGGCAAGATTTACAAAATACAAAAAAAAGAAGTAGAACTCATTACATATTTACAGCGCAAACGGCAAAGATTCATACATATGTATACATAGTTCATCTCACCTTGCCTAGTATAAAACTAGGTTACTAATTCTATGCAGGTATTTATAACGGATTTTTCCTATCAGATCATCAAAGTTTTTTCAACACTGTAGTCTATTGATATTACTTGTAGGTGAATTCTCACCTCTAATACATTTCTTATCTCATTTGTTACTTAGTCTTTGTATATTGTATATTTAAATTGTTACTTAAGTCATTTTAAGTTAATCAAATATCTCATTTTATATCTTAATTCTCATTGTCTTTCTTATCAAACCATTTGTATAATTTCTCCCAGACTTTGTAGAAGTCTGTGTCTTCTTTTTCGTTAATCAGCATTGTCAATCTATTCATTTCCGCTATTTCTAAAATTTTATTCATAACCATTGTACTAGTGGGGGCATTTTCTTTCTTCCAGCACTGCGCATATGCAATTCTTGTCGCCGTCAAGATATGGATGAGTAAATATTGATTAGTTTTAATTATTTTTGGATCTATTATCCTTAATAGAAACATTTCCGGATTGAGGTTTAATTTAGTTGACATAATTTCATTTAGCCACTTTAGTATTCGCTTCCAATATGTCTTAGCCACCGGACACGTCCACCACATGTGGTAGTAAGTGCCCAGTGTTATTTTGCATTTCCAGCATTTGGCCGATGATTTTGTGGAAATTTTTGCCAGTCTTGTCGGAGAGAGATGCCAGCGGTAGAACATTTTATATACATTTTCTTTGTAGGCCGTCGACATCGTTAATTTCAGGTTCCACTCCCATACCCTTTCCCAATCATCTAACTTAATTGTGTGGCCAATATTCTGGGCCCAGGTTACCATAACTTCTTTCACTCTTTCTGTTTCCATTTTTCCAATTAGCAAACAGTTATATATTTTCGAGATTAATTTCTCGTCTGGTCCTATTAAAATTTTATCCAATTCCTGGTCCCTGTCCTGAAAGCCAAATTGTGCTAGATCTGATTTCTTCATGACTTTAATTTACCTCTTATTAATTGGACCCTAAACTAATGTACAACCGAACCTATATATGCAACCCTGTACAATGTTGTTACAACTCTGAGGCTAGATCAATTGATAACAAACAACACCAAGTTCAACAACTGCCTAGATCTTATCTTCTACAATAGTTTAAACTCAATGTATGGTCTACAAGTTAAAGGACCTTTTTCCAACAGTGACCACAGCATGATTGATTTTGTCTCAATTTACATCCTTGCAAAGAGGGTCATAACAATGGGACACCAAATTATAACTTTAAACAAGCTAACTAAGATCTCATAACTGCCGACCTCACATCTCTTGATTGGCACCTTCTGTTCACCGGCTGCAATACTGCAGAAGATTATTATTTGCTTTAAATCAATACAGTCATTAAACTACATGTACCATTAATACCCCCCAAAGCCAAAAAACAAATTACCCATAACAATAGGAAAGGTTCAATCCAAAAAAAGTCCCTCTGGCGAAAACACAAAACTGGTTATGTAGCTAATTTTAAAGCTACAAAGCCTTATGCTGCCAGATAAAGGCTGAAAGCACCAATTACCATTGCAAACAAGAGGAAGAGCTATACTCTCGAAATCCACCTGAGCCTTCTATAATTTCGTAAATGCCAAATTTATAGACTCGAAAACTATCCCTCCCCTAAAAGAGCCTAACAGGGAAGGCTGTAATGATGAAGCCATTAAGGCCAACCTCTTTAACACGTTCTTTGTTCTTAACAGTTTAGTCTTCGTCAACTGCAATGGTTTCTGCCGCACATTTCCTAGTCAAACCACAACTAATTGCAACGATGTACTACATATTGATTTTACAGTAGGTAACATTGAAACGTCACTACGCAACCTTAAGCCACCTCTATCTATTGGCCCTGACAGATTATGTCCCTACTTCTTAATAAAGCTTTCCACTGAACCCCTAAACACTTTCAGATCACTTGTAAAGTCATGGAATCAATTATAAACCAATTCATCACCCTCTACTTAGAGACAAACAACCTGCTTTCTAACAAGCAGTTTGGTTTCAGGAAAAAATTGTCCTGTAATTTGCAACTCCTATACTGTAGAAACATTTGAACCACACAACTTGACCAGGGTAAAGTAATAGATACAATTTACATAGTCTTCTGCAAAGCATTCGATTTAGTGGTACACAACAAACTACTGTTAAAGCTAATCTCCTATGGCCTTTCTGGATCCTTGTACGAGTGGATAGCCGTGTTCCTGTCAAATTGGCAATAAGTAGTCAAAATCCCTATCAAATCCAGCACCATTTAACAGCTGTGTCTCCCAAGGCAGGATTTTAAAATCCACACACTTTCTATTTGAAGTTTGAAGTTTGAAGTTTCATTTGAAGAGCCAAGGTGGCGCAGTGGTTAAATGCAGCACTGCAGGCTACTGCTAGATCAGCAGGTCAGCGGTTCAAATCTCACCGGCTCAGGGTTGACTCAGCCTTCCATCCTTCCGAGGTGGGTAAAATGAGGACCCAGATTGTTGGGGGCAATATGCTGACTCTTTGTAAACCGCTTAGAGAGGCCTGAAAGGCCTATGAAGCGGTATATAAGTCTACTGCTATATTTTATTTATATGCCACCCTATTCCCTAAAAGGGACTCAGGGCGGCGAACAACTCCAACGGGAAGGGGAACATGCAATACAAAATAGGCATTTAAAATAACCAACAAACCACACCTGTCGAGAAGGGAAGGGAGCTCATCAACCCCAGGCCTGCCGGCACAGCCAGGTCTTAACGGCTTTTCGGAAAGCCAGGAGAGAGGTGAGGGTCCGAATCTCCACGGGGAGTTCGTTCCAAAGGGACATATTTTACATAAACGATCTTTGCGATCATATTATAAGCAGCTGTGTCCTCTTCGCCGATGACATAAAGCTATTTAACAACACTGACAATGCTGATGCCCTATAAAATGACCTTGATCATGTGTCAGGATGGTTGTGCAATTGGCAACTCCAAATCTCAACTAACAAATGCTCTGCCTTACACATTGGCAACAAAAGTCTGAACACCAAATACAAATTCGATGAATATGACCTCATAGATGACCCTCATTCTGTCACGGACCTAGGAATACTCGAGCTAAGCTCCAGAGCTCACTGTAACAGCATTGCCAAAAAGACATTGAGAGTTGTTAATCTAACTTTGCGAAACTTTTTCTCTGGTAACATTGTACTTCAAACATACAAAACCTTAGCCAGACCAATTCTCGAATACAGCTCGTCTTCCTGGAATCCACACTGTATATCGGACATAATTGAATGAGTCCAGAGGTATTTCACGAGAAGAGTACATTACTCCTCTGCTCACAACAGAATCCCTTAGGCCACCAGGGTTGAAATTTTGGGCTTGGAAAACCTGGAACTACGCCGCCTACGGTCTGACCTGAGCTTAGTGCACAAGATAATCTGCGATAACATCCTACCGGTTAATGACTATTTTTACTTCAACTGCAATAACACAAGGGCTATCAATAGATACAAACTAGGAAAAGATTTGGGTGAGAAATGTAAAATTTACACAAGCCCAAAACTTGAGAGAAAAATTTTATAAGATGTTTTATAGATGGCATTTAGATCCTTAAAAAATGGCTTCTATGTATTTGAACTTACAGCCTAAATGCTGGAGATGTGATTGTGTGGACGCTACATATTTTCATATATGGTGGACTTGCAAAAAGGTTAAAGCATTTTGGATAAAAATATGGTGGATTATACAAAATGTTCTTTAAAAAAAGGATAAAGTTTGCCCCTCAGTTATTTTTACTAGGTATATGTACTGACTTTAGAGCGGTAGAGACTAACTTGATTTTGCATTTAATAACTGCAGCTAGACTGTTGGTGGTGCAATACTGGAAGAAGGAAGATTTGCCTACTATTCAAGAATGGACATTAAAATTAACAAACCTAACAGAGATGGCCAAAATATCTGCATATCTTAAGGACCACTCAAACGAGAGATACAAACTGGAGTGGAAAAGATGGATTGACTATACTCAAAACGAGTATGGGACTAAGAAATTCCAGCTAGCTTATGATTAGAGATCAGGAATTATAAATTATCTAGAGTTAGTCCAGCAAGGAGGAGCTAGAGTTCAATGGAAATACGTTATTAACTATCTTTTTTGGTTGTTGTTTTTTTTAACTGTACCTTAGATTCTCTTTGTTAAAGATTTATACACTGCATTGGTTCTGGGAAGTCGGGGGGAGGGGGAAGGTTTGGGGAGGGTTTGGGGGGGAGGGGGAGGGGTGAGAACTAAACATTTGTAAAAGTTTTTTTTTCCAAAAATGTTCAATTAAAAAAAAATAGATACAAACTAAATGTAATCCGTTCTAATCTTGATTGCAGGAAAAACGATTTCAGCACTAGACTAGTAAATGTGTGGAACACGCTATCTGATCCTGTTGTTAGTTCCTCTAACCCCCATACCTTTTACTTTAATCTGTCTACTGTGGACCTTACGCCTTTCTTAAGAGGTCCCTAAGGGGGTGTGCATAAGCGCACCAGCATGCCTACGCCCCTGTCCTACCGTCCCATTTATATGTACTCCTTTTATGTGTTTATGGCTATGTTTTGCTTATTTATATCCATTTATTTGTGCTATATGTTTTCATTCTTGTTTCCTTGTACTTGTTGACAAAGAAAACAAATGAAATAAATAAATAAATAAATAAATAAATAAATAAATAAATATGCTACAACGTCCTACCTGTCAATGACTACTTCAGCTTCAACCTCAATAATACACGAGCAAACAATAGATACAAACTCAAGTATAACCGCTCCAAACCTGATTGCAAAAAATACAATTTCAGCAACAGAGTGGTAAACGCCTAGAATGCTCTACCTGACTCTGTTGTTATATCCTCAAACCCTCAGACCTTCAATCTCAAACTGTTTACCATGGACCTCACCTCATTCCCAAGAGGTCCATAAGGGAGCGTGCATAAGCGCTCCAGTATGTCTACCGTCCCTGTCCTACTCTTCCCATTTATTTGTACTCATCCCCTTTGTTCATGTCCATGTTTATACTTACATATGTTATCTTGTACATGTTTGACAAACCAAATTTAAAAAAAAGAGGATCACCAAATGACTGGACCTGGTTTTATCATAATAATACACAAAGGACTAGAGTTTATCATAGGAATGATTGCCACAACCCGACGCTTTTTTTGCAAATGATCAAGGTGTTACGCATTGAGAGATGTATGATTTAGATAGTTCACTGAGTTGATCTTGGCTTTTCTTCAAACAACTAAGCAACAATAGGCCGGATGAGTATTTGATGGGAAATTTCCAGGCAATCCTATGAGTTAGCATCTTTAGCAATGCTGTGGTGATAAGCAAATACCCACAGGGAATAGTAGAATGATTCTGATCTGATGCGTTGTCATTCTTTAATTGTCATTCTTTACTTTATAATACTGAGTCAAAGGTTACTGGAGAAGTCCCAAAGATGCTTTTTCAAGAGGCAACTGGACTCAATGGCTTTTTCTTTGAAGACATTTCACTTCTCATCCAAGAAGCTTCTTCAGCTCTAACCGGGGTGGTGGGCAATGAAAGGATTTATATTCCTTGCAAACAGCTAGTCATTTGAATGGAGCAGAAAACATCCTGTCGAAAGCACAGCTGCAACTTCTCAATGAAAGAACAAGACATACCATAGCACAGTCCTCTCAGCAGTTCCAAGACGGCTCCACAAACATTTGCACCACTCAGGTGACCCTGAGGACACAGATAAACCTCCAAGTGGCCTCAATGACTCTCTAAAAAGAAGGAAAATGACCAGCTGTCCACAAGGAATACACATTCTTTCATTGAGAAGTTGGAACTGTGCTTTCTGCAGGATGTTTTCTGCCCCATGCAAACGACCAGCTGTCTGCAAGGCATATAAATCCTTCCATTCCCCTCCACCCAGTCAGAACTGAAAAAGCTTCTTCAATGAGAAGTTAAATATCTTCAAAGAAAAAACAAGAAAGTCCAGTTGCCTCTTGAAAAAGCACCTTTGGGACCACTATGATCTAGATGACTGAGAATCTTCACAGACAGTTACTGGAGAAGGCAATCATTTTCCATTATTTTTTTAAAAAAAAGAATTACACCTGACCATCTTCTATCTATTAAAGCAGAAATCATTCTTGGCCTGATTTTGACTGCTGATCTCTTAAGTGCCATAAATCAAATGGCGAAGTTTTGTTCCAGTATTGTTGGAATTTCATAATGATGCTCCTTTGAATGAAAGTTTCTAGTTTCCTTTGTGTGTGTGTCTGTGTGCCTTCAATTCATTTAGTATTCCTAGTATTCCTATACTATTCCTATTCATTTAGTATTCATAGCCCCTATCTGGACTAGTCCCTGCGGTTTTTTGGCAAGGCTTTTCAGAAATTGTTTTCCATTGCCTTCTTCCTAGGGCTGAAGCGGTCTGACCCAAAGTCATCCAGCTGTCTTTGTGCCTAACGTGAGATTGGGACTCCCAGTTTCCCACTTTCTAACCTGATGTCTTAAGAATTTAAGAACTAAGCCAGACTTCTCTGTTCTTGACATGCATTAAATAAATGGTTTGGAAAAATCATACTGTAGAGTTTTAGCTGCCTGGTTTTCTTCTAAATGTAAATGCCAAAATTTTGGCAAAGCTTTCTTTATCCATTCTATCCAGTCTAGTTTAAAAAAAATGAAACCAGCTTTGAGTAATGATAGAGTGCAAACTGATAATTTTGATCTTCATTCAGAAAAAATGAATTTATTAGTGGCCTTGCTAGATACAAAGCATATTTCTGAACAAAATACAGACAGCTTTTTTTTGTTGTTAATTGGATGAAAACATATTATTCTAATTCTTCAACCAAAAGAATTTACTCACAAATTAAGATGTCTCATGAAATTTATCAAGGAAATCCTTAATCTCCTCTTATGTTTAAGATGCTTATGTTTGAAAGTCAGCTTAGTCTACTGGAGTACTAGGACTGCCTTAGGCATGAAAGCCAGCTGGGTAACTTTGGGCCTGTCACTAACCCACCTCACTGTGTTAGAACATTAGGTATGTTCTCTGATTCAAGTTATTCATAAAAATACTAAAGGCACGATATGTATAAACAAATAAATGTTCACTATAGCAATATTTATCAACATTATGTGTAATGGAATATTGACTGGTTTTGTCTGATCAGTGTATCAAAGCCCCCCCCCCCGAGCATAAATAAAGCTGATCACAGATTGTTCTCTATGCGAATAATACATTAAGTCTTATTCACTGTTACAGTATAAATGCTCCATACCAAAATACATTGATACAGCTTTGGCATATTATTAGGTTACTCAGATAATTAGTTACATACAATTCCCCTAGTCTCTAACATATCTATGCAAAACTAAAAATTGGGGCTTTATTTGGTGTTTTAAGTTGCCTTTATTATAAATTGTCTCAGAGTAATTTAAATATAAATAAATGGTTAAAATCTAGTCAGAATTTAATCAAAATTGTTCTGTATTTCCTATATTAAAGTTTGCAAAGCATATTTGGAGTACATTGGAACAGATGTATAATTTTGATCCTTATCATTATACTAAATTTACTTTCGAATAATCCCAATCTGAAAATTGAAGGGGAAGTTTGGAGGGAATTAATGGGATATTAATACGGCAGCCTTTCTCAACTGGGATTCCTCAAACTCAGAGATTCTACAAGAGATTGACAGAAAAAAAATACTGTAAATTTGATTTTTTTTCTTAACTTTGCACATTGCACTATGCTATTGCTCATCCTGATGGACATTTTTAAGTGCTGTAACTTAGCTACTAGCCTGTTGCTACGCTCTTGTAAAACATGTATTATCTAGGTTAGAAGTTAACTGTATTGCAATGTTTTTATATTTTTGTGATCTTTGTGCAAGGGTTCCATAAGACTTGAAATTTATTATAAGGGCTCCTCCAGGATAAAAAGGTTGAGAAAGGTTCCTGTAGATCAGTGTTTTTCAACCTTGGCAACTTTAAAAAGTGTGGATTTTTACAGTAATTCCCAGAATTTCTCGCCAGTTTGCTCAAGTTTTTTAAAATACTTAGATTATTGAAAGAGGATTTTGGATGTGAAATGACAGGATAGTCAACTGAAACTTATTTTCATTTTACCATTAGGTCCAGATGTATCAGCAGCATCTAAAATTCCTGAATTACTCTCAGAACTGATGTGTTCCTTTCATGTGTTTTCCTCTTGGGTGTAAATCCAAAAGAGTTGATTTCCTTGTTCCTTGTTTTACGTATAATTAGAATGGGAGGGGAGGGGAGGATAAAAGTGTAGG
The DNA here is from genome assembly GCF_051295495.1 of Thamnophis sirtalis. Lineage (NCBI taxonomy): Eukaryota > Metazoa > Chordata > Lepidosauria > Squamata > Natricidae > Thamnophis > Thamnophis sirtalis. Next base: position 34,328,238 of record NW_028261383.1, read on the forward strand.
CGAGAAGGTTAGGATATAAAAGCATTCTCCAATGCATCTTCTCAACATGCGAATCTAAGTGTTTTGAGCACTTTACGTAGCATCAGTAACTCTTCTTCCAAGCATTGCCATTGACTGTCTACAAGCCAACAAGATGAATGTCTTCTGTAAGTACCTTTTTGCCTAAGACTTACTAACTGAATTATGGCTTGAGTGGAATGTATTATTTAATAAATTGTGGCTTGAAACATAGTCTGGTGAATGTTTAGGCCGGATTAGACATTTTTTATTACTGGTTCATCGCATAGTTAGCCAGATGTTCAGACTGGATTTGGCATTTTTGCCCACTTATCGGGGATAGGCAGATACTGATGTTTTGTGATGTTAAGAGGTATCATCACAGAATTTCCAACTGTTCCGACAAAAGCTGCAATTGGTTGATGGTGAATTTGTCAATTATTATAATTCTTTGTTCACCTCAATGTGAAATCACAGGTATTATTATTCCATGGTTAGATTTCAAGATTTCATAACCTTTTATCATTTAAAAATCAGTTGCCATTTAATTAAGTAGTCAAATTCAAATTAATGAGATGGGTTATAGTCAATTTGCCTTGATACATTTCTAATATTTGTAGTAATAAGAGAAGAGCAAACTAAAAACTAGTAAGTTAAGTTTGTTACAAAGTCTTACATATGACTATTACACATGATATACATATAACCTCCCTTAACCACCACTTACTCAATAACTATTTAAAATTATGAAGGTGATGATCAAAGGGAGTTATGATTCATGCTGCCTAGAATTACTTAGAACTAAGGAGAAATTTCCTAACAGTTAGAATAATTAATCGGTGGAATGACTTGGTCCAGAAGTTGTGGATGTTCCAACGATGGAGTTTTTAAGACGAGATTGGACAACCATTTGTCTGAAATGTTATAGTGTAAGGCAGGGTGGGTTCCGGCAGGCACTACTGCTGGTTTGCTTGTGGACGTGCCATGTGTGCATGCATGTGCATGCGCAGTGCAATAAAAATTGTTCTTTGCACGCGCAGAAGCAAAAAACAAGATGGCGACACCTATGGCAACACCCAGAGAACTGGTTTGGGGGCCTGGCAGGCCTGGGTTGCTGCCAGTTCCAGTGACCCAGGCTGCCAAACCGCTACCGGTCCAAACAGGTAGGAAGCCACCACTGGTGAAAGGTCCCAAAATGTACTTGAGTAACCAGAAAACCAAAGAGAGAGAGACAAGAAGAGACTTGGAAAAAATATCACCTTTATTTTTGATCAAAGCAAAAGGCTGGGTAGACCATTCCATGAACATACAGACAAGGTGCATGTAAGGAAGGCGACACCTTGGAGGAAGGTATGTCCTCCTTTTATACCTTCAGAGACATCAGCTTAGTACCCAATTCTGGGCCCTTGGCCAATGCCTTTCTTGTCTAGTTTTAAGGCTATGTGTTCTAACCCCTATCTCCCTCCGCCCCAAGCATCCTCCTGTTCCTCCCATTTCTTTTATAGGTCTTTTAAAGTGTTTTCCCCCTGTTTCAATTCCTTAATCTTTATTAATTTTGGTAATAATTCCTCCTTGTTATCTTCTTTTTTCTGGTTTCTCAGTTCTTCTGATGGCTCCATTCTTTCCTCGTTGTCCTGGTCGTTGCTCATTGTCCTTTGTATAATATTTTCCAGTCTTTGGACTATGTGATCAAATATTTCCACTATCTCCTTATGATGTTCCTGTATAAGGTCATTAATATTTTGAGACATTAGCTCCTTTCTGTTTAAATCTCCACTCACTTTCACCTTGTGTTGCATCTTTATTTAATAAGTCTCTTTTTTTAGTCAATTGTGCAGGAATCATTGATTCAAAAACAGAGCTTCCAAGTCACAATTTTAATGCCTCATCAATATTCAATCAAATCAATTTAAATACATCAGGGGATTATCTACTCCTCAAGTCACTTATATATATTCAATAATATTCAGGGGTCTCTAGGCTAGAGGTGGGTTTCTGCCGGTTCACCCAAAATCAGGCGATCCAGTAGTGGTTGTAAATTGAGGACTACCTGTAAACAATTAAAAAGCCCTTCTTTGATGAGCATCAACTGAACAAGGGAGAGCTTAAAAGTAAAACAGCTTAGCAACCTGTTCACAAATTACATTTCAGACAATTAAATCAAAATTTTAGAGTAGTGCTTCAAGCTGAGCTAGAAAAACAATCGACAGAGAAAACACTTAATCATCTGCAAAGTGTTGTACCTGCTGTTTTCAGATTCTGTTTCCCACATTTCCAGTTTCATGCTGAAATCATAAAAAGAATCAAACCAGTCTTGCAGGAAGTCTTTTAATGCACCCATAGTGTTACAATTCTATTAATAGGGTAAATAGAGCTTAAAGGGTGTTATTTTTTTCCCCATTCATAGTCATTTGAAGTCACTCATAGCCATTGACATATCCATCCTCCAGTTTGGCCATGCATCTATTCCAGTATTTCTCAAGCTTTGCAACTTTAAAAAGTGTGGACTTCAACTTCCAGAATACCCCAGCCAGCATGCCCACACATTTTAAAGTTCCATTAAGGACCTGTATACTGCACGAGTCAAAAAGAAGGCTGTGAAAATATTTTTAGACCCCTCACATCCTGGACATAAATTATTTCAACTCCTACCCTCAAAACGACTTTATAGCGCATTGTGCACCAACAGAACTAGACACAAGAAGAGTTTTTCCCCGAACGCCATCACTCTGCTAAACAAATAATCCCCCCAACACTGTCAAACTATTCACTAAGGCTGCATTACTATTACTATAGTTCCTATCACCCATCTCCTCCCACTTATGCTGCATGACTGTAACTTGTTGTTTGTATCCTTATCATTTATATTGATTAATTAATTGTACCCTATGACTATCATTGTGTTGTATCTTATGATTCGTGACGAATGTATCTTGTCTTTTTATGTACACTGAGAACATATGTACCAAAGACAAATTCCTTGTGTGTCCAGTCACATTTGGCCAATAAAGAATTCTATTCTACTCTACTCTACTCTACTCTACTCTACTCTACTCTACTCTACTCTACTCTACTCTACTCTACTCTACTCTACTCTACTCTACTCTACTCTACTCTACTCTACTCTATTCTAAAGTTAAGGAACTGATTTTTCTGTTAAGTAGATTATTCAATGAAAGACAAACCTAAAACATCCACTAAGCTTCATGACTGGATGCTATTAACTCTAAGGGACAGCGATTTTAGTGGGAATTCTGCTTTATTATTTCTTTTCTCTTAACTTTTCTTTTTTCTTCGCACTCAGCCTTTTGCCTTCTGTTCTTTCTGCATAAAAGCTGGAACCACGCTAACCCTGCAGCAGACCCTTTTCTAACACCGAATTGAATTAAGATCTCGTTTTAAATGGGATTTTTAAAAGTTATTTTGTTATATCACAATTTGGCTTTGTGTAATTGGAATCTCCCCTTCTATTAATTTTTATTTATGAATGTCGAAACTGGTTCAGCTAGGCAATTCCAATTGTTATACAAAAGCAAACTCTTGCAGTCAATGCAACAAAAGGACAATAAGCTACATAATAAAAAAAATACGTATTTACAATTAAGCACTACTTAATTGATATAATCCCAAAAATTAAATACGGTAACCTCAAATCCCAAAGATCTTTACCTTTTAGTTACTTTCTGACAATGTTTTTGTGCTTTGTTGAGGGACACTTCATCCAGACATGGGTGATGATAAGAGCCAACAGAAAGGAAAAGAATTTAGACAGCAGAACATGAGGAGACAGGGAGGGGAGTGCAATTTAGAATTACAGATTATAAAGTCTGTAAACTGAAGAAAACAGAAGTCATAACCACCCTCATAACTTCCCCAGGGCTTTTGAGGTAACTTTCCAAGGTCTGGCATATTCCAGGCACCTCTAATGAAATTCTTTTACGAAAGCAGTTGAGTTAATCGGCATCAGCAGCAAGAAGGAACAGTCATCATTTCAGTTCACTGTCAGGTCACCGGTTGGAACCTGCAGCGATTTTCTGGAAAAGTTGAAGACCTTTGCATTTGTGGCCAAATGCCATCTGACTTTGCTTATAAAGGGAGTGAGTATGTGATTGAAGAAGCTAATTGCATAAGTAGCAAAACGTTTTAAGCTGCATGTTTAGTTTAGAATGGAATGGAACAGAATGGAATGGAATGGATCATAACGGAGCGAAGCAAAGCAGAGCAGAACGGAGCAGAACAGAACAGAACAGGAAAGAACAGAATAGAATAGAATGAGTTGGAAGGGACCTTGGAGGTCTTCTAGTCGAACCCCCTTCCATTTCATACAAATGATTGTCCAATGTCTTCTTAAAAACTTTCAATGCTTGAGCATTCAGAACTTCTGGAGGCAAATTGTTCTAACATTGGCAAAAACAATCAGAACACAAAACACCTTGCAGAACTAATTTCTAATGATCTAAGTGCCAGCACACACTGTAACAGCATTGCCAAAAAGCCATTAAGAGTTGTTAACCTAATTTTGTGTAGCTTCTTCTCCAGTAATATTGTATTGCAAACTAGGGCATATAAAACCTTCACTAGACCGATTCTTGAATACAGTTGTCTGGAACCCACACTGCATATCAGACATTAATACAATTGAGCGAGTCCAGAGATATTTCACGAGAAGAGTCCTCCACTCCTCTGCTAGCAACAGAATACCTTATGCCACCAGACTTGAAATTTTGGCCTTGGACAACTTAGAACTACACCGCCTTCGGTCTGACCTGAGTGTAGTGCACAAAATTATTTGCTACAATGTCCTACCTGTCAATGACTACTTCAGCTTCAACTGCAACAATACACGAGCACACAATAGATAGAGGAGTGGGTTCCAGCAGACACTACTGCTGGTTCGCTCGTGGGTATGCTGCGTGTGCATGTGCAATGCAATAAAAATTGTTCTGCACATCTGCAAAAGCAAAAAACAAGATGGTGGCACCTTTGGTGCCGCATGGAGAACTGGTTCGGGGGCGTGGCAGCCTGGGTCACTGCAAGTTCCAGTGACCCAGGCCACCAAACCATTACTGCTTCGGTCAAACCAGTCCAAACTGGTAGGAACCCACCACTGAATAGATACAAACTTAAGGCAAACTGCTCCAAACTCGATTGCAGAAAATACGACTTCAACAACAGAATGGCCAACGCCTGGAATGCTCTACCTAACTCCGTTGTTACATCCTCAAACTTCCACAGCTTCAACCTCAAACTGTCTACTGTGGACCTCACCCAGGGGTGGGTTCCTGCCAGTTCTAACCTCGTCTATAGAAGAGGTTCCACAAATCTACAGTGTCTTTTTTGAACCGGTTCCATCTCCCTCCCCCCACCCATCCGCACATCATCAAGATGAAGAGCGAGAGGAGGAATTCGGGGAGTTGAAGTCCACAAGTCTTAAAGCTGTCAAGTTTGAACACCCCTGGGTTTTTTTTTCTAAAGGGTTAGGGGTGCAAGAGTCTTGTAACTTGACAGCTTTAAGACTTGTGTGCTTCAATGCCAGAGTTTCTGAGCCGACATTTTGGTTGCTAAGGAAGAGCGTTAAGTGAGTTTCACCACATTTTACAAGTTGGCCACGTCCACCCAGTCACATGACTGGCAAGCCACTCCCACAAAGCAGGCCACACCTACAGAAGAGGTTCTAAAAAAATTTGAAACCCACCACTGACCTCACCCCATTCCTAAGAGGTCCATAAGGGGCATGCATAAGCACACCAACGTGCCTTCTGTCCCTGTCCTACTGTCCCCACTTATTCATATCCATTTCCTGTATTCATAATCCTGTTTATACATATCTATTATCTTACACATGCTTGACAAAATAAATAAATAAATAAATAAATAAATAAATGAAATGAAAATAAATAACTGTCAGGAAATTTCTTCTTAGTTCTAGGTTCTGAATCAGTAGTTGTGCTCCTTTAATGATGCAATTTATTAAAACAGAGCCATTGTTTTTATACCCAGCCAATAGGTTGAGAATCCTGCAGGCTTTCAAAAAGGAAGACAAAACTTTGCTGTTTCCCCAGACCTTTGGGTCAGGATGAGCAGAGTTTCCAATTTCCAGGAGCTATATATAGATGGTCCTCAGCTTACAAATGAAATTGAGCTGGCGATTTTGGTCATAAATTGTGACATTCATAAAGCGTGGTTTTTGAGATTGTTTTGCAGTGGCCATTGAGCAAATGCCACTGTCATTAAGAAAACTCATTGTTTGCTATGCATTGTTTTTTCCCCTAGAAACCGGAAATAAATGCCAGTTTCCAAAAAAAAAAAAAATCCGTCATAAATTGCAGCCACTGCAAATGATCCTAAATGCAGGCTTGTTGCCGAGTGCCCAGAATGTGGGCATGTAAGCATGGGAATAGGCAGAAGTTGAAACTTTGAATCCAGCTCATAAGTCCCTTTTTTTGCTGTCTATCATAACTTTGACAAGGATTACCTGTAGTGTATTTCAGTCCCAATCTACATTTAATCATTTCAGTTTTTGATGTCTGTTGTTTTCT